>NC_090936.1:610983891-611608891 GCF_040938575.1 Ambystoma mexicanum | reverse complement strand
TTATGGGGGGATTGCGATACTTGTTAACAATGCTATGAATCATAAATCCAAGCTTGTTTACTCGAAAAATGGCATGTTGGCTATTGAGTTTCTCTCAAATGGATTGTCGACTTGTGTGTTCTTGGTTGTATGTGTATATTTTAACCCCGGAAACTCTTCCATAGAAGCCGCATTTGACACCATGGATGACATACTAGAAGAGGCAATGATTCGCAATCCAAATTAGATGATTGTTATTGGAGGCGATTTTAATGCTGTATGTTCACCATCTATGTCTGCTCAAAAAAACAAACTAATGCCTCCTAGTAGCTCTTCAGTTACCATGGGGAAGCGCTGGGTAGCTTATTTTTTTAAGGAATGGAACTTACAATTGGTAGACTATGAAGCTGGCCCTCATAGACGGATATCGTCGAGGGGGCATCTAACCTCATATATTGACTACTTTTTTGTTTCTACCTCACTAATCACTATGGTCAACAATGTGATAATTATTGAAGATACACAGAGTGATCATAATCCGATTGTTATGATTCTAGCACGTAGTAGTTATGAGAAGTAGAAATTCACTCAGGTTCCCTTCACCACAACACAACAAAAATGGAAAATTCCTACCTTGTCTTCGGTGAAGGATCGAAGCTAGCGAGAATTCACCTGTTACACCCTCTATCCGCCTCCGACTCGGCGAGCAGAGGGTGCCTCAGGGAAACCCCTTGTGAAGGGAAAAGACCCTGTGCTGCTTGAGAGAGCGGGACAAACAGGGGGTGAAAAGGCCTCGGCAGCTGCCTCGATGCGTAGACTATCGGTAAACAGGTTTCCCCAGGAAGTTTCCCTGCGGGTCGCGGGTTGTGTCAACGCTTTCCGGAAGCGGGGGCTACATGGGTCCGGGACCGGAGGTAGCTTAGGGAGGAAAACAAAGACAGGGTAAATGGTGTGAAAAGGAAGACGGGTTGCAGAAAAGAGTGAAGGGGTTTCGATTCCACCTACCGAGTCTGAGTGTGAGGATGGATGAGAGAAAGAGATCCCTGTGATGAATGCTGGGAGATGTAGTCCGGGATTTCCTAATGAACTAATACGGAAGTGAAACAACAAGAGGTAAGTGTTGAGATGTTATCCCTTGTGCTAAGAATGTTTAATTAATAGGGACAATGGGACCTACGGAATGAAAATGGGTCGGGTTGCAGATTCCACGGCGAAACTGATCTTTAACCCTATAGCGTGAGGGTGAATGGCGGCAGCTGGTCTAAGAGGGAGGAAAGAAGGAGATAGAAACAGGTTTCAATAAAGGAAGGATGTGGAAGCTTAGAATAAATTTGGATGCTGAAATCCAGGAGTTTCCTAAGTGGTGATTTACGAAGCGTGACCACAGTAAACAGTAGCAACACACTGAGGTTTCCTTTCCAGAGGTTTAAGTACCGTGACCTAGGTTAAGGGGAGGAGTATCCTCAGGCGACTGGAATGGATCTAGACCCTCCATTCGTGCACACAACGCCATTTTGGGAGAAATAGCATGAAGAGACGGCATAAAGTGCCACCGGCGCAGGAAAGACCACCTTCGTCAACGGGCCGTAACACCGATTAGTATCAGCATTAGATGTGAATTGGCAATCTTAAACAAAGAAGCCGCATTGGGATTGGTGACCCTTCATCGTGCGCAGACCTCGGTTGGTTGGCATCCAAAAATGTGCAGAGAACTATCCTACTTGGTACACAGAGATGTAATTAGGGTGCCTCAATCTCAAAATGTGTCTATTGATGCTCACATGAGAGAAGAATGGAATACTCATATAATAAAAGAGCATATAGAATTCCTTACGCAAAGAGCGGCACTGAATAAGCTAAATGTCTGTAGAGGATATATTCTTGAAATTGCCCAAATCAAACGGGAAAAAAATCGTTTGTTAAGAGCTTTAAGTCGACTGTCATTAAATTATGCCAAGTATTATGAAGCCAAAAAAATGATAAAATTGAAATATAGCCGCATGCTAAAAATCACAAAATTGAATCTACAGCTATATGCCAATCAAAACATGATGAAGTATATCGTCACCAATAATACTAGAAACATTTGGGCAATATTGAACAATAAAAAAGGGGTCGCCGCGCACAACTTAACGTCCCCGATTGCAGCATCTATATGGCATGATTATATTAAAAATAAGTATAGTCTACCCTCTCAATTCCAATACTTTGACTCTGGAATAATACACTATAAATGTAATGAATGTATATTATTCTCTATGGAGGAAATTATTGATGCAATCAATTCCCTCAACTCCTCAAAAGCGGCCGGGCCGGATGGCTTGCCTGCTTGTATATTAAAAGATGATCCTTACTTTTGGGGTGCCATTCTCTATACTAAATTCTCTTACATGCTGGCGACCAACATAATCCCAAGGTCATGGGTAAACGCCATCATTATTCCAATATATAAGAAAGGGAATCCAGAGCTGCCCTCCAATTTTCGACCTATATGGCACTTATGGATGCCTCAGAAAAAGTATTTTCCATTCTTCTACTGCAGCGCCTACAAACTTTCATAGAAACAAAGAACATCTATTCAAAATTTCAAACTGGATTTCGCAAGAACATGGGTACCTCCTTAAATGCATTCATTATCTCACATATTTTTGCGCAATCTAAAACACCTGATACCGGTGCAGTCTATATGGCGGCATTGGATCTGAGTAGTGCTTTTAACACAGTCATAAGAGAAGCACTCTGGACCAAATTATTAACACTGGGTTTTCCTAAAAGGATAGTACAATTGATTGCCTTGCTACCTAATAGCACAACTTTTCAAATTAGGATAACCAAATCTGGTGCTCTCACAACTCCCATTGACACCGAAACTGGGGTTAAACAAGGATGAAACATGGCCGCCACATTGTTTAATTTATATCTTTGCGATATGGATAAGCTATGGAACGAGACTGGCATGTGTCCCGTAAAACTTGGGGACTTAAAAATATCATGGCTATGTTTTGCAGATGATATCGTACTGATTGATCTAACCCCTAGTGGCTACAATTGAAACTAAATCAATTTTCCAAATTTGCAGCATTACATAACCTGTTGCCAAACCCTTCTAAAACGCAAATTGTCATCTTTCGCAACTATAAAAAAACTAAATCATACACTTGGCAACTGGATGGAAATGAAATTGAATGTGCAAGATCAATTTGTTATCTTGGTTACCCCCTAAATGACCAATATTCCAAAAAATGTGGGCAAACTCATTTGAATATGAAAGTGCACCCTTTGGCATCCATGATGAAGGTGATAATCGGAAAATATTATGAGTTTTCCTTAATACCGCTAATTGAGTTCTACTTGTTGAAAGTGGAACCAATCCTTCTATATGGATTGGACATGTGCCTTCTGGATATGGGTGCAACTCTAAACCTTATACAGGGCAACCTATGGAAACGTACTTTGGGATTATCTCCATCGGTCCCTAACTCAATCATTAGACATGAAATGGGTTTGTCATCTCTAGCAGCGAGATGGTCATGGCGCAAACTGTCAAGATATGCAGATATCAAGGCACCCTATCATAATTCCCTTTATTTTGATCTAAATGAGATACTCGACACTCGAAAACTTAAATCCCTGGATAGATATGATATCGAAATGAAAAGCATTCTAGATGACTCTGACTGCTCGATCTCCGACCTTGTTATGCACCTTCCAAAAGTCAAACGAAATCTATATGATCGTGACTGGTCTGCAACTTTGGATTGCAATAATAAATATATGACATATTTGGAATATGCGAAAAGACCAAGGAAGAGAGAACTGAGATCTTCTCATCTTTCTCAATGTCCATCTAGAAAGATACGTCAAATTTATATGAGGTTTAAATTGAACCAGTGGCACACACTTAAGAGAATCCAACATTGAAATAAAAATGACAGTGAATTAATTAACTTGAATTGTCGCTTCTGTGATTGTGGAACAGCCGAAATCCTGAAACATCTTGTGGTTGATTGTACTTTTTTGAAAATGACAGAAACAATTACCTGGGGATATATGCTCCGAAAGATTGTGACATCTCGAAATCTTCTTTTTGGGAAAGATGTATGCATGGAGAGAGCATGGCTCTCATACTATCCTTAGTACGCATTTTGGGGAAAATCGAAAACGCACTATCAATTGAAAATGAATCACTATTTACTGGAGGTAGAAATATTGCATAAAAGCCTCACAAAAGGAATGTAATTAATGCTGTTTGTAAATTCCCATGTTTGAGTTAGGTTAGATTTTATGATCTAATCTGGAAAAGAAAAATCAACTTAAGCAACTTGTTGGTTGATGAATATTATTTTAATAATTGTTCAAAAAGTCTTCTAAAAAAAATGATGAATTTGGATCTTAATAATGATTGTTTATATAAATCTCTGTTTTATTATTTTGTATGAGAATGACAATGTTGTAAAAGTTTTCTTTATGTAAAACTAAACACAACTTTAAATAAAAAAAAAAAAAACAGATCAATATTCTCGTTCCCAATATTCTCCTCCGCATCATTGTTTAGCCATTGTCCCCGTACTGCCTTCATAACCTTATTATACAACAGGAACTGGCCTGCATGCAACCCTGTGTCTTCTTGCAATTCCCCAAACATCTTCCACCCTCGCTCCTTCCAGAGGTCTCCCTACATGGCTACTCCGCACATTTCCCATTGCGCCCTTATTACTGTCCTGCTACCAGATTTCTCTTCCAGGATAGCCGCTATCGGTATCTTTGACAAGATTGGGTCCACTAGTCCTATGGCTCTACAAGTCCTATGTCAGATTTGTGTGCCCAACTCCACCAAATAAGGATTACCGGCTTGCTAGAGACACAGACACAAACATGCAGACACACACAGAGTGACACACACACAGCGAGACACACACAAACACAGACACACACCGAGAGACACACAGACAGACACACATACACAGGGAGGAAGGCAGACAGGCCAGGAGCCCTACTGGTGGAAACAAAATAGAGATGGAAGACAAGGCTACCTGGGGAAAGGGACTTCCGTGGGTCGGGTTTCCAGAAACCGCAAGGACAATTGTGTCCTTGTACCTCCAGATACCCAGGAAACCCTATAGTCAAAGAGAAACATTGCTCCAGAGGACAATATCAAAGTTTAATCTGCTACCGATGTACCATAACAGAGGACACATGTAAATTAATAAACTGACAATACCGACTGATGAACCACTATATATGTGTTGAGGTTCAATAAAATTTCTCTTTTGAAGACTATGGGCCTCATTACGAGTTTGGAGGCAGCCATGGAGCTTTTAGCTCGATGGCTGCCTCCAAACCGGGCTCATTTTCCGGGTTCCTGCAATGGGGATTTACCGGGTCATTCCGACATAGGAGGACCCGGTAAGTCCTCCTTGCAGGAACTATTCCCCATTCCCATTTGAGCCCCCATATGGCTCAATGGGAATGGGGATGGAGGTAACAACGGGCACATTATGAGTTTCCCGTTGTTACCTCCCTCTTCCCCTCGCGGGACCCGGAAAGGACGCCTGGTTTTACCAGGCGTTCGATCTGGGTCCCTCGATGGGAAGCTCGTAATCAGCCCTGACGGAATGAAGGAGGCCGGTCCCGTACCGGCCACCTTTATTCCGTCAGCGCCTGCCTCATAATGAGGCCCTGAGGCCCTATGTGAATACTTTTTTGTAACTGAAGAAATTGTACCTTATCCGTTATTTTATTTGAAGACACACAAATTGATGATAAACCCAAGAGGTTCAATTAAATGTTCTTCTCATCACCCAAATGTTTCATACTTGTAATTTGTTCAAAAAGGCTGATAGCTGGCGTAATTGTTTATGCCCCACCCTTGTTTTACCAGATTGATGAACAGTACTGGGCAGACACAATACAGGGACATGATTGCTGACATCTATCCTTTGTAAAAGTTGCTTCCAACAAAAGATTCGACTCAGGGTGACTTTTGCCTGCACTTTTTTCTTTAATTAATTTTTTTATGCTGGGTGTGTGTGTGTTAGTTGATCTTCCTGGTTTTGCGTTAGGGAATGTGATGACGTAGGTGATGATGGTACGTTTGGCTACCCTGTACACCAACTGTTAGGCATAATTGCATGCAGTACCCTCTGGGACCACCACATACAATTAGGACTGCAGGTGTAAGCAAAAACCAACCTTTGGTATAAGTCCATACTACACAGTTTTGTGGTAGCGAGCTAAGCATCCAGGATTATCTCAAGAGGGAATGTGAGCAGTACAAGAGGTTTCACAGAGGTCTTACAATCACAGTGGTTCAAGTAGACACTTATACTCAAGGTTTCTTGGTAAAACACCTATTCCTTTATTACACAATCATTTAGAAAACATTCACTAGAAGGAGGCAACTAAGTATTATACACAAACACATTTCAATAGCAAACCAAAACCAATATGTTTCTGAACAAATTAGGCTCCCCTGAAATAGAAGCAAAATGGCATTTCAGTTACTTTCAATGGGAGCAAAAAAGGCACAAATTAGCAGAATAGATTACAAATACTTTCTTAGGCAGTGCAAATAGTTATAGTTCACTAGAGGACTCGATTCAGTTCAATAGGCATAGGCAAACGTCAATGGACTAGTGTCTTGGATAGGAAAGAGCAGTTCTTGAAGTAAACAGTAAAGTCTTTGCCAAAGTTCTCAGAAGTAGTTTGTACGAAAAAGAATCATATGTTGCGTCACAAGCTGATTAGGCCTGCAAGTTGGGAAAGTTCCAAGAATTTGCACCACGAGAGAAGCGTTCTTTCAATTGATTTGGCACAGTACCTTAGTATGAAGCAAAAGATGCAGCTGAAGACGGTTCCTGGCACGTCCTGCAGATCTCACTGTTCCTAAACCTCTGGCGTGGGGACAAGAAGGAGGACGTTGGAGGACTCCTCCATTGCACAGGATCATCGGAAAACGTGGACAAAATGGAGTCACTTCAAGCACACAACCTGGTGTCCTTCCCCCTGGTTAATCCTAACCAGCTTCGAGAATGCTATCCAGGTGGTTTACGAGTTGATTGGTCCCACCAACTCAAAGGAAGAAGTCGTCCTTGAAGGGGCTTCTCTGTCAAGATGAACTTGGCAATTCGGACCTGCAGCAGGGCTTCACCGGGCAAACCATCAGTCCAGGAGTTGCAGCAGCAGTCCTCTTCCAGCTCGTCTTCGGTTCTTTCGTTCCAGTGGTCGACTCTGCTTTCCAGTGCAGTAGACTTTCCTTTTAAACTGTTTTCTCCCATTCAGTCCAGCCTAGCTGTCACTCACCCAGCAAGGTGGCTGTCCTTGCCAGACAGTCAGCCAGCCAATCATGCATTTGGGTCTCCTAGGAGACTAAGCACAGAGAGTTTCGGGTACCTACCTCACTTCCTGCCCACCCCAGACACTCAGACGCCAGAGGTGGTCTTCAGTCCTGAAGCCCGCCAAAGTCATACAAACAAAGGGACCAAACCTGGTTTGGCGTGCATAGACAAACACTATAAGGACCTTTCCAAAACGTAATGGTGAAAAAAGAAGACCGGGGCCTGTTTAAACAAAGGGGCTTAAGGCGCCATCTTGAAAAACATGGCTCCCGCGATTTTTAGCTCCCAGTGTTCGAAGTCGGGAAAAATGAACGTAGTTTGTTGTAAAACCACTGCCACCAGCCATTTCGATAGGAAAGGGTAACATTTGACTGCTACATGAGTTTCTAGACACAGGGGATCCTAGGTAATCCCTCCAGCACTCTATAGGAAGATAGTGTGTGCTGGGTCTAGGAATTGAAAAAGACTAGTAAAGTCAATTTAACCTTACATTCTCTGGGAAACAGGAGTTCATCCCAGAGAAGGTATTTAAACCTTGGGACAGCCTAAAAGGCTTCCCTTGTGCCACTGCACTGAGGGTGCTGTGTGACACAAAATAAAAAGATGATACCTATGGAGTTGTCTAAAACTCCATAACCTAAAAATAAACACAAGAGTAAAACACACCGAATTAAAAGTTAAAAGTCCCAAAGTTTAGCAAAAGAGCTTAAGGGTTCTAAGGTAGAGGGAATTGGCACATGTATGAGACTTCTCCCTAACACTCGCCCCCCCCCAGACTAAAGGACAGGACGATCTAATCCCCACCAGGATGGATTTCCCTTTCCAAATCGGTTAAATGGCCTGCTGAGTACACCAGCAACCGTTTGTAACCCCTGCTACGACACTTTTATCAGGTGTTTTCATTTGCAAGCTATATGACCTACACACCTTGTTTGGTACATCTTTCTTATTTAATGTATAGGGGATCTGATCTAACAGTCCTTCAGAAGTTGTGACAACCTCTGAACCTACAATAGGCTTTTTCAAGGGGTCCTTAGAAAGGAATCCCTTAGATCTAAAGGTGCCTCCATGGTTCCTCACCACCTCTCTCACAAGAGCAGGTTGGGTCTCAGGTATCTTGGTTGGAGGGGCTGTGGTCAAGCAAGGTACATGCTGCCACTTCCTCCGAGATCTGGTTTTACCTGGCTTAGAGATCTCCCTCCTAACACTAGGATTTACACTGGAGTCTTCAGCAGAAGATCCAACAGTCTTAAGGTGTGCAGCCTTAGACCTACTTTTCTTGGTTTTACACCAGCTTTGAGAATTACCAGTCAGTTCTCACAGGCCTGGGGAGGGGTCCAAGTCGTCTATGCACCTCTTCCTCAGAAGCAGGGAGGGCAAAGACTTTATAACTGGATGGGCAATGATGGAGCTTGGTTGGGGCTCCCATTTCCCTACTCTTCTAGCCTCAGATTTGCCTTGGTTAGAGGTCAACTTACTAACACGAGGGCTTACAGTGGGGTTCTCTGTAGGGGGTCCCACAGGCTCAGAGTGGTCTCTTAAGGTTGCCTCTCGAGCCAATTTGGTTTGGTTCTGTTTCCTCTCACTGGGAGGCCTGGGGGTACAGGACACTACTCCTAGAGTTTTTAAATAATTCCCCAACAGGACTCTCCCAGGCACCTCATAGAATTGGAACCAATTGGACAGGGCCTCCGGCAAATCTAGTGGGACCTTTGGGTGCCTTAGCAACATCCTCAGGCTTGAAAAAGCTTTCATCCACAACTGTTCTGTTGGTCCAAGTGTCGCTCATGGCAGGGGTGTCCTGGCCATTGACAAGAACACTGTCCATATAATACCCTTTGGAGTTCTCTCAAATGGAGTTATACACATCTATATTATGTTTCTTACCCAGACCCATGGACTCTAAGGATACTGTGGCGTGAAAACCCAAGGGTTCTTCAGCCAATAGGTGAACGTGGGCACAGCCATACGTACTTCTTCCTCTTGGAAGATGGCAGTGCTGGCCCCTGCAGGTTTACCCTTGCATCTGGGATGTCCTTTCAGATGGTCTACAGACCCACAGACATAGCATTTACCAAATGCTCTCTGGAATGGGGGTTTCTGCTGACCTTCCTCTGGTTGGGCCCCAGAGGATTCACTAAACCTACCAGGTTTCCCATGGGATCTACCATTATGTGGTTTAGGGGCCTCTTCTGGTTGGTTGGAATTAGAATTATCTGTATTCTCATATTTGTGCTGCTTCCCCTCATCCTTTTTGAGTGGCCACAGAATCCTTATGAGTAGCCCTGTTGGCAACCCACAAGTCAGCAGCCTTTGCTAACTTCTGAGTCAGCCAAGTGCTGTCTCAGCTCAGGAAAGCAGGCATCAAAAATAGATTCCAACAAAAATGGATTTCTCATTCCTTCAAAGGTGTTAACTCTGTAAGCCTTTACTCAACCATCTACGTTTTTCAAACATTCACACACCCAGGTAGCCCAAGGGGTACCAGCATGCTTTTTGAGGGTCCTAAACCTCTTAAGGTGCTGGGGAGGAGTTTTCCCAAATCTAGCTATGAAAGCTAGCTTCACATTTTCATATTCCAATCTTTCAAGTTCCCCCACCTCCATTACAGCATTAGTTGCAACCTGGGGGAGCCTAGACAAAAGTCAAGGAATCAACTGATTCCCTGTGAAACCCTGAATCCCATAGTTATATTCAAAAGCAGCCAACCAATCCAAAATATCATGTCTCACCTCATACATACTCACAGCTTCTTTAGGCATTTGAGGCCTCTTAGGACTGGAAGACCTAGAAGAATCTAAGATAGAACCATTTTCAAGAGACAATTTCTCCATTTCAAGAGCATGATGCATTTCCATTTCTCTGAGTCTGATTTCTTGATGTTTACTGTCAGTTTGCATTTGGATTCTTTTCAACTCAAGTCTCATCTTTTCAAGAGAGACCAATTCTGGACTCAGTACTGGACCTGGTAGGGTCCCTGTGGTTATAGCTTGAGGACCTAAAGCAAGTAGAGGTGCAGTGGGGCTCACATCCTGAGACTCCTCTGACTCATCAATAACATTAGAGTTGGACTCTGAATCATTATCATCCTCATCAACATTATCTACATTTGCTGAGGGGTAGGGGTTATAGCTCTACCTCCCAGTCTTTGATGATTCAACAATTTCTCAATCAATTCATTTTTCTTGCCTTTAACAGAGAGAGACCTGACTTTACACATATCTTTCAGTTGATCTACTGTCAGAATGATCAGGGCTTCCTGTTTGAAGTTATCCATATTTGGCATTATAAAACAATTGCTTTTCTAGTGGTGCTTAGCCTTGTGAAGGTTATTTGAACAAAAGTAAGAGCACACTCTCAATGTAACAACTATGCTTTATCCTCACCGCTTGCCACCAGTGTTTGACAGAATTGCATTGTCTGGGACCACCACATACAGTTAGGACTACAGGTGTAAGCAAAAACCAACCTTTGGTATAAGTCCATACTACACAGTTTTGTGGTAGTGAGCTGAGCAGCCAGGATTATCTCAAGAGGGAATGTGAGCAGTACAAGAGGTTACACAGAGGTCTTACAATCACAGTGGTTCAAGTAGACACTTATACTCAAGGTTTCTTGGTAAAACACTTATTCATTTATTACACAATCATTTAGAAAACATTCACTAGAAGGAGGCAACTTAGTATTGTACACAAACACACTTCAATAGCAAACCAATAAGTTTCTGAACAAATTAGGCTTCCCTGAAATAGGAGCAAAATGGCATTTCAGTTACTTTCAATGGGAGTAAAAAGGCACAAGTTAGCAGCATAGATCACAAATACCTTCTTAGGCAGTGCAAATGGTTATAGTTCACTAGAGGACTCAATTCAGTTCAACAGGCATAGGCCAAAGTCAATGGACTAGTGTCTTGGATAGGAAAGAGCAGTTCTTGAAGTAAACGGTAAAGTCTTTGCCAAAGTTCTCAGAAGTAGTTTGTACAAAAAAGAATCATATGTTGGGTCACAAGCTGATTAGGCCTACAAGTTCGGAAAGTTCCACGAACTTTCACCGGGAGACATGGGTTCTCTCAATCAGGTTGGCACAGTACCTTAGTATGAAGCAAAAGATGCAGCAGAAGATGTTGGTTCTTGGCAGTTCCTGCAGATCTCACTGTTCCTGATCCTCACTCATGGGGAAAAAAGAGAGGATATCGGGGGACTCCTACACTCACGGGATCGTCGGAAAACGCTGACAAAATGGAGTCACTTCAGTTCGAGTAGCTGTTCATCAAACACACAAGTGGGTGTCCTTCCCCCTGGTTAATCCTAACCAGCTTCGACAATGGTATCCAGGTGGCTTACGAGTTGATTGGTCCTACCAACTCAAAGGATTAAGTCGTCCTTGAAGGGGCTTCTCTGTCAAGATGAACTTGGCAATTCAGATCTGCAGCAGGGCTTCACCGGGCAAGCCAACGGTCCAGGAGTTGCAGCAGCTGTCCTCTTCTAGCTCGTCTTCGGTTCTTTTGTTCCAGTGGTCGACTCTGCTTTCCAGTCCAGGACACTCGCCTTTTAAACAGTTTTCTCCCATTCATTCCAACCTAGCTGTCACTCACCCAGCAATGTGGCTGTCCTTGCCGGACAGTCAGCCAGCCAATCACGGCAGAGTGCATTTGGGTCTCATAGGAGACTAAGCACAGGGAGTTTCGGGCACCTCCCTGACTTCCTGCCCACCCCAGACACTCAGACGCCAGAGGCGGTCTTCAGTCCTGAAGCCCGCCAAAGGTATAGAAACAAAGGGACCAAACCTGGTTTGGCACGCAACGACAAACACTAGAAGGACCTTTCCAAAAAGAAATGGCGAAAAAAGAAGACCGGGACCTGTTAAAACAAAGGGGCTTAAGGCGCCATCTTGAAAAACATGGCTCCCGCGATTTTTAGCTACCGGTGTTTGCGGTTCGGGAAAAATCATGGTAGTTTGTTGTAAAACCACTGCCACCAGCCATTTCGATAGGAAAGGGTAGCATTTGACTGCTAAATGAGTTTCTGGACACAGTGGATACTAGCTAAACCCTCCAGCACTCTATAGGAAGATAGTGTGTGCTGGGTCTAGGAATTGAAAAAGACTAGTAAAGTCAATTTAACCTTGCATTCTCTGGGAAACAGGAGTTCATCCCAGAGAAGGTATATTAAACCTTGGGACAGCTTAAAAGGCTTCCCCTGTGCCACTGCACTGAGGGTGCAATGTGACACAAAATAAAAAGATGATGCCTTTGGAGTTGTCTAAAACTCCATAACTAAAAAAAAACACAAGAGTAAAAAACACAGAATTAAAAGTGCTAAGACCCAAAGTTTAGCAAAAGAGCTGAAGGGCTCTAAGGTAGCGGGAATTGGCACATTTATGAGAATTCTCCCTTACACCAACATCATGTGAAGAGGTGGGAAATTTTGTTTTGACATGTTGCTGTAAACTTGAGGGGTGGGTGCACTGGCGTAACTGGGGCCCTGCACCCCCTGCGGTGCGGGGCACATCCATGTACTGGGAGGGACCCCTCAGAGAAAAAAAACATTTTTTTACAATTTTTTTTTAAAACAGAAAAAAATAAAGTTGTGTTTTTTAACATATATCGCTCAATCTGAATTCTTTTTCCAATGCATTTTACCTTCGGTTTTCTCACATTTACACGTGTAAAACTCAGTTCGGAAACCGTCATCTTCTGCTAATATTATCAGTTGATCCATAGCTCTCATCACACACGCTTTTGGCGGGTGTCACCCGCCTTCTTAAGGGCTGACTCACCCGCCAAGCCTCCTGCACGCCCATTCATTTCAATGGGCGTCATACCCGCCAAAAACAAAATCGGGTGATTTCACCCGCCTTTGCAACACAAATGGTTGAGGGCTATGGTTGATCCATCGCCCTAAATTCAAGTGCCCTTGCTGCAGTAAATCAGATCACCCTCTTGGAAAATAAACAATGCACTAGTCTGACCCTTTTTGAAGAAAAATCAGCACACTTCACTGCACATGGCAAATACACACGTAATCCCTCTATCAAGGACAAACAGCTCCTCTGCACTGGACAACGAACATTCCACCATTTGTAAAATCCCCAAGTCTGCAATGGGTACATGCTAAATTATGATTCTCAGTCCTAGTGTAATCTACTGAACAGGCTAAATGGACATCACACCATCCACACAAGAAAACAAACATTCTACCCTTCTGCATAGGACAACACGTCCCGAAATGTACACTGTTTTACCAAATTAACCTAGAAACGTTCTGCAACGCTGTCGTTTTCCATCCTCAATATGTCCGAGGCGCCCGTGCTCTTCAGCTCTCAGTCACGATGCCCATGCAAATTGCTGCCTTGGTTCCCGCCCTTGCAATAATCACGAGGTGCTTCAGGGCTAGAGAACAGACTACTGGCCTGAACGTAGCATGTAACTCACGTGATCAGGAGAAGGCCCACCTTTGGTAGGGTCCGTTTCTCGAATGGTTAAGAACTATACAGTACCGTTCGTGACAGATATGGGCCCCGCTTCCGTTGCTCATTAATTCCTCACACCGCTTAACGGTTTTTTACGGCTACGCGGGGCAAATGAAACAAATCCAGGTGCGTTACTTTAAACCTAAATGACGTGTGCCCAAGTGTTTGTGTTCTGTACGTCTGGTGTCATTAGACCGCAGGGGAGATTTTGGGTGTGTGGTGGATCCCTACTCTGAAGTGATAATGTTAGTTTACTGCTAAAACATGTCATTATATCGTGCCATATTTAGCCTCCCAACTATTGCTCTCTTGTACAGTATAGTGCTATCAGATCGCGGGAGGTGGGGGCAGTTTCTTATTTTATAAAGCATTGTAATCTGGTACTTTTGGTCTAATAATTGCTTCAATTGAAGTGATGCAAGATTACAAGCCCCAGAATGCATTATTGTTCACGAAGACCTAGTTTTGGATGTTTGTAGCTACGAGGCTAGGCTGCATTGAGTCCTCTGCCAGTTGCGGTGAAAACTAAACGATATTCAGCCATGCCATTGATTTGCCAGAATCACGCATAGATGTGAAAAGAGACTTCTTTGACGTTTTACCTTCAAGTTTTGTTTGAATTTGATATTTCGACTTTTCACGACAGACAATGGTCATCGGGTCCAGTGCATTAGAATTCCTTACCAAAACTTTGCCAAATAAATAGACAATATGCAGAACCATGACTTCTTTAGGGAATGGTTATGTTCCTTGTGGCAGGCGACATTTCTGGCCTTGTAGTAATTGCACACACGAGGTATGTACATGTCTGCATTTAGCGATCCCATCAAGTAATGCTTAATTGCTAGAAACAAAACTCGTATTTTATTCATAAACTGAAACCTACATGATGCTTATTTTGCACAACATGTTTGTTCCCAGTGCTAGTTTGCTTTGACAGCAAACGCCCAGCCAATCTCATGCTATATAAGCAAGCAACAAAACAGTAACTTCAACTTATAAAGATTCCAAATGAAACACTATCCACTCATGATGGACCTGGATCATTTTTGTAAGTATGGGGTGCAAACTGATAATTGGAAAGGATAGGAAATTAAGTATAGATGAAGAAGTGATCTGGAACCATTTTTATTGTATCTCCTAGCAAGACCACTTTGCAACTTTGTTCCAGTATAAGTCCACTTCTACCCAGCACCCATATCTTTACGAATATATTGCTTATGTACTTCATGTTCGAAATTGCTGGGAGCTATTTAGCCGCTGCTTCTACCCCAGGAGACCCTCGCTAGCTTAAAACCAATAGTTATCATGAGCTACTTCTGGCTCTCCAGGCCAACTGGTATCTTACAAACATGCATATGTGACATTAACGTTGAGTGTTTTAGAATGTAAATAAAGAAGAATTAGGGCATATTTAAATATAATGGACTATTCATATTGTGCACAAAGTTAAAGTGTACGTCTCATGTGTAAGTTGCATTTGCAGTGCACTGTGAACACCTGGTTACCCAGCTGTAGTTACTGTCTACGGAGTGATGCCTGACACCCAGGAGCTGGTTTTAGCTCCTCATAAAATCTTAATTGTGTACTCCTACTCACACTAACAAATGCTTATAGATCGCATCTTCCCACAAACTTACCTGGGCACTAACTGTATGACAACGTTAACCTTCACCCCTTCGACCCATGTCCTTGGGCCTTCAACTCAATAGCCACAAGACTTTAATCTCCCCCCTTAATAGATGCATGAGAAACTGCCAACCACATATTGCTTATACACAGCCTTGGTTATGTGTCATCCTCTTCCTTGCCCCATCGCTTGATGTTGTGTCTTTAATTTTGCTAAGTTAACCCCATATTACCCTGTTGATTCAACAGAATGTATTAGAACAATTGTTCTCTTCATTGTACAGGCCCCGTTATGATCACACATACGTCACAGATTTGACTTTAATAAACTAGTATTTGGAAACCAATTGATATTTGTGTACAACGGACATGCCTGTTACTGTTTTGTTAAAACCAATAAAAATATTTCAACACAAAAAATGCTGACTTGGTGTGAATCTGTTTTCTCTCTTTGGGTTCAGCTGTGCTCCTATGTTTTACCTTTCTGCTTTTTTCTATCTCCACAGTGCAAACCCGTCTGTGTATACCTCAGAGTTCTTATAAAGAACTAGAGGGCTGACATTCTGCCAGAAACTGTGGCAGCCCTGGAGGCCATGTTGGTGGATAAAACAGTCATGCAATACCTCAATTTTCTATCTAGCCAAAATGTCTCTCCTCTGTACTGCTACATATTGTAACAGTAAGGAGGGGTCGGGTGGTTGACACAGATTATATGTGGTTTCATATGTAAGCTGTGCAAACTACAATTGTTTTTGGTCTGCATATCTTGTTTTAATGGTATAATCCTTTACAATTCTGCAGTGTCTTTACATAACTGGCACTGGTATTATTAGTCCTGTAAATAGCGTGGGTTTGTGTGTGTATAGTATATATGGTTTAGTCTTTATTTATTTAAACATTTGTTTTATAGATCAAACCATGTGCAAATCAGTCTTTTACAGTTTGCTGTATATAAGATTTACAATCGTAACACCTCATACAATAACATGGACAAATTTACATTAGTTAAAGGAAATAATTTAAAGCAATTTAAGAAAAACACTTTTAAAGACAGATTTCCATAACCATGATATAAGATTTTTTATGAACACCCGTAATCGGGGTTTATATGCAGATCTGGCAACGAATTCCATAGTGAGACAGCCTTATTTTCAAAGAAAGTGACCACTTGCATACTTCCAAACAAAGACTGTCCCGACTTTGGAGACCTTTTGAACCTGCTGAGATTTTTTAATGTATTACCAAGGTAGGAAGGAGTCTGCCAATAGATCGCCTTATAAGTAATACATAAAAGCTTAAAAGTAACCCTGGCATCAAAAGGAAGCCAATGAAGGGATTATAAAACGGTGTAATGTGCTCAAATTTACGTGCTCCAACAACCAAACATGCAGCCGCCTCGAAATTCCATAGTGCGCTAAAGAAATAATGATTGCATCAAAGTATAAAAGTGGACTGGTGTAACAAAAGACTTCACTGATCTCAGTGAGAATACTAGTTAGATTTCTCTAAGGAATTAATGTGAGATACTGGAGTTTAATCTTCGGTCCAAAGTAAAACCCAAGGATTGAGCTGAGTGAGAAAGTTCTGTCTGATGGCCTGGAATATGTGCATTTAAAAACCAGTTAACAAAATGTGTTGGTTAGCAGAACGGGCCAAAAAAATAAATTTGCTCTTAGATTGATTCAATTTTAAAGAGTGGTTGGACCTACAGATTCCCCTCTCAGCTAGACAATCTCATTAAAAAAACATAATTTTCAGCAGAAATTCTTAGGTATAATTGAGTGTTAGCGTATTGATGCATTTCGGTATCATGTTTCCGTTTACACAATATCATCCAAAAATACACCATCCTGAGAAAGATGACACTCTATGCCATATTTGTCGACTTTGGAGATCTTTCGATAGTGTGCGACGGAAACTATTATGGTTGGTCCTAGGCAACAGAGGAATGCCACGGGGTCTAATAAGGGAAATACATTCTCTTTATAAGGAAAATAAGACTGTGGTGAGAGCGGGTCTGGGGGGTGAGGTTATGAATGAATTTGAGGTCAATCAAGGAGTCGGGCAAGGTTGTCCTTTGGCGCCTATCTTATTCTTTATTTATATAGAGGAGTTGGTGACGGAGTTGCTCGTAAAGGGTATGGATCGGGCCAAAATGGGTTTCCTAAGATACATTGTTCTGTTCTTTACTGATGACGCAGTGATCATATCTACTTCCCTCCCCCCCCTCCCAAGGCTTAAACCAATCCTAGTCTGTGTTCATGAAGAAGTGTGGGGAGCTGAGACTGTCCCTGAATATGGAGAAAACAAAAACATCGGTCTCCAGGCCCGCCTTCATCACAATAGTGAACATAATTATTACTGCAGAGGGGATGGCCTTAGAACAAGTCGGGCAGTATGACTACCTGGGCACTCGATTCAGTGACGGTGGGAACTGGACAAGCCAAATTATCTGAGCCTCTGCACACTGGAAATGTACAGCGGGGGTTCACGCGCCTTTTTCAACAGACATGGCAGGGGGGGGGGATGTTTCCCTGGATCTGTATAAGAAGCAGGAAGCAGCAGCCGCCCTCTTTGCGGCAGAACTATGGGGGGGTATGCCGACTTTAAGCCATTGAGTACGGTGGAAAACAAACACTTAGAGATTACTAGGCCTCCCGTTCTCATCACCAAATGCACTGCTACACTTAGAACTGGACCTATGCCGTATAAATGCAGTTGCCTCAGATAGACCAATCTTCTATTGGCTGCGGTTGTGGGTGGCGCCGAACTGGAATTGTACAGGGCTAACATAATTCATCTGCTGAGCCTAGAGGCAACGACGAAACTACCATGGTTGGCTCATGTCAGAAAGGGGTTATACAAGTTAAATGAGAATGAGGCATGGTCTCACCCCTGGCTGTTAAATAATCTGAAACCGAAGAGCATAAAAGTCCTGTTTAAAGGAGGATTCATCCAGAGGCTGTATAGGAGCCTGCAGGTACCTAAGGCTAGCGCCAAACTATGTGTATGAAGGCCGATTTTGGGTAAAAAGGTATCTGGATTGGATCAACCCCCAGTTTGCTCGCACCCTCTTTGTTCATCTTAGAGTTAGCACATTGAAGGTGGCAACATTTACAGCAACATGGAAGGCAGGAAACATGAGCAAGTGCCCCCTTTGCAAAGTAACAGATGAAACAGTTGCCCACTTTATGTTCCTCTGCCCAATCACGCAGGCACTCGGGACGCTATACTTAATTCTCCTACTAAGATCAGCTGGAATGCGGACAACTACGGAAGCACTGGAGCTCTCTAAGACAGCGGGTGATCCTGGTAGGGTATTTAAGGTGGCTAAATTCATCCACAGGGCTTGGCTGGTAATACCAAAACAGGCGAAATAGGTACACAGGAAGCAGTGTCCACTGATCTGTTCCTATTAAAGCACTTATGTTGATTCTATAGTTTGTGTACTCGGGACAATGGATATCTAGGGGGGCTGTGAGATTTGAGGTCTGTAACCCGTATTTAGCATCTCTCACCCATGTAACCTCAATCTAGTGGAGTATAAAATTGTATACCCCAAAACATGCTGAATGGAAATCGATTGGTGGTCTTAGTCTTCTATTTCCTTCTTTTTTGTACTTGTATTTGTTAATTGTAATATGACATACATTTTAAGCTTCTATGTTTTATTTATGTCATCGGGGAAACGAACATGCACTTAAATTTAATGAAATGCAATGCATTTGTAAAAACGGTTCTTTTATGGCTCTAATGTTGAATAAAATATTACGAAAGTGAAGTGGTAGTTGGAACATCTGAGAAATAAATTGGGGATAGGAAGGAATGCCCAAGGCAGCTAAGCCAGGCTAGGAAGACCACATAACTGTTTATGTTGAGCCGCCAAGCTGATATTATTTCCTGAAGAGGAACATAATCCGTTTTTTAAGGCAGTGGATGTGGTTTCTACTTGGCTGAGGGTGACTGGGAAATTGTTCCAAAGGCAGGATCCTGCGGCGACAATGCTTCTGCTTTCAAGTTTCTTTTCGTAAAAGCCGTAATAACTAGGGTTTGGAGCTTGAGTATCCCAGGTGTCTTATGGGTAAGTATCTTGTTACTTTCTGTCTGAGATACATCAGAACATTGTTCTTGTAAGCTCTGTGAAGAAGGCAAATTATTTCAGATTCGATGCACACTCTGATTTGGAGCCAATGCAGGAATAGAAAAACTGGTGCGAGGTGATCCTTCTGTGCCTTAAACACCAGGATCATTTGGAGTTGGTTTGTAAGTTATTGTCAGACTGCAGTCAGGACGACCCACTGCAAGGCCGTGTTAACGCAATTTGTTAATGTGCGCGTTAAAAAAGGTGCATTGAAACACAATTTCTTGATGTATAAACGCCTTACAAATGCCCAATAAAATAAAGTAAATAAAATATGGTTATGTTGTTAGCAGACCTTCCGCCTGAGAGCTCCGAACCTGTGGATGGTAGATACCCAGAGAATAAAGGTCTTAAATGAAAGGCCGGTAGGAGTGCAGCCAGACTCTTTCCAGGCTGAAAAGAAAAGGACAATAGATTAGGTACGGTATCAAGAGAGAGAGGGAAGAATTATGGCAGAATTGACTGGGCTCGTACCTGACCCCCTGTTGCAGAAGAACTGACCCAAGCAGAAGGAGATAGGATCCTGTGGAAATATTATGATAAGGGAGAGTAGTGGGAGCTGACCTGAGTGATACGAGGACACAACTAGGGTACATGAAAGGGGGGACTGACCCTGGTGGCACAAAGGCGAAACTAGGGAAATGTAAGCGTTACCAAATGCAAAGAGTGTCTGGCTTTAACCATTTTACACCATTCCAAGAAGGTCTAAACAGTTCCAGGTGTGGGGGTGGAAGGGGAAGAGTTCCAGCTAGGGTATCCAAATGGTAATCCAATAAGCAATCCAGAAGGCAAGAAAGGAGAGAATCCAAAAACACATTCCAGGAACAGGCCAGAGTAGAGTAACCAGGAGGACAAGGTGGACAGAGAAGGCAAAGAGAGCAGCAGAAGTCCAGGTAAAGCAAACCAAGGTGCGTACACAAAAGGCAATATTAACAAGGGATGAACAAAACGCTACTCACAGGTTCATTTAGGAGCAGAGGTTGATCTGTTGAAGGCTCCTAAACGGTGGAGGATGTGGGCAATGGAAGCCATGATTCTTGTTTGCATGTGTCATCACGATGCATGCTGTGCCTCAAGGACCGCTGGGGGATGTTGCCAGTGTCGGACACGGCAGCCAAGCACTATGGCAAGCACCAGATTCCAAGACTTGTAGCGTGGAAGGGATGTGCCTGGGAACCACTAGGTGCTCGGAGCTTGACAGTTATGAGGGAGCTGAGAGAGGAGATGTAAAATAGTCAAAGCCTGAAAGAAATGTTACAGAGATAACCTGACCTTTTTGAGACCTGTTGAGAAGTGGGAGGATGTGTCCTGGAACACGCAGATTGAGTTTCATGTGTGTGAATGCAGCAGCCATCTTGAGAGCCTGGGTGTTTAGCGGGAAAGTCGGACTATGCTAAATAGGCTGTGAATACTGTTACATTGTTGCATTCCCGCTGGAGGTCTGACCTAACTGTGTCTGTAAGCGAGAGCCTTTCTAAGAGGAAAGCAAAATGAGTTTCTGGGCGTGGGTGAAAGAGGAAGCATGTGAAGACAGATACAGACTCCACAAGCTTGTCTTCACAAACCAGAGGGAGAGGACAGGATATAAGAAGAGAAAGAGGTCCAGAGAGATCTTGGAGAAAAGAATGATTCATATTTTTCAACTAAGACCCTGATGGAAGAGGGAGCTACAATGGGGAGAACAATTAAGTGGTTTCTCGTCCTCTTCCTCCACTTTTACCTCCTCTTCTGATACAAGTGATTCCGATTCTCTGACAGGTGATCCTAAGGGAAAATATCTGGACAAAGAATCTGTGGCCAAAGTGTTGATACAAGCTGGTGAATACATGGGGTTTCAAAATCAATAAGCAGCTCCTTCAGGAGAAAAGTCTTCTAGGGTTCCTCTCCCTCAGTTTAAGCATGCCTTGAAAACCAGAATGCCATTTGTATTAGAGCTGAAAAACTAGGTGTACAGAGAGTGGAAGGATACAGAAAGTGCGTCTTTAGCCCAATTCATGACAAAACTATATTCTCCGGAAAAGGGGATATAGTTTTCTGCCATAGACATTCCGATAAATACTATTCTGCCCAACTTGGTAAGATGGTCCTCTCTGGTTCTGGAGAAGGGGGTATGGGATCCAGGGAGTTGGAAGTAGACTGGGCACTAAAGAGGATGTATGTGGGGCCAGAGTTAATATTAAAGATAAATACGTATGTATGCCTCTTATAAGGCAGAAACAGCTCTTGGGGAATTTACTCAGTTTTATAAAGCCCTGCAGGAAGCACAGTCTGATCACCGCTATTGCAGAATGAGGAGCCGGATACAATTTATTTCCAATTTAGCATACAATGGAGTCAAAGCCTCCGTTCTGGTCATGGGGGTCAGCCATCACTGGACACAGTCAGCTACATATAAGTGATTGGCATACCGAGTGTTTCGCGAAGAGCTAACGCCATGAAAATTGCCTCTGGAGCACAGACATTTTTTTTGGATACCCTTGGAGATAAAGCCCACAATGATTTCAAAGCGGGTAAGTACTTTGTCAAGCTACCCAGGAAACCAGAGCACAAGGCTAAAACAAAGTTGTACAGCTCTGGAAAATTAGTGGTTTCACGAAGAACATGGGCAAAGGAAAACAGAAATTGCAGCAGAAATCGGGGGAAGACATTTTGTACCAGCAAAAAAATCAGAAATCCTGTCGCCAGGCATGGGACTTCAATGATTATTCAAAGGGTGGAGCACCATTTCTACGTATGTCTGGGTGAAAAGGATTGGTTACAAAATATAATTTCTCTCTACTCACTTGCCCTCTAGAGCAATTAATACCCCTCTTACCAGGGGCACAGTCGAGAGGAAAGCAATGGTCCAGACTATCCTGGAACTTCTCGCCAAAGTGCAATCAAGAGAGTACCCAGATGGAAGGCAGGGAATAGCTTCTATTCCCTAATATTTCCAATATGCAAGCTGTCTGGCAAATCCAGGCAGGCTTTAGACTTGAAACACTTTTGTCTGCATGTAGTTACTTGGCACTCCAAGATAGAAAGCCTGCAGATGATAATACTGCTAATCAGGAGGTAGGGCTTTCCTGGATCATTGAACTTTTGTTTTTTTTCAAACTTCTTTTTGTTAGCATTTTTTAATCTTACAAACACCAACACTTGCACATTGAATCAAGCGACCCTCCCCATTGTTAGCTTCTGTTTTTAGGGTATCAGATTTCCGTTCTCATTCCATACAGCAGATTTTTAGGTATGAATCTACCAACCCATGTTTCTGCCCTTGTCCCTATCCCACCTTAGGCTTCCAGTTCACACATTTCTTCTGCGAAATGTAACACTGCAGAGGGTGGGGCTGGAACCATTTGTGCCTGTTGAAATTGTTTGATCGGTTAATGAACACATGGTCCCCACACATCACTGGGTCTAGTTTGACAACAAGATAGCCTACCATATTCCTTTTCCATGTCATTACAGTATCGGGCATCTGTTTGCCACTGATCCGGTCTGGGCACCTGGTTCCTTCCCCACTCCATCGCTACACATCTTTAGGCTAATAGCAAAAGCAGCGCAATCCATTTTCTAAGACCTTTAGGGACTTTTTTTGTGTATCCCAAAAGTGTGATCATAGGGTTTAGGTGCAATACTTCACCCATGATCTTGCTAAGAGTCTCAGAGACGTCTTCCCAGAAATTCAGGATTTTGGGGCACCCCCATGCCAGATTCAAAAAGTCAGCTGTTGTACTGCCACATCTTCCGCAGCTCTTCAAGGTGTCTGGGAAGTATGTATGTAATACGGTTGGCGTATAGTAGAACTGATGCAAGTATTTAAAGTGGATCAATTTGAATCTGGCATTGATCGCCACCTGCCAAGTCTCCTCACAGCAGTAACTCCACTCTTCTTCTGAAATCTTATGACCCAGTGATAGTTCCCATTTCTCTCTGGGTGAGGTGCATAATGTCGCCCCGGCTTTAATACATATTCCGTACATGATGGAAACTGATTTACCACTGTGATCACCTTTTAAGCATCTTATTGAGTATTGAGGTCACAGTGGGTTCCCCTGGGAATGTCCAGAACATCTGCCTTAAGGAGTTTCTAAGTCGAAAGTATAGGAATATGTCCAGGGATGAGAGCTCTCCCCCTTACTCTCATTTCTTCTATGGTTATAAATTGACCATTGTGGAAGAGATCTCGAAAAACCCTCAGTCATTTCGCAAAGTCAATATAGCACTTTTCACTAGTTAACGGGATTCCAGGTATACGCGGGGAGTATAAAACCTCGCCTCTGGATTTGTGCTCATCTCTGGCCCATGCTGTGCAAGTCATTTCCACCTTATTGTTTGTTTGGGAGGGACTGTCGGGGTGCTGTCAGAATGACCGATCTAGGACTGGCGCTGCTAGGGATCTCTCCACTTCCACGTGTCTCCTGTCTACTTGCTCCCCATACCAGTGAAGGAGGAACCGGCTTGGGCTACGTCGGAAGATGTTTCAAAGTCTGGCAGTGCCACTTCCCCCTCTCTTAACGGTGCAGTTAGTTTCTCCAAGGAGATCCTGGCCTGTTTCCCTGCCCGTATGTTATGTTATGGTATGTGTTATTTGGCATTAATATAGCGCTCTAAATATCATTGGTATGACTTCAAAAGGCTTGTGGGTTGAATGCCCTCGAGGACTGTAGTCCAGGTCAGTAGAGAGAGTAGGGTATCATAGAGTGCTTTGGTGCACTCATTTTGTGTGCAGCTGATGCAAATGGTTGATGGTAGCTGCATGTTAGCAATAGGTGTGGTGGTATTGAGATCAGTTGAATGTGTGCAGTCAGGAGGTTGTTCTCCGAGACTGGATTCTGGCTGCGTTACACCTGAGTAGGTGCTTATGTGTGCAGCTAGACTGATTTATCGTGGCGACTAACTGCGTTCTAGCTGGATGTAGAGGTGTTTGTGAGGTGTTGTTCGTATGTGAGCAGCTAGGCCGAAATTGATCGAGGGGTGTAGCTGTGCTCTATTGTGTGATGGTGAAGAGTAGAGAGTGTTTTATTCTTACAAACCCAGTGTTCAGTACCAATATGAATTGCAGTACCATAGTCTTTGAGTCCCGAAAGTATTTTCTAGGGAGTGGGACATTAAGGAACACATGTAACAAATGGGGTAATAACACCATTTTGACCAGGAAAATTCTACCATAGAGATTGAGAGGCAAATCCTTCTACCTTACCGCTGCTGTATTTGCCGGCTCCAGTACCTTTTGGTAGTTATGTGTATATAAGACTTTCGGGGCTGGGGCTATGTTTGTATCGAGTGTAGTCCTCACACCAGTGACGCCACTGGAACCCCAACCCGCCCACAAAACGCTTAGCACTATCTGTTAGCTGGAACAGGACTGATTTTGTGGTATTAATTTGGAGTCCGGAGGACTCTGAGAATGCCGACACTTCCCGCATAATAGGGTCAAGATTGCATTTGGGATTGGAGACGGAGCACCATGTCGTCTGCATATAGTGAGATCACTACTCTGTTGGCATAGCTGGATTCCTCTGTGGGTATTGGAGCTCCCTAACTTTCTCGGCTATGGGCTCTATTGCTAATGCAAATGGTAGCGGCGAGGGAGGGCACCCATGTCGAGTGCCTTTACCTAGCGCTATAACTAATGTTAAAAGCCTGTTCACTCTCACCTTGGCATAGGGGTGTTTGTATAGTAACGAAACTAACGAGACAAACTGCTCCCCCATCCTGCTTAGTACTGTGAATAGAAACAGCCATTCCACCGAATACCTTTGTGGCATCTCGGCGAGCTGCCACAATCGGATCATCCTGCTGAGCCGCTGATATCAACCCGAACATCCTACGCATTTCATATGAGGTAGAGCGTCCCGGTATGAACCCAGATTTATCGGACTTAACTGTTCTATGCATCAGTGGTGCCAATCTTAATGCCAGTGTCTTAGCTAGAGGTTTATCTATGTTGATAAGGGAGATGGGTCGGTAAGAGGAACAGTTGTCCGCCTCCTTGCCTGGTTTTAACACCACCACCACCACCACCACAGCTTCTCTTAAGGAGTCCGGGAAGGCGGTCGTCTCGCAACCCTTGATGATACATCTGTAATAGATGAGCCAGTTTCCCAGCATAGTGTTTGTAAAATTCAGCCGTATATCAGTCTGGCTCAGGGGATTTCCCTGACGGGAGGGATTTAATAGCCAGCCATACCTCCTCTAGGGACACTGGTCAGTCTAACCAGTGTCTCTCCTCGTCTGTACACCAATACAGGGCTACCTGGTCTAAATAATTATGCACCTCGCTTTGAGATACTCATATTTCTGTGTCTGCATACTTCTGTACCTCTTGTGTGTCTTTTAGTGCCATAACCCAAAGGGGGCCTTTCCAATCTGGCTGCCCTTGCCAGGAGTCTGCCTGGGCGCTGTCCCTCTCCATATTGTAGTACCACGATTTCCCCCTGCAGGAATTTCACTTCCCTGTGTGCCAGTTTGCTAAATAGTTGCAACTGTTTTTTAATCTCCACTTGTTCTGTCATTGTGGGTGTGGATGTCTCTGGCTGCATTCTCCGTATATGGACCTCTGTGTCCGTGAGCTCCCTATGGATTTGTTCCAACACCCCGATTTCTCTTGAGATACATTCCCCTCTGATCCCACATTTAAAACTTTCTGATGACTCCACCAAGCCCACGTTTATTTTGAAGAAGTTATCTATAGCTCGGGTTAACCCTGCCCGAAACACCCCATCTGTTAGACCTTTGCTCTTGAAAGCCCTGGGGGTCTCTCTCACGACCGGACAGTTCAATGCCAATCAGTACCGGGCCATGGTCTGAAAGTGTGCATGCTAAGATAGATACCTCGGCACTTTCCCCATGATTGCTTGGGAGACTAAGAAGAAGTCCAACCTGGATGCGGAGTTGTGCACTGAGGAGTAAAATGTGTATTCCCTATCCCGAGGGTGCATAGTTTTTCAAGCATCAACCATCTCCCAAGCCCAGCACATATCCTGCAGTTTGCCTGTCATTTTGGGAATTAGGAGGCAAGTCCCCGCTGTGCGGTCCTGATGAGTTCCATAACCGTGTTGAAATCCCCAATCCAGATCACAGCACTGGGGTACAGACCCTCCAAATGACGATGAATCCAGCCAAGGTCTCCATTGAATCTTGATTGGGGGCATAGTAGTTGACCAAGTATAAACTCGCCCCTGAATGTACTACCAGGCCCCTTTCTTCTTGATCGATGGCATCCCCAGTGTTTCCCAAGTTTTGATTCCCCATTTTGTACCAAATGTGTCTCTTGTAGGAACGCTACCGCAACATTATGTCTCTGCATATAAAACAGTACTTTCTGACTCTTAGATGGACAGTTCAAACCCCTCACATTCCAAGTGATGCACCTAAGTAGCTTGTTCATTTGTTATCCACATCTTCTACGTGCCTGAGTATTTTCCATATTCCCCAATCTGAGACCTACTGACAACCCTCAGGTCATCATTATAGCGCGAGTCTTGATTACTCTGTGCAGTTACAACAGTAACCCCTTGAACTAAACTCACCCCACCAGCAACCCCAATCCGCTGGTTCCCCCATCCAAACTTCAACCACAAGTTCATACATGGAGAGCTAGCCAGGGCCACCCTTCTTGGAAGACTTCAGTCCGGGCAATTCCCTATCTGCCGGTGCACGTCAAGCACTCCCACTTGTAACAGTTATTACCACATTCCAAGTATATGCAGCAAGCGGCTCCTCAAGCGTTGTTTCTTCTGCAGCGTGGTGCTTTATGGAGGGTCTCCAAGAATGCGTTTGCCTCCTCCGGGGTGTGAAAAAAATTGTCTTTGCTGCATCGTTTTCCACCCTGAGTTTCGCCATGAATAGCATAGCGTATTTTATGACTCTTTCCCTTAGTCTTTTCTTGATGTCTATGAACATCTTCCTGGATGACTGTACCTTGTCAGAGAAGTCATGGAACAGCCCTATCTGCGCACTGTGATATATCCAAGTGCCATTTTCTCTGGCCTTACGGAGAGCCACGTCCCTGTCCTGAGTTCAGCAGCCTAGCAATCGGGGGTTGTATAGGCCTCTTCCCGCTCATGACCCGATGGGCCCTCTCCACTATGAACACTGCAGAGGATTCCCAGTCTCCCAGCACCTCCTTCAGTAACGTTTCCACCATGGCTTCCATATTGGGCTGGTCTGCTGCCTCCACAATCTATAGATTATTGCATTAGAGCGAGATTCTAAGTCATCCTGTTTATCCGTGAGTCCCTTCAGTGCTTTCTTAATCATGACCAGGTCTCTCCTAGCTGTCGTGGACTCATCTTCTACCGTGGATACTCTACCCTCCACCTCATCCAAACAGTCACAATGTTTATCGAGTCGCATTTGCATATGGTCCACTTTCCAAGTTAGAGTATCCATTTTGCCGTCCAATGATTGAATACTTGTCTGAACCTGACCCAGCATAGTTTTAATACCATTAAGGGCTCCCCCCCGGTGTGAAACTGCCAGTTGTTGAGCTTCAATCATGTAGCTATCCCCACTGAACAAGGGATTCGCCGGGGTCTCAAAATGTAGTTAACTCTGCTGTTGCTAGATTTCTGTTTGGACATCTTGCCTCATTTCCCCCGGTCACTCTCCGGCGTAATATAGGGCTTCCCACTTTGGGGGTACACTGGTGTTGCTCAGAGTTGGCCACTAGCACCATCAGCAAACCGTATCACCAGCATCCAGGGGTCAGCACGTTGGTAGGGAGAGGCCTGGTCAGGAGAGTGCGACTGCCAATTGCCCCAACCCCTTCGATCAGTGGCCTTAATCTAGCGCCAAGAGGTGTTGGAGCTTACCCCTGCCAGCACGCCCCACTCCCGGGACGCCCCACTGCCGCTCCGATCTATTGTTATGGTGCCTCGATTGGGGGGACCAATGGGACCGCCTGCGTGTAGGGGGCACTGCGACCCTCTCCCCACATCTGACTTCTCTATGGGGTCCACATCGCATACGTGACCTGTGCCGCCGACCTCTGGGTAGCCTGTAACACCTTGGTGCGGGGCCTAGCGTCCCCTCTACAGTACCTCCTGCTTGTGTACTATCCCTCACTGAAGCTGAGCAGGTCGTCTCCCTCTCTCGTAGCCACCGTCCTCCGCGGGATCATTTCCCCCTCTCTCTCTGCCGTTTGTTTGGACAAGGGATCACTGGCTGCATACCACGCAGCCCAACCTCAGACCCCGCGCACGTACCTCTGATATTAGTATGGAGCGGGCCCGGGGTTCCTTTTATGTTGGTCCTGACGCTGGAGCTCTCCTCCCCGCCAGCAGTCGCAGTGCCTCCCGGTCTCAGTGGGTCACCTTCTGTTCAAGGGTGGGCGGCATACTCTGCGTTTCTCTATTTTGGTGGTTCGGAGTAGATGGCACTGTCTTCGAGTCGGAGGGCCGTGCTCGTGCTGGTATCTCAGTCCCTCAGGCACTGTTTCCTCTCAGTCACCTCAATATGGACAGGGCAGCTTTGCATAACACCAGAAGAGTACCTGAAGGCTCTGGCGGATTTATCAGGGATGGTGACTGCATAGTGGAAAATTGGCCAGGAGCTCGCAGGCTCGCGGCCATCTTATCTGGGCTCTATAGCGCCCCCCTTCATTGAATGTTTAAGATGCTTATTTCCATGTGCCAATTTGGCGGCAATATCAGAAGTTCTTACGCTTTGCAGAGAGAAGGCAGAAATTCCAATTCTGAGCTCTGCACTTTGGATTGAACCAATACCCTGCCATTTGGAGTCAGCTCCTTGTGTTCACAAAGGTTCTGCATGCAATGGTAGCCTTTGTGCACAAAAAGGTTATTTAAACTTTCCACTACTTAGACGATTGTCTGAAGAACAAATGCAGGGTGGTGTAATCAATGGGGTTGATTAGGAGCAAAGAAGTCTGATTTAATGCTGTTAAAAGATCTTAAATTTATAGGGGCACACTTTTGGACCTCTAAGGGGATTGTGATGTTGCCAGAAGAATGAGTAGTCAAGCTACAGTTATTACTCAGACTGGCTCAACAGCCAGGTTGTTCGTTAGAGTGCAGGGTCACATGGCATCTTGTGTATTTCTGCTACTGTGGGCAGGACTCCACATGAGGCTATTATTATCCTATCTTCACAGGCACTGGAAGACAGGTTTCCAATACTTTGAGAAGTTAATTTGAATGTCTCATGAAATAAGGCGCAAGTTGCAATGGTGGTACAAATGGACAATATTTGTTTAAAAGGATTTCTGAGTAGGCAGTTGTCGCCAATCATGGTTCCCACAGATGCCATCAGTCTTTGATGGGGAAGCTGCGATGGTGAAAAATGGGAGAAGCAGAAGGCGACCCGATTGTCCAACTGGAGGGAACCAGCAACAGCCTTCAGTGCCCTATGGGTCGATTCCCTAGTGATTCAAGGGAGAATGGTGCTACTATGTGCATACCAAACATCAGCAATTTCGTATATCAACGGGGGCCTCGATCCAGGGATCTGGAGCAGCTAGCAAATGGCTTGGGGTAATGGGTCTCGGCCAGCTCAGCAGCAGACCAGCTAAGCTATGTCTGCCCTACAGCAGTATAGGAGCTGCATCCAGAATTCTTCCACCTGTTGTCAAGAGATTTTAAACACCAGTGCTAGACCTGTTTGTTTAGAGCAAAATGTGCAGGTGCCCTGGATTTACCCAGGTTCCTCTGCCAGGGGGCATGGGTAATAGATTGTATAATAATGATGTAGTGGCTGGAGAGGCCGTTATATGCATTCCATTCTCTTCCCCTGATCAACTGAGTCAAAGTTAGGGATTCAGCAGCAGATGTCATTCTTCCGATTCCCTTCAAGCCCTAAATGGTTGTTGCTTCCTATAGCGTTGGAACTGGCTGGTGTTCCATTGTTTCCAATTCAATTATGTCTGCGCCCCTTCATGTTGGTCACAGGGCAGTAAATCTCTAATATTCCCCAATGGGGGCATGGAGGTTGAGTCAGGTGCTGCAGAGACACAGGCTCACCCCTCATTGCCTTTGTTATTCTGCAATATTTAATGTGTATGCACACTTGAAGAATGTTTTGTCTTGGTGTGATAAGAATGAAATTCCATCTTGTCAATTGCCTATTACAGACATCCTACAATTCCTTAAAGAATTTTTTTATTTGGTGCATGCAGTTTCACGCCTGAGAGCTCACTTGGCAGCTGTCCAAATCGTTAGGGAAATTTGGGACCCAACAGTGAAAAACTAGTGACCAATTTCTTGGAGAGTTTTGAAATAGCAAGGCCAATGTTGTTCTCAGGATTTTCTCCTTTACAATCTACCGTTAGTTCTGAGGGCACTCTGAGGGCTCCTTTTGACCTAATAGAATGTATTGCTGTCAAATTACTAACACTGAAACCAGCATTGTTAGTGGCCATAATGTTTGCACAAATTGGAGCCCCAACATTTAAAGCCCCTTATATGGGGGTTTAATCAGATGCGTTATTCTTCAGTTATGATCTGATTTTTGCACCCAAGTTTGCGTCAAAGTTCCATCACCCCTCAGAGACCACTAGGGTGGGGAGGGGAATTATGACTGCCTCATTACTAGGTACCCTAGAACCCCCTCACATATACGTATATTTCCACTATTAAATGACATTCTAGACCAGCAGTGAGGAACTCTCTTGAGCCCAGGGGGGCGTCTGGAGGCCTGTTTTAGGAACGGGATAACAGATGCAGAGGTTTGATGAGGAGAGAGTGTAGACACTCTGCAGCCGGGAGTAGCCCGGCCCTAATTGTAAGCACTGAGAGGAAGGACCCAGTAAAGTGCCCATTGTTTGGGTGACGAGCACCTGCAATCCAAGGGGATCACGATCAAGGATGGATGCAGGGAAAGACAAAGTTTAGAGGGGCGGAAGCTGGCTCCGTCGGGGTTCTTGATGGCCTATTGAAGGGCCGGAGAAGAGCTGGTTAGTGCCCCCAAACAATCAAGATGGGGTGGAGGACGAAGGCCTTCAGAGTAAGAGACTGTGTTCCAGAAGGAGACTGGAGAAAGGGGCCTTAGAGTAAAGGCACATTAGCGACCACTCCAGGTGAGTACGGTGGGCTTGAAGACAGTTCTGCACGGAAACAGCAAGAGCCCTAGGGAGAGGTGCAGAGTGACCTTAAGGGAAGAGAGGGGGAATTGTGAAGGTAAGTGTAGACAAGTTTGGAGACCCTCAATTGGGCAGTGAGGTGTTCCCAGTGGCTATCTGGAGGGACATGGTGAATACATTTGTGCGCCTGGTTGAGCCACCCGTGATGGCTGTGCAACAACAGAAGGAGACAAGGAAGTAGTTCTGAGGCAAGACCTCTGAGAGAGATTGGGGACCTCGGGTGATGAGAGCTGAGATTCAGATATCACTGTCAGTTGAAGGTCCCTGGAAACTAATCCACTATCCACTGATCGCTTAGAATTGTAATATGGAAAGAGTTTAGAAGATGTAGAGAAGCAGACCAGGAAATACACTGACGCTGCATGACATAGAAAATCGTGAGAAGTGTAATTAAAGCATATTCGAGTTGCAGGAAATGGATAATGAAACGTGAGAGATTGGCGCAACATCTTGTAAATAGTCTTCCAAGATGAAGAGCCATGACTACTGAAAATTGATCGGTCCAGTAGGTGTGTAAGACCTAGGGTGGGGCCTCAAATGATAGTGGTGCGTTGTGTGATGGACCAGGAATGAGACGCGGCTACAAAGGACTTATATTGATTGCTACAAACATATATTCAAAATTAAGGGGGATGGAAAATGCCTCACTGTCCCTGCTGTAGGATGTATTTCCTTACCTTAACGAAAAACTAACGGTCTGTCCTGCGCCAAGATGTCCAAAGCAAAATGTCCTGTGTCTGAAATCCTATCCTAGCACTCACATTCTAAAAGTGACTCCTAAGGGTACTGGTCTGGCCTTGAAAGTGCACAAATGTTCAAAGTTCCAAAAGAAAAGGATAACTCCAACAAAAATGCTCCAAATGGATAGTGTCCACAGTGCCAGGGGATGGTTCCCTTCCCCAGGTTTCTCTCCACCACAAACAGTAGTTCAACAAGAATATAGGCCAGGAGGACAACTACCTCTCTTCGTATTTGCAATTTACTTCACAGACTTCTCTTTGCCTGGTATACTCTCCTGCCAGTACTTTCTTAGATAGTTCACTCAGTTCACAATACAAAGGGCATTGGTCTTCCCCAGAGTTCTCATTACACACTTGACTTTGCCTGGTATACTCTCCTGCCGAAACCTTTTGCATGCATTCAACATCCAACAGGTTGGAAACCCTTCTTGCTCCGTTGTCTCTATTCCAGGGCTTCTTGCCCTTCCCAAGCAACCTTTCAGCTCTTTCCCAGATGCGCTGCAATCCTCCCGCAGCACCCCAGTGTCCCACCTTCCCCAGTTGGGCTTACCGGCTGTGTTTGGCTGGTTCGCTGTACCTCACGCTGTACCATGAATGCTGCAGGTCGCTGGTCTATCAGGAAAACGATCGGCCTCTTATCTGCTCTCCATCTGGTCACTGCAGTCTCTTACTCTCAGCCCTGCCACGGCAGAGCACCGACTCTTCAATGCCTTCCCTTCAGGAACGCTGGCAACCCCTTGGCGTCGGGCAGTGGTTTGCCTGCTCCTCCCCCTTCCCCGGACTTTGCCTGCCACCAAGGTCTCCTCTAGCTTCTTTCGACTTGAGCTGCCTACTCGTGTCATGTATCTCTCTTCTTCCTGCATCAGCTGTGGGGAATTTAAATATCCCGGCATTGCTTATCTCCTTCCAACAACTAGAGGCGGGATGTGGGCCTCCGTGATCTTCATAGATCCATTCCTCTTCCTCCTCCTCGTCCCAGTATTTTCAAAGGAGTTAAATGCATGGGATTGAGAGTTCGTTTTTCTCATTCTATTTTCAGGATATTGTAGAATTCTATCAGCAAGTCTTGTAGGATGTTGAAGGGGGTTACCACAATATGCCATCAGGGCATGAGTAATGGAGGAGGTATCCCTTAAAGGGGGATACCATGTGCCATCAGATGACTTGCGACTCACCCCCCACCCTTGAGGGGTGCCTCCCTCCCACGTGGTCCTTCCTCATGTAGATGCCCCCTGAGTCAGGATCAGGTAGCGGCTGCCATCCCCTGGCCACATGGGAAGAGGCTCCCTCCAAGAGTGGAGTGATGACATTATCAGATTCATCACAGTTGCCACAACCTCACGGAGAAGTAGAATATCTTGCTGAAAGCCTGGAAGGGAGGCCTCCTGGATGGTAATAACATTCTCCTCCTGCTGCATCTGTCCTTCACTGTAACAAAGTGACCGGAAAGTCAAACCCGCACGTCATGTTGATGCCAGAATGAGATTAAATATAGATGAGCACATCCATTTGCCATGGTGTTTGAGATTGGAGACAAAAGATACCCGCTATTCCACCAGGTGGACATTTTTCATGCACTCATGCTTTGGTTTAGGCGCAAGCAGGAGAGAGAAAAGTTGGAGGAAGTGTGGCAAGGCCTAAAATGCCTTCAGGAGCAGACATGAGGACAATAGACTGAAAATGACAGGCAAAATGAAATTTGTGAAACTGCTCAAGAGAAGCGGCCAGGGAAGATACTGCATTTGAAACCAGGTCGCAAGATCGGTGGGGAAACTCTCAGAAATTAATTTGGTGTGGGTCAGGAGTCATGGATGGGCACAAATATGCAACAGGTAAAAACTACATTTAAATTGACAGGAGGAACATGCAGGGGGGAATAGAATGTGCTCAGATTAAAGTTAAGGTGGGGCTAAGCAAAATTACCTCTGGTGTACCATATCATGGTTAACCTGAGGAAGTGCTCCTTTTAGCCAAGGTTAGAGCAGCCTGGACACATTTTGTGTTGGGTGGGGAGGCAGTGCTGTGGAATGTGTCAGACTCTCGGGCTGATTATAACTAGGGAAGACTTAGAGGGCACTAAGGAAATTAGAGGAGAGTTATGTGAGCATTTAAAATGAAGGCGGGATGGAAAGAAAGTAATTTGGTGGGGAGGCGGAAGAGAGTGGGTGATGTCAGGCGCGCAGACCAACCAGCGTCCCTGCGTCCAGCGCGCCATGCTAGGCCAGGCTCATGGATCCTGTGGAAGCCAATCCTTGTGTCTTTAAACATGCTCAGTGTTGTTTCGCAGTCTTGAACTATACCACAGACCTGATCTCTGCCGTATCTTTTCACTACAGATTATGTGCACCCTGTTACCTGGACCTGACCCTCACCCGCACTTACCTTCTTTACCTGTGAGGGTGGTCGTTGCAGCACGCTGGTTCTGGTGACCGCTTCTGGCATGTGCGGACACTGCCTCTGACTTGCCAGCGCCTTGCTCTTTTCTCTCCACTCTTCTCCACTTCACGCAAACTAACCGGACAGCAGAATTGGTTTGAGAATGGGCACTAATGCTATCAAACTGGACAGAACAAAGCTTGTTGACAGATATGGAAAAACATTTTCTTACCAACCGCTTTCCCATTTTGGGTGCCATATATTTCATTCCGAAAATTCATAAACCATATCAGACATTTCCTTCCTTCAGGCCCATCATCAACAGCATAGGCTCCATCACTGAGCCAATACCAAAATATATTGATACACTTGCAGCCTTTAGTACTTGGTCTAACTTCCTTTATAAGAGACACCAAACATGTTATCCAGCAAATTGAAGAAATCAACTGGGAACCAAACTATGTATTGGTAACATTGGACGTCTCCTCTCTCTATACAAGTATACCCCATGAAAAAGGCTTGGAGATAACCAACTATTTTCTAAAAATGAGATCGGTCTCATATTTTAGACAAAATGAGATGATCTTGGAAATGCTTAACTTTACACTAAACAATAATGTTTTTCTGTTTAACAATCAAGTCTACAGACAAAAACGGGGGATGGCCATGGGAATGAAATTTGCACCAACCTATACGTTGGACATTTTGAACTAGAACACGCTTGGACACATGAAGCTTTCACCAAATTCAACAATATCATATACTGGGGTCGATATATCGACAATATTCTCCTGATCTGGAATGGTGAATCAGAAGCTCTAAATAAATATGTTGATTAACTCAATACCAAATAATACAATCTTAAATTCACCACCAACCAAAGTTCCAATTCGATACAATTTCTAGATTTGGAAATGCACATCAAAAATGGAAGAATATTGACAGCACTATATGTCAAACCTACTGCTGGAAACACAATCTTACATGCAGAAAGCCATCATCCACAACATGTAAATGGGGACATACCCTATGGCGAGATGTTGAGAATAAAAATGAACTTCTCAGGACCACAAGAATATCAAAAACATGCTAAAAGGGCAATGGATAAATTTAAAGAAAGAGGATACAACAACAAACACCTGAAAAAGATGTATGACAAAGCAAAAATCAAACCAAGAACAGAAACAGAACTACTTACAAACAAACATGTCAGGAAAGGAGACAATCAAAAGCAAAAACTCAGATTTATCACCTCATAAAGCTCAAATGCAAAACAAATCCAAAGTATTCTAAAGAAAAACTGGCACATCTTGAAAATGGACAATGATATAGCAAGATATATTGAAGATGAAGTCCATGTAACTTACAAGAAAACAAGAAGTCTAAAGGACATTTTGAGTCGCTCACATTTCACAACAAAAAGCGCAAAAGGAGGATTACCCCAACTATGGGACAAAGCACCCCTCAAGGGAAATTATAAATGTGGGACAAGTATTAGTTGCTCACACTCTGAAAATGGGAAACAAAGTATCACTCTCTCAAATGGAAAACAACATAAAATTGAGGACTTCATCAATTGCAAAACCAAAACATTGGTTTATGTCATCATATGCATTTGCAACACAATATATGTCGGAAGTACAATGAGGAAACTCAAAACAAGAATTCAAGAACACTTCAGAGCAATTAACAAAATTGACATAAGATATCCATTAGGATACCACCACCTGACAGAACACACAAACCAATCAAAAAACGAAATGAAGTTCTATGGAATAGAAAAAATAACCAAACCACAGAGAGGTAGCAACCTGGAAAAGTTCTTAGATCGAGAGAAGCCTATTGGATTTGCACACTTGACAGCTGCCATAGGGGTTTAAACACGGATGCACAACTAATTAATCTTCTCTAATGAATATTGTTCAGCCAGAGAGAAATTCTCTTCACCTGATACAAAAAATAGTAAAAATGCATAAAATGTTGAAAAATGTATATGCGAATGTTTGTAATGGAAAAATGTTAACAATTTTTTATTTTTGTGTTTTATAAACAAATTCTTGGAAAAAAAAGTTTTATTAGCCAGAACCAATACTATGCTCATAAAAAATTCAAAATGGAATACACATTTAAGCACGAAACGATCTAGTTCCCAATCCAAAATGGTGCACTCGCATATAAAAATTGGCAAACATCACTACTAAGAAATATACTGTATAAAATAATGAAATACCAATATAATATAAAGTAAATTACTCAGATTTTTATCTGTAGCAATAGAATTTGCAACAAAAAAAAAGTTTTCTAAATTTAAATGGTCCCGATTCAAAATGGAGGACTAGCGGTCACGTGGTAACTATTACCACGTGACCGCGAGCGAAACGAAACATCATACGGAAGCGTAATCACGGCTCATAGGTTATCAAGCCGCCTGCCATCCCGCATCGGAAAGGATCGGCAAGAAGAAGTGAAGGCAAGCGCAGCGACCCATTTATTTACTATTTAACTCGCGCAAACATTAGCGCACAAGTCAATTTCAATAACTAACGCTACCTGTGGGAAACATGAGGAGAACAGAAAACTGGTAAACTTAGTCTTCTGTTCCTCCTCCCTTAGTCCATCAACCTGGAACAAGTGAGAAAGAGCGAGCAGAAAACGCATTCAACTTTCCCACATGAAAACAACAGCAAAACCAAAAAGAACCGCAATAGAGTGCTTATTAAAAGTGAGTGCCCATTTAAATACTGGTTCTCCATATCTACACAAACAGTCACTCATCCTTGTACTATATTCGCGAAAATGTTTTCAACAATGCAAATTCACAAAAATATCACAAATTGGTTTTGGCTAAAACTTCTTTAGAAAGAAAAAAGTGTTAGTGCTTAAAATGTAGTAGAAGACACAACAGAGAAATTGTAAACTCTTTATTTTATTTTTTAGACAAATATCTATGAATTATAAGCCGGAACAAAGGCTTACTTTTCCCTCCTGAAGAAATGTCTCACAAAAAAAGACAGTGAAACAGGTGTCGAGGGCATATGATCATTTTTTTGAATTTTAAAAAACAACAAATAAAAACCGCGGATAAAATAAACAAATCTGATTTTCTCTCTTCATTCATTACAAGAAATAATGTGCTGAGGGCGCAATTTAATAGGTTTTCGTCTTTCTAAAAGACCATATTTTGACTTTTGCATACAGTCTGATCAGCCTCAGACTAGGAAACCACAGTGCAGCCCAGCAAAATCTAAACAACGAAAAAATTATTGTTACAACTAAAGGCTCGCCAGAAAGTTGTGTTAGGCTGAAAAAGGACTCTTCTTTACCTTAAAACTACACCCCTCAACTGCACTTACCTTCTTTACCTGGGAGGGTGGTCGTTGCAGCACATTGGTTCTGGTGACCGCTTCTGGCATGCGCAGACACTACCTCTGACTTGCCGGCTCCCTGCTCTTTTCTCTCCACTCTCCTTCACTTCACGCAGGTGCAGCTTCTGATATATGCGGCTGCTTGTTCTCATTCTGTGGAAAGGTTAAGACATTTGTCACGCTATACATGCATAAGTGTGTTTGAAAGAAAGGCCTTTTGTACAGACCCTGTGAGAATGTGTAGTTGAACAATGCTTTCTGTTTCCTGCCTGATAGTTACGGGCCTCATGGGCCCATTCTCTATTAATCCTTCTGGAACCCTTTTCTTACGGTTGCTTTGTGCTTTTCTGCTACTGCAAAGATAGGGGGCTTTGCTTTCTGGTCAGTCCTTCCCCAGTTCCCTAAAAGCCTGCACTGGCCGAGGGTTGACCGTGTCCTCCTGAGTTTCTTAAAATAAACTTTGGCTTTCCATGGCTGACTAAGAACTATCTCCAGTTGTGGTGTCACCAGTTAGAACATCCATCCCGGTATGTCTTCTCTCCGCAGGGGGTAGGGTAGATGTATAGTAAATATATCATGTAGCTCATATATTAAAAGGTTCCTTCTTTGGTCCTTATTCCCACTACTTAACAGCTGCCCTGATGGCATCTCTGAACATGGTGGACCTGAGAAACACGTGCAGTTAGCCCCGAAGCATCCAGAAGGCTGCTCCGTACAATGGGGAGACTACGCCTCCAATTTGGTGAGGTGTGGTGCTGCTCATGGCCCTGGAAAGGGGTTAGAGTACAGTGCACAACTCTGTGGGGAGCATTATATGGTACACATTTGGGTTATTTGACAGATTGACAACATTAAGTGTAGAGGATATGTCGGGGAAGGTGCGAGAGGGGTTAGCGATCATACGTTATAGAGGACAATACATTGTACATAGATGCCTATTTGGGGAGGGATGTGTTGTCTTTTATTGTTAAGGGCTTAAACTCGCCACGGATGCATTCCTTACTAGCGAGACCATTAGGAAGATCTTCCTAATAGATTTTGGTTCAGGGTCAGGACAATCAGTACAAGGAAGAGATGACACATTTGATTGAGGGTGGTAGTTAAGGCCTATCGTGCATCACAACAAACCAAAAACGTAGAGTAGGTCTTATTATGTCATAGGATTAGAAATTGGAGAGAGTCTTAGAGAATCCACATAATGAAATAATTAGATAATAGATTGCTACTGATAAAGGGGTTGTACAATTGGAGTCCGTACACAGTGGGTTGCTTTAACGCACACAATCCGGGGCAGACTGAGTTCGTAGAATAAATTGTGGAAAAGTGTAAATGAGGGCAAAGTTAATAGGGTGAAGATTGGAGTGGGGAAGGCCGGCGCAGCTTAGAATGGAATCTAATAAATATGGATGGGTAGACTTGTGAGAAGTGTCCAGTGGACAGGAGAGCGTGTACACTGTGACGAATCCCAGGATGTCATCACTGCTTCCATAGGGGGAACCCCTTCCCATGAGGCCACAGAGGTGAGACCATTACCCAATAGTCCCCCTGGGGGTGGTAATCAGCAGGTGTATTTCATGGGAGGGGAACCTCCCTGAGGGACCATTAATGACCATATCGGGAAAATGAGGTATCCCTATCACACTTCCTCCCTCTCCTTCCCTACCCTCCTTTGCCATGTATTTTTGCAGTAAAACAGAAGTAGAGAGTACAGAGACCAGGAAGATCTCTAGTGAGTTGCAACACCATAACTCAATCAGTACTGGGACGAGGAGGAGGCACAGAGACCTACAGATCTCCCATAGGAATCACAGTAATCAGTCTAGTTGTTTTAATCCTGTTATTGGTCCGGGCCAATACAAAACAGACGAAGGATTGACAGACTTTGTCAGACCTTCCCTGGAGGAGCCAGGAGCTGAAGGAGCTGCCGTTCGGAGAACAGGAGTTGGAGGAGTCTGGGACGCTGTCAGGGCGGCAGAGGTGTCTCTACTTGATACGCCGGAGGCAGACCAAGACTGCAATGGGAGAAGCATGCGTCCAGAGTTAAGTCGGAAAGCAGAACCAGTGCGCCTGTGAGAAAACCCGAACAGCAGAGCCAATTTACAGGGGCAAGGGAAGCCTGTGTCAGCTGTCGGCCAGGAACAGAAGCAACCCACAGAGCATGGGCAAGAAGGAAGCCCCTGGGGTTGAGCTAAACTTTAAAGAGAACTAGTGAAAGTGGAAATATTACGTGAAGTAGGGGCAAGAGGGCGGCTCCTGTTGATTTTGGAGAACCTTGTTTATGAAAGTGGAAATACTCCATGAAGGATGGCCTAGAGGGAAGCCCCTGTTGAAACCCTGAGGGGAAGACCTAAATCAAGTCTGGGGCAGAAGGGAGATCCTCCGGGATGACCACAATCTATGCTGGACGATGCCTGGCAAGAGCGTAAACCAGATTTGTCCTAGATCACAAGTTAGTTTAGCGGGGTACTGGTGGGAACCTGCAGTGCAAGTCTGGGACCTGCACCCATATAAAGAGAACTGTGAAAGTGATTGATAGTACATGCTGTACTTGGCAGGTGAGTAAACCAAGTATGTATGTGAAGCCATAGCTTGGGAGTGCATGCAGGCTGTTCTATTTCGTTGCAGTGCCTGGTGGGAGGAAACCAGGTCTGCTAACCACAGTCAGGGACCCACCACAGCTTGGGAGTACATCCTGGCTGTTCTTCATCGCAGTGCCTGGTGGGAGGAAACTAGGTCTGCCAACCAGGGTCAGGGACCCACCACAGCTTAGGAGTGCATCCAGGCTGTTCTTCTTCGTAGCAGCCCCTGGTCTGCCAACTAGGGTCATGGGGCCCACTCCAGTTTGGAAACGCATCTAAACTCCTTTTTGTTTTTGCAACTGTGCCTGGTGAAAAGGAACCAGTTCTGCCTCTCGGGGTCGGGAACCCAGGGGCAGAAAAGAAGCCTGAGAAGGGTCAATAAGGTGACAGAGTTTCCCCCAACAATTGTTGTACTTTACAAGAAGCCTGAAAAAGTAGATATTCCCCCCCCAATATGTCAAGGTCTGAAGATCCGAGAATTGTCGTTTGTCCAGGGAAAGGATGCCACTTCCTTTTGGCTAGAAAGACCCTCTTTTCATTTTGTTGAGAGACAAGGTTAGGATTCTGACAGTGGACATTGGGACTTTTGCTTTAGACATTCTGACAGTAGTTATTTCAGTCGAGGCAGGGAAACCCCTCTTAGAGTTAGGGCGAGTGTAACAGAGTAGTCTGAGGTTGTAATAATGCTCAACTGAAATAACCTTTTATATGGTTCTACATATTTGTTAACAATTTCAAGTCCTCTTAATTCTGTAATAAGGATGTGGTGTTGCAGGGATTTCCTTCTTCCACTTAGTAGTCACCCTCGTAATTCTCAGAGGACTTTTCTCCAACTGCTCACTGTGAAGACATAACCAACCCAATGTATCTGGTAAGAGGTATTTTATAGCTTTGTGTGAGGAGCTTCACCAATGAGGTGAAATATTACTGCTCGAACAAAACTCCTCGGGTGAGGCCGCCCCACCCGCCAACTTCGTTTTAGCTGTGGTAATCCACCATGCTGGTTGCCGATGCCGACCTTCCGGCTGTGTTCTGTTATTTCCCAGAGATTGAGAAACGCCGGTGGAATCATGAGCTGGTGAGTCAGATTTGAGCCCCTACTGTAGGACGTTTTGTTTAACAAGTTTAAGACTTCTTAACGGTCTTAAACTTGTTAAACTTAAACTTAACAGCACATTTCGAAGACTCATTTTTAAGGCTGCTGGAGCCTGTCGTGCCCTGTCCCTCGCATCCATGCACAGGAGTGCTTGTTCTTCTTTAGAGAGCCACAGGGCCCCCTGCTCAGCATCTGCTTTCTGTAATCTTTCACAAGGACCAAACCCCTGCTAAGATGGTCGCTGCTACTGCCTTTCCATCAAGAAGCACCTTGGATGCCCCATAGCCCTCCTACAAGCTCCTGCATCCTGATTGGCTGCTCCCTACAGCAAAAAGGGAATCCCCCTTGAATCGGCAGGTGAAACCGGCACTTTTTGAAGACTCATTTGTAAGGCTGATGGAGCCTGTCGTGCCCTGTCAGACCATGGCAGCCGGGCTGTCCGGGGGAAATGCTGCCAAGTTCCACCCTTCAGGGACGCATTGTCTATAGATGTGCGCCCCCTACTCAGTCTGACTCCCACCCCCTATGCTAAGTTAAGAGGCGCTTCTACTCCTCACTCGCACATATAAATGTAATCTCATCCACATGTTTATGCTCACCCCTCCCATCTCTGATGTACCTTACACTTGCATAATACAATACTGAAGCATAGACTCTCTGCATTGCACAGGGCCCTACTTTAAGATCAGAGTAATTTCCGATGGTACCCCGCATCCGATGCCTTTCCTACCCACCTTATACTGCCTTGGCGCCGCAGCGCACTTGCCTTGCACTGACCTGGACACCTGATAGCACTGTGATGCCTTTGATGGCCCCGCTTCTGAGGTCATTTCTACCCGCACCGCATCTAGGTGTGTTCAGGCAGATCTCACCATATCCTGACTTTAACAGCATGCCGCTGTACCAGGCTCTTGCCGGCAACCCAGACATTATGACTTTAGCATCGCATTGCTGCTTATGTACTTCGCCCAGAAACATTCTAACACTGCAACTACCGGATAGGACCTCTAGTCTTTTGCAAGTGTATTTGTACGTAACTGCTTGCCCTATGTAGCCCGCGCCCCATGAGGCATGGCTATGTTAGTCCTTGCATTTACCTTAACTTTGTACTCACATGTATTTGTTGCCCTATGTAGCCCTGTACCCTGAGGCGTGGCTATGTTGGTCCCTGCGTTTACCCTCACTTTGGACTCCCATGTATTTGTTGCCCTATGTACTATGTAGCCCCCGTACCATGAGGCGTGGCTGTGTTGGTCTGTACATTTACCTTAACTTTGTACTTTTCAAGTACCACTTGTACAATGTAATATGAGTGGGCTCACGCTGTGCAATCACTTTAACTAGCGCCCTGATGCCAGAGGGTTTGGCACTCTGCTATAAATACAAAAAAAATGTTTTAATATGGAAATGCTCCGAAATAGGTCGGACCCCGAGGTTAGGTTTCTGAGCATCTGGCTTTCCTATTTGAATATCCCGAGTCAGAGCCAGAAAAGAAACATGTGATGTTTGTCACTATGTGTGTGGTCACCTTAGTCATTTCCTGAACTGCAGAGGCTTTGGGGGAAGAAGGATGAAGCTGGTTCTTTACGTGACTGCGTTAGAGACGGACTCCGGAGCCCTTCCATCTAGCTTGTTGGTTTTGGGCAGTGGCAGCACTACAATCCCTCCATAAGGGAAACTGGAGTCCATTCGGGACAATGGATTGATGGAGAGTCTGTGTAACAGCGAGATAGGGTTTTCTTTTCCCTTTTGCACTTGAATAAACATTTCTAAAAATCACCATGACCCCTCTGTGTCAGTGTATTACTTCTGCACCCTTACAATACTTTTTTGAACCCCTGCAAAGCAATTCTCTGATGGATTTAATTTTAGTGGAACGGAATCAATGACACCACAAAGTAGGGTCGGAGGCATTCTCCCTTTCCTCACCTGATGTGACTGGCTGCCTGGTTCCCTCAGTTCTACTGGGCACCAGCCTCCCCCCCCCCCCCACCCAGTCCACCTCACACTTCGCATGTGGACCTGAACCCCATGCAATCCCTGGCACTTGCCCTCCTGGCCACCCCTTAGTACGCGCCTAGCCCCTGGGCCCCCTCCCCCACTTCACTTGCACACTCTTTACCCTGCACTTCCATTCCCACCCTAGCACTTCGAATTTTGCGCAGACCGATACCCCCTCCCTCTCACTTCTTGGTACTGCACTTGCACGATCCGAATGTCACAAGGCCTAGTAGGACCGTTATCGTCACTTTCTCCCTTGTCCACCCCGCCCCTTTCTTGTGGCGCTATGAAACACCTTGTGTTGTATAGGCGCCGTACACATATCCAATACATAAATTCCAGTCACCTGATCAGACCATGACCAAGTTAGAGTGTGAATAAATCTTCCAAAAGATGAGGGAATTGAGGAGAGAAGGCAGTTCGACAAGCTTTTGCTGAAGGACCCGGTGTTGAAGGCCAACTTTGAGGAGGAGATGGAGGAAAAGATTAGGGGATTTAGAGGGAAACTGGATGAAATTGCGTTGGGCGAAGCAGATTGTAAACTAGCCTTCTGTAAAATAAAGGTATTTCAAGAAGGAAGAGAAAACTGATACTATTTTGGCACAGAGACTGCAAAAGACAAAGGGCTGAGAAGAGTCTATGCACCGAGGGGGATGAGAGAAAGATTATAGGGAGTTTTGAGAGATACTATGAGTGGTTATATCATTCAGATCTGCAAGTTATGAAAGGCCAGGTAGAAGCATATCTGTCCCTTCTGTGACTATGCAAAATCCTGGGAGAATGTCTTGGAAGACTGGAAGACCCCATAACAGACCAAAGTAAGCGGGCAATACAGGCAATACATCATGGGAACATTTCGGGAGGGATGGTTTCACAGTTCAGTTCCATTTCTTGGACTTTCTAGCCCTGAAAAGGGTAACAGTATTTAACTCAGTAATTGAAAGCTACAGGATCCCTCACTTATTTCCGTAAACTGACTATAGTTATCCTAAAGGAGCTGAGAGATCCTAAAGATTAGAATCAATATCGATCTATAAAATGCACAAACGTGGACCCAATGATATTTAATAAGTTTTAGCCACAAGATTGAATATGGTGTTGTCGAGCCTGATGCATTCTGATCAAGTGGGGCTTGTCCCGGGAAGACAGGGGGCAGACAATATCAGTAAGGCTGTGAATCTGATCCTCATAGCAGAGGATAAATAGAGCGGCTCATTAGTTCTGTCTCCAAACGCCGTAAAGGCTTTCGATACCGCAGGGTTGCAATTTTTGATGGGGGGGGGGGGGGGTTTCGGAAGCCTACAGGTTTGGCCAACACTGGATGGGATGTGTATTCAAAGGCCTCGGTAGTGGTTCAGGTAAATGGTTTCTTTCAGGGAAACAATGTTGTACATATGAACTAGACAGTGCTGTTCCCTTTTGACATTGTTTGCATTAGAAATGTAACCTCTTGCAGAAGCCAAACGTAGGGCAGACTTGGTGGAAGAGGGGATTCCAGTGGGGTAGGAGGAATACAAACTGTATTTAATCATGGATGATTTTCTTTTGCCTATCCCATTAACATACATCCCTGCTAGCTCTTAAGAGGGAGGTAGAGAGGTAGGGTCCCTCAGGCTAGAAGGTCATTGTGGACAAGTCCTGCCTGCTCCCATTAGGAATGGATAGAAAGGACAATGGATATAATGCAGGGTTTCCCTTTAAGGTTGTGTGGAACGGTTCAAATACCTGGGAGTATGGTGAAGTAACAACGCAGGGAACATTTCCCTCACTACGGGAGCAACTTAAGGTGGATATTCAGAGGTGGAGGACTTCGGCTTTGGATGAGTGGGACGGGCTAACCGTTCAAATGAATGTGCTTCCCATGATCCTCTTCCTGTTTACATTGTTTCCTGTTTTGCTTCAGCATGATTTTTGGGTGAAGTCAAAAGTAATCTACTTTTCTTATTTTAGAGGGGACGAGGGTGTGAATTACCTTTTTGTCCCCTTATCTTTCCATGTCTCCTTCTTAGGGTTATCCAGATTTCAATGCTTACTACGTTGCCTCTCATCTCAGAGTTCTGTGCTATTGTTTGAGACCAGTGGGAGTTATGCAGCGGGTTACGATGGCAAATATGCTGTTGGGCCTGGTTATAGTTGGAGAGTGGCTCTCGGTGCCAAGGATGTGTTTGACAAATAGATTGTGGATGCATCCCACCCATGGCTCTCTGTGGGGAAATACAGAAGAAGGCTATCTTTCTGGCCTTCCACATCCTTTGGGCTCCACTTTTTCCTGAGATATCTAGTGGTAGCAGGTAGGTCAGTCTTCCTTTATTTGAAGTTGAAAGGGTCCCTTTTGCAGGAGTCTTTAATGGGTACTGGATATATTCGCAGTTAACAAAAGGATTGATCTCTGCCATATATGCTATTGAGTGCACAGAACCCTATGTTGCATGAGTTGACAGGGAAATTGGAGAAGAACCCTGGTTTTGAGATCACCAATGGGTTGTGTTCCCTTATATGTACTTAAAGCATTAAGACATCTAGACCTGTGCAATTTAGTATAAAGCTATCTCACAGATGGCAAACTCCTCCAGCATTGATAGCCATGGTATACCGGGGGGCTCAGACCAATGTTGCAGGGGATGGGGAGAGAAAGGTACCTTCTTTCATACAAAGTGGGCATGCAGGGTGATTCAGTCGTATTGGTTGGTGGTGCTCTCCTGGGTGAGTGAAGTGGAAGGATTGCTCAGACAGGTTAGCCCGTTACTCCTGCTGTTTGGAATTACCTCAAAGGGAGATAATGTGAAGACTGTTTCTCATATGACCCATCATTTTCTTTTGTTGGTAAGAGCATGCTTGGCACAGGGATGGAACCCTCCTCCCCTCCTGAGTAAGCAAGAGTGGTTGCGAAAATTTAATTAACTCTTTCAAATAGAGAAGTTGATAATTTGGTTGAATAACATGTGGTCAGACATTGAAACTGGATGGTTCACTTTTTGGTCTAAGTACAGAGAAAAGGTATGAAATGGATAAGGTTGACCGGGTTGGAACTTGGAGGTTATCAGGGAGGAAAGGCCATCATCCCGTAAAAACACTAGTGACCTTTCCCAAACACAATGTTTTGGGAAATGGAAGAGAATGTGCAGCAATTTAGATACATTTGATCTATTTGGGAACAGAGGGGGGGAGAACAGGAATATATGTAGGTGAGCATACACAAATGCAATTAAGGGGTGAACTGATATGCAGCATCCTACCTGAGCTTAAGTCATAGGAAAATTAGATTGTTTACTGGAATATTCGATATCTGATGTTTAGATGCAAGATGTATGTGCCATAGTAGCTGATTTCAGACCAGAACAAAGTAAAAAAAGAAAGATTTACATTTGAAGAAAAAGTTCCATCACTCCCAATCAATTGTCCTTCTGGCCTTCTTTCAGAAACCGGCCTTCCAACCGGCCTTCCCAGAGGAGGTTGGATAGAGCAAACCCGACCATAAAAAGATCAGTGTTAAATTACCTGGTTAGAACAGAATTGCCCAGGAAGTCGGATAGTTTGTTCATAACATTTTGAATGGCCTCGCTGTTCAAGACTTCAGTCCCAACTCTGTTGATGGATTCACGAGACAACTCAAATGTCATATTGCATTACAACTACCACCCCTTTCCTTCGGCACAGTGGAGATCTACAAGAGGAATGGTAGCTTCCTGGGCTGACGCCCGATGTTTATATATCCAAGATACATGTAGGGTGGTGACCTGGTCGGACCCAGATATATTCACTAAACGCTACACCCTCAATCTGCATGAACTGGATCATCTACTTTTGGTCGTAGCGTAAGTGCAGGCTTTTAATGAAGTGCAGCTTCTCGTGTCACGAGATGAATACACCAGTGATGTGGTATGTGCACAGCTTACTTTCTGGTCTCATTCGTTTTTCTCAGGCCCACTCCTCACTGGATTTGGTATGCATTGTAGGTAAGTACTGGGACATGGAAGAGAGATATGAAGGTAACGCTCTGATTACTTACTGTAATCTTCATTACTCCTCGTCCTACTCTTCCTCTTCGCATTACTTGCACCCTGCCTTGCCCACCCTACAAAGGATTGAACGGGCCAATAGAAAGTATTGACCAAATAACTGAGGCAAGCTGTGATACTGGGGGTATTGTGCTCTTGGTAGAATGGTGGGGCATGTAAAAAAAAATGCTTCCTCACATGGATGTTGGTACTGCATAAATCGTACTATGATGAGGAAGAGTAGGACTAGGAGTAATGAAGATCTCTGGTACACGTAATCTGAGTATTCATACCAATCCAAAAATAGTGGGCAGGTTACGATTCCAACAATGTTTGTTTCAATATAATTTTCATGTAATGTTTCTGTTAATGCTACTTTTATGTTTAACTAGCAGAAGTACCCATTCTCCGAATGGGTTCTGTAGACCGACATGAAAACACTCTCATCAATTGTTGAAAATGAATGATCATGTAGGTCACTGTCCCGCCTCACTCTGGCATGGTGCAGTTCGTTGCTGTACAAATATCTCAGAAACCGTGCACCCTAGTACATTGAAACGTGGAGTTTTGTTCCTCATGTCGGGACCGGTTGAGAAACAACATTTTTTGCTTGCTGTCCTGCTGAGCATGGTTTACGACATTGTAAAGCTTGTTTAGAAACATTTTTTGTCTTGCTTCCTTGTGAACATGGTTTAGGCTTTGTCAGCAATCCACAAACCCACAAACAAATTTTAACTTTTGCTGAAATCCGGGGAAAGGAGTGGGGTGTCCAAATGTCATGTCAGTAATGTCTGAAGGGTCCCAACCAGTAACTATGCAAAATCTGGTGCAGATTGTTGAAACGGTGTGGAATTAAGGACACATTTGGATTTTTATCTATATAAATGGATGTTAAAACGTAATATTGATTTTCCAACGTTTGTAGATTTACTTTTCAGCTAGACATTTTAGTCAGATCTTGCCCTTGGTTTTAAAACAATTCTCAATTGTATTTCTAAACTTTTTATACATTGTAACCTTGCCTTTTTGATAATTTTTTTCACTGATATTTTGTGCAGTCATAAGAAATGGATTGATTAATTTTATAGATTAGAAGTCCTACTGAGCAGGACTCTCCAGGGTATGGTACAAAAAGTGGAATTTCTGAAAATACTAAAAGACAAATGCTCTTTGTATGAAACACTCAAGTCTTTGAACATTCCTATATCATTTCACTGAGGATACTTCTTTCCTCTGTGGGGGCGCCCAATGAAATCAAAGGTGGGTATGGGGCTTGCTTTGAAGGTGAAATTAGTCCTTTGTGGATAACACACTCCAAATAAGAGTTGGTTGAAAGGTCAGATGTAAGATTGCTGGGAGGATTGCATACAGATTGTTGAGAGGATGGAAATGATTTCAAGGTGGGTGAAACACTGTAAGTGAGGGTGAGTTAAGAGGTATGTCTCCTTCGCAGTTGGCAGTTAACCCTATGCCACGTGTGATGCGTTCAGGCAGTCCTTATTTTGAACATTGTGTCCTGAGACTTGTGTGTTCATATTTTCAATTTTGAAATGTGAATCTACAAGACCCAGTTCAGGGCGACTAACTGAAGGAGCACATGTGCATGCAGGGCTCACAAAATCTACTAGCCGAGTAGCATTGGCAAGCAGTTTTTATGAAGGGTGAGTACCATTTGCATGATATTCGTCCTTGTTGGCAAGTATGGGGATGTTAGAAGCTTATTTTTCATTTACTGCAAATGCACTTTGTTTTCAATAAATGGCAAATACAAGTTTAACTGTGCATGCTTGACAGCATTGCACCAAATATGAAGGGTGCTTATGGTGACGTGCACCATTTTACAAAAAGCAATGATAAATGTTTTGTCACCAGTCACCTTGTGGCAAGTGCATTTCTCTTAGGTCGATTATGTAAACTAATGAACTAGCCCTGCACGTCTAGTGGGATTTTTAAGAATTTGCAAGGCGTACATTGGGGCCACTCTGCACTTGGTTTGGCATTGGGGCGTCTTCTACAGAGATGCCATCGGCGAGACTTGGTTTTGCATTGTTCTGACAGTGACTTAACTGGCCCACCTCCATTCATCAGCTACCTCTATACGCCTATGACATTTAGAATTTCGTGGGGTTGGGTTAGTGCTACAAAGTGGCCTAAACCATAAACCTTTCAGTCTACTAGCTAAAGTGGCTTCTGCAGTGCAAAGAGCCTCAAGTCCTAGTCACATCATAGTTTTATAGAAGGCAAGCTCCCAAATTCCTATGTAGTTGTCCTTGAGCCCACAGCTGTGCTTCTTCAACATACTTGACAAAAAGCACAGCATTATATATTTTCTCAAGCGTTCACTTACGAAGGGAACTTAACTTTAAGCTCTTACCTCTTTCACATGTTTCTCAGGTGAAACATATTTCAAAGGTCTGATGCGCATTTCACCCTTGCTTGTAGTAAAACAAAAAAGAGGTACACACTTCCTTATTTCAAAGTTAGTCATCCATTTTAATGGATTCCAATGAAAGGTTCACGTTGGATCAACATCTGAATGCCAAAGGGACCCTCTTTGAGTGGTTGAGAGCTATGATCTCCTGAAATCCAACCTTGCATAATCAAACTTTGGTGTAACTATCTTTACAAACGGGATGGTGTCAGGAACCTGACCCTGTCAAAGGGGCATGGGGTTTCCTTTCAGTGTGAGTCAGGAAGCCTAGCAGGGTGTTTGCAGGAGGCAGGTTGTGGGAATTAAGAGGGCCGCTGTCTCTGTCCCCTCCACGTGTGCTTGGTTACAGTTTCAGTGAACCAATTACAATCACCCCATACCAACATTCTCTGATGCTGGCCAGTTTTTTCAGGATTTTCCTGTCTAGAAACCCTTGTGGCGCAGAGCAGCACAAGTAACCCACCAGAGAGGGAGGCGGCAGCTAACATCTGCTGAATGTTGCTCGTAGAGGTACGCTAATCAGGACGCTCACTTTCTACTGAAAACAAACTCTGAAATTGAATTTTTGAATGGATTGTGTCCTCCCACATATTCCTTATCTCTGATATTTCCAATATCCAGCTTTGCTGCTTCGGAAACATTATTATTTTTTTTTCAGTAGGGGGCGCTATGCGTCGATGCCTGTCGAGTCGATGTCCCTCGAAGGCCCCCGTCTCGACGTCGACATCACCGCAGGTATATGTACCACATGCAGCGCCTGTTTGCCTCGTTCCTGACAGGAATACCTTCAAATTTTCTTTGAAATCTCTTAACTATCTTGAGTTCCGATGCGAAATGGCTTCGCTTTCGGCGTCGTCCATTCCTCTGTCCGGCTTAAAAAAACGTGGTAACTGCGTTGCAAAGATGTCCGTGACAGACCCTCACAGGATCTGCCTGCACTGTTGGGGTCGACTCATCCGTCTTCGGAGTGCGAGGACTGCTTATCTATGATGGCCAAAGCCATGAGAGAGCGTAGAGGGAAGCTTATGGCAGTTAAGGCCCAAAAATCCTCCTCGACTCCATCAAAACAAAAGAGGACAGTTTCTCCTCGTTGAAAGAAGCCCAAACGTTCCCGTTCACAAAGTGGTTCACACCATTCATTGTCTTCGAGACACGGAACGAAGCGGCGCCATATATCGCCATCTTCCTCATCTTTTAGTTCACCAGAACGGGTCGTTTGCCCCAACCGGCGCAGTGGGAAGAGTTTAGACTCAGAATGTTAAGGTTTTTCGAGAACGTGGCCTTGCCCCCCTCGACTACACCTAAAGGCGATGCTCCGGTCGAAAGACTCGGAAGCACAAGAGCTGTGCGTCCTTGGACCCGGCGGCCAAGTCTCCTCGAGAGCGATCCCATCACTCGAGTCGAGAAAAAAATTCCCTCTAAGACTAAACCATCGACGCTGAAGGACTTGACTCCGACAGGACTGAAAAGTGCGCCCTCAACGCCATCGATAACTGTGGAGAAGCCATCAACGCCTCCAGTGTAGACCTCCTCGATGCCACATGCGTCGAGGCCATCCACGCGACCTTCGAGGCCATTGACGCTACCGTCAAAGCTATTGACACAACTGTAGAAGCCATCGACATCGACAATTTCTACATTTTCGGCTCCTGTGACAACAAATATAATGTCAACTTCGGTTGAGAAAACCTATACTCCTTTGCCACGCTCAGATTTCTTCAATCCCTCTCTTCTATTTATGAAGATGCAGAGGAATCCTCTGATTAAGGGAGACCCTTTGGGTTACTGTATGGAACACCTTCAGTGCCTGAGGCATTGATATCTGAGGTCTCACACATAAAAACCTTGCAAGAATGCCTTCATGAGGCTAGTGGAGTGGACACACCTCCACCAGAGGTTGAATTTGGAAGAGCAGACCCTAGTGACCACGCTGAGATGACATACAGGCAGCTAATGTCAAGGGTTTTGGAATACATAGGGTGGTCAAGACCTACACCAGTCTTTGAACAAGATGATCTCACTGATCTATTAGACAGAGGGCCACAGGAGGACCCAATTTTCCCTTTTCATCAAGCCTTACAAAGGCGTGTGGCTACTAATTGGGAGATACCAGAGGTTATTCCAGCTGTAAATAAAAAGCGGACGGCTAAGTGCAGAGTTTCTAGCTCTGACCCTTTTTACCTCTCCTAGCACCCAACACCAGAAAGCCTTGTAGTTCAGGCAGCCACCTCCACGAGCAGTCAAAATGCCTATCCTATGATACCTCAGGATAGAGACTACAAATGATTTGTGACGCCATGACCAAAAAGGAGTTTTCGGCTGGGAGTATGGCCTTGAAGTCAGCCAATGCTACATGCACGCTAGCAAGGTTCACACACACGCACCCTTTGGGAGTGCATTTCTATGGCGGCTGACCATATCCCCGAAGGGGAGGAGCGAGACGGATTCCTTAACATTGTCAACGATAGGAAAAAAGACGCAATGTGCGAATCCCTCTAGACTGGTCTCGACTCTGTTGACCGTATCAGCGGAGCTATGGCGGCTAGTACGCTGATGCGCAGGCTTGATTGAGAAAGTCAGGATTTGCCCCAGACGTACAATCCAGGCTTCTCAACATGCCCTTTGAAGCACTCATTTATTTGGAAAAAAAGATGAGAGTTTGGAGAAGCTACAAACTTCCAAGGCAGCTGCCAAATCCCTTGGAGCTGCAATAATACAAACTCCAAACCGCCCCATGGGTACGCCCTGGAGGGGTAGGTCCTTTTAGTCACTACTCCACATTTGGAAGGAGCAGAGGACAGCCAGCTCAAAGAGGACAAAGGCGATTCCCCCGTGGTGGACGGGAAAGAAGTACTAAGACTGCAACAGCAGCGGCTGCCTTACCTTCAGCCGCTCCAAAACCTCTCTGAGGACTTGATACACAAGACTTCAGTATGAGGCAGATTGTCACAGCATCTGACAAAATGGCAGGCTGTTAGTTCAGATGCTTGGGCATTGGAAATAGTTGCCAAAGGTTACTGCCTCCCTTTTCTGCAAAAACCTCAGTCATCCACCTGGGAATTACTCTTTGAAAGTTCCAGATCCGCTCCTTATGCAGGAGATTTTAACCCTGCTAGAGAAAGGTGCTGTAGAACCAGTACCTGTAGCAGAGAGCAACAAGGGTTGGTATTACCCCTTACCTTCTGATCACCAAGATGGACGGTGGATTGAGACTCCTCTTGAACTTAGGATAGTTGAACAAGTTCCTCAGGAAGGACAAGTTCAAGATGGTAACCCTTTCTCAGATCCTTCAGGCCCTCCAGCTTCAGGATTGGATGATATCATTGGACCTTCAGGATGCTTACTTTCATGTGCCGATCCATCATAAGCACAGACAGTACCTGAGGTTCACCGTTGGCTGTTCTCATTATCGGTTTTTGGTTCTGCCATTTGGCCTGACCTCTGCCCCAAGGGTTTTCACCAAGCTGATGGCAGCTTTGACAGCGAGTCTCAGGAGAGGGGGGATTCACATCTTCCCCTACCTAGACGATTGGCTGATCAGGGCCAGTTCCCCAGAACAGGTGCTGGAACATCCCAGCTCCACCTCTCACTCCCTTCACAGGCTGGGCTTCTCCCTCAGCTTCAAGAAGTCCCACATGATACCATCACAAGGACTCCAATTCATCGTAGTAGTCCTGGATGCATCCCTGGGAAAAGCCTCGATACCAGATGTGAGGGCTCAAGAAATTCTGCAGATGGTGACCAAATTCCAGAATGCCCAGCATCTACCGGCCTTCGATTTTGTGAGGTTGCTCGGCCTCATGGCATCCTGCATTTTTCTGGTGCCGGAGGCTCGCCTGAGAATGAGATCTCTCCAGTGGGCTCTCAGGACCCAGTGGTTGCAATTCTCAGGAAGGATGTCAGATCTCCTACAAATCCCAAACAGAGTCTCACTGGATCTTCAGTGGTGGGCCTGCCGGGAGACCATCTTGAAAGGAGAACCGTTTTGGCAACCATGGCCGGAGATAACAGTATTGATGCACGCCTCACTCACGGGGTGGGGAGCCAATACCAACGATTTCACCATCTGCGGTCGTTGGTCTCCATCGGAGTCCAAACTAGATACCAACCTTTTAGAGCTGAGAGTAATCAGACTAGCGCTGAAGGCCTTCCTGCCATCTGTACGGGGAAAGAATGTCCTTATAATGACGGACAACATAGTGGCCATGCTCTACTTCAACAAAAGAGGTGGTGTAGGGTCACTCCCACTTTACAGAGAGGCAATGCAGCTCTGGTTCTGGGCAATACAAGAAGGAATCTCTGTCGGCAGTTCACCTAGTCGGGGAGAAGAACACGGCAGCGGATGCTTTGAGAAGGCAGAGCACAGTCCCCCACGAGTGGGAACTAGCTCGGGAAGTCCTTCAAGAGCACTTCACACTTTGGGGAACCCCTCAAGTGGATCTGTTCACGACCAGTGCCAACCAGAAGTGCGAACTGTACTGCTCAACGGAATGTCCCCCAAGAGGAGCTCTAAAAGCTGCGTTCGTGGTGGACTGGAAATGTCCACACCTATACGCGTTTGCTCCATTCCCCGTCATTCCTCATGTAATCGGGAGGTTGAGAAAGTTCAGGAAATCCATGATCCTAATTGGCCCAGCCTGGGCCAGGAGGACGTGATACCCGGATGTTCTGGATATGTCCATCTGCCCTCCAATACGTCTTCCACAAAGAGAAGACCTTCTCTTGCTAGAGGAGGGTTGGGTTCTCCATCCGGATATCGGATCGCTCGGCCTTCACGCATGGTTTCTGAGAGGCTGAGATGCAAGGATTGGGACCTCCGGGACGACGTAATGGAGGTTTTGCAACCAAATCTGTATACCGCTACCGCTGGAATAAGTTCTGCAGCTGGTGTAGAGTTAAGAATGTTTACTTGAATGGTACAGTCTTGGTCCAAGGCTATCAAGCAAACCTTCTCCTCTTTGATAGACGCTTCCTGCGCCTCATCAATTTCCTTTCTTCTCCTGCTGTCCCCTCTCTCCCTTCCACAGCTTCCTCGCCTCCCCCTGCTGTCTCCCCCTTGGCTACCTTGCCCTCTCATCATTCTTCTTCTGCCCTCCCTCGGGCTAAGGACGGCAACCTTCTCCATATTGCCACTCTAGACTTTCGCTCAGCTGTCAAACACTCCTCTGACATCTGCCGCCTCCTGGAGGAACTTGACCTCCATGTCCTCGGTCTCACAGAGACACGGTTCATGGCCAGCTCTGTCACAAGCTTTGACAAACCCCTTCCTCTCTCTCTCTCTCTTTCTCTCTCTTTCTCTCTCTCTCTCTCTCTTTCTCTCTCTCTCTTTCTCTCTTCTCCCCCCCCTTACTGTGGCTACCATGTATCGGCCACCTGGTCAGATCTCCTCCTTCCTCTCAGAGTGGGCAGAACTCTTCTCTTCCCTCCTGGTCTCAACCACTCAACCCCTCCTTCTTGGAGACTTTAACATCCACCTGGATGCTTCTTGTCCTTCCTCTGGACTCTTTCGCGACCTCTGTGATTATCGGTTACACTCTATTCTTCCCTCTGGCCCGACTCACACTGCAGAGCACACTCTGGATGTTCTGATCTCTTCAGACCTCCCCCTTTCAATCCCTCTCACCACTCCTCTCTCCTGGAGTGATCACTTTCTCCTTTTCTCCCAGCTCAACCTCTCTACCCCTCAGGCCAAGCCAACTCCAGCACTGCCACCTATCTTCTCGGTTATCCGATCCATGAAGCGTGTGTCAGCTGAGGCTTTCGCCGCCACTTTCTCCCCCCTCCCCCACACCCCCCTTGGCTAACACTCACCCTGACACAGCTCTTTCCATGCTCCACTCTGCTATATCTGATACTCTCGATGTGCTTGCCCCTGTCATGAGGATCCGCTTGAAGCCCAAAGCCAAGTGCAACTCTTGGTACAACTCCGACCTCGTTACCCTGAAATGCAAGTGCAGGGTGGCTGAGAGGAAAGGGCATGCCTAGAGTACACCAGTTTGACAAACTGGGCTGCCGCCTGCTCCAAAGGCAATACCGGCTCTGTCCTCACCAAGAAGAGAGCCCACATCTAAGCCTGCGTCTCTGCGGCATCTAACAACTCGGCCCAACTCTTTAAAATCTGCGTGGAGCTGGCCAATCCTGCTGCAGTCTCTACCTCTCCTGTCCACTCCCAGGCCCTCTGCACGGCTGTGGCTTCTCATTTCATCTCTAAAACTCAGGACCTCCTGTCCTCTCTCTTCCTCTTCCCCTCCTCCCTCTATATGATATATGATATGGCATTTATAACGCGCCTATACACAAGTGTTTCTCTACCCCTGCTCTTCCTCTGGCCCTTCCGTGGCCACCTCTCCTCCCTCCTTCTCTGCCTTTCCCCTGTTCTCCCCAGACAAAGGTTTCTAGACATGTCTGTTCTATGAAAGTCTTGTCAAAACAGGTTCACCCTTGTTCCTCCAAAACTATCAAGGACCACATTGACACCCTGGCTCCTGCTTTGGCTGACTTCTGAAACCATTCCTTCGCCATTGGAGTCTTCCCTTCCCCCCTGACGCACTCCCTGGTGCACCTTCTTCTTGAGAAACCCTCTGCCGAGCCTTCCTGCCCGGCTAACTATCGCTCAATTGCCATCACTCCTCTCCTAGGCAAACTTCTGGAAAAGCTGGCCATCTCCCAGCTTAATCTTCACACTGAATCTGTTGGTTGTCTCCACGACCATCAGTGTGGCTTCAGCGCTGTCGGAAGCACAGAAACTGCTCTCCTGAACATGCATGAAGACCTGCTCTCCAACCTTGATTCCAACACTCCCTGTGTCCTCATTTTACTTGATCTCTCTTCTGCATTTGACACAGTCAGCCATGCCATCCTGCTCAACCATCTCCGTGATAACCTGGGTATCACTGATCAGGCCCTGGCTTGGCTGACATCTTTCCTCTCCGATCGACCCTCCCAGGTCCAACTTGGGACCTTCCTCGCCTCTATCTTTATCTCTACCTGTGGTGTTCCCCAGGGGTCTAACCTCTCTCCCTGGCTGTTCAACCAATACCTGGCTCTTATTGCTCACTGCATTGGCGCTCTTTGCCCCAACTTTCAGTGCTATGCGGATGACACTCAACTAATTTCCAGGCTCCCTTCTGCCACCTCTTCTCCTTCTCTCATCTCTGACTGTCTGTCTGCTATCCAGGAGTGGTCTGCTGCCAATGATCTCTGCCATGATCTTAATGCCAATAAGACTGAGATTCTCTTCATCTGCACACCTGCTCCCTCCTTTCCTGTCACTCTATGGCTGGCCTCTTGTCCCTCTTCCTGCTCCCATCTCTGAGGCTAAAAACCTCAGGGTCATCTTCGTCTCCACACTCTCCTTCTCTCCTCACATCTGTGACGTCTCTAAGAAGTCACACTACCAGCTGCACCTCCTCAGAGGTATTCGTCCTTTCCTCTCCTTCCCCCAGAAGTTCACTGTCTCCAGAGCTCTGGTTCTCTCTAGGCTGGACTACTGAAACAGCCTCTTTCTAAATCTGCCTGCCTCTACTCTCCGCCCTCTGCAACTCGTTCAAAACAGGATTGTGATATTTGTCCTTGGCATCAAGCCCAGGGATCGTATCTCTCCAGGACTGAAATCTCTGCACTGGCTCCCAGTGGCGGCGAGGATTAAGTTCAAAACCCTCTGCATTGTCCACAAGGCCTTCTAGGGCCTGGGGACGCAATACCTTCAACTCTCTCTTCCTAAATATCTTCCTTCTCAAGCTCTTCGCTTATCCGTCTCCAACTCCCTCAGGGTCAGTCGCTTCTCCAAGCAACAAGTTGATGGTAGATCTTTCTTCTGCTGGGGCTTCCCTCTGGAACAGCCTTCCTGCCTCTCTGAAACTTGAGGAGAACCATCACCGGTTCTGGAAGCACCTCAAGACCTTCCTCTTTGCTTCTGCTTTCTCCCCTCCTCCCCCGTGCTGATCTCCTGGCTGAAACTGCACTGGTTACCTGGCTACCCGGCTACCCTCTGATCTTGGGCCCAGGTCTCCTTCCCGCCAGTTGAACACCTGCACTGCACCCCTGGCAACCTTTGCATTTAGCGACTGTTTCTGTATCCCTACAGCCCCCTACATGCACTTGACACCTGGTGTCGGCACTTACCCTTTCCACCAGCTGGCCACACTTTTATTTATTGTCTTTATTTATCTTACTGTTAGCCTATGCAGTGCACTTCCCCTGCACTTGCGCGATCTCAATGTCACCTGGCCTAGTAAAATCGTTGTCTCTGTCTTCCCTCTGTTCCCCTTCCCTTGCCTCGTTGCGCCTTGAAACACTTGTGTATAGGCGCGTTATAAATGCCATATATCATATCATTTCATACCCTTTTTCATGCAATACAGCAATGGTGTTATCCTTTCTATTAGATCTGGCATATCTGGGACTCCAGATTGGTACCATCAAGGGATATCTGGCAGCGCTTTCTTTTTTTAAGCGCACTTCAGAGGAAGTCTTGTACTTTAAGAATTGTACTATTAGAGGAATCTTAAAGGGACTGACTAATGTTTTCCTTCCAATCCCTTTTCAAGTCCCACTGTGGGATCTCAATTTGGTGTTACATTTTTTGATGGGAGCTCTTTTTCGAGCCTTTACACTCTTGTCCCTTAAGACATCTAACTCTAAAAAAATCTTTTTACTGGCAATAACATCAGCCCGAAGGGTGAGTGAGCTACAGGCTTTATCTTGCAAGCCTCCTTATGCTGTCTTTTATAAAGACAGAGTGGTACTAAAAGTGAAGCCTACTCTTCTCCCCAAAATTCTCTGAGTTTCATCTTACTCAGAAGATAATGTTACCATCTTTTTATCCTCCTCCACATCCTGGGAAGGAAGAAGAAATACAGGCTTGACCCTAAGCCGGCACTGAGCTTTTACATCTCCAGGTTAGCAAGATTAAGATAGGATGACCAGTTATTTGTGGGCTATTCAGGTCACAAATTGGGACTGGCCATTACCAAGCAAACTATATCCAGATGGATTATACTAACAATATCGGAATGCTACAAACTGGCAGGTAAAGATCCTCCAGGACACCTAATAGCTCATTCGACAAGGTGCATTGCAGTTTCGTCTGCCTTGCAGAGGGGCGTTCCAATAAAGGATATATGTGCAGCTGCCACATGGTCGTCTGTGCACACCTTCACTAAACATTACAGTTTAGACTCTTCCTCGGGCCAAGAATCTGTATTTGGAAAAGCAGTGTTGCATTCTATGCATACACAACCATAAAATACTCATGTCAAACTAAATTCTACTCCCTCCTCCAAATTACGTAAACTGCTTTGGAAGTGTATCAAAGATAAGGAATACGTGGGAGGACACAATCCATTCGAAGAACAAGTTACTTACCCCTGGTAACGTTCCTTCACCTGGATGTTCCTCCCATGTATTCCTTATCACCACTCCTAACCAACCCTGCAGTAGAATTTCCCTTGCGGTTGCAGTCTGTGCTCTCTCAGGGGGAGTAACCGTCGAACACAAGATGAATGATCCACTCGTAAAAACGGAACTGAGGCCAACGGGCGCTGTGCGTGCTACATATACCTGCAGTGACATTGACGTCGAGACGGAGGCCTCCAAGGGACATCGACTCACCAGGCATCGACGCACAGCGCCCCCTGCTGAAAAAAAAGAAAAAAGCAGCAAAGCTGGATATTGGAAATATCAAAAAAAGGGAATACGTGGGAGGAACATCCAGTCGAAAGAACGTTACCAGGGGTAAATAACTTGTTCTTCTGTTAGCGGTCCACCATTGCGAGACACAAGGGACTGCGTTTACAAAGGGATCCGGTCTTAAACTGAGCTTAATGGTCTCCCATTTCTGTAATTCAGCCATGGGGGAAAGCAAGCAGCAATTGGCCAGGCGAACCAGCTGAGCATGCAGGCCAATTGAAAGAAGGGGGGGGGGAGTAGAATACAAAGACACAGGAAGAAGGTGGACGTGTGAGTTGTTCGAGTGAGGTCACGGGGGTCTGAAGGCATCATGAGTCAGGCACAGACAAAAGGTTCAAGTTTTTCCAACCAAGTTTAATTAAGTTAAAAAGGCAGGTTGGAGAGATGCCCAACTGGCCCTATGCTAAGGTGGGATTTCCCTACCTAATGAAAACTAAGGATAGTCTGCGTCAGGAAGTCCAAAGTAAATCTGTCTGGGTCCAAAACCTAACCTTCCCCTTACAACTAACTGCATACAATGTATAGGGATGTCCGCAACAAAACAAATAGTGTTCAAAGTAAAGTTCAGAGCAACTTCTAGCTCTTTCTTGTAATCGGCTCCCTTTCCCCACAAGTTCAAATCTTCTAGCTTTCAAATAAAACTTGACTACAACGTCACAAAAAGGTCTTTACACAACACAAGCTTCTTTATTGGTATTTTCGGTGGATTCTATTCAGGGCACCCAGTCTACGCGCAGTTGTCGGACCACACAGTCCACCCATTACAGGTATGCAACCGGTATCCCTCTTTAACTGCTTTTCCATTGACACCAGTCCACTGCTTCTCCTCAGCAGTGAGGCTTACCTGACCACCATGCACTTGTTAGACGTTCTTGTGTTACCTTGGCAATACTTGCTTCTTTATAATATACAGTTCTTTGTGCTTTCTTGGCTTTGACCCATGCTGAATTTCTCATATCATGCATACAACTTATTGTGCTCTCATTGCTTTGCTAGCACTTGTTTTCAGTAAATGCATTTCATTGTTTCATTGCAGTTTGTTAAGCTTCCTTTCAGTAAAATGCAGAATCTATCTTTCATTTCAAAAGTGTTCCCAACTTCGTTTTATTTCATTCAGTATTCAAAATGCCTTGCTTTCGGGGGTGCTGTTGAGCAGCCCAAAGATGGACACACGCAGAGCCGAAAAGCTAGGCAGCCGACGGAAACCTACTTGGATCGGCAGTCTTCCTGCGATCCTGATCCCTAGAAGAGAATAAGTGATCAATAAAGGGGTGAAGCTCCCCTGTCCCCAATCCTGGGGCCCAGGAATGTCTGTGAGCGGACATATCGCTGTGGCCGTGCTGCGGCTGCCGCCTCCTGGGGCGGACACCTGGAAGGTCTTCACGGCAGTGCACTTAGTCCTTGTGCCTGTAAATGATCCTGTCAGTGCACGGCCTGCCCTGTTCCTAGGTCCGGCTTCCAAGCAACGTGCACGCGACCAGACCCTCTGCCTGGGGACCCCTCCAAGTAACCCGAGACACTGGGACTTTGGGACAGCCGCAGCAAGACCAACTGATTGCCTGAATCCGGCTCCCCGGCGGGCCTGTGGTGGTGCGTCTGGCTGCCCCCACCCTTGAAACCAGCCCAGCTCTGTAGCCTGCACTACGCGGTGGGTGACAGTCGCGCCTCATCCTAACACCTACGTGGCCTGCGGCGAGCTGCTTTACGCGTTGCTGCCAACTGGGGTGGCAGACCCTAATCTCCACCAGCTTGGGCCCGTTATGGATCCTACCTACGGCCGTGAGTTGCTGCCCTGAGACCTCTACCTGCGGATTGCCTTGCGGGCCGAAAACACCCTGAGCGCCTCATTGCCATCGTCCGGCGTGGCCGAAGCCGATCTGGCCTTCGCGACCGTGGAGACGGGATGCAGAGCCTGCCCTGGGCCGTGATCTGGCCTCTGCGTTCGTATTACGGAGTTGGGCGAGCTGCGCTGCGGCCTGCCCTGGTGATCAGATACTTCCTACAATTGCTACGGGCTGCCGCAAATGCTATCCACATGAGTTCTCATGCTACAACAAGTAGCAGCTGCTGCGCAGGCGCAGGCGGAGGCCAGAAGACTATTATATTAGTACTTTTGTCTTCAACACTAAGCTCGGTGAGACATTGCTGGCGTCTGCTCCCCGCCCCTACTGATCCTCCAAACATCTGCCATACAGGTTCAGCATTGCCCGAGCGTGGGCCACGCTGTACTGACCCCACTGCTACGGCACCCAAGATATTGCGCCTGTGACACCTGCTGCTTCCAAGTGTGATTCTTTAGCGGCCAGCACGTACCAGCCGACTGGAGTACTGTTCACTGCCATCTCACCTGATCTGTGTGATTTTCAGGACCGCCACACCGGGCCACGGTCCAGCAGGCCACCACTGCCTCCCACGGCCCCTTCTTCACCATCGATACTGGGGCCTTCCCCACAGTCATTACCCATCGGGTGCACACTCTGTCGTTAGTGGCCCTTGCTCGCCTGCTGTGGTGGTGCAACTACTGATCCCTATATCACTGGCACCTTGCATGTCCATATTAGTCTAGAGCACTGCTGTCTTTCTTAGGGTGCGGAGTGCTAGGTACGTCACATAACGGCTGGTGCCACGCCGACCCATTGGTTTTGCCTAGTGAAGAGGAAATCCTTCGCGCCAGCGCTTTTGGCGATCCACCCCACCACCAATGAGGCTTTCCCCCATTGACCTTGGCGGTCTGGTGTTCTGTGTTCGAGGTGCCTGGGTGAGTAGCGCCGGGCCCGACACCCCCACCCCTGGGACCTGATCTCCTGGCTCCCTCCCATTGAGCTCCCCTTACCCCTGTTGAAGCATACCGCAGGAGCACTACATAGCTTCCACTGAGCTACCCGCGCCAGCTACTCTGCTGTGGCCCTGATGGCGGACGCGAGTCCCTGAACTGTGCTTACAATCCTGCCGTACTTGCTGCATCAGCTGCGACCTCTGTGCCCTGGTTGCCGCGCAGCCATCGCATCCGTGCAGACACATAGTGCCATTTTACTACCTGGCCGAGCCAGAGGAAATGCACATCCACTTGCACGATGTCCAACAGATCTCGTGGAGCCAATAAGGTCGGCGTAATGGATAAGTTTGCGAAAGCGGCACCTCAACCCGAACTGGGGCGGTCCTCGACCAGTCAGGAGGACGCGGACATGCCAATAGATGCCCCACTTCCTGACCTAACGACCATGATGGAGTCCATGGTTAAAAACTTTGCATCCTTCCAAGAGAAGCTTGATGACATAAACACGAATGTGGCGTCACTCCGAACCAAGCCCAATCAGCAGGGGGCCAGGATTACCGAGGCAGAAACCAGGATTGGGGCAAAGGAGGATGGGATACATGCTATGCAAGATACTGAGGCAAGTTTGACAAGGGACATGAAGTTCGTCAAAACAAAGTGTGACGATTTGGAATCCAGATCGCACAACATACGCATTGTTGGCATCCCTGAGAATGCACTTAAAGGGCGTATGGAACTTGCGCAGAGAATCTCCTTAAGGACCTACTGGACAATCCTGAATTGCCTCCCTTCTTTACTTTTGAATGGGCCCATCAGGCATTGGCTTCTTGCCCGAAACCAGGCGATTTCCCCAGGCCTATAATCACAAAGATCTTAAACTATAGAGACAGGGACCATATTCTTCGCCTAGCGCGGGAGAAAGGTGAACTCGGATTAGATACTCAAGTCATCCGGATCTTCCCTGACTTCTCTACTGTAGTGCAACAGGAGCGGCGACCGTTCACGGGCGTGAAGAAAATGCTCAGAGAAAGGAATGTCACCTATGCTACACTGTTCCGGCACGTTTAACGTTTACCTTTAGGAACAAGCTCTACTTCTTTACAGTCCCAGATGAAGCGGTGAAATTCATAGAGGCACATATTCCTATAGACAATCCCACAGACGACTTGATGGGGAATGACCGACTGATCTGGGATCCCCTTCACTCACCACTGAAGCCATCTTCTGAGCCTCTTTATCCTTCAGTTTATGTGTTGCTATTGTCCCTGTCAATTATTACCGGCCCCTTTCATTGAGCATAGTTGTGCTGGGTGGCAGCGGCTGCCCGCATCGCTAGACCTTGTGGTAGACTCCTGCCATCTTGATATTTATCGATCTGGGGGGGGGGAGCTTGCGGGTGCTGCCCAGCAAACATACATGGGAAGCGTGCCACCTGATTTTTGTATTGAGCGACACACTTGAGGTGCATAATTCATACGCCCGCTCTCCCAGATCCAAAGATTCGGTATGTGAAATGCGAATGTGGACCGTCTCAATAGGTGATATGGAGTGGATTAACCAACTTTTTTTGTAACGTCGGCCACGGGGCAGCGGCGCACCCCATTGCAGCAGCAAAGGTTGTTTTTTGATGGTTGTGTTGTGCACGAGCCCCTGTTGGGCCTGTTGCGAGGTAGAGCAGAGTTGGGGGTGGCTCTCTGGTAAACAGACCAAAGGGGGGTGCGGCTACACTGCTGGTTGGGGACGGGCGGTGAGTGAGGGGGTGAGAGTGGGGGGGGGCAGAGTTGAAAAAGATCATATAAAAATTGGCGAGAGTAAAGTGGCACTGCACATGGCGAATCAGCAACGTGATGGTTTTGAGGGTACAGGTCTATGTGGGAGTGCAATTTGGGATGTATTTTGATTTAGTGCCATGGCTGTACGAATAATGTCTTGGAATATACGGGGGATAGGCAACTACTCCCAAGGCCCGCAGAATCACGGCGTATGCCCAGAGGCATGGCGTGAAGATACTGCTCCTACAGGAGACGCATGCCCAGGGCCGACTTGCGGCATGCCTGCCACCATCCTGGGGACCTAATGGGTTTTATATGGTTTACTCCACGCAATCCAGGGGAGTGTTAACACTGATTTATAAGTCGGTTAAGTTTACGCTGAATAAGAGCCACATTGATTCTGATGGGAGATATGTTGTACTATACTGTGTTATAGCGGGAGTAGAGTATCTACTGGTGAATACATATGCCCCGAATGTTGACTCCCCTGATTTCTTTGACACTGTGGTTTCTCTGCTTATGGGGTCCATTGGGGTTCCAATATTATGGGGGGGCATGAATCTGATATTGGATAGGACGGGGACTGCGCCTAGAGACCTATCCTTCGCAGCCAGGAGATTACACACACATATTCAATCTCTTGGCATGCAAGATGTGTGGAGGTCTTTCCACCCTTCAGACCGCGAATACACCTACTACTCCTCGGTGCACGATAGTTCATCGAGGATAGATTTATTTTTAGTGACAAGTGGACTAATGGGCAGGGTTGTGGAATCTCAAATACTTACCCGTACAGTGTCCGACCATGCTCCGTTGACGATGCTGGTCGAGCTGGGATCTGTCCTGCCTGCTCTGCCTGGCGCTTCAAATTGGAGGCACTGTTGGATATAGCCTTTAAGTCAGAGATCCTTTCGGATATAAAAACCTTCTTTGAATGCAACACACAAGAAGACACCACTATGGGGGTCCGTTGGGAGGCCTTTAAGGTGTATATTAGGGGCATGTCCATCTCAAGGGAGGCGGGAATTTTAAAAACTATAAGAAATTACCTGAACAGATCCGAGGCTAAACTCAAGGCCTTGGAACGCGACTATGCGACGGCTGCTAGCCCTCCCAAACTGGCGCAAATAAGGGAAGAACTGGAGGAGTTTGAATCGCATGCATTAAGGGAGGTCCGTTATCTCACCCGCCCCTGCGCAGTGAGGAAATACGGGGAGGGCGATAGACCAGGGAAGACACTTGCTAGATTGGTCCGAGCAGAGGGGGGGGGGGCAGAGTCCAGAGTGACTCGATCAGGGATGCGCACGGCACTCAACAATGGTCAGATCAGCAAATACTAGACACCTTCTTTAATTTCTACACCGACCTATATACACTGTCCCATGAGCACAATATACGTGATATCCGTGAGCTCCTTGACCAAATCCCCATGACGTATTTATCCCAATCCACTAGGGAACAACTTGATGAGCCGATCTCTCTTGACAAAATAGTCAAAGCCATTACTGACCTCCCGAAGGGTAAGGCCCCTGGTCCCGAAAGGCCTACATTTCAGAATTCTATCAGGAACATGTGGCGCTGCTAGCACCTAGGCTACTTGAGGTCTGGTCCGAATAACTTTGTGAGTCCACTCTCCCTCCGTCACTGCGCGAGGCAATTATAACTGTCCTACCCAAGCCCGGCAAGCCCAGTGATGAATGTGGGTCCAAATATTCTCTGTCACTCATGAACTTCCACTCCTTGCAACTCTTGGCCCCCCTCCACTGGAATTCCCTACCTTCCTCCATCCGCTACTCCCCCACCTACTCATCCTTCCGCTCCTCCTTGAAAATCATTCTTCTCCACTCCCCTCCCTGACTCTCCTCACCCACCCCCCCTCACTCGCAGACCTCGGCGTCCATCACACTACTCAGAGGCACTCAACAGGGCTGCCCGTTCTCCCCATCCTCTTTGCACTGGTCATTGAGCCAATGGCTGACCATGTCAGGGCACAACACTCTCGTAAAGGCATACGTCTGGCGGACGCCCACAAAATAATATCATTGTACGCAGATGATGTGCTTTTATACGTTAGGGTCCAGGTTTCTGGCCGGGTCCCTATCTCACAAGACATAACAAAAATTGGCACCTAGTCCGGCTTTACCATTAACTATTCTAAATCTGAGATATTTCCGCTCACCCGCTCAACTCAGCAGCCGATGTGTGAATATCCTCTCCCCTGGTCTCCAGGCAGTAGAAAGTATTTGGGAGTCCAGGTATCACTGTCCGATAATTATACTGCGTCCGCGCAGTACTTTGAGTCAAAAATATTGAGATGTCAATCTCTCCCCCTGTCATTGGCTGGGAAACTATCCCTGATCAAAATGATCTTGGTCCCTACACTTCTATATGTCTTTGTGAATGTCCTGATATGGTCTGGAAAACAATACTTTGACAATTTACACAAATGTAGTGCACAATTCCTATGGCAAGCAGGCGCAGTCTGGAAAAAGTGGAAACACATGATAGGGGGGGCTTTACCGCTCCCGACCTGGCTCTATATTGGGTGGCGGCGCAAGCCCATCATGCCACATACTGGTACAAACACCCAACAGCTCTGCCTCATATCCAACTGGAAAAGCTGGCGATGGCCGGGGTACATACCATGTCACTCGTCCTTCACCTTAAGTACCAAACTGATGCGGCGGCTGACCCCATTGCATCCACACTGATGGCATACCACCGGCTTCCGGACTTGTTGTCGGACCCGCTATACCTTACTATAAATGGCTCCCCATTTGGGAGTTCCCTGGGCTCGAACCCACACATGATAAACTCCTCTCTCAACGATGGCGAGAACTGGGATACCAAGCTTTGTCTGACTTGTTCCCAGAGGGTAAGTTTATCACTCCACAAACGTGGCGTCCCGGCCACACTGCGATCGGCATTGGAAATGCTGCAATACTATGTGGTCATCCTACCCGGACGAACCCCCAGAAACGCCTGAATTGTCCTATATAGCCAACTCTAGCAATAGCCGGGGGGTAGTTTCCCCCATATATAAAATGCTGTTGGTAAAGTGCCCAGATCTACCTGCTCGGGCGCGCAGGGAATGGGCCAGCGAACTTGGCCTCGAGATCACGGTTGGTTTGTGGAGAAAGATGTGCCTACATACGCGCAGAGTCTCACTTAATTTCAGATTCCGATGCATGCAGTACAAACTACTGAACAGGGCACATTACACCTCGCACAAACTGAAAAGGTTTGCCAAGGCCCACACACACACTTGCCCTAGATGCCACCTTGAAGGGGCGGATCACACACACATGTTTGGGCCATGTCCCGGGCTCAGTGTGTATTGGGTGGAGATACTGGGTGCTCTCTCTGAGATTGTGGAAATGGAAGTGGACCCGGACCCGATGGTTGTGTTATTCCGGGTATGGGATGTTGACGATGCCAAGAGAGTGTCCAAGTTTCTCAATGTATATTACAGTTCTGGAAACGCCCCACTCCAGCTACCTTTAAAATGTGGCTAAAGGCACTTACTTGGCCGCAAACTTGTGAGGAGGAATATATCACATCTTTGCCTGTGCACTCGTGCCCAAAAAATGTATGCACTGCATTCTGCTCCTACCTTAACAAACGGACCGAGGAGGCACCTGATCCTCTCGCCTCTCAGACCACTTAAAACTAAATCAAGCTAAGCACCAACCTGGTCGCCCGGTACTATATGAACTATCCCATATGTACTGTCCGTCGAAATGTAATAGACTGTAAATTGTTGATTTTGTACTGTATGCTCATTATGTGTAACTGCTGCTAACCTTCGCCAACTAAAAATGAAAGTTTAAAAAAAAAAATCCTTCCTTTCATTTAATTCGGTATTCAAAATGCCTTGCTTTCATATCTTTCGGCATTCAAAAATGCTTCAACTTGCATAGCAATGCGGGTTTTTTAATTTATATTAATGTTCATAGCTTTCTCTCTATGACCGCCTGCCAGGTCTTTGTTCCCCCATTCTGGTTACACTCACCAGTTGGTCTTAACAGCTCTTTGCGTGGTCCTCCGCCGCCACAGGTTTCTCTTCTCTCTGCGCGGTCCCTCGTGTCTCCTCTCAGCAGTCTTCTGTGGTTCGCGCACACACAGCAGTGTTTCCTCCGGGAAGCAGGACTCGCGTAACTGATTCCCTCAGGCTCGCCGGCCTCCTTCTTACATCTCGAGCACTTCTCCTGCCACGCCAAGGGGGGGGGGGGTGTGCCTGCATCCAGCAGTTCATGGCCGTTCTCCCACAACGGACTAATTTCTGTCGTGAGTTCAGCTTTTATAGTTTCTGCCTCCATTTTTCATGCGAAAAAAGGACTAGACTGCTCACCATCAAAGCAGTAGTACTGTTTTGCTCTGCCTGTCCTGTTCCTCGTCCCAGTACTCAGTTGGGCTTGATAAGTATTCGTTTTCACAAAGCAAGGATGTGTTCTTCTGGGTGTCCTCTTCTTAGTCCCATTACTATAGTGGTGCCATTTGGGGAATACTTTAGGGGAGTCACAGAAAAGGCTGACACAAGCCCATTAAAGCTTGAGGGATGGAAGGTTCATGGTGAAAAGGAAATGGGGGTGGGGGAGATACCATGTCCCTCCTATGCACGTCCTCACCCCACTAACCAAGTTTCCTCTTGATCCCCCCCTTGCATATCCACCCCCAGGGTCGGGATACAAAAGCAATGGCCTTTCCCAGGCCACCTGAGGAGAAGAGGATAACGGGGGGTGAGGGAGGAGTGAGGACACCTGCAGGTTCCTCACACGGGGGAAAAGACGGACCAGCCAGAGGAAGGATGGTGGAGTGGAGCGTGAAGCCTGTGCAAGGTAAGGTATTGGTCGGTAAGAGAAAGTCCTTGAGTGGGAGTGCAGGGGAGTAAGTGAGGTTAAGTGAGAAAGGTGATTGAGAGAGTGAAAAGAGGGTGCCTGTGGCAGAAGGATGGGTGGAGTCGGTGGCGGGCTGGTCAGTTGTTTAATTGGAGGGGCGTAACTATTTCCTGCAAATATGCTAGGCGACCGACTGTAGCGAAGGAGCCTGAACCCACCAATGAGTGTTTGGGGTGGTTTGCCCCTAAGAGACTTTTTTTGAATAATGGTTTAAAATGGCGCATTATACTGCACACTTTCTGCGAGAAATTGGGCAGGAAGCCAGACAGTTTGCAAGTGGTATTTAACTCGTCAAAAAATGAAATTGATGCAAGTCACCAACAGTGCACAGGAACATTTCCCAACATGTGTTCATGATGCGTTTGTGCACAATATTTGCCAGTATAAAAACATGTTCACGCTGGCTGTGCCCATTCATTTCCATGCTGGTTGCTCCAATATATGCCAGTATTCCAATCTAAGAACATACTCCTGTTGCCTTTGTGCATAATGGCAGTAGTGATACTATAAGAAAACAACAATATATGGAAGTATGACCACGTAAGAGCGTACGCATGTTGGTCTTGCTTTTAAAAATGGCATGAAACACGTGTGCAGCTGCACAGAAGCGGAGTGGTGCCCTGCGGGCAGTGAAGTGTCCAGAACCTCCGGAGGCAACCCTGGAATACCGACGTTTGTGCCCGGAGAAGTGTATTTGGGTGGATTGCGCCACGGCAGCTCAGAGACCTGTGAAGATTGCTGCCTGGAGCCCCGGGAAGAGCAGAGGAGGTGAACTGACCTGGGTGGGAAACCCACACTATAGGAGAAGGGGGCCCCTTGGGGAGAAGACTGCAACACCGGCCCACGGCCCGGAGAGAAGGAGGGCCAAAGGTGTGGATTCTCCCCAGGCAGGTGAGAAGCTGACACACTGTCCCCCAGGGCATTGCGGGGGCGGGGAGGGGGACACCACTCCGGAGTGCAGCTACAGGCGCACAGTGAAGAGGGAGCACCTGTGACCGCTGCACACTGAGGGGCCCTGGTTCAAGGACGACATAAAAAAGAAACCTGGCACAGTCCCAGTGCAACACAGATGAGCAAAATACCTGCAAAAAGAATGGGAAGCGCCGCACTGACGGGCGCGCTATGTGGCATGCGACTGACGGATCTGAATCTGGTGCATTTCGCCACTAAGGAAGATATTGGGGGAATCTTGGAAGAAATAAGGGTGCTCCGAGGACACCTGCAGGCGTCCCTGAAAGACCTCAAAGGGAGGGTCGACACAATGGAGACCAAGATGGAAAGCTTGGAGAACAACCATCTTAACGCTGACCTTGTTGAGATGTGCCTTGATGCCAGAATGACATAGTTGGAAATGCGAGAGGAGGAAGTAACCCTGAAGATCGATGACCTGAAAAAACCGGGAGAGAAGAAATAACCTCTGTATACTAGGGCTGAAAGAGGAGGATGGAGAGACACCTGGACACGTGGAGTGGAAGGTTCAGGAGAAAGTCAACCTCCTGTTTCCCACAGAGGGGGAGGGGGGGAGGTTGTGGAGCTGGAAAGGGCGCACAGCAACGGCAAGCCGTACGGCAACGGCCCGAGATCGGTCGTTGCCAGATTCACTCGATACAAGGACAAAGCAGAGGTCTTGGCCCGGGCGTAGTCAAATCAGGGACTGGAATACGATGGCTCATGCATACGGGTCTGTCGAGACCTCTCCGACCTGACACTTATGTTTAGCATCTTCCACACTTGAGACTGGTTCCCCGCTCTCAAAAAATGGGTTGAAGTACCCAACAGATCAACCAACCCGACTCTGTCCAGAAGAAGGGACTGGAGACAGCTCACAAAGTGGCTTATGTAAAAAGACATTGGGTATTGATGGGCATACCTCTTCGCTTTACAATTCGAAGTGGATACAATAGACTACCGAATAACATCAGCCCATGAAGCAGAGCAAGCCCTGTGTCACCTGACGTCGGACGCAGCCATGGGTGGGGAAGTCCGGCACATGATGGAGGCAAGCCGACACCACTAGCTTCCCTCCCTGGTGGAGGAGAGGGTAGAAAAGTATGCGACTGAATGGGCCGTCCCCTCGGAAAAACCTAGGATAGGCTTTTCCCCAACACTGTGAGCGGCCTGGCGCAGCATCTTCTGCGTGCAGACACCCGAGTAGGGTAGCCAGAGGTTTCACTCTTTGAAGTACTGGTGGGGGGGGTAACCCCCGTCTGCTCCTGGTGGCCCTCTGTGGGAAGGAGGGCATCTCCACATTTATCTCTGTCGCCTGTTGCGACTGGCATTTTAAGATGTTATTCTTGTTTCAGTTGAATGGTTCTGGGGAAGCACACTTTGTCCGACAGGGCAGGGATGGGTGTTGCAGTAGGGTATCGCTGGACACACATACAGGGCTTGTGGGTGGTGGAGTAATGATTAAGTATGCAGGTGGGCGGGATGATGGGCTCTAGGAAGAGAGTGGTGAAAGCCTAAAAATGGGTACCGTCAATGTCAAAGAATTAAACTCCCCCACTGAGAGGTCTTTACTGGTGCGAGAGTTCCGCAATGCAGCACTGGATGTGCTTTTTGTCCAGGCTCGAAGCCGGAGTGGGAAGACGGATGCGAGGTGCGGGTATTGGGCAGGTTTACTGGGCGTCTAGGCCCTCTAAGCTTGGGGTGGTAGGGATACTCATGCATAAGCAGAGGCTCCTGCAGGATATGACACTGACTAAGCACTTTGAAGGACATCTGGTTGTACAGTGCTCCCTGGATGGAGTGCGGGTGGTATTGGGGATGCTCCTAACCAAGGCCAGGCCCAGTTTATCATGGAGGCCCTTGATGTAGTTTTGCCCCTTCCCGGGGATCTTTGTTAAAGGTGGCGATTTCAATTCCTGGGCTGATGATAGTGTGGATCGGATGTCACTGAAGGGAGAAAGGGAGGGCATCTGGGAAGAGCTATGGAGATTAGAGGACTACTAGATGTGTGGCGGGTGGCCCACCCTGGGGAGAAGGGCTACACTTTTTTCTCAGCGCCCCACACCACATAATCGAGAATGTATTATTTAATATTGCCCAAGGATCAGGGAGGAAGTCGCACAATGCAAGATTCAACCAATCTGATGGTCGGATCATGACATGGTCTGGATGGAGATTGATGTGGTACTGCTGAGCAGAGTTGATTCGCACTGGAGGTGTAATGATTCATTATACAGGGACACGTTTTTTTTATGAGCAATTGAAAGTGGTTATAACCGAGTACTTTGAACTTAATGACACAGGGCAAACCGACATTGTGGTTGTGGGACGTGGGGAAGGCTACCTGGAAGCGGGTACTGATGAGAGAGGGAGCGCGAGTTGCAGAACTAGATGTTATGGAAAGAGATTTCAGAATGTGAGTTTAGAATGCATAGGGGGAAGAGTATGACGACGACGAGCTTGCAAGGGTGCAAATGAAGAGACCAGAGCTGGAGGCGCTAAAAGTCGGGGACAAATGGGCTGAGGCCGAAACGCTAGTATGGCAGGAGGCAAGCAGCATGAGTGGGGAGGAAGAAGTGGGTACCTTGATGGCATGGAAATTATTAATAGCGGAACTGTTCGGATCTATATCGGACCCAACTGAATCCGAGCATAGTGAGACCCGGCCACATGTAGCAGATACTGAATGCGAAGTACAAATAGGCTCATAATGGAGGGTGGGACTTGGGGAGCAGTGGCAAAATGGAAATACAAATGGTGTTTAATGGAATTGTTGTAAACTGCACTGCGTGTTGGGTTTGTTTGTATTGTTGTTTGGTTTGAATAAAATTATTAAAAATAAAAAATAAAAAAAAAAGTCGGGGACACACTGCATAAATAGAAATACCTTGAGCAGAAATTGTATGAGAAAGGGGACAAGGTCAACACATTGTGGCGGCTAAGATTGGAGCACAGAGGACATTAAGATGGGTTGCAGCAGTGCGCGATGAGGGCGGACAACCTTATGAGAAGCCAGAAGAGATTGCTGATTGTTTTGCGGAATTCTACAAGAATCTGTATGACGGGGAATGCCTGGCAACGGCTAGGGGACTCAGAGCTGTATCTGGCATATATAGATATACTTACTGAGGCTGAGGTGGGTCTGCTGGAGAGCCCAATTATGGTGGAGGAGTCACAGGCAGCAATGAGCAGGCTCCCCAAACAAAACAATAAACACAAAAAAATGAAAATAGGAGAACACAGTCCCCCTTACCTCCATCCCACCCCCCTTCACTTGCCGGTAGTACTTCCTTCAAATTGCGTAATGATGTCCATTCGACTGAGGAAAGTCCCATTCTCTACATTATGTACAATATTTTCAAGTGCTGAGGGCACCATTGTTGCATGTAGTCACCTTTTAAGATATTAAATTATCTTTCCCCAATCTGTCCTGAATCTGTTGGGCTCCCCTTGTAATCTATACGTGTCCCACTCCATTGCCAATATTCCCCACACTTTATGCAGACATTCTCTATTCATGGGTGGTGATTTCTGTTTCTATTGTATTAGCTATTACCAACCAAGCAGCTATTAACAATATCATAAAAGCTTTATGTTTTGGTTTCAAGGAAGAAAATAGAGGCAGGCAAGTTCTGTAGACGCATGGCAACAAGTGTTAGAGCATGATTATTATACCAACTAAGTTTCCCAGTAAGTAAGAACTTGTGATAACAACCATTTCATGGTCTATTTTTTTGGGACTTATTAAGAGACATGCTGCCAGCCATTCATTGATCATCCTATGTGTATAATAAGCACGCTCTAACACGTGTTGCCATGCATCTACAGAACTTGTTAAGTTTATAGAAAGTACACCCGAACTGTTACGGCCCGTTCACGAAGGTGGTCTTTCCTGCGCCGGTGGCGCTTTATGCCGTCTCTTCATGCTATTTCTCCCAAGATGGCGTTGTGTGCACGAATGGAGGGTCTAGATCCATTCCAGTCGCCTGAGGATACTCCTCCCCTTAACCTGGTCACGGTACTTAAACCTCCGGAAAGGAAACCTCAGTGCGTTGCTACTGTTTACTGTGGTCAAGCTTCGTAAATCACTGCTTAGGAAACTCCTGGATTTCAGCATCCAAATTCATTCTAAGCTTCCACATCCTTTCATTATTGAAACCTGTTTTTCTCTCCTTCTTTCCTCCGTCTTAGACCAGCTGCCGCCATTCACCCTCACGCTGTAGGGTTAAAGATCAGTTTTGCCGTGGAATCTGCAACCCGACCCATTTTCATTCCGTAGGTCCCATTGTCCCTATTAATTAAGCATTCTTAGCACAAGGGATACCATCTCAACACTTACCTCTTGTTGTTTCACTTCCATATTAGTTCATTAGGAAATCCCGGACTACATCTCCCAGCATTCATCACAGGGATCTCTTTCTCTCAACCATCCTCACACTCGGACTGGGTAGGTGGAATCGAAACCCCTTCACTCTTTTTTCTGCAACCCATCTTCCTTTTCACACAATTTACCCTGTCTTTGTTTTCCTCCCTAAGCTACCTCCGGTCCCGGACCCATCAATGCCCCCGCTTCCGGAAAGCGTTGACACAACCCGCAACCTGCAGGGAAACTTCCTGGGGAAACCTGTTCACCAATAGTCTACGCATCAAGGCAGCTGCCGAGGCCTTTTCACCCCCCGTTTGTCCCGTGCTCTCAAGCAACACAGGGTTTTTTCCCTTCACAAAGGGTTTCCCTGAGGCACCCTCTGCTCGCCGAGTCGGAGGCAGATAGAGGGTGTAACAGGTGAATTCTCGCTAGCTTCGATCCTTCACCGAAGACAAGGTAGGAATTTTCCATTTTTGTTGTGTTGTCGTGAAGGGAACCTGAGTGAATCTCTACTTCTCATAACTACCACGTGCTAGAATCATAACAGATAGCAACGCCTGGGTAGAAATTAGAGCCGCTGTTTGTTCAGCTCATAACATCATCGCAAATTGACATGGAGCAGCAGGTACAACAGTTGATGGAGGCTGTACAAGCCCTCTCAGGGGAGGTACAACAACTTAAACAAGAGAACACTCTTCTGCGGCAACAAGTAGGTCGCTCAGCTCATAGCTCCGAGGTTCACCCGGGTCCACTCCCGTTAGGGAAATTCGATGGAAAACCACACGCTGTCAAAGAATACCTAGAAGCCTGTACAGTGCAATTTGCCTTTAAGGCAGCCTTTTTCCCAACTGATCGCGACAAGGTTGGTCACATGATCACCCAAATGACGGGCGGAGCATTAACATGGGCTACCCCCCTTGTTACCAGTAACTATCCGATACTTGACTCCTACCCAGCTTTTTGCAACAGCGTCAAAAGCATGTTTGGCAGGCAGGAAATCATGATAGCCTCACAAGAGCGACTATTTACCTTAAACAGGGAAGTCAGGACATTTTGACGTATATTACTAGGTTTAAACAGATGTCGGCAGATACCTCCTGGGCTGACGACGCTCTCATCACTATATTTAGACGAGGGCTTTCTGAAGCACTAAAGGACGAAGTTTCTCGAGTCCCATGTCCTCACAATTTGACGGAATTTATTGCATTAACAATGCAACTAGATTATCGTCTCCAGGACAGACAGCGTGAAAGGCGCAAGGGTCGTTCACAAAAACCCTATTCTCAAGGAGCAGTCCCACTACCTAAGATTCCATCTACGGAAGAACCTATGCAATTAGGTTCCACTAGAGGTCCTCTATCACCAGAATAAAGGTCCAGACGGAAGTCTTTAGGCTTATGCATGTATTGCGGAGCCAGCAACCATACAGTAAAGGAGTGTCCCCTCACTCCCAAAAAGAAATCGGGAAACGCCAGCGCACGGCCGTGAAGGGAACAACGGTCCAGGGCTCTTTGACTGTTACCGGTTCCCTACTCGCTACACACTGTGACTCTAACCCCAGCCCAGAAGGCTCCATGATTGGACTGGAGGTTTCCTTAACATGGGACAATATCCAGCTCCAAAGGGTGTCTGCTCTAATAGATAGTAGAGCTGCAGGTAATTTTATTGACGATACATGGGCTTCACAACATGGCATCCCAAGAAGAGCAAAACCCATCGCAATTCCAGTGGAAAGCGTGGATGGCAGTCCACTAACCTCGGGACCCATTACAGACCATACCTGCCCTTTAGCTCTGATCATCTCCAATCACCAGGAACCCCTTGTGCTGGACATCATCAAGACGGCTCATTACCCGATAATTTTAGGATTACCTTGGTTAAGGAAACACAATCCTTACATAAATTGGGCCGCCGGCACCTTGTTCTTAGGCTCGGAACATTGTGTTCAACAATGCTTAGGAACAAACAACCTTTCCAAAAACAAATCAATAACCAGCCAGGGGCTCCATCAGGTAGCTATTCTTCCCCCTTTCTACCAACAATACCAGGGAGTCTTTGCACAGACGGAGTATTCATCTCTTCCCCCACACTGTAGGGATGATTGTGCAATCGAATTGATCCCTGACAGTCCTCTCCCCTTCGGGAGAATGTACATACTATCTGCAAAAGAAAAAGAGGTACTGAAAGATTACTTGCACACACATTTACAGAATGGGTTGATTACTGAGTCTAATTCCCCGGCAGCGGCATCCTTGTTTTTTATCCCAAAAAAAGACTCTTCAGAACTCCGTCCATGTATTGATTACCGGGGGTTGAACAAGATCACCATCCCAGACAGATACCCCATGCCCTTAATACCGGACATTTTAGAGGCTGTCAGAGGTGCACAGATATACACTAAACTAGATCTCAGGGGAGCCTACCACTTGATCAGCAAAAGATCAGGGGATGAGTGGAAGACAGCCTTCCGCACCCCTTTTGATTATCAGTACCAAGTCATGCCATTTGGTCTTACCAACGCTCCAGCGGTTTTCCAAAGGTTCATGGACCACTTATTCGCTGATATTTCACTACATTATGTCATCATCTATCTGGATGATATCTTGCTTTTTTCTCCTACCTTGTCTACTCACATTCAACATGTCAGAAGTGTCCTTGCACGTCTTCAAGAAAACCATTTGTTTTGTAAGATAGAAAAATGTGAATTCCACCAAACTTAATTACTTAGGGCACGTCCTATCCCCGGAAGGTATTTCTATGGACCCGACCAAGATCTCAGCCATCAGTGACTGGCCATCCCCCAAGACTGTCAAAGACATACAAAGGTTTTTGGGGTTCGCCAACTTCTATAGACGGTTCATCCCATGTTTTTCTTTCTTGTCTCAACCACTCACACATCTGCTCAAAAAAGGGGTCCCATTCGTCTGGACTACCGAAACTCAAGACTCATTTGAAGCTTTGAAATCCATATTCACTAAAGCACCTATCTTGGCAGTTCCGGATCAAAATCGACGGTTTATTGTGGAATCAGATGCTTCCCATGCCGCACTCGGAACGGTCCTATTACAGCCGGATGCACAGAACACGGAAAGACCAGTAGCATATATGTCCAAAACCCTAATCAGGCGGAGCTCAATTATACTGTCTTGGAGAAGGAGCTTCTTGCCATAAAAAGAGCGTTTGAGCAGTGGCGACATCTTCTATTAGGGGCTCAACACCCCATAGAAGTGAGGCAGGATCTCCAAAATCTATGAACCCTTCAGTATGCACAGACATGCAATAGTCGCCAAGCTCGATGGGCAAATTTTTTCTCCCCGTTCCGTATCACTTTTACCTTCATTCCAGGTAGAGTGAATTTGTAGGCTGATGCTCTATCCCGCAGGGAAGGCAAAGACCACAAGGTGTTTAAACCGGAACCGTTGTTCCCCAAAGCAATGTTCATTCCAGTCTTTCATCACTTTCTGCAGAAGATAGAAGAACAGACTCAGAAGTTGTTGACGGCCAATCCTGACATCGCCATTCAGCAAGATTTGTCGAACAATAACGGGCTTCTTTTCAAAGGAGACAGGTTATTCAGCCCTATTGAGTTCCTTCGAATGGAAGTATTGCGATTATGCCATGACTCTCGAGTAGCGGGTCATAGAGGAATCTCCAATACCGTGGAGTTGGTTCTCAGACAATTTTGGTGAGCCACTGTAAAAAAAGATGTACGTGATTACGTAGCTTCCTGTGCTATTTGTCTTCAAACTAAAACTCCCCGCAGACCACCCTTGGGGAAATTGATACAAATGCCATTACCCGACAGACCCTGGCAAATTATATCCACGGATTTTATTGTAGATCTTCCACCATCGAACCATTGCTCCACCATTATGGTCACCGTAGATTCTCTAACCAAGATGGCACATTTCATCCCTCTTCCTGCAGTACCTTCCGCAGTACGTATGGCTCAAGTCTTTTTGGATCTTATCTTCTCTTTACATGGTCTTCCCGATACGATTATTTCAGATCGCGGACCTCAATTTACCTCTCGATTCTGGAAACATCTGTGTAACACCTTGGGAATCTCGCGAGCCCTGAGTTCGGGCTTCCACCCTCAATCTAATGGGCAGACTGAACGCCTTAATCAGACTCTAGAAGGATACCTCAGATGCTGTATCTCCGCGGCGCAAGACAATTGGAAAGACTTACTGCCTCTTGCAGAGTTCGCGTATAACAACGCTACGCATTCTGCCACTAAAGTTAGACCTTTCTACTGTACCTATGGATTCCATCCTTCCATATTTCCCTCTGTCTTACCATCCTCCTCAGTTTTCCCTAGCTTGGAGAGATTATTGGACTCGATTCAACAAGGACACCAAAAGGCGTTGGAAGCTCTAAAGATGGCACAGGATAGGAGCAAGTTGCAAGCTGATAAACACAGATCTCCCGATCCCCCTCTTAACATAGGGGATCGAGTATGGCTGGCCAGTAAATTTCTTCCCAGAAGACTTATCTCTTCTAAACTATCCCCTAAATTCTATGGACCTTTTAAGTTGCTCGAACGGAAGGGGAATGCAGCCTTTAAATTGAAGCTACCTCGATCGTGGATTCGGATCCATCCCACCTTCCATTTGTCTCAACTAAAGCCAGATGTTCGGAACTGTTTTCATCGTGTCCCTACTGGCACACCACCTTCTATACTCTGGGATTCTGGCCCTGAATATGAAGTAGCTGACATATGTGATGCACGTTTTCACAGGGGGGGTTCTGCAATTTTTGATTGATTGGAAAGGTTATTCTCCGTCGGAGAGATCCTGGGAGCCCGCTTCTGCGGTGCATGCTCCGCGCTTGGTTCGCGCCTTCTATCGCCGTCACCCGGGTAAGCCGGGTTCCACCTCCTTTGGCAGGGGCATGCTGTTACGGCCCGTTCACGAAGGTGATCTTTCATGCGCCGGTGGCGCTCTATGCCGTCTCTTCAAGCTATTTCTCCCAAGATGGCATTGTGTGCACGAATGGAGGGTCTAGATCCATTTCAGTCGCCTGAGGATACTCCTCCCCTTAACCTGGTCACTGTACTTAAACCTCCGGAAAGGAAACCTCAGTGCATTGCTACTGTTTACTGTGGTCACGCTTCGTAAGTCACTGCTTAGGAAACTCCTGGATTTCAGCATCCAAATTTATTCTAAGCTTCCACATCCTTCCATTATTGAAACCTGTTTTTCTCTCCTTCTTTCCTCCCTCTTAGACCAGCTGCCGCCATTCACCCTCACGCTATAGGGTTAAAGATCAGTTTCGCCGTGGAATCTGTAACCCGACCCATTTTCATTCCGTAGGTCCCATTGTCCCTATTAAACATTCTTAGCACGAGGGATACCATCTCAACACTTACCTCTTGTTGTTTCACTTCCGTATTAGTTCATTAGGAAATCCCGGACTGCATCTCCCAGCATTCATCACAGGGATCTCTTTCTCTCATCCATCCTCACAATCGGACTGGGTAGGTGGAATCGAAACCCCTTCACTCCTTTTCTGCAACCCATCTTCCTTTTCACACCGTTTACCCTGTCTTTGTTTTCCTCCCTAAGCTACCTCCGGTCCCGGACCTATCAAGGCCCCCGCTTCCGGAGAGCGTTGACACAACCCGCGACCTGCAGGGAAACTTCCTGGGGAAACCTGTTCGCCGATAGTCTACGCATCGAGGCAGCTGCTGAGGCCTTTTCAACCCCCGTTTGTCCCGCGCTCTCAAGCAGTACAGGGTTTTTTTCCCTTCACAAAGGGTTTCCCTGAGGCACCCTCTGCTCGCCGAGTCAGAGGCAGATAGAGGGTGTAACAGGTGAATTCTCGCTAGCTTCGATCCTTCACCGAAGACAAGGTAGGAATTTTCCATTTTTGTTGTGTTGTGGTGAAAGGAACCTGAGTGAATCACTACTTCTTATAACTACTACGTGCTAGAATCATAACATGAACAGTTTCTCGAGGTAAATAGCGATTTAACTAATTCCCCCCTGTTTGAGGCCCGATCGTATGTTTTGCTAGGATATGGGGAGTGCAGAGTGTTTTAAGCAGAGGCGGGAATTGGCCATTAGAGTATCCAAAAATCTACACGATATGTAACACGGGTAAGGAAAGTGAGAATTATGACTTTTTGAACCTCACAACACATTGCATAATACATCGAATAGTGCACCAACCCGCCACCTGGAAATAACACAAAAGTGAGTCAACGGAGAAGTGTTGTGGTATTTCTTTAATTTTTCACTCTGTAATTTCTCACTGGTTTTGCTAATTTACCCCTGCCAGAGAGATAGCTGTAATATGGAATCAACCACGATGAGTACGTAGTACAGCTTCTAACGAGGTATAGTTTTAAAGGGAGCCATCTTAACTACCATCTCTATATGGGTCCTTTTTTACACTACAAGATGGCACTGTCGCTCGACATCCTCGAAATAGAAAACGTCCCCGCGCTTTATCCGTGTACAGCGGAGCGTAGCAATGGTTGCTACAACGGAGAGTCACGGACCACTGGACACCGCCGTGGCCGCTGTACCACTATGAGGCTGCTGCTCCATGTTTAAGTCTTACCTGGTAAGCGATCTAGAAATGATTGCCTCTGTCTCTCTATAAATCCCCCTCCTTAAAAAGCGCATCCCACTAGAACAACCTATTTGTCTCCCGTAGTTACTAACAGGAAACACACGTATACAGGCATACCGACAGAATGTGAACGCGCTCAGCGCCTTAGATCCGGTTAGCATTTTTTGCAAACTCCCAGAGGCAACCACTATACTTGAACCCTTTGGGACCAAAAAAATCACTCTAGAGGTAAGATACGTAATAGCCAGAGACGCGTGAATTGCTGCTTTAATAAGACTGCTGCATCCAAAGTAGAGACCAGCTTCATGGCCTCTTTTGTATCTTCCCTTTCAGTAATGCTCTGATAAAGAGCGGAGTGCTATACCACCCAAGCAGAAAATAGACATACTGGTATGGATTGAGCAGGTAGGGGCACATTATGCCTGTTTTTACCTTTGAGGCTATACACCCTCTGCCACTTCTAGTTTTACAGTAGCTTCTCTCTGTATCCACAGATATACCGCTCCCTGAGACTGCATACGTATGAAACCATCTACGTTTTCGACTCAACCTCTTTGAGCCGGGCACAGCCTTCTTAGCAAGGTGTGTGTGCTTTCCCCCTCTCAAACACCTCCCCGCCCGCAGATGTGAGGGACATAATGAATCCCTTATTGTTTCCTTTGTTCTGTGTAAACCATGGGTTATTCCACTATGGTGGTATTTTTAGCGAATGGAGAGGCACGCTTTACATATGCACTTTCACCCAACAGGGATTAGGAAGGACACATCCAGCGCCGACCGCCATTACTCAAGTTTGGCCTCGCCCTCGACACTCAACATACACCGGCAAAGGTAATCATTAACCTATTGCAGGGTATTACTCCAGTGAAAGAGTCTGACTTTAATCTGAGGATTTATAACTCATACTAGTGTCCCTTTTGTTTTGTCTGATAGGGGAAGGAATTCAATATACCTGCACCCAATTCCATAGCGTAATTGCAACGTCTGCACATACTAAGAAACCAGGGTTTACTCCTGACAAATGTTCCGGATTTATCCCCTTGAAAAGAAACATGTTGAGAGTGAACACAATGAGAGATGAAATTAATGCAATGATTCAGAATTGTGAATGCAACCTGACCTATGTTTTTCTGAGTTAGAAGGCAAACTAGGAACTTAAGAACTGTAATACTTTTGAGCATTACGATACACTGGCCACACTTGTGGCAGTGTTTGTATTGTTTGTACATTCGACAGGCAATGATACATTTTTTATGTGTTTTTTTTTTAACAATGTTTTGTACCAATATCAATCTGTTGATGATAAATGATTAAATTGATTTTAAACTACTTTCTTAACCCATCAGACAGGCCTCTATCTCTTTGAGCTTTGCATATCTAACCCTTCCCCGGACTAGATAGAGGCCACACTTAGACATTTGTTTAAAAAGGGTACCCCCAGGTTTCCTATACAATTTGGAGTTGGTTTCAAAGAAAACTGTTTCTCAGGATCAAACATACCACACATCCATTCCCTAGGCATATAGAATTCAGAACCATCCGCCATCACGTGTATCTGCCTTATTATTTAATCCCAAAATGTCTTCAGTACTGGGCAGTCTGACCAGATGTGCCTGCAGTCTCCCTTACCTGACCATCCCCTCCAACACTCCTGTGCTACATTGGAAAACATGCTATGTAATTTTTCTGGTGTGTAATGCCATTGCATCATTATTTTATACCACGATTCCCTGGTCTCAATAGATCTCGTCAGCTTGGGTATATTTGCCCAGGTATTTTCCCAATACGATTCTGCAATTTCCTCTCCCAGGGTTCTTTCCCATTTCTGAATATTTGGCCACTTGCGCTCCGACTGCAAATCTACAAAAATAGCATATAGTTTGGATATCAATTGTTTATCTCCCTTATGTGTAGTGATAAAAAGCTCAAAGGGCATCGAGGATCTCAGAGATGCTTTCTTAATATTGGGCTGCTTCAGCCAGTGACGTATTTGTTATATTCCATTCTGTTTTTTTCTGTTAAGCCTATATACTTTTTGCCGTCTTCAAAAGATCCCCCCCCCCACTATCATATCACCCACCTATCTGCAATCAGTTTCCTTCCATTTCTTGAAAGAACCCTGTAAAATCCCTGGTGTAAACTGTGGATTCTTAAACAACTGGGTGAATAGAGATGGACACGCAGAGAGGTGTCCCTGCCTCAACAGCCGGTCCCAAATCTTACATGCCACTGAAAGTACTTTGCTCGTGTTGGTGCTCTGGGGTCTACCTTGTTTTCTTGTTTATTTAACCACAGCAATCCCTCCAGAGCGGTGCCCGCTACTACCTTATCCATCACAGCCTATGGTTTAGCCTCCAGACCGCCATTTCCTTAACACCCGCAGTTGGGTAGCCTCATAGTATTTCGAGATATTAGGGAGTCCTATTCGCCCCGCCCCCTTGTCTAGGTGCCATCAGTGTTTACAGAGCCACCCGCAGACGTTTATTCTGCCAGACAAAGCGTGATATTATTCTATTTATATTCTTAAAAAATGATCTCGGTAGCCAAACCGCAAGTGCCTGAAAATAATGCAATAATCTAGGTAGCGTGACAATTTTTTCTGTAGCTATACTTCCCAACCAAGATATATGTAGGGGGGTTTATCTATTAAAGTCCTCCTTTATCATATCTATTAATGTTGGAAAATGTGTTTAAATTAGAAATTTAGTTAGTTATCTGTATTCCGAGGTACCTAATAGTCTCCACTGCCATTTGGAGTAGTGAAGTCTGCGACAGATTTACCGCCTGTGCCTCCGTCAACCCAATGCCCAGTAGCTCTGATTTGGCAATATTAATCCTCAACCCTCTACCTTTTCCATCCTTGACAATTCCATACTCCATACCGGAATTGAATCTTATGGAGTGGTTAGGGTCAACATCATATCATCTGCAAATATTGTTCTTTTATATTCTTCTGCCCCAAACCATATACCTCTTATCCTCCGGGTCTGTCTAATTGTTGCTAATAAGGGTTCTAGGTATATCGCGTAAAGGGGCGTAGATGACTGCACCCCTGCTGCGTCCCTCTCGTGATCTGAATATTGTCTGATAGATGAGTTAATAAACACCCAAATCGAAGGATTTGCATAATTGGCCTGTACCATTCGGATGAACCCTGGTCCAAAGCCCATATGGTCCGTAGCCCTAAATAAAAACCGCCACTCGACATGGTCGAAGGCTTTTTCCACGTCAAGCAAAACCAATATCGCTGGGACCTGTCAGATGGCTGCTTTCTCTATCAGATGCACTAGTTTCCTAGTATTATCCCATGTTTGCCTCCCTTTTATAAATTCAGACTGATCTCTACCAATGATATCCGGAAGAAGAAGAGGAGTGAGCCTTGTCGCTAGAATACCTGTATAAATCTTAACGTCCAGATTCAAAAGAGTTATAGGACGTTATGCCCCACAGGCTGTCAGATCTTTGTTGGGCTTTTCAAAGACTACCACCTTCGCCTCACTCATAGTGTGGGTCCCTTTCCCATTCCTCCCTATAGAGTTGGAGACGCGCAAGTTTGGGACACAGCCGCCTACAGAATTTCTGATTAAAAACCTGCTGTGAAGCCATCAGGTCCTGGTGCTTTATTTTTAGGTAATCTTTCGATAATCACCCTTACTTCCTCCATTGTGATTTCTTCCTCTAGGAGATCCCTCTCATGACCCAAATTCTTCAAATGAACCCACTATGGACACCGAATCTGTCGCTATCGTGCTATCTGATTGCTTAATCCCCAAATTACTCATTTTGCACTCGCCATTCTAATCTGTCTGGCCAACAGCCTATCTGCTTCATTTGCTGTAATATAATATTATATTCAGCAATGCACTCTCTGCATTTTGCGTTCTCAGCAATTGTAATTGAGCACTGGCCTCTTTCAGTTTTCTACGCAATTCCTTATTCTTTCCTTCTGCTAAAACCCGCTGGGCCTCCCTCATTTGGGCTTCTAATTCTGTTTCCAGTGCCCCCATCTTTTTCCTATTTTCTTTGCACTTGGGGCGCTATAATCTCCTCTCTAATGACCGCTTTAAATGCCTCCCATAACCCTTCTTCACTCATTTTCTCACTTTCATTATGCAAAAAATAATCATCTATTTTGCAACCCACCATTTCTGCCATCACTGGATCGGACAGGACTTACCGGGGACACGTCCATGCCCACACCCCCCCTGCGATGTCCCCATCCCTCACTTCCATAGTCATCGGGGCATGATCTGAAGTAGAAATTGCCCCTAGGTCCACAGTTTCCACCTCACCCAACAATGTGGGCGTCATCCATGTGTAATCTATCCTTGACCATGTTTGGTATATATGGGAGAAACTGGTGAAAACTCTCTTCACCCTTCTTAAATTGCCATGCATCCCTAAGGGAGAGATGGTCAAAGTTCTCCTTCAAAATCCTAGAGGGGGTACTCCCACTGTGGCGATTGCTCATGCTCCCATCTAGGATTGGATCCCATGCGAGATTAAAATCTCCCCTTGCGCAAATCTTTCCATCTTTGTGAAAGTCTCTCTCAAGAATGCTTCCTGTCCTGTATTGGGTGCATAAATCGTTCCCAGCATCATTCTAGTATGTCCCAAAAGGATCAATAGGAAGAGAGATCTGCCCTGTTTGTCCACCACTACTTGCTCAACTTTAACCTGAAGGGCATCCTTTATGCCTATCAGCACCCCGCCGTCCTCCCCATGGCATTAGCTTGATAGAGATGTGGGAATTGTCGAAAGTGGGGTATTAACCTATCTGCCTTCTTTATGTGGGTTTCTTGTAACATTATTATGTCAGCCTGGGACCCTCTAATTTGTCCCTTCACTTTTTTTGTGTTTGACTGGGGAATTCAGACCTCTTACATTGTGTGAATATAATGTTAAAAACATAGTTTATGTCACGACCCTCGCCCAAAACCCCCTCTGGCAAACCCATTGGCCAGGTGGAGTCAGGACTCGGGTCTCTAGAGCCTGGCATCCTCTTCAAAAGCCCTCATGGGGCCAGTCCTGGTGCCTATGGCGCCAGGCTCATACACCATGAAAAACAATGTGCTTGGGGACCACTTTATTGTATTGTCAGCCAACATGGAGGCATCCACATAGCGTGGTTCCTAAGAACCAAGCTATGCGGTCTAGTGTTTTGGGTGTGGTAGCCTAGGGACTACTTTACCTGGATTAATTTGTTGGAGCTATTTAAACCACACCCGAGCAAGACAACACGCTTCGTGCTACTTTGCAGCTTGCAACGTGACACTCACCGTGTCCAGCTATTCCCTCGAACCTCGGAGAAGCAGAACCTGCAAGGAGACAAAAGGAACATCATTAGCAGCAGCATCTTACCTGCAGTCTTCATCTTTAAACACTCGCAGCTACTGAGAGCAGCTTCCTCGAATCTGCACGCCTTCCGGACAGAACGACCTGAAAGAGGAAGATAGAGGCAACATTAAAGAAAGCAGTAGAGACATTTACAAATTACAAACTGCTCAAAAGGCTTACCTGGCTGGTCGCCTCTCGGCTGGCACCACTCTGGACATTCCTCTCGCGCTGAAGAACAGTGCGACCTACAAGGAAGGAAAACACAGGTTAGCAAAGGCAAGACTTTGCAGCGCTGTGCATAGCGCTTACTTACCGCATCATAGCGCTCTTAATGCACCGTCATTTACCAGCAGGGCTCAACCAAGCCAGTTTGCCGCGCTGAAGATCTGCATACCTAAGGGAGAAAAAAGAGACATTTTAAACAAAGAAAGGCATGCAGGATAGCAACAAAACTAAAGAACAGCAACAGTGAAGTAACTGGACCGCACTGGCCCATGAAAGACAACGCGCCCCTGCAAAGAAGGCAGGACAGAGAGCACGCCTAATTCTACCACAAGGTTAGGAGAGGGCGCCAGAGGGACTGAAATCATACGGGGGTGGAGGGAGGATACTTACCCCAGTCGGTCAGTCTTGAACACAATCCTCCTGTATTTTCTGGCATAACCTTCCCCGCAGACCACATCGGGGCAAAGCTGAGAAGCACACCAGCGAGTAACCCGGCTGGGTGGCATCCCTATGGATACCAGGTGAGCGTAACAGTTTATCGCCCATACATTGCCTAAGAAGCAACACCATTACCAAATGATAAATCACTCCTATTTCTTGGGTACCGGCATAGTAAGACCCCCCCTCACTAAACCCCACACCCTATCCTCTGATCCCAGACTACTCGCAACAAATTGAGCTCATTCCCAACCCCCAACTTTCCCCCTTCGCTCCCCTTTCCCAACCCACCCTTGCCCCCACCCCTCTCCCGGTCGGAACCAAAGATCCTACGACAGTCCCCAGATACCTTGCTATAGGCTCTGATCCTGATACAACCCTGGGAACTTCCCTAACGAAGGCAGACTACACCCCCTCATCAATTCCTTGATGCCGTCCCTTCCACCCTACCTCAGGCAGACCGGCACCTCTGCCGCTTACACCACACCCATCTCTGCAACTTCGTCTTCATTGGTATTCCTTTCTTGTAGATGCTGATAATAAAAAATTAACCAAATGTAGGGACAAATGTTCTGCTTCATTAATCTCCCCCGTCGGCAAAACTCCTCCTGTTTTACCTGAAGGTCCTCTTAGTTTGAACGCCTTGCTGCTCCATCTGTCCCGAGCCTCAAACCACACCCACAAGTGATTACTGCCCGAAGGGGCAGGATCCTACGATTGACCACTGGGACGGCTTTCCTAGTTTAGTTTCGTAATGCATAATCCCTCCTCACAAGTTGTGATTCTATGTTGCTGCTATCCCAAGTAAAAAGCAGTCCAAATGGGAAAGTCCATTTATATGGGATTTTGCTTAGCGATTAATTCCTTGGTGACAGGAATCATGGCCCTCCTTTTTTTTGCAAAGTTGATAATGCTAAGTCTTGAAAAAGGTGTATTTGGGAATCCGTTAACTGTCAGAGTAGGCTGTGACCTCACCGCCCGAAGTATATCCTCTTTCATAGCATATGATGATAGGGCCACCAACACGTCCCTTGGTCTTGTACCTGGGCCAGATCTCCTTGGGCCCACCCTGTGTACCTTGTCTATCCCCAAATCCTCTGGTGGCATTTCCGTAAGAATGTTCCCGAGGCACTACTGTATTGTAGTTTTCAAATCCACATCCCTTGTGTCTTCCATAAGGCCTTTCACCCGTATATTTGATCCCCGTGAACTATTTTCCAAATCTTCTATCTGCACTTCCAAGTTGTGGGTGGCCTCATGCTAATTGTTCAAAGAGCTTGCTATTCTGACCAATGTCTTTCGATATTTCCGTCAGGCCCCGTTCCATAATTTCAACTCTAATGCCAATTTCACTGACCTCCTTCCTCACTTCTGTCAGTAAACTCTGTATGTCATCCTTCATTCTTTCCAACTGAACCTGGAATGTGTTCACCATCCTCTCTTCCATTCCTTTGAGGGATTCTTGGAAATCTTCCTTATTCAAAGCCATTTTGAACACAGATTCCTTCTCTCCTAAGGCTTGTTGCAGAGTTTCATCCCCCATGGAGGTTTCACCAGTACGAGGTTGCCAGCAACTTTCAGTTGACCTCCTTGCGTAAAGGTAGGTGTTTTGCACTTCGAGGAGGCAGTTTTTCCTTTAGCCCCATGCATTTGGGAATGTGTGCTTTCAGCCGATTTGGGGAGAGACGCCCTTAAAACCATGGAAGTAGATCTGTTAGTCAGACTCGTGTCCCAGTACACAACACCAATGTGCTATACAACTACTTCCCGATGCCAATCGTTGACCAAGTACGCCACACGCAGGCTCGTTTTCCCTTTTAGGGCTCCCCTCTGCTGTGCATCAGCTCTGTCACCACTCAAACGATCTGCCTTCTTAACTGGCCCCTGTTCGCCTGTGAAGACGCACCATAAACCCAAGGGTAGATCACACTCCAGTTCCTCACCAATGTTCATTGCGTCCTGGGAGTAGCTCCTTCTATTTGCCCACCCAGACCACTTGCCTTCAATAAGTTTATCATCTTATGCATCCATCTGGTGTGGGTCATTTGCTATACCAGCATAGTCCAAGTTCTCCCAGCCCCTGCTATAGGCCCCCAGATCTCGTGTCCGAATCCAAAAGTGTCTCAGCACAATACAGCTGGCCATGGAGCCCGCGCCCCTCATGTGAGGGGCACACCCTTACAGTGCATTGCAGATTCTGCACGGGCAATTGAGTGTGACACAGTAGTCCGAGGCACCAACCCTATTCCTCCTTACTTCCTTCTTTAGATAGCTGCATTTTGTCGGTGGTCCTCATTCACCTTCCCCCTTTGCCGCCCTTGCATCCCAGCGCGCCGGTCTGTGTCCTCAGCGTCTTTTTCCAGTGTTACACAGGCCTCTCCTGCAAGTCGGGGGGCCTGTTTTATCCCACCATAGGGCTTTCCTCACGCAAGTCTTGCAGATCCTGTTTCTCTCTCCTCAGAGCCGTACACCCGCCTTTTGCTTGTTATTCGTCTGCACCCGATCGTCGGTGCCGAGGGGTCTTTCAAATGTATATTTTTTGTTTGTTTTGGTCGCTTTGCCTCCTACACAGTGTCAAAGCTTGCGGCTCAGCTGCATTGCAGCATTCTTGCTGGCCCTCAGGCCTGCTTCTTGATGGTCTGCCAGAGCATGGGAAAACACACCCTTACTGCCCGGTGGCCATCTTGGAATCGAAAGGAGATATTTTTGTGGAGATCGGGACACTGGTGGACTGCCTTCATATTGGCAAGCTGTCAGTGTTCAAATATTTCCAACTGAAAGGAGTGTTGATGGCAACTAAACGGAAGGAGAAGATAAAACAGGCACTAACGGGGGCAGAGGAAGTACTGGGCACTGAGATATAAATGAAAGGACTGGTCTCAGAATTGTACAAGACCCTCCTAGCAGTGACGGTGGGAGACACGGAGGTATAGGAGGCGGTGGAAAAAGGATCAGGGAATGGATGTTGGTGACGAACTATGGGGATTGCTGTGCAGCAACGTGCATAAGAAGTCCATAGCGTGCCAGTATAAACTGCATGATATCAAATTGCTCTATAGATGGCAGGGGAACCCGGTACGCCTTTCAAAAATGTTCCCGGGGGTGGACCCCAGATGTTGGAGGGGATGTGACAAGAAGGCAGATTATTGGCATATGTGTTGGGGATGTGTGAGGGTGCAAAGATTCTGGAAGGATGTCCTTGGTTGGATAAGGAGCTTGGATGGAATAGGGTGCAGCCTGGACTGCCTATTAGTGCTGTTTGGCTTGGAAGCAAGGGATGGAGGGAGGAGAAGTTCTGCTACTTGTCGCGCCCCTCATGTTTGGCGGCAGGATGGAAAAGGGCGTTGCTGCCAGGAGAATTGTTGACGGGACTGATAGATGACCAGCGGCTGTCACAGGAAACGGAATGGTCCGTCTTCCTTGAGAAATACAGCCCCGAGGACCCCGGATCCCAGTAGGTGCCGAGTGGTGAATGTAGGCGTGGGTGTGGGCAGTTTGAGTGGAAGACACGTGAGAGCTGCCCCCACAGAGGAGGCCCTTGCTGACTTGGGCAAACACAAGCCCCAACTGACGAGGAGATTAAATGATTCAGCAGTGCCAGAAATGTATGTCATCTTCGTGTGCCTTGTGGGAGGAGCGGGGGGCTGGGAGTGGGAGGGGAATTGTTTGTTTGACAGTTTTTGACAAATTGTTAAAATCAGCAGTAAACTGTGTGCGATGTCTGTGGACCTGTGTCCACTGTTTTTTATCGAACTGACTGCTAATAAAGTAAATTTAAAAAAAATGGCATGCAACAATAATAAAATCTGTCCAAACAGGCTGCACAACGTAGGCCAACTAGACACATTTGCTTTACCCCTGATGCCCAGAATAAAATGCCATACCACAGTAAGAAATAGTTGGACTGGTTGCACCAAAATGCCAGTCCAACCGTGTAAAAACACATCATATGCTTACTTTATCATAGATGCCCAGAATAGAATACTATGCCAGAGTGCAAACAATAGCTAGACTGGCTGCACCAAAATACGATTCTAGCCAAGTAATATCACCTCTATGCTTGCTTTTATCAAAGATGTCCAGTTCAAAATGTCATGCCACGGTAAGAAATGGCTGGATTGGTTGCACCAAAATGCCAGTCTATCCATGCTGTTGACCACCCTATTCTAATTTCTCCTCTCCACAATCTTGGCTTTCAGTGTTCTGTCTTAAAGTGGTTTTCCTCTATCTTTCAGTTTACAACGTTTCAGTTTCTTGGCTTAGCTAATCCTCCACTACTTTCCCTCTTACCTATGGGGTTCACCAAGGTTCTGTCTTTTGCCCTTTACTCTTTTCCCTATATACTAGTCCTCTTGCCTCTATCATGTCTTTCTTTGGAGTCTCCCATCATCTTTATGTAGGCAACTCTCACATCTTTCTTTCTCCTCTTTGTCCCCTGAACTTCACTCTACTCTCTCTGCTTGTCTCCTTGCCATCCATTCCTGGATGGCATCTCACTTTCTTCATCTCAATCCCTTTAAAACCGAAGTTATCTTCTTTCCATCCTCCACCACTCCCCTACACTTCCTCCCACCCCCATTCAATTGTCCTTTCCCCTACTGCCCGTAACTTGGGTGTAATGTTTGACTCCTCTTTATCTTACTCCTCACACATCTCTACTATTTCCCGCTCCTGTCGCTATCAACTGTACAATATCTGCAAGTCTCGTCCATTTCTCACGAATCATGCTACTATGCCTCTTTCATGTTTTCCTCCTTTGTTTTATCTCAACTTTTTTATTGTTCTTCATTTCTTGTTGGCCTTCCTGCATAATTGTACTTGTGTATTTATAACGCGCCTAATACCCAGAGGTTTCTAAACGCGGACCCGGGGATCGAACCTTTATTGCTCCGAGTAGTTTTGCTTCCAAGGTAAGCGTGTTGCCCCTGAGTTATCCTCCCAGCTCATAAAGACCTGCTGCCCTCAGCTCAATCTCTAATTCTTCTATACATCTCCTTCTCATTCTTCTTTTATGTTTGTAAATGTGTAACAAGTTTCCGGTACCCGAAGGCTTAAGGGTGCAAAAACATAGAGTACAACACAAAAAAACAACACCACAAACTGCATCAGTTGGTGCTTAGCTAGGGCAAAATGCTATGCGACTAACAGATGGGTTTTTAGGTTTTTTTTTTAACACGTCAGTTGACTCAATGGTTCTGACCTCTGGTGGCAAGGTATTCCAGGCGAGTGGAGCTACAATGTTAAAGGCTCCATTGCACACTTTGTTGGTTTTGCAACAAATCGTTCTTAGGAGATTTGAATTGTCAGATCTTAAAGGTGTGAGAATGTGCCTTTTTTCCACTGCTTCCATTAGGTATCTTGGCATACGACCCACAATACATTTCTGGGTGATTAGTAGCAGCCTGAACTGCACTCTGGCTTTTACGGGAGCCAGTTCAGGCTCCTTTGTGCATCTGAGACGTGATCCCTACGATTCAGTCTTTACAACTCTTAACAGCCCCGTTCCGGATCACCTGAAGGTGATGGAGATTGGATTGGGTGGAGCCAGCCAAAAGACTGCAACAATAATCTTTCTTAGATCCTATTTTTTTTTTTTATTTTTTTTTTATTGACATTAGTTTTGAAAAAGAAAACAAAGTTTTTTTGTCAGTCCTTATTTCTAATCACATTATCTCAATTTCCATTAAAAAGAAAAAGAAAGAACAAGTTGTTTTTTTTTTTTTCCCAGTTTCCGATCGGACAAAGCATAACCGTATCAAACCACATTCACACGCAATTTGAATCAATTAAGTATTTGATAGAATCATGTCCATAAAATTAATGATTGCACAAGTTCATTGAACATTTGTCCCCGAAATTAAATTACTCCACCACTCAAGCAGGTTTCCATTTTTGGGGCAAATCGACCTAGATGTAGAGAGCGTTGGTCAACAATTTTAGGGCACTCAGTCACTAGATGTTTTATCGATTCAACATCAGTCAAACAAAAATGGCAAATGTTGCACTTGGTCTCAGGATCTTTTCCTCTCATCAAAACCTCACGTGTATTATAAAGGTTTAGCCGTAATCTTATAAACTGGTTACGATGGTATCGCGAAGGGAATTTAGACAGATACTTTGGCAATTCACCCAGTCTCTGCGCCGATGTCCCCAGATCTAATGCTGACGTTAATGAACTGCGCTTTTCCATGTTGGTTATCCAGTTCCATTGCCGGAACTTTTTTTCGCAGCTTGCGGGATTTGCAGAACAAGAGACAAGCTCAGATCTGCTTCTCGTAGTATTGATTTGAATTTTTCTTCCCATCTATTTAATAAGAGGGCTGAGGGATCTTTGCTCTTTTCATTCAAAATCAAATAGTTTCAATACTGGCGTTAATCGAATTTTTCGAAGTACTGTTATTGATTTCCACACCACAAAAGAGGTATAGAGAGTCCAAGCCCAATTCATGTCGAATGGCAACTATTGGAACATTCTGAGGTAGTTTGAGAACTTTACGCCAGAATATCCCCTCAAGTTAAGGCCGAAAACCAGCGTCAATGTTCCAGCCAGCTTCGCTACCTAAGCAGACTGGCGACACTTTTTTGCAAATACAAGGTTATTACTGGCAGTAAGGTAAATTTGCCATACTTTGCATGTAATTTTGCTCCATGCTGAGCAAGTATCCTCATTCGAGACAAAACATTGTGCGTCCAACTCCACTCTCTTATTGAGATGTTAAATGAGACTCCCAGATAACAGATGGATTCAGTTTTGGTCAGGGTCTCATTATAAACTTTCCACTTAAAGGCTTCTTTCTTTGTTTGCATTTTGGGGCCCAAAGAGATGACCTTTGACTTCTTCACGTTTATTACCAGATGATTTGAATCAAGATAGTTTTGTAATGCTGTCAGCAGTCTTTGGAGCCCAATTTCAGTGGAGTCAAGTAAAACCACGTCATCTGTGTAGAATACCCAACTTAAATGCTTGCCATTGACTTTTTGTGGAAATGACTTTGCTTGTAAAAGGGCTGCAGGCAGGTCTGATATAAACAGCTTGAACAACAAGGCTGCTAGAGGGCAGCCCTGTTTCACTCCTTTAGTTGTTTTTATGTCTTCAGTTACATCTCCTTCGGCGTTTAGCCGCACCCGAATAGTGGTGTTCGAATGTGATGCCATCAGAGGGAGCAATAGCTGATGTGGACATCCCCAAGCCTCAAGTTTTCTCCATAAGAGCTGGCGATTAATGCTATCAAACGCCTGTTTTAAGTCAACAAACGCAAGAAACAAACTTTTCTTGCGTTTTATGGCGTCCAGTTTTACCAAATTAAGAAGCATCAGGTTCAGCTCTACTCCTATGCCTTTTGTAAATCCACTTTGCCTTTTGTCAACTAAATTGACTCCCTCAGCCCACCTTGCAATTTTTTTTGCAGGAAGGTGGCAAATATTTTTCCCATTGTGTCTAAAAGCGCTATAGGGCGGTAGTTCTCAGGGTCATCACGGTTTCCCTTTTCAAACACCGGAACTACCACTGCGCTTTCCCACGAGTCAGGGATCACCAATGTGGACGCTATGTGGTCAAATAACACTTTGATGAATTGAGCCCAGTTTGCTTTGTTCGCTTTTACCATCGAGTTTGATATGCCGTCAGGCCCAGCGGCCCTCGAGATCTTCAAATTTTGTATGGCGTTTTCGATGTCTTCAACAGTTTCGGTGACATTCCATTAACAGTTCTCTAACATTATTTTGGCACTGTCTTCAGGTTCTTGACTACTAAAAACAGCTGTATAGTACCTTTCCCAGCTTGCAGCATTCACACCATTTGATAGAGCGAAAAAACTTGCTTTAGATGACCAGTGTTTTTAATTTGCCAGATGTTTCTGCTATCTTTTTGGATTATTAAACGTAACATTAATTCCGCTTGTTCTTGATCCCGGATTATGTTAAATGATTTTATCCAATTTCGGTAGCGTTGGCGTCTCTTAGCAAGTAGGGAACTTATGTTTTTCTCTCCGGATTATTTTAGCAATCGAAGGTCTTTAATTAGCAGTTTCTTCACCTCGCTTATTTCAGAACTGAATGGATGCTTGTTTTTTATCACTTTCATGTTGTGCCTGTGGGAACATGATGTAAACTGCGTCAACAAGGACACATAGTTAGCCTGAACTCTCGTTGTGTTTGTGCGGATAAAGTCAGCTGTCAAATTGTCGATCTGCTTGCTATTTATCTGCAATCTGTTTTGAGCACTGTTGATGCTTAATGATGTTTTGTAACTTGGCTGGCTTCTTTCGTGGTGCCTCTCCCAGGACAGCACTAAGGCATCATGGTCACTTTTTAATGTTTTCCATGTTGTTAAGTCTGAAATGTGACAATGCAGGTTTTCCGAAACCCGAATATAATATATATTTTTTTTAGTTCTCCTCGATGCCCGGTGTCAGCTGCCGGCGTGTCTCCCCTGGTGCAGCCATTTAGCATCACACAGTGACGTAAAGCTAATTCATATTCCCACTTGAGACCTCGATCTGATGATTCAGTTGGAACTTTATGCTTATTAAAGGTACTTCGCACTTTTGCATTATCGAACCATGAATATAGTTCAGGTCGCCACATAACCAGAATGAATGGTTCATCAAAGGAAGAAAGACAGGCATCTATTTGGGCTGTAATTGATGCTAAACAAACAGACTCTGTGATCATTACAGGATTCCAATAAGTATTTATGATCAAGAATTTTTTTTTTAATTTTTTTTTTTTTAGGCGCTACATCGAGGATAGATTCTAGAATTAGAGCTTGCACAAACAGATTTGGATTTGAGAAGCATCACTTCCCATCCGTATGAATTCTTTATCAACGTTAGTAGTCCAGAAAAGGGATGGCCGAATAGATTTTTCCCTGCTGCATTTAAAAATACAGAATAGCCGTCACAAGATGGCGATTCGCGGAGCCACGTTGCTTGCAGACAAATGAATGGGCTCCTAATCTTCTGGGAGCAGCCTTCTTGGAACAGATGGGCAAATCCTCGTGTGTTCCACAAAGTTAACTGTGTCGAGCCTCTTGACCCCACGTTGTACTAGATATTGTTTTCTTGATAGTGCGCATCAGAGCGTGCACTTTTATGTGCCATCAAATGATTTTTTGCATCAGTGGGGAGGTTAGACTGATGTTTAAGTTGTTTCCACAGATCGTCTCTTTTGGTTTTATAAGAGAAAGCGTTCTGGTTAATCTTCATCGCTGGAGCTTGAGATGACATTTGATCTTCGCACGGTGTTAAATCAAAGCCAAAAAACAATAGCATTGAGTAGTGGTTACGCTAGGAACTTTGATTTCATATGTAGAAATACCCAATCAGTTCATAATTTAGATTTGTATTGTACTATTGCAATGTCCTCAGATCTTATATTTCGTAACGCTGGGACATAGTGCAACAACCTCATCACAGTTGCTCAGTTTAAGTTTACCTCTTTCTTTTCCACTAAAATGTTTTCCAGCTCTAATTTCTACCAGCCCAATTTTGAGGGCTCAGACAGCGAGTTTCTGACTCCTGCTTTTTGGTAAATTTGTTTTTGATGTTGAGCTGATGTTTGTTTCGGATTAAGCCTCAACAGTATGTTTTCTTCAAGACTTGTAATTTTTCTTCTTGGAAGATGTTTTTCTTCAGAGGAGGCCAACAGCGCTTTTTCTTCGGTTTCTAGAAAGCACGTGCTGACTGGTGCCATGATGCTTTAACTTTCTTGTGTCTGTTTTTGATTAATTTTCTAGATTGTTCGTGGATTGTTCCTCATCCACGCTCTCAGTTGTCACCGATACATCTTCATCATCTATTGAGTATGTTGAAAGGTTAGACAGATCTATCGAGGCATTTGAAGATGTGTCGTCAGACGAGATAGTCTTCTTGCACTCGCTTGGTGGATATTTGCTTTGTTGCCTCTGTCTCTTTGACAATGTCATTTTTATCGTTCAACTTCACAGACCTGGCCATCATGGCACTTTTTGTGGCCACTTCTAGTCGCGGAGGGGTTATCAAATTTCTGATAAAATTCGTCGCATCATTTGAACGTGCACGTTTCTGAGCCGGTCCAATCATTGTTGTTTTCGCCCGCTTGGTTTTTTTCTCCTTAAGTAGGGTGGGTTTTGAACTTGCAGGTTTTATCGATTTGGCAGCTCCTGTAAAGATACCAAACGAGACTTTCTGTACCGCTATAACTCCAGGCCCAGTTTGTATACTTTGGGATTTTGTCTCTGCATCCTTATTTACATCATCACTCTGTAAATTTGATAATACTACAGCTTCTGGCTCCTTTGCTTGAGAGCCAGCTGCAGTGGTCAATTTCACCAAAGACAAAGCAGCTACCAACACAGGTGATTGTACTTTTTCGGAATCTGATTTTTGATTCTTTTTGTTTTTTCTTTCAGTGTCTTTTGTATTTTTGCTATGATCATTCAGTTGAACGGCAGATGGAAGCGAGTCAAGATTAATTGATTGCACCATCGGTGCACAACGTGATTCAAATGTTTGCAACAGAAAAAGTAATGCCTTGCTAACACAGTTATTACTCATTGGGCAGCAAGGAGGCTGCACTGCAACGTTGTGTTTAATCCACTTCATGCATTCGACAAGGGCTTCACTGAGATCTACTTTTTCAAGTGATTCTCGTTTAGTTATTTCATTAAGACGAGATTGCCATTGGCAGGAAGAGGCAACTTCCAAATCAAGTCGTTGAGCCAGATGTTCATTGAATTTTTCCAGTGCGATCAACTTACTATTCGCTGTGGCCAGTAAAGAATTTTGGTCACGCATGGCGTCATTCAGGGTCTCATACAACTTCATAAAGGGCAGTAAGGCAATAGAGGTAGCAGCTAATACATTATTGTGAATCTGCAGTCCCACTGCTATGGATATATTTCCTTTAGTATTAGAAGGGTCTTCTGATTGTTTTGTTGACAAGGATTGCACATGGCAAGAACGAGTTGGATCCCTTGCAGACGACACGTTAGCTGCTTCAGAAGATCTAATGCTGTCATTGTCCATATTGCCAATGCCGTTGGTATGACAGCCATCAGTTAGATCTAAGTTGATACGCCCCACAACAGCAGCGGAGTCATTTAAATTGGATGATCTGTTAGTTTGATAGTTGGGCTCCTTCATTAAAGTACTCACTTTTCTGTCTTTTGCCGGCTTGTTTACTTGTTTTTTGATGAAACTTTCATTGAGGCGATTGCGCATTAAAACGAAGTCGGCTTTCAACCGCTCAGTCAAGCGGGCTTCGCGTGCTGCAACATCATAATTTAACATAGTGCCAGGAGTTACCTCTTGAGAGGCTAGATTTTCAGGCTGTGCTGCACCCTTCGTTCTTTCTTCAAAGATCACCTCAATGTTTTCATCCGTTATTACTTGCGCCGTATTAGTCTGTCCTTTGCTTTTCCCTCGACTCCGTGGCTGTTTGTACGTTGAGGCAAGACTTCATTGTTTGGTCCAAGCGTACATGTTTGACTGGCTCTTTGTGTTTGTGCCGCTCAACGGTAGTTTCAACTTGGCCCTGTTGCACGTTTAGGGAGATTGTCAGTTGAGTTGGAATCGCCAGCATGTCCTGCAGTGTTGAGACGCCTTCCAACAGTGACCGTATTGCTAATAAGTCTGCCTCCGTGATGTCAAACATAAAGGACGTATCAGAAGCGTCCAGATAAACCGAGGAAGGCGGCAGTCTTTTCGCATTTAAACTCCCAGCCGCAATGTATGTTTGCACTGCACCCTCTTGCAACTCGGGAAAGGAGGGAAGCGGTAAGTGAATGGATTTTGCAATCCCTGCGGCCTCCTCGACAACGACGTCGGTGCCAGCCAACACAGATTTCACACGCTTCTCCACAGCGGAAACTGAGGCTGAAACTGTTGAGGCCAATTCCACCAAGGCCGGTACAGTTACGACACCAGCCGCTGCTAAATCAATTGTCAATAGGCTAGGTGATCGCTCGCTAAGAATCAGAGGCTGCGCGCTTACCTTTGATTTCGTAGCCTTTGAATGCTGCTGCCGGTGCTGCAACAGTCTATTGCGCGTGTGTGGACCAGCGGCCGTGAGAGCCACATCAGAGTCAATGGATGACTGCTGATCCATTCGGCGTCCTGTGAGCGTGCTGCGGCAGACTGGGCTGACTGAATTCAGCTCCGAACTCCGCTCAGCGCCGGAAGTTCTTTTTTAAAGGCAGTCTGCAGAATTAAATGTGTATACACCAATTCGCCAGTAGCTGCAGCTCCTCTCAGAAAAACGCTCCGCACAGTAACACAGAGTGGGCTGACTGAACTCAGCTCCGAACTATGTGCCTATGATGCTTGTGCTAATGTTTCTGAATTTTTTTCAGTGATTAGAGGGTGGAGATGGCGCAAGTGTCTGATATAGTAAGAAGTAGTAGAGACCAGGCTACTAATTTGAGCCTTCATATTCAGATTTTTATCCAATATGACGCCCAGAGTCTTTACTTTATTTTGGACGTTGATATTACATTGGTCGATGTTGAAACTAAAGTACAACGGATCAAGTTTAAACAATTTGGATTCAGAGCCAATAATAAAAAGCTCTGTTTTAGCATTATTCAGAGCCAATCCATTCAGGACCCATCCACCTTTGAATGGCACAGTATACTTTATTATGTGCTTTTCATCAGCCTCATAAGAACCTGTGATGGGGATAACGCACAGTGTATCATCCGCATAGTTGGGGGAAAAAAAAATCACCTCCTAGTTCCAGCATGTGGAAGAAGGGGACCATAAAGATGTTATAAAAATATGGTGACACGCACGCTCCCTGCGGTACCCTATAGAGCAAAGGCTCATCACTCTATCCATCCCACTTTGCTCTCTCTTCGCTGGCTTCCTTTGACCCCTGCATACTGCAGAACTTTATCGTCGTCTAATGCCTTCATGGTCTTGCTCCTCCTCATCTCTCCTCTCTTGTTTCTTTTTACACTCCTGCCCGTTCTCTCAGGTTGCAGTCTCAATTTCTCCTGTCTGTCCCTCATCCCCTTGTTCACCCTCCCATTTCTGTTCCTTCTGTCTACTGACCCCAAAATATTGCAATGCCCTCCCCCTTTCACTCTGCTCTAGTTCTACTTTTCCTCAGTTTGAAAATTGCCCTAAGGAACATCTTCTTTGCTCTTGATTGAGCGTTATGACTGATTAATTTGTTGTACTGTTGTTTGTTTTGCTCGGCGCTTTGGCATAAGGCGCTACAAAAATCCAATAAGATACAAATATAATAATCCAATAAAATACTACAGTACAGCACCCCTGTGATGGGGTTGGGCCACCCCGGTGGGCTGGTGAGAGGATCTGCTAAATCGGGGCAAGTAATGCCTGTATGTCAGCTTAGTGAGTGTTATTCAGTTCCTTTGGGGTTACCCAGGACTTTACCATGTCCATCTCATAGTACTACCTCTGAGACTGAGCTACTGGATCACTTACCTTCCTCTCAGCTGAGAGGCCAAGACAATGTGTTCCCAACCCATTTGAGGTTAGCTCATCTGAATTCATAGATGGCCTCTGTTTAATCTGGAGTGGGCACTCATAGGTGCCCCCCATTCTGAGAGTCCACCTTTGACCCGAGAGTGACAACCTTAATGGCAAACCTCAATATAGTACCCTCTGGGTTGTTGTCCTGACCCTTCTCAGAGATGTCAAGGGACAGCCTTCCATCTCGGGGCAGAATGGCCCAACTGTATGAACTATGTGTCTCTCTGGGATTGGGGGGTAAGCATTGCTTAACCCCTCAAACTCTGAGTTCTTGGGTGTCCCTATGGTAGTGACCATAGGAACGAGCAGAGGCAACAGCCTCCAGTTGTTCTGTGATAAAGCACCCTAGCCATCCGGCATAGGTGTCCTCCTTCCTTGACAACCTCCTCCAATTAAGAAGCTTTCCCCTGGGACTAGATACTTCCCAGTGGGCAAAGCCCTGCTAGGGCAGCATGCTCTCGGATGAATCAATCTGATCTGAGATACTTCCCAGTGGGCAAAGCCCTGCTAGGGCAGCATGCTCTCGGATGAATCAATCTGATCTGATCCTACTGGTGACTGCAACTCAATCAGCGCAGGCAGGCCCCTCATAACTGGAATTCTATCCTGAGTGGGGTCTCTTCATTAGAGGCTCCTCCTAGGCTAATGTCCTTACTCTAAGCAGAGGGGTCAAGGTGCAGTTAACATGTACAGGGGCTGAATAGCACAACTGGACCAATAGGAGTGCTCTCCGAGGCCCCTGCTGGCACTTCCTGACCTCGCTCAATCCACGGAAATGTTATCCCTCCTAGGTAGAAAACCTTAGTGCCAGTTTGAGTGTAAAGAGTGGTATCCTTCCTGTCCTCAGAGATGTCAAGGAGCAGTTCCCCATAGTGAAACTGGATGAACCACAGAATTCCCACTCAGAGTCTTGGGCTGTTCCTAGGTCAGCGATCATAGTGACCCCTTAAAGTAGAAGTCTCATGGTGTTTTGGAGGCATGGTTCCTTGTCAACAGGCATAGATTCCTCTACTACCCTCTCGCCTCATCAAGTGCTAGAGTGTCCTCCTATCAATGCACAGATTTGTCAAGAGAGGCTACGCTTGTACGGCCTGGTAAACCTCTGAAATGAGCCTTCTGTAGACTTCAACATAGTCACAAAAGGCAAGATTCCAAGGGCTGAAGTTTGGTGTGCTATAGCCAGCTAAGGTTCCTGGCCTGTAAGAATAGAAAACTCTTAAGGCCACTGGTTCCACTCCCATAGAAGTAGGAAACTTGTGGCCCGCTGTCTGAACTGCATGGTTTACCGCCTTTCGTTCTTCCTAACCTGTGGACAAAGGAAGTCAAGGGTTGCACATTTAAAGTGTCTGTGAAATGAGTCTCTTTGGCCTGGGCCTTTTGCCTGTGGCACAGACAACTCTTGAGGAGCATGTCTTTACAGAAACGAGGCACATATCAGGCCCTTCTCAGTTTGCCGTCCCTCAGGAGTAAGCAACACTGTGGCCACTGTTCCTGTATTTCTGTAGAAGATGCGGTGGACTCATGGCCAAGCCCTCTTGCGGCAGGGTCTCCCTACCACTTAACCCTCTTGGTTTTGTGGAGCACACTGATCAGTCTTAGGGTCTGACCCCTGAGATGTACCCTGATGTGGAGCCTGTGGTTTGTAAAACTATTGCCCAGAATGCACTTATTGGGGGGTGAGCGATATACCGCTAACATTACTGTGGCAACAACCCTTCACCCTCCCAACATCTCCCGTTGGCTTGTCACAGGCCCAGCACAGGGAACAATGCAACATTCAACACTACCTGCCTGCCCCGAGGCTTCACTAAAGGGGCTCCTGAATCGGTTACATTCATTCTGGGTGAACGTTTGCATGCACTCTATGCCCAAGCCCAGCAACCTTTGACTTTTGGCATGGGGGCAACCCAGTGTTTGGGGCTGCTGATGTATTTCCAAATGTTTCTTGAGGTCTGCTGAACTTTCCCTGGACTTTCCCACTTTTTCATTTTTAGGGCCCTGAAAAACCATAGGGTTAGGGTCTCTGTCTTTCCCCTATTTATATGCACACCGTTCTGCAGGTGGAACCACTCTCAGAATAGCTCTACTCTCCTGGGAGCTCACACATTCTTCAGTGGCATCCTGGGTGTTGTGGTCTGGTACCCACATAGTCACTTTATGGATTGTGCACCAGGGGAATTCCTGACATGATCTTAGTGGGCCTCAAAAGTTTCAGGAAATGTTACTTATTCCAGCCATCAAAAGTAATTATTCCCAACCACTGACTGCTCAATGGATTCCCTATCATTGGAGCATGCAATACAACTGGAAATCCACACCCACACGTTTGCCAAAGCACACTAGAACACCTAAAATACTGCTCCATAGTCTCACAAAAGTGTTCTACCAGTGTATTTCTCATGCAAGTATAGATGCACCTCTGGTGAGGCCTAAAATCTAACCAAGGCCTCTGAGAACTGCCTATTCCTAAGAATCATCCCTCAGTAGCATTCAGGTATCTGCTGTGCCATTTATGTGCCCTCCAGAATGCAAACTCACTCAACAATATCAATTCCCACCTGATAGGATATGATATGGCATTTATAACGTTCTTATACACAAGTGTTTCAAGGTGCGAGTCTAAAGATATATGGGCGGGTAAAATAAGTGGGTTCCAACTGTCTTCTTATCACCACTCTGATTTAGCTTTTTATTTTGGAGCACCACTACTACTGTTCTTTGAGGTGGAAGGAAAAATAGGCATAGTTTACCTGAAAGCATGCGTTGAACGAACCACAGGCGGTATTCCATGGGAACCCTACCCTGAATTGGGCAGACCATAAATCCAGCAATATTTTGCAAATGTCGGCTGTACCCCTTCCACTCAACTCTGAATGAGGCCTATTGTCTTACAGTCAAAATGTATATTTGATCAGCAAATCCTTGGATTTTATTTTGTGCATAAATTAGTTTCTGAAGCAAGATGGAATGTTCACAAATGACACATGTCCCAACCTTTTGAACATGGAAAGGAAAAGGAGGGAGGAAAATATAAATGAAGCAATAAGAGGCTGATGAGAGGGAGACTTGGCTGACTGAGACTGTGCCTGAGAGAATGAATATGCCTTGGGCTGAGGCTCAGACTAGAGGCAAAGCACTAGGAATAAGAGCCTAAGGACAAAAGACTAGGAATTAAGGGAAGATGAGAGACAAGGAACAATGGCCTACCATGAGGGACTGGAAATGGGTCAAGAGATCGGGATTAAGGACTAGGACGGGAGCCAAGGACACAGGAGTAGGATGAATGAGTAGACTGAAAGACTAGGACTAGATAGTAGGATGAGGGACACATTCTAGAGAGAGGGGACAAGGACTGTGACTCACATTCCATAAATTACAGGGCTGTGCAATTTTCTTTTTGTTTATTTGTGGCAGAAGCACAAATTCAGTGCAGCAGGATCATATAAAATAGTAATTTGTGTCGAAGAGTGTGCATGCAAGTAGGATTGCCATTTGCCATGCCAACTAAATATTCTGCTTCTTCGCAACATTTCCCTTCTCGCTTTTTTCTGTTTCATTGTTTTGGCCACAAGGTGGTAATAAAGTGAAACCAAAAAAAGGCTGATAAATGCAGTTGCTAATGCTGCCCTGCCTGAGGGCACATATTGTTTCTTCAGTTCATAACCAGGATTTACTTCTAGTTACCAGTTTTGTTCTTGGAGCTTTGTTGGCTCTTGTTTTATGGCAGGTCACGGCTTGAAAAGATGCTTTTTCTGGAGGTTCCAATAATCAGCAGCTGTCCTTCACTGGCTATATCTGCATTATTTGGTTACAAAATAACCTATCCATACTTGCAGCAGATGTGGCTCTGATTTGAGTAGGACCTTGCAAAGCCTTCTTTATTGGTGGTCTAGTCTCTTCCCACCTTTAGCTCCCTTCAAGTTCTAAGGCTTTGAGATTGCAACTAAAAATTAAGATAAGTGAGTACTTCTTTCCACAGGCCCCTTATCCCGGTGAACTGTTCTTTCGTGACACAGTCCTAACTAGAGGAGAAATCAGAGACCGAATGTGGACTATAAACCATTTACTCTGGTAGGGATGTTCGTGCAGTGTCATCTGGGTTACCGACCAGGAAACATCCTTGCTGCTACAAGTCCTTACACCAAAATGAATCTTGGAGGGCTGATACAAACTAACATGAAGCATAGTCTGGAATTGTTCACAGCCTGAGGCTGCTGTGATTTAGGTTCATGATGGCCTAATCAAGTCTCGCCCCTGGCTCCTTCCTAGGGTGGCACTGAAAGCAAAAGTCACATGTGCTCCCTGCAGCTGGTGCCACACTACCCATCTAAAGAGCTTTCAGTACTACGTATGCACTATGTCTTAATTCGTAAGATCAAGGCACTTCTGATCCCCAAGAAAGCTCAAATGGGGAAAGGTGGCATGGTAACTAGCATAAGAAACTCGAGAGAAATAGCATTACTGCTGTCACTGAATCTGCTTTTGGAGATGGGAGAGGTGTCTTCTCCCTCCTCTGTGAGCTGGAAGGAAGACTTTATAGAGATCTGGACCAAAGCATTTCTCTTTCCGCTTGGACATAGGAGGGCTTATCCCTGAACAAGCTGGCATCCAAGAGCCATCTCATGAGCTACTTACCCAGATTCTCTCAACGTAAACACGCCTGGTCTCTTTGGACCTGTAATTCTGTGAAGTAACAGCCAACACGGATTGTCTGAATCTACCCACCTGCTGTTTTAGATTACCATGGTTTTTTTCATGCCCAGCCCCCAAAATAACTTCTACACAGTAGGATGGCAAAAGGGACACACTCTATTAAGACCTTTTAGTTTCTTAAGCTCTTCTGCCAAGACCCATTGATTCTTTGTTTCTGCAGTTAAGCGATTGGTTTTTCTGGCAGTATGCTCTGAACTTTTCTGTGATATGGAAACACCCTTGACATGAGATCATACTGTATGATTTAAAAAGGGTTTAGTTGCTCCAGGTCCGTTACAGTTTCTGGAGATAAAGGCCATCTTCATGAGATGGTCTATTGTGCAGGACTTCTTCAAAGAACATTTGCTCCATACCAAACTCCTTTGATGGCCCCCTCTTCATCCAGTGCCCATCACACCAGTGCAAATATAAGCTCTAGTTGGGGTAAAACCAAGGGTTGCTTCTGAGACAGCCGAAAAAATCTGGAAATATGTTAACCCTCCTTTACCCTCATGCAAACGCAATTAAAATGTTGCCATTGATGGGTTTGGGATTTAAAGAATCTCTGCCTAGAGACATTTTGGGAAGACCATCAGCAAAACTGCAATTTTAAATAACATATTTAATGTTATTTCTTTTTACTTACTCATCATTTATTGCTGCCAAACTGTAAGAGGGTGCTTTTATACAACTTTAGTGTAGCCCATATGCTGTTGCCCATTCATAGGTGAGCCTTTATAGGAGGAGGCCTTTTTTCCAACCAAGCGTTTCCTTTTTTGTACTTGGAGAGGGGAAAGGGAAAGACAAGACACAATCGGATTTTCTGCCCCTGATGGAGTAGAAAGAGGGACAGGAGCTGGGCAGAACAACAAAGAATCTTTGCAAGAGACTGAACTAGGATTAACATTAAGGCTGTCTTTTCCTGTTACCTTTGACATTGAGGAGGAACTCTGGATTGAAGTCTGAATGAGGTTTATAGAGGTCTTGAGACCATATGTGTATTGTATCAAAAGCATAATGGGGCACCTGCTCTGGCTCTCTGATGGATAACTTCTCAGTGAACGTTTTGAACAAAATGAACTCTCTGCCCCCCACCCACCTCAGAATCACACCTACAGAGGAAGACCCAGGGGTTAAACTAACATACAGCAAGAGAGATTGCGTCCAGACAGAGGGAAAATATCAAATCGCCATAGAATTCCCTTTTCTGTGAAAACTCAACCTAGGATTAAGAAGCCATTCTCTCTACTTTGTAACCAGTGTTCTAGTTTTCTTTTCCTTCACTTGCAGAGACGGCCACAATCGAAATGTCAACCATCGTTTACAGAAGCTCACGCCTACTTCGTGCAACATTCCAACAGCTCCATCACCAGCAGAAATCGGGGACCTTCTGTGATGTTATCCTCCAAGCTGAAGGTAAGGAGTCTCATAACATAATTATAGAATGAGGTGGTGGGGTAAAATATAGAATAAACCCAGCTTGGAATACTTTGCACTTGGAGTGGATTGGGTGTGAATGGTTGATGACTAGAGAATGTATGTATTTTTATTTATATTTGAAACTAACAAAAATGGTGTACGTATGTTCCAGAAACACAGTCCCTGAGAATTAAAGGGGGAACGTTGGCTATAGTCGTCCACAAATATATAATTTAGGTGGTGAAAAGGAGGCTGCTGATACGTGTATAACTGAACACAAGAAACCAAACCAAGGATTATGTTGCAGTAGTTCGCAGGAATTCACGTATCAGTATTTGGATCATATAGATGTACCACTTTTCATAGAGGTGATGGCATTTAAGTTTGCTTACTTTGAGGTCTGTGTTCTCAGCTGACAGGGCTTTTGTGGTGTGCCATGAGCAATTTATAAAGCTATGTCTCGTCTCGGAGTTCGGAGTTGTCCCAACACTAAAGTTTGAGTGAGTATTTAGGCTTCTTTGAAGTGTGTGATTTTCAGGCCTTCCTCAAAAGGAATAAGGAAACTGTTAGGCTTATTATGGTGTTTCCCTAAGTTGGAAGAGTTTGGGGCCAAATACTCTTTTGATCTTATGCCTCTGTGTTATTATCGATTGATATCTCGTTGGATAAGTGTCTTGAATTGAATAGGATGGGGTACCCTTGAGACCTAGTGATGCTCATTTAAAGCAGGATGCAATATGGTATGCCTTTTCAAGATGGAGACAGAGGCCAACTGCCTAATTTTTAATCCTGTTGAGCTTCATCGACTTCTACTGGGCCCATTGTGAACTAACTGATGGTGTCCATTTGAGACTGTAGCAGGGTTTTATTGAGCTCAAATCCATGTCTTTGCATACATGCCAGAGTTGCTTTCTTAGCAACATGCTTTGAAAGTTGAACCTTTTTTTACCACTGCTGGGATATAATATTAGAGAGTCAAATCGGACCCCCAGATGTTTCTTTCTGTAATCAGAATCTCTACTTTGTATTTCTCCAGGGATAAGCGGCTCTCCTTCATCCAGAAGTACATGTTCTTTAGATAGTTTGCAAACCTGTTATGGAATTTCAATCTTTTCAGTAGTCAGAAGTGTAGATGGGCATCATTAGTATATATCTGGAACTGCAATTCTAAACATGTGGTCAAAGATGTAGGATTTGTACAAAGGATGGCAATGGCAAGCCCCATCCTATAGTATATATGGGAGGCCGGTACTCAAATTTTAAAGGAACTGTTTCTGCCCCTTTGGGTGCAACAAAGCCAGACAAGAGATATGCGCCCCCTGATGACACCACCCTGTGGCTTAGGGACCAATCAAAACCCAACTCCGTTATTGCTATTGCTGCTAAGAGGCATCCCTTTCTTGTAGCTTATAACCCTACCAGGTAGGGTGTAATGGAACACTTTCAATCATAGGGAGAAATGTGTTGGCCACAGCCTCTCTTGCCATCAGAGTCTATTAAAAAAATGTCGTCCTAAAATGTTGCAATTTATTGAACAAATTTCAGAAGAAATGCAAACGAGACTGGGCAGATTGTTTTGGGAAAGAGAAGACACATGTTAGTTAACTTTGCAGCCACTGGCTGGAGATGGTTCTTGGCTGGGGGCGATGTGACTTATTGCATGGTACGATGCATTCGTCCAGTAACTGGCATTGTATGTCATGACTGGGATATTCAGGTGGTGGTCCAGTGGCTCTGGCCATGCAGGCCTTTGGGGCCCCGGGGTACTTTGTCTAATGGTTATGGAGTATCTCATTGTTTTGTAATGCTAGGCCTCTGCTTCTAACCGGTCGCTCCAGCCTCATGTAGGTTCAAGGTGCAATGTTTCTTTTTGGAACAGAAGGTCCTGGAGGCTGCTTCTAAATCAGCTGTCCCTATCAGGCCAGGTGAAGAATGCATCGTCTTCACTGTTCCCTCTGGTTTTGAAATGCAGTATGCACACATCACAGCAAAGCAGTTCCTTCAGAGTGTCATTTTGGAAAGATACCACAGCAAAGCGTCCACACAAGGTCCTGTTTGGGTTGGTGTAGTCTTCACAGATGCAGCTGTCTTTTCCCAGTGATGTGCCGATTCCCCCATTTTATATGAATTTTAGGAGCTGGGTGCAAACTAAGCTTCCATTCGCAATCCGGCACACTGTAAGATTCTTGGAGGGTACCACATTCAAACCTTCCCAAACTTTTTTCTCGGAAAAAAAAATATAGGATTTGGATTTAGCCTTGAATCCCAGACTTTTTACTCCAAATCTCCTTGTCTCCGCTGCCTTATGGAGAGTAGGTAGTGGCCATTGCTATTTATGGCCCCCCTGTATCATTTCATACAAAGGAAAACATAAGTTAAGCCATCAAACTCCTATAGGATTTCCAACACAAGGAAAATCTCAGGCCCTGTCTTGATGCTGTAAGCAAATTATAAACTTATTGTAATAATGCAACACAGTGATCAACTTGTGGTGTACACGCAGCTAACCATTTTTAAAAACAAGGGTCAGTCCCTAATTGTTGTTACCGCGGGGCCTTGTACTACTAGGCAGGGAATTTTAAATATAAAGCAAAAAGAGTATAACGCTACCCCTCCCTCTAGTGTCTAGATCTAGCGTCACCTAGAACATATATGCAAATGTGGAATAAATACTGCACTGAGCCTCAATAGTCCTGTTTCATTAAAAAAAATGAAATGTATTCTTCAGTATTTCATACTACACAATAAACACATTTTGTAATGATGAAAACAATTTCACATACACATAACAATTAACATAGCATTTGGTTCAAGGAGCATGGTGCAATAATCCCACCTCCTTTAAAGTGCACATGTGCGATGTGGGGTTAGTAGAAGGGTGTGTTCAAGGGGATTGGGTCCTCCGACGTATTTCATATCTATGACAGTAATCACCACAGCTGTGCTGCTTCGGAAAATCTTTCTGCGTCCTGCGTCGATGACATCGATACGCCGCCCTCGAGGACCTCCTCCAGCGGCCGACGTCACTGGATGTTATAAGTAGGACGCACGGCGCCCGTAGCCTCAGTTCCGTTTTTTCCACGAACGTGTTCGCTTCGGAGATCTCGGCGCGCCTCCACTCTTTGGAGTTTCTGTTCTTTCGGTTCTTCGAACCTGTTGGTTTAAGAAGTTAAAGTCCTTCGTGATGTCTACCTCTTCTTCCACCGCGCGTCCGGGCTTCAAGAAGTGCGGGGACTGTGGGTCCAAGATGACGGTGACGGACTCGCACAACGCCTGCCTCTGGTGCCTCGAGGAGGCCCATGACACGGATGATTGTGTCGACTGCCAGTCGCTTACGTCCAAAGCCTTGCGGGAGAGCAAGAAGAAACTGTTGGTCGGTAAGGTGTCCAAGCCCCGGAAGTCGAGGTCTGCGGGGCTTTCGACGGACGATTCGAGGGGTGACTCTCTGCATCATCGTCGGATGTCCAGTGGGTCTCGGTCCCGGAGTGGGTCCCGCCACTCCTCTGCCTCTTCGCGGCACTCCCGGAAGCACCGTCATCGGTCGCCTTCCCTGTCCTCATCCGAGGACTCCGCCCGTCGGCGGGTCGCTTATCCCATCAAGCATGCAACGCCGGAGGAATGGGCTTCCTTCGGTAAGAAAATGCTAGCGATTCTTGAATCGCAGGACACTGGTCCGTCCGCGCCTCCGAGTGGAGTCGGTCGTGATCTGACTAGAGACACTGCTCGTACGCCTTCCGGCTCCGGTGGTCGGCACGATTTGCGGCAGCGGTCCCGCTCGGACAAGGGGAATCGTTCTAGTCACGCCCGTTTCAGGTCCCGGTCCTCGACGCGCTCAAGACCATGTGAGCCTGTGATGTCTTCGAGGAAGACGTCGACGTCTGTGGCGCTGAGGTCGTCGAGGGACTCTCTCGAGGCTCCGCCTCCGAAGAAGTAGTCGACGCCATCGGCACCCAGGATGTCGAGGGACGCGCTCGGGGCTCCGCCCTCGAGGCCTGTGTCGACGCCGTCGATACTGTCGCCGCCGCGTTCAGCATCGACGCAGATTCACTCAACACCTTTCGAGGATGTTTCGACGGGGGTACCCCAGGGCACGGTGGAACCCCCTAGAAAAGCTCTGGCCAAGGTCAAGCATGGCTTTGTTCCCTATTCTGTGCCCTCTTTCCGCCATCTTGAGTACATTTCAGAGGTGGATGAGGGCTCTGATGATGGCATGGTTCCTGATACGGTGCCAGATGAGATTCTCTCGGGCCATAGCCAGATTGAGGACCTGCGTCAGTCCCTGCACGACGCCAGTGGTCTGGACACCTCTCCGGAGGTGGAGTTTTGTAGGCCTGAGCCTGGCACCCATGCCAACTCCTCATACCGGTGCCTTATGTCTAGGGTCACCGAGTACTTGGGTTGGTCTGCTCCCCCAGGGGATTTTCTTCAGGATGACCTCACGGATATCCTCGACCAGAGGAGGGTGGTGGCGGCTTGGACTGCTCCAGAGAGTCTCCCGGCAGTGGGCAAGTCTTTGCTGCAAAAAAATACCGTCCAGCCAGTAGCAACCCCTGCTACTTGACCAAGCACCCCACTCCGGAGAGTTTGGTGGTGCAGGCGGCTACGGCCCCAGCAAAGCAGGCGTCGTATCCTACCATCCCTCCTGATGGGGACGACAAGCGTTTTGATGGTTGGGCGAAGAAAGTGTTTTCTTCAGGCGGTATGGCTCTTCAGGCAGCCAACTCTGTATGTGCCTTGTCACGTTTCACGCACACTCTGTGGAACTGTGTTTCCTTAGCGGCTGAACATCTTCCCGAAGGGGACGAAAGGATGATGTTCTTGCTTTGGTCCAGGATGGCAAGGATGCCATGTGTGAGGCCGTTCAGTCGGGTTTGGACATGGCAGATTGCGTCAGCTGGTCCATGGCGCAAGCACCGTAATACGCAGGTTTGCGTGGTTGCGGAAGTCGGGGTTTGCTCCTGATGTGCAAGCCCGGCTCCTCAACATGCCCTTTGACGGTGAACATCTTTTTGGCAGCAAGGCTGACGAGAGCCTTGAGAGGTTGCAGACCTCCAAAGCTGCAGCAAAGTCGCTGGGCGCTGCAGTTCGCCAACCTCTGCCTTTTCGTCCTAGGGGATAGCAATGGAGGGGAGGTTCCTTTCGTTATTACTCATCCTTTGGTAAAGCGAGAGGGGCTGCCAGTCATAGGGGCCACCATAGTAGTGCCAGAGGTGGAAAGCAGGGTACTCGAGGTGCCAAGGCCGCTCGGGCAGTTGCCTCTTTGCCCTCAGGCAACGCCGCTTCAGCTCAGTCATGAGGCCATGTCCCATGGTTTGCCGGTTGGGGGAAGGCTGGCGCAGCATCTTGTCGAATGGCGTGCCATTACTTCAGATGTGTGGGTTCTGGAGATCATAGCCCACGGCTACTGTCTTCCCTTTCGGCAGAGGCCTCACGACAATCCACCGGGGAATCTCTTGTTGCAGAGTCTGGATCCGCTCCTTGTGCAAGAGGTTCAAGCCCTGCTGGAGAAAGGCGCCATAGAACTGGTGCCTGTAGCGGAGAGGAACAAGGGATGGTATTCCCCTTATTTTTTGATTTCCAAGAAAGACTGGGGATTGAGACCCATCATGGACTTGTGCGGTCTGAACAAACTTCTCAGGAAGGACAAGTTCAAGATGGTTGCTCTTTCTCAAGTCCTCCAGTCCCTTCAACTTCAGGACTGGTTGGTGTCTCTCGACCTCAAGGACGCTTATTTTCATGTGCCGATCCATCCAAAGCACAAGAAGTACCTGAGGTTCGCGGTTGGCGACTCGCACTTTCAATTTTGGGTCCTGCCATTCGGATTGACCTCCGCCCCGAGGGTCTTCACCAAGCTCATGGTAGTGGTGGCAGCGCATCTCAGGAAAGGGGGATTCACGTCTACCCCTACCTGGACGATTGGTTGATCAGGGCACACTCTCCCGAGCAAGTCCTGGATCATCTGTCCGTCACCTGCCACTCCCTCCACAAGCTGGGCTTCTCCCTCACCTTAAAGAAGTCCCATTTGACGCCAACTCAAAGGCTCTAGTACATCGGAGCAGTGCTCGACACGTCCCTGGGGCAGTGTTTTCCTCCCCAGGTGAGGGCTCATCAAATTCAGCTGATGGTGCACAGGTTTCAGCATGCCCAGAGTCTCCCAGCGTTCGAGTTCCTGAGATTGCTCGGTCTCATGGCATCCTGCATTCTTCTGGTGCCAGAGGCCAGGTTGCGATCTTTGCAATGGGCACTCAAGCTCCAGTGGTCTCAGTCCTCAGGCAGGATGTCGGACCCTGTTCAGGTGCCGTCCTCGGTCGCCCAGGTCCTTCTGTGGTGGGCCGTCGAAGGCAATCTGATGAAGGGGGCTCCATTTTGGCTACCCTGGCTGGAGGTGACGATCGTGACAGACGCATCCCTCACGGGATGGGGAGCTCGTGCCAACGAGTTGACAGTCAGCGGTCATTGTTCTCCGTCGGAGTCCAGACTCCATATCAATCTGTTGGAGCTGGGGGCCGTCAGGCTTGCCCTGAAGGTTTTTCTGCCGACTGTGCGAGGAAAGAATGTCCTGATTCTGACGGACAACACAGTGACCATGCACTACCTCAACAAAAAGGGGGGGCAGGGTCACTTCCTCTGTGCAGGGAGGCGATGCAGCTTTGGTTCTGGGCAATCCGGCAGGAAGTTTCGATCTCGGCAGTTCATCTGGCCGGAGACGAAAACGAGATGGCGGACGCTCTGAGCAGGCAGAGCGCCATCTCTGAGTTGGCTCAGGAGATTCTCCTGGAGATCTTCGACCTTTGGGGGACCCCTCAAGTGGATCTCTTCGCCTCCAGTGTCAACCGGAAGTGCGAAAAGTTCTGCTTGCGGGAATTTCCTCCAAGAGGAGCCTTAGGAGACGCGATCTTGGTGGAGTGGTCATTCCCACTGCTGTACGCGTTTCCTCCAGTCCCCTTCATCCCGCAAGTGCTGCGGAGGCTACGAAGGTTTGGTTCCCGGATGATCCTCATTGCTCCGTCATGGGCCCGGAGGACGTGGTACCCGGACCTTCTCGACTTGTCCATCGGCCCTCCACGTCGTCTTCCCTACCGAGACGATCTGCTCTCACGGGAGGGTGGTCGGGTTCTCGATCCAGAGGTCAGATCCCTCAACCTTCACGCTTGGTTTCTGAAAGGTTGAGGTATAAGGATTGGGACCTCCCTGAAGACATGGAGGTGTTGCTTTGGGCCAGAAGGCCCGCAACTAAGTCCCTGTAGCGTTGCCGTTGGAGAAAGTTCTGCGACTGGTGCAGGGTTAAGAATGTGGATCCGTTTTCATGTGACATTCCTTTGGTTCTGTCTTTTCTGCTTTCTTTAGCTCACTGGGGCTTGCAAGTGGGTAAAGGTTACCTGGCGGCGCTATCCATATTTAAGCGCTCGTCTGAAGAGTGTTCTTATTTTAAAATCCCTTTAATTTCTCAGTTTCTAAAAGGGCTCACTAATGTGTTCCCTCAGTCACCTTTCCAGGTGCCCGGTTGGGATTTGAACCTTGCCCTCAAGTTTCTGATGGGTGCTCCGTTTGAGCCTTTGCATTCGTGTCCTTTGAGACTGTTAACTCTTTAAACTGTATTTTTGGTTGCGGTCACTTCTGCTCGCTGAGTGAGTGAGTTACAGGCACTTACAGTTAAGCCACCCTTCACTGTATTTCATAAGGACAGGGTTGTCCTTAGGGTTCGTCCTTCCTTTCTTCCGAAGGTGGTGTTGGAATTTCATTTGGGCCAGAAGGTTATTCTTCCGGCATTTTATCCTCCTCCGCATCCTGGTAAGGAAGAGGAGAGGCTCCATAGGCTCGATCCTAGGAGAGCTTTAAACTTTTATATTTCACGCATGTCCTGGGTCAGAGTGGACGATCAATTCTTCATTGGTTACGCTGGAAAGCGTTTGGGGCAAGCTGTGACTAAGCAGACTTTGTCTCGCTGGATTATTCTGTCAATTTCTGAATGTTACCGCTTGGCGGGGAAGGACCCACCGGTCGGCTTGCGGGCCCATTCTACCAGGGGTATGGCTGACTCTACTGCCCTACAGAGGGGTGTTCCTATTCGTAACATCTGTGATGCAGCCACCTGGGCTTCAGTCCATACTTTTGTATGTCACTACTCCCTCGATTCCATCCGTGGGCAGGATCTGGCTTTTGGCAAGGTGGTCCTTTGCTCCGCAATTTGATTGGGCATTCTAAATTTCTGTATTCTAAATTCTTTTCCCACCTCCTTGCATTGGTACTGCTTTGGGAGTCTGTCATAGATATGGAATACGTCAGAGGACCCAATCCCCTCGAAGAACAAGTTACTCTCTTACCTGGTAACGTTTTTTCGATGGGATGGTCCGACGACGTATTCCATATCCCTCCCTCCCTGCCTTCCCCGCTACAGAATTTCTTATGCAATTGCAGCTTACGTTTCCGCAAGGCTTTGTGTGGTCAGACTGGCAGAAGACTGATGCCAGATGTTCTGGGGAAAAAACTACAACTGAGGCTACGGGCGTCGTGCGTCCTACTTATAACATCCAGTGACGTCGGCCGTCGGAGGAGGTCCTCGAGGGCGGCGTATCGACGTCATCGACGCAGACGCCAAAAGATTTTCCGAAGCAGCACAGCTGTGGTGATTACAGTCATAGATATGGAATACGTCGTCGGACCATCCCATCGAAAGAACGTTACCAGGTAAGGGAGTAACTTGTTCTTTCGTATGCAAGCAACATATTCTGAAAGATTTGTCATTGTTTTTTGTAGTGGTATTGCCGGTACAACTGCTTTCAATACATCCACCATCTATTGATCTATTCAAATTTGGTTCACAGTTCTGGAAGGAGTCTTATTTCTACAGAGGTTGTTTATGTAAAAAGCATTGCCCTAGTTGTATTCTCTGCTTTTTATATTTTTCACAGCAGGATGTTTCTAATTGTATATTTTGTCGACGCTGGGTGTTTCGGCCCTTGTTATGATGATTCGCACATCCTGCCGATCATCTTTGTGGGTCTTCTACTGGGCCTTCATCAGGACATATAATAACTTAATCGTGAAACATAGATCTTTCATCTAGCCCTTTGTTAAATCTGTAATAAAATGTAAAAGATATAATAAAAACAGGTATGAGTGAGGATTTTTATTGCGTATGAGTTTTATCTAATAATCAACTAAGGTATGGGGGACTACTGACCTGAACCTTGTTCAGACACTTAGGTCCATCACCAAGAATCACTCAATTTCCCTATCTTTCCATTAACAGGTAGTCGGTGGTTCCCTGTGTGGTCTTTTCCTCCCTTTGAGGGTTAAATCTGTGGTGAAAATGTGTATTCATTTTTTGTGGCACATCGGATGTGTTCAGGCGATAATATATATTCTCAAACTATCATAGACTAGCTACTGACCTTACAGTGCTGCTGTTCTGCAGCCTGGTGGACATCCTAGGAGTCTTCTTTTGCTAATAACGTATACCTCACCTGCAAGAATATGTCTGTGTCAAAGCGCGGAACGCGCAATGGTGGACATCCTGTTTTTTACTTTTTTAAAAAACAATTCTACGTTTGTCTTGGTTTGCATATTAAAGCTCGCGCTCAGCGTTATTCTACAGGCAGTGCATGCTGCCCTCATTCTGTGCAAAAAAAACACACATCTAACCAGGCATGTTTACTCACCTAGCAAAACAGTGTCTTTGGGGCACCTTTCCCTGACGGGATTAAGGTCTCTGTTTCTCCTAATTTATCCATAGTGGGTCCTTGGATTTGGGCTCACTAGGGAAAAGCAAAAGGTTTAGGGAGCTCATGCCCGAGCTGCAGTTCAGAACATTCTGGCCAACCCTGACGTAGACATGGCTATAGCAATGGGCATCCTCCAAGAAAGGAGGTCTTTTCATTCCATTTGGGGTTCAAGAGATCAAGGATCAGGAACCCCTAGTGGATCCTACACCTCGACGACCATCATGCCCATGTCACGATCCCAATCCTTCAAGCAAACCTGACTCGTCATGGGTAATGTGAAAAATCAGAAGGTGTCTCACCCATTAGTCCCCAGGGATCTGCCATCCAGGTGGCCAGGACACGGCCATCGCTTTTGGATTCAGTTACTGGGGGTGAACCAGTGCGGGAGGATCACCTGAGTGAGGTGTCTTGTGAGAGTGGGACACCGGATGGTGAGACGCGTTATCCCCTTCCTTTAACCCATCCTACCAGGTAGAATATTTAGCCCCCCCCTAACACTCCAGCCGTATACCTGACGTGACCCAATACAATGGTTAGGCGAGGTCAGGCAATTACTGACCATCACACACACCTGACTTCCATTACATTTCCCCACACGGATACACTTCCCCACACGGATAAAAGGCAGAGCACAAAAGCACACACCGAGCGAGGAAAAGCACACAGGGAAACAGCAGTTTCGAGACGGCAGCTGAGCAAGAGAGGAAAGATGGAAAAACCGAAGGGGATCGCAAGGAAGGAAATTCCCTTGACCTTTTCGACAAAGAACCGTTACTTTCCAGAGAACTCGAGAATAGAAAGCGTAAGACCAGGACCAGGAATCCAGGCTGAAGAATCCTGCATTGTGTGGCGGCGATACCCTCCTGCGTCAATAATCAAGGCAGGGAAAATCACCAGCCGCCGTGGTACTGTACTTGGCTCCAAGAACAAAGCAGCGTCAGTGAATCAACACAGCCAGCGAGTTGGGGAGACTGATACAAGACTGGTCTGTGTTGAAGCCAAGGTTGCAAGCATCAACATTGTATGGCGAGCGCTAGAAAGAACATTGTTAAAACGCATGTGATAAGAGACGAAAGTGAACTGCTGATGAGTGATTGAACTTTAAAGCAAGCTACAATACCTTTTGACAGAGTGAAAATCCTGAGACGAAAGGAACTTTAATGTTTTGTCGTTTTGCATCAGGCCCTCTGACATAAGACTTTGAATGGCAAAAAGACTTTGGCACAGAAGGCCCTGATGTGGACGTTTTGAACGGCATCCTGGTGCTAGAGAAGCTGGAGAGTGTGCTAAGCTCGAGTGTGCCACATTGTCCCGTGCTGAAAACGTGGGGAAGGGGAAGCCAATGGCTTGAATATCCTGACATATAATTTCTTGAACACTTTTCTTTTGCATAACATTGTTTCCCACACTATTTGTATTTAGAAGTAAGGATTGGCAATAGGTTTATAAGTATAGGCCTCTTATTTTGACAGACTCGACTAGGACTGCGTTATTATTATTTGCTGGTTGTAGCTTGCTCCCATCCTTACCCAATTGAAGTTCAATAAACACCCTTGAACTGTGATCACTTGTGTCTGCCTTACTGTTTGATACCATGCCTTACTTACAGTAAGCACCACAATTTTCAGCATCATGTGGTGGGAGGCTTCATCATCATTTCGGGAAGTGTCATTAAAAAAGTAGGATTGGATGCTCATCAGCATATAGGTTACAGAAATGTTTTCTAAATTGCTAAGAAGGCAGTGGTTTTACTCCCATTACTCTTTAGTCCAAAAAAGAACATTAATGGAGATTGTATTACAAGTGTCTGAACAGATTTGTCAGAGAAGATAAATTAAAGATGACAATGCATGTAATCTTGAAGAGGTGTTCTTTCACAGCCCTATACATTAGGCTACAGGTCATTCCTAAGCTTAGTGCAAACAGGGTTCTACTACCAGTTCAAGGTTTTACTGTTTGGGTTAAGGTAATTCCTCAGAGTCTTGTCAACATTTCTGGCTTCAGTGGCGGACCACCTTCTTCAGCAAGGGCGTCATATCTTTCCTTACATAGACAAGTGGTTGTTCAGAGCTGTGAGAAACCTGAAGGTGTCTTTCTGACGAGTCCCTGGGGATCTGTCATCCAGGTGGCCAGGACACGGCCATCGCTATTGGATCCAGTTCCTGAGAGTGGACCGGGAGGATGGTGGGGGTCCTCTGGAGTGGAAGTGGGACACCAACAGGTGAGACGTGGTATCCCCTTCCTTCTAACACGTTTTCCCCATCCTACCCTGTAGGATATTTTGAAGCTCCTCCTCCCGCCCACCCTCTTTCCGGCACAACCCTTTCTTAGACCATAACAGACAACGGACTGACACCAGAACCTTTTACCTGACATGTCCCAACACAAGAGTCAGGCAATTGACAATAATCTCAAACACCTGACGGCCCTTTACCTTCCCCACAGGGATAAAAGGCAAAGCACGGGAGCACACTACGAGCAAGGCCAAACGCAACGAGGAGACAGCTGCAGCAAACTGGCAGTTGAAACGGAGGAGAAAGGCAGCGAGACTTGGAAGGACGACGAAGGGTGAACTGCACTTGCCCTTTTCAACTCAAACCCGCAAAGCCTCTGAAATGGGAATTACAAGACCAGGAAGTACAGCTGACATGTGGAGTGACCGATGTCAACAGTGCACGGGGGCCTAATGCATTGATAACGCAAGGGGGGAGGCACGCTGGCTACCGTGGTACCGTCCTTGACTCCAGAAGCAAGCCAAGCCAGTGGACCAGACACAATCGGTGAGTTGGAGGGAGCTGATAGCGAGCCAAATAATATTGAGCCCAAGGAAAGGGCGGCATGAGGTGTCACAGTAGTCCTACAAGGGTCATGTCAAATCCCTTGTACACTTGAAAGTCTCTGATCCATTGCCAAGAGAAAGCTAAGGGAAGTGAATCCCGAATCCTGAGAACATAAAGTGAACTGTATATTTGGCAAACTTGAAACCCGGTATTATGGATGCCTGTTGGGGTGAAGAGTAATACACCCGTGAACACTGTGAAGACAAGAGTGAACACGGCCGAGGGTTGTCTGCAGTAGTAAGTTTCAAGCTGCATTTCAACGGCTGTAGTGAACCAGACCAAGGGAGGCCCAAGTTGCAAGAAGGATCCAAGCCCGGCAGAGGGAGATCCAAGGGGCGAAGAGCAATCGCCCAATGTACAATATTATTGAAGGAACTTTTTTGTTTTGATACATCAGGCCTTCTAAAGCAAGGGACTCAGCAGCGAAGAGACTTGGCCTCTGAAGGTTCTGATATTGTTGAACTGGAATTGTGAGCTTCATACTGGAGAGGCCCAGGTGTGTGCTGTGCTCAGAAGTTCTGCCTTGTCCTGTGCTAAAAATGTGGGGAAGGGAGGCCCAGCAATATCATCCTGACTTATCAGTTTGGGAACACTTCTTTCTTTTCTGGTGAACGTTATTCCACACTCTTTTTTTGTAACTTAGTGTTATGTTATATATATTTGAACATCGCACATACGCCCGAGGGCATCTTGGCGCCAAGCAGTGAATATGACGAAGTGAGATAGCAGAGTGAGTACCTTAAAAAGGAAAGTCTTAAGAGATCGCCGGAAAGCCAGATGGTCAACAGTAGCTTGAAGAGCCCAATGCAGCTCATTCCAGGCTTTAGCAGCTGCCACAGAAAAGGCGTGCCACCTGTCTGTGACAGTCTGATACAGGGATCCGATAGCAGATGGGCAGACTGAGACCGGAGTGTACGAGCGGGGACATAATGAGCACATTTTTCCTGAAGATACTCAGCCCCCAACTTGTAAAAGGCCTGATGCACCTGTCACATAGATTTGAACAGGATCCGCTGCTCAATCAGGAGCCAGTGCAATTGTCTCAGGAGCGGTGCCATTTGTGCTTGTGCTGGAGGATGAAGGATTGGTCTGGCCGCCGCATTCTGGAGCAACAGGATACGATTTATCAAATAGAGTGGTTGGCCATAATACAATGAGTTGTAGTAATCGGCCGTGCTCATAACAAGTACCGCTACCACAGGAGCATGGAAATGGTAGGGAATGAAAGGGAGAGCCTTCTGTAGGGTGCGTAATTTGTAGTGGCCAGATCTGCACACCGCACTCGCCTGCCATCTAAAGAGAAGATGAAAACTTCACCCCTAGATTTTTCACCAAAGGGGAGGGCAGGGGAAACGGGCCAAGGGAAACAGGCCAAAACCTGGGGGTCCAGAAAGAAAGTGGACTAGCTGTGCCGACCACACGGACCTCTGTCTTGTTGCCATTAAGTTTAAGCCAGTTAACAGTCATCCAGGCACCAAGATCCGCCAGAAACTCCTAAGCCGAGATGCAGTTTCAGGGCGAGAGAGATCCAAGCGAACCAGGATCTGTGTGTTGTCCACGTAGGAGTAAACATGGAAGCCATGTGACAGAATAAGAAGACGACGACGAATATAAATGTTGAACAGAATCGGTGAGAGAGCGGATCCCTGTGGGACTCTGCAAAATAATGACATAGCCTTCGATCGAGCAGAAGGGAGGCAGAAAACTGATTGACCAATCAGCCAGGAAAGCAGTGAACCAGCTCAACACTTGCCCCCCCCCCCCAGGCCCCAGGCCAGCGTTCGACAGCTGAGGGATCAGAATGGAATGATCCAGTGTCGAACACCGCTGACGGGTACAATAGGAGTAGTGCACCCACCCTTCGTGGAAAGCATTGGCAATAGGTTTTTAGTATAGGGCCTTTCTTTATTTTTCTTTAAACCTTTATTTAAAGATTGTGTTTACCATTACAACAAAAGCGGCACAAACAGCAGCCGCAACAATGGACTGTTAGAATTTCAGCGAACATTATACAGAAGCAAAAACACTTTGATTAATGCATCCAATATGGGGGGGGGCAAAAGAAGGACATCTAGTATTGGGTAAACCTCTTTAGGGACCTGTTACGTTTGGCGAATCGTCAGTGTCTTTTGTATTTGTCTGGGTCGGACATGAGGTAGCTGCGATATGGCGGCCATATGTCCTTTGGTTGACAGCTCTTTGGCTGTAGTGCAGACCAACGTTCCTCCATATCTGACGCCCATGTGACTGCTTTTAGCCACTGGAGGACAGTTGGACAGACAGGGCGAAACCACAGCAGTAAAATACAGCGTACCGCTAATAACATGCATAAACTGGCCATCTTACGAAGACCCCCTCGTATATGTTCGAATTGATGAAACAAACCACAATTAGCTGGGGTGAGGTCTAGCTTAGAGTTTAATATAGCTGACAGTATCACAAACTCCGGTCCAGTACTCATCCAACTTCAGGCAACTCCATAGCATATGTATATAGTTTGCTTCACTCATGTGACATCTTGGGCATGAGGAGGGATGGGTAATTGAGAAGCTGTGCAGCCGGGTGGGGGTATAGTGGAACCGGTGTAATATTTTAAATTACATTAGCTGAAATCTCGAGTTAAACAGGTTGGTTGGCATATGGATTCCCATCCTTCGTTGGTGATGTTTCCCTAAATCCCTTGACCAGGAATCTGAGTTTAACCAGGGGCTTACGCCCTCAGCTTTTCAATACATCGTACAATCTGGCTACTGTTTCTCCGGTGGAGGTACCCCTCATGATAGTGATAACAGTGGTTCATCTGATGGTTGTATCAGCAAAGGTGTTCCATGTTCGTGTAGCTGCCCGGCGGAGCCCAGCGTATATTAACCATTGTACAGACTGCCTGTGCAGGGACTTTATTAAGTCTCAACATTCCATAAAGGAATCCATATTGTACACACCACCAATCGCCTCGCATCCATTCCTAGCCCAATGGCTAGCTTCAACCTTGCTTATAGTAGGAAATGTTGGAAAGAAATTCCAGAGTGGAGGCCTCTATGATACGGTCTGGGGTTATGTAATATCTATATTTTATCCCATGCTAGGGCTGTTATAGTTACTGGGTCAATATAAATGTTTTCCTTGTTGTATAGTGGCAGTACTACATCACGGGTGCCTGCAACGTGCCTTTCTATTTTTAAATGAGGGTGCTGTGTGTCCTCGTTGAACCAGTAGACTGCTTAGTGTGGTTGTGCCGCTGCCCAGTACCGCTCGAAGTTTGGGGTGGCTAGGCCCCCTCTATCATAAGGTCTGGCCAGTCTATCCCATTTGAGCCGTGCCGCACCGGCGTGCCACATGAAGCCATTTATTGCCTTTTTCTAGTGCCTCGAAAAACACAGTTCCATGCCATAACGGAATGTTGAGGAAATAGTACAGTAGCTTTGGGAGCACTAGCATTTTCCGAAGCGAGACGCGACCTGCGGTGGTGATTGGGAGTTTAGCCCAGGTGCGTAATTTGGTGTGTAAATGGGGTAGGTATTCACCATAGTTTCAAACATATAGGGAGGCTCTGTGCCATCTAACAATTATTCCCAAGTATTTTATCTCTAGCGGTGACCTAGTAAAACCCATTAGATCCGGCGGGGCCTGGTTGCATCGGTCAAAGGGAATAATTCCGACGTTGGGCAGTTGACTCGTAATCAGGACATAGTTCCGACCCTATGGACAGTTTGCATTATTGGTGCCATGTGTCTCGCGGGTCGCGTATTAATAGCAACGCAGCATCCGCGTGCAGCGAGATAATTTCTGGCTCCTTGCGAGTCGGATAACCCTTTGCATATGTTAACTACGGATAGCATCTGCCATCGGCTCCATTACCATCGCAAACAGCGGCGACAGCGGGCAGCCCTGCCTAGTTCTGCCGCATATGTTTATCGGGGGTGATAGGGTACCATTCACGTTTACTTTGGCTACGGGTTGTGCCTACAGTAGTTTTATTCACGAAATGAATCGTGGCCCAAAGTTGTATTTTGTTAATACTGGCCACATGAACTACCAAGACACAGAATCAAAGGCCTTTTGGATATCAAGGGCAGTGGCTACTGCTTGTGCCCGTGGCTCTTTTTGCGATAGGATATTAAAGAGGCGTCTTAGGTTTAATGCAGTGGAGTGGCCAGGGACAAATCCTGATTGGTCTAGATGAATAATGTGTTTCATGTAACAGGCTCAGCGCAGGGCCAAAACTTTGGCAAATATTTTAATGTCCGAATTGATTAGAGAGGGGTTGGTAGGAGCCGCATTGCCCAGGGGGTTTTGCCGGGCTTGAGCAGGATTGTAATCACTGCCTCTGACCATACAGCCATTGGCTCCGGAATAAGAGGAGACTTGAAGTGTTTGTAGAATTTCAACGCCAGGCCATCTGGACCACAGGCTTTGTCAGTTGGAAGTGCTTTGATTGCTCGAGATCTCTTCTGGGGTAATAGGGCTATCTAGGGTTGCCTGGGTGTCTTCGGAGAGTGACGTCAACAGAAGGCTGTCTAGGTATTCATGTATTTCTTGCGGGCCGCTGTATCCGAGTTGGCATATAGCTCTGAATAAAAAGCATGAAATTCCTGGCTTGCCCCCACAGTCGTGCAAACCAGGGCCCCCGATGCATTCTGTATAGTTGGGAGGTGCTGGCTGCCTTGAGTCTGTCCGACAGCTTTGGCTAGCAGCCTGCCAGGCCTTTAACTCTCTCCATATTTCCTTGCCTGATTAGGGCTGTCTAGAAATTTCAGCTCCCTGTCCACGTGTGTCTGGAACTGATCCAGTTCAGCTTTTATATCCCGTAGGATTTGGCTACCTGGGCTTGTCTCTTGTATCTGTTCTAACCTGTGCAGGTGGGTCCCACTCAATTGTATAGCTCTTCGTATGCATTTAAGTATCCCATTCTCGTTTGCAAGGGCTACCCATCTTATGCCTTACAGACTTCCCAGAGGGTTGCCTGCGTGTCCACTCTGCACCTATTTAGATTGAAGTACTTATCAATGCACCTTGTCATTTCTGCCTTGAACATTGGGTCTAGCAGTGATTGAGGCTTAAGCTTCCACCCACTAGTCACAATGGGAGATTCTCCTTCTGTTAACTGCATTGTTACTGGGGAGTGATCTGAGAAGGTTCTGGGCAATATGTCAGCACCGTTCAGTGGTTGACCAATGTGTTTGATATATGCCACATGTGAGTTATGCACTGCTGAGTAGTATGAATATTGCCTGACCATGTATTCAGTGTCCTCCAGACATCTACCAAGCCCATCTCCTTAAGGCCCTCTTTTAGCACCTGGGCAGCTTTGGTAGGTTGCCCGGGTCTGGAGCTGGAGCTCGATCTGGATCTGTCCAGATTGTGCTCCATTATAGTATTGCAATCAGCCCCCCTCACCCCCCCATAGGATGGGGATCATTGGATATTGCGCCAGTAGGTGAAGCATCTCTATATAGAAATCAGGGTCATCAATATTGGGTCCGTATGTGTTTAGCAATAAAATCTCTTGGCTTCGTAACTTCCCGTGCATCAACACATACTGTCCTGCAGGGTCCATATGGGCTCTTATATGTGTATCGTGAGCAGATTTATGAATAGGGGTCATTACCCTTCTGCATTGGGTTGAATATGTAGTGTAGTAATGTTGAGGGCCCAAAGTGTTGGCAAAGACCTTGCAGCACTGAGCCAATGCATGCGTCTCCTGTAGGAACAGGATCTGCACTTTATGCCGTTTTAAGTATAGGTACAGGCGCTGCCTCTTAATCGGGTTTCCCAGCCCCAGCACATTCCAGCTTGCGAAGTGTATAGGGTCAGCTCCCATTGGGACGGATCATGCTGTGTCTACTAGATGCCATTGTGTTGCTCACCATGTAGCGTTGTACATCTTCCATATAGTTATTGCGGTTGCTATCGGTACCTACGAACATGTCACACACATTTTGTATAACTTTACCTCAACTTTCCCCCCCCCCCTCCCCAATCAGAGGGATGATTCCCCCGTTGTGAACACTCTAACTACATTTGCAACATTGACGGGGAGGCTGTGTGCCGACTGCTTCTGGCGCAGCACAGCTAACTTCAATGTTTTACAATTTCAAATATTGCTCTTCCGGTTGAACAGCAGCTTGGGTAGTAGATGAACTTCGGAATGTATTGGGCAGGCGGACTATCTTCTCCCAGGTCTCGGCATCTTGTTCCTGTATTTCTATTCGGGTTCGCTGGCGTAGATTCAAAGAGGTTGAAGTGGTCTGTGCTGGTCACCCTGGGAAGTGTTCTTCTACGAAGCGCATGGCCTCGTCGGGCAGGGTAAAAAATACTTTGCTGTTGTGCTCAATGCGCAGTTTGGCAGAAAAGAGTATGGCGTATTTTACGTTGCGTTCTCAGAGACTCTTTTTAGTTGCCATAAAGGATTTGCGATCTTGCTGCACTGACGCTGAAAAGTCTGGGTAAAGGTGGATTCTGCTAGAGCACAGTAGTAGCTCACCTTTGGCCCTTGCGCTGCGAAGCAACATGTCCCTATCATAGTAATTCAGCACATGGGCAATTATCGGGCGTGGAGGGGCCACAGGTTTGGGTTTCGGGGCCAGTGTGCTGTGGGCTCGTTCAATTGCAAAGTGCAGTGACATCTTTGGATTATCCAGTAACGTCATCGGTGTTCGTTCCACGTATTCTTCCATTGTTCCTCCAGGTTATCATCAGGTATCCCAATAATTCTGAGGTTGCTGCGGTGAGACCTGGTTTCCAGGTGCTTGTTCTTCCTGCTGATGCTCTGGACTTGCTTCGAGAGCGCTGTGAAGTCTGCCATGAGTGCAGTCACTTCATGCTCAGTCGTGCCCACCCTGTTCTCGACCTCGGTAATTTGTGTGTCTGTTTTGTCCATCCAGGCTTTAATGGAGCAGATTGTGCATCCAGCTTAGATTGTAGTGTAGTAAACCCCTCACGCATGTACTCCATCATGTGCTGGAGTTCGCTTGGTCCTTGGTGATTGGCGCCTTCACTGTGTTGTTCACTCGTGCCCTCTGCACCCTCCACCGCCTTAGGTGTAGTCTTGGCAAACATGTTGATGGAGCTTTGTTTTTTCCCGGTTTCCTTCGTCATTATGTTATATTGCTAGCGACTGCGGCAAGTATTAGTAAAGGCTTGGAAGGGGGCACACACAGGCAGTATGCTGCGGCCAGCCCAGTGATGACCCGTAGCAGTATATTAGGGGGGGGGGGGATTCCCATGCAGCTACGTTAAGTTGAGTTGCCAAGCTGCGTAGTCGCTTCTTTCTCCTCTCGTCAGTGCAGTGCTGACCCTTCACAGGGGGAGTGCGATGCCTCTCCTTTGCTATATAACCTTCTGCTCCCGTTATTCGGTGGGGTGGGGCCCTTCGCACTCCCTCATGGCGTCTCGGGTCCTGTTGTTGCTACCGTGGCCAGTTGAGATCAGATCAGTGCCACCAGATATTATAGCTCCCCTCGACAGTGCCCCCCTGAGTTGTGGGCGCAGATTCCAGGATACTGTTTGGGGACCTTTTGCTGCGCCGGAGCACCACCCTGGGGCTCCCAATGCTGTTTTTCCTCTGCAGAAGTATGAGATGGCGCAATTTTAGTCCTTGTATGCTGTCGGGGGTCAGCCCCTCAGGGTCCCAGTCACATCAAGGGTATCCTTCTTGGCAAGATTGTGGGTCTGGCAGGTGCAACCCACCAGCGTTGCGTCCTCACAACGATCGGTCCAGCGGCTCAGGGGAGCCTAAGAATAAAGTTTGTATGTTGGTCAATGGCGGCTTTCCGGCTGCTGGTCACTTGCAATGGGCCTCACCAGCTGTGTAGGCCTGGTCTGCCCAAGGTATCTCAGGTGCCACCTCTGAGCCGTGGCACAGAGGCTAATCGGTTGCAGTAACTGCGGGTATGGAGGCTGTCTTTAGCCCTGCCCCCCGGTACGTGTCTGGGGATCAGCGCCAATGATGACCATTATTCACAGCTGGGGAGAGTCATGCAGCGTACCGCACAATAATGGAGGACTTGTATTCTTATTTTGACACGGGCCCTCGTGGCTTAAATCAGCGCTTGTACCTAAGAGGGACACTGACCTTATTGTTCACGGCAGATGGGTCCCTCTCGCGGTCGCTGGGGCTATGAGGTGAGGAAGCCAGCAGATCTCGCCCCCTCCGCGTAGGCAATGTCGCAGTGGCTCTGCCGCCTGACCCGGGAGCCTGGACTGCTGCCTTCAGTAACTGGAAGGGGAGGAACCCGCTGTCAGTGTTAGGCGGGGGATTCGCTGCCGTGATGGGGGGGCTGAGCCCGGGTGAGGTGGGCCGCCCCAGTGCCACACCGCCTGGGATGAGGATCACTGCAGCCCAGCCCGCCGGCGCTGCGGTCCTATGGGTCTCAGCAGGCAGCCAATCACTGGTGGTTGAAGCTCCACAGGATGGCTTCTGTTGGGGCCGTCGTCGTGCCACTTCAGTTAGCGGGACCTCTGTGCACCCCGCAGGGATCTTTGGTTGGCGTTAGGGCACTTTGTCAGCTGTCTGGCCGTTGTGGGGAGTGACTGCAACTTGGGCGCAGGGAGCCCTACACACATTCCCGCAGCTTCCGAACGTCGCTGTGATTTCAGGAGATGGCTGTACAGGGCGGCACTTCGCTAGTACATGCCGCAGTTATTCCGCCAGCAATAGATCACTTCATGGGTGTATCTGCAGCCCGGAAGGTATGATACGAAGCCTAGCTGTCACACCGAATGAATGCTGGGGCTTCCTCCTTAAGCCGCCATCTCTGTCGCGTGCAACAGCGCCCCACCCAGTATAGGCCCTTTCTATTTGACAAGACGTCACTAGGACTGCCTTATAATTTGTTGATGGTCGTAGCTTGCTCCCACCTTAGATTTAGATTAGGCGTTTATCTCACCCATTCTAAAGTTCAATAAACACCCTTGAACTCAGATTACTTGGCTGTCTTTACTGTTGCCACCATGAGTTCCTTACAGAGCACTGACAAAGAACTGGACAAAGGCCAACCATCTTGCCACCAATGCCCTAACATGCTCATAGGGATCCTTATAAACCAGCAAAAATCAATTCTTTCTCTCCATGTCAGAAGACGCTCTTCCTACTGGTTCAGTTTGTCACAGCTTTCCCACTGCATACCATCCCACATGTGGGCACTGAAAAATGGTGCACTTTGTGCATTTACCTTCCCACCCCATGGGTGCTTGTTGAGGGTAAAGGGTATTTCCCCTGGATTTCTTTTTATTAGACAAATGGTGAATAATTGCACAATTTGAGGCCAGTTTGAAACTAGAAGGCTATGGGATTCACAGTCATCCGAGGGGAAGTCACACACTCTGTGTCTGTTGTAAAGCACAGGAACAGAACTTTTCTATTTGATTTATGTTTCTCCACTTTTAGTATAAAAAGTGGCAAATGTTAATGTTTTCCATTTCCTGCATTTTCTTCTTTTGAACATGTGTTGTGTGAAGTTGACGGCAGTGGAAAGTTCCAACAACCAAAGAAAACAAGGTCCATTTGGATAATTGAAACTTGATCAAAAAGAACTAATTTAAAGCAAGTTTAAAGTTGATTTTTCAAAAACTAAATGTAATTAAATGACGCAACCACAGAACTATCCAAAAGAAAATCTGTTTTGGCCAAGATCAATTCACATTGTTATCTTTTAACACTCGAAACACATAGGAAAGAACCAAGGAGTGTTTCCATCACCAGTAATATGTAAAATATAAAGAAAATATGATCAACCAAGGGATTAAGAATCCACTGAACCCTAAAACCCTACCGGTCGTACAACTAGGACTACCTCTATCCCGGAACTCTTACTTAACAAACCAAAAACTACAGAAATCAATGATCGTTCATTGTTAGTCGCCTACTTGAGTTTCGGCTTCTAATGGCCAAGGAAGTTTGTAGGTCAAGCCTTCATCAGGGTGAAAGAGGTTTGTGGCGAGATGGTCATAATATTGACAAGGCATTTAAAAACAATAAACACAATAAAAGACACCATAAGTAATCTGAGAGAGCTTTCTTCTCATTTGCATAAGCAACGCCCCTGCTCCCTACTTAAAAATCACTTTGCAAACAATATAACACTTTACTGATTACAGCACGACTTATAGAATTGACAACCCTCCTTTGCCTCCAGGTGCACCCCACTCATACCATCGGAGAGCCTGAAGGTGGCTAGCACGACTAGCAAGTAAAACCATCAATACTCGCCTAAATTCACAGCAACGCTGCTTAGTGATTAGTGATTTACTTAATCTGGTGGCAACCATGCCAACAAACACAACAGTTACGGACGCTGCTAAACAAGTGAAAAACCATTGTTGGAAACACACCCAATGGTCATCCTAACATGGTGACTGTCTAAACAGAAAAATCAAACATTGAAAATCAAAAGCCCCCATCCAACCGGATCATTAAGTCAGTGCTTATCACCCATATACAGCACATACACTGGGGAAGAGAAATTGGAACACTGATGTAAAATGGACATGTCAAGCAGTCCGAACTTCAGAAGAGACCATGACAATAGTTGATACAATCCAGCGCAATGCGCCCTTACCTCGTAGCATTTAAGTGTAGCAGAATAATGTTTATAGTACCCAGCGTCAACCGGGATCTCTGTGTTTTTCACCATTGTGCAGCAGAAACGCTAAGAAAGGAGATCAGAGCAGTAATGTAGACCGGACATGTCATGCAGTCCGAGCTCCAAGGTAGACCCTCAAAATTAATTGATACAATCCGGCGCGGTGCACCCTCTACTTGACTTACCTTACAACAGTCAAGCGTGGCAGCAACAAGCGTTTCAATACCTGACATGAACCGGGATCCTACGGCCAAAGTTGTTTTTATTAAAGGACGCGAGACTCTGCATAGTGCACAGGCCAATTCACGTGATCAAGCAAGTATCCCATTGCAGCCAGTGTTGGCTGGTGGGCCATGTTGGAAAAGAAAGCATAACACTTGAAAAATGACACTGGGTGAAACCAAAAGATGTTGGTGTAATTGGCATTGCTAGTTCATGTGGCTACATACTAGTCCATAGACTTGAAGGACCTAAATCCATGGTAACCAGGCACTAAGACCAAGTATCATGCAAACCACAACTAAAAAATGTACCAAAAGAATGTTGAAGACTATTGCATGCAAGTGTTGTCCACAGAAATAAACAGTTGGCCTATGCGGTGCCATGATGGTGTCATAGACCTATCGCTACAGTTGGAGGCCTCCCGCTGGCTTGCAGTCAGTCGCAATACGTTTGTCTTCGAAGCAAGACAACGCAGAGCAGCACAGGTTTGAATCCCTGCCACGTGGTTAGAGACTGCATTCCGATATTTAGTAGGTTATATGGCAGTCCTGCACACTCGTAAGGAGTTGGCACATCTGAGTTTGGAATTGATGGAAAGCGATTGAGCAGTTTTTCCCGCTGCTTCGTTGCAATTGCTGCTGCTTCTCGATTACTGCGGCCTTGATTGAAAGTGGTGCATTGTGAACGCTGAACCAGAGACCAATCAGAAGGCATCGCCCTCTGCAGCAGAGTCGAAGCCGGTCATGCAGTTCCAGATCATGGAAGATGGCTTTGAGTGGACCGGCAAGTCTTCTATAGGAGTAAACCTTAGACCTTATTGAAGTGTTTCTCATTTTAGTCACGCAAGGGCACAGCAGAATGAAGGAGTAAATATCTTAATGAATTAGGGGTCGGAGTGTCCTAGATTATTTTGGTGGAATATAGATCAAACTATAACCACAAAAGTGATGGGGGATGGTTTTAAAGGAATCTGAACCACTGGCTTTGCTCTGGGCAACCATCCACACCACTGCTTATTAGCCCGTCTGCTCCATTGCAAAAGGGGTCCAGCCATATGCAAATCAGTCAGGTACTGCCACCACTGGTAGCAGCCCAACCCGAAATGCTAGGCTAGGTCCCCTCTACACGGAAACGCAAGCAACCCCAGACATGTTTCGGCCTAGTTGGGCCTCCTCAGTGAGGTGCAGCTTGGTTCCCTATGGCACAGAGAGCAAGGGATCCACATCTGGGCATACCTCCCTCACATAGTGAGACAAACTATAACCACAAAAGTGATGGGTGGAAGATTTTGAATGAATCTGAACCACTGGCATTGCTCTGGGCAACGTTCCACACCACCGTTTTTTAGCCTGGTTGCGCCATTGCAAAAGGGGTCCAGACATATGCAAATCAGCCGGGTACGAAATGTTTGGGGATGCTTGTGGTCTCGTGCAGAAGGTATGTGACCTAGCAGTTCGGGCTGGAATGCCTCTTTTGTGGTGGGACAAAGTCTGATTTGCATATGGTTTTTCCCCTTCTGTAATGGCTTGGCAGGCGAGGAAAGATGGTCTGGAGGGTTGCCCACAGCAATGCCAGAGGTTAAGATTCATTTGAAACCTTCCAGCCATCACCTCTTTTTGTTTTTGTTTTGAAATATAGATCAACCCTGATGGCTGGTAATCTGTGCTGATTGATTGTCAATGTTGTCCCGTCCAAAAAAACATTGATTGTATGAGTTCCGACCTGTGTAATGTATGTTGAATTTCTACCCATTCATAACTTTTGGGGAAAGATGCAAAGCCTTGGAATCAGCCTCACGACATTACGTTGGCTTAGCAAATTTATTATGCTACATTCAACATTGTGAGCAGGTGTATTCCATAATCATGTGCAACAATTCCAGCTCAACCCTTTGCTCGAAATCTGAAACCCTTACTGATAGATGTCCTCCCAGCAGCATGGCTTGGATCCCAGATTGCCAGAGGTGTTGTTACAGCAATCCTCATTGCCTGCTCTTCTATGTAGTGATCCCATAAACTTGACGGAATAACCAGGTTCCAATAAAAGCTACCAGATCTGCTTCAGGCGATGGCAATGGAAAAGAGCCTAAGGATCAGACGAGCTGCGGGTCTCAACAGGATGAGCATATCCAAGACAACGAACAGCACATGCTGCAAATGATAATTATCATAAAGAAATGACGGAACTAGGTCAGCAGTACGAGAGATTCAATGTGTGAGAATCAAGATTGACCATCCAAAAGATAGCTTGTGCCATAATAATATGTGCATAGTTTGAACTCTGGAAAATGAAGGGAGACAGGACATGGTGGCTTACATTTACAAATCTCTTGAATCGGAGCTCCCCTTATCTACTCAATCCTTACTAATCGAAATGGCACAAAGAGGACCTATTCCTAAACCATTGCGTGGAGAAACACGGAGTAATCACGTCGCTCTTTTTTTATCTTCAGAGATGAAAAAAAACAATTATGAGGACTGTGATGAATCTGAGGATGTCGTCCATTCTCCCCTAGGGGTAGACCTTTCCAGTGGGGTCGGGGCTGTGCGTCCACAGTTCAATAATCCCCCTGGGAATGGTGCACCGAGGGAGGATCACATGGGGGAAGGAATCCCCCTACGGGATTGGGGACGACAATCACTAGAGAACGCGGTATCACCCCCACTTTACCATATTCAACTGCTTCTCCGACTCTAAATCTTCCTGCACTCTCCCTGGATAGCACTAATATATTCTGTTTGTTAAGTCAGTCAATCCAACCTGTATGACAACACTGAAAAACAGGTAATGCCAAGTACTCTGCATATATCTTTAGGGCTGGTACTGTGATGAGGATGATGGCCAGGAGTACAAGGATCACTCGTGAGGGACCAAGCGAGAGGTCTAGCTTCCAAAGACCAGTGATTGTCCCAAAGCAATATTTCAACCAGATGCAGGACTTTGAGCGAAGTCCCGGTTCATGCTCAAGCTCAATCAGAAACGTAGGAGAGATGCAGGAGAGACGCAAAAGAGAGTAATAGCGGGAGACGTGCACAAAAGAAGTTGGCGCAAGGCGAAGTATGGAAGAGACAGAATGCGCAAGGCATCAGCCTTCATTTCAGAGCCTCTGTAGACCCCGCTGAACACCTGAATGCTGCCGAAGCCTCTAGAAGGGATAACAGCCTTCAAGAAGTAAACGAACCGATATGCAGGTTGCCTGGGAGCTGTGAGAGGTGTGGGGAAGCATTGGGATGAGCTCAGGAACTGGAAGGAAAGGGTCTGGGACCCTGAAAGGAATGAGGGAGTGTTGTATACTTGGCCGGAGAGTGAACCAAGCGGATATAATGCAATGGTGCGAGTCTGGGACTCGCACCCAAGAAAAAGATGGTCTGGGGCCCTGAGCCAACCGGATACAACACGACAATGCAAGTCTGTGACCTGCACTCATATGAGAAAGTTTGAAGCAAAGAGGGACTGGGACCCTGTGGGAAGAAAAGACCGTCCAAGAGAGGTCTCTTGCTTGGCAGGAGAGTGAATGAAGCAGTATAAAGTAATGCAAGTCTGAAACTCTCACCCATATGCAACGCTGAGAATAAGAGGGTCAAGAACCCTAGGACTGATGAAAGGAATCCTATGCTTGGTAGAGGAGCATGCCAATCTGAGAGGATATGAGAACCGTGAATCTAAGGCACAATTCCCTGTGAATTATTCAGCAACTTAGGATAAGAAGTAGTCATAGGGAAAGGTGCACAACACTAGCATTAGAATCTTGTATTTTGGAGCATTATTTTGCATCACCTTTATTACCAGCGAAACTGGGAACTTTTCTTTTGATTGAAAAAACACAAAGAACACTTTTTACTTTAGGAAGAGATCATCCGTGCACAGTTATTTAAGATTATTAGTGTTAGGGACAGAAGTGGTTTTTTGGGACACGACGTTGACAGACTTTTTAGTTTCGTACTTCCTGACATTTTCACTAGTTTACTTTGGGGTAGGGAAACCCCTTTTAGCTTTAAGGATAGAGACACATTTTTCCAACCTTTTTTTTATTAATAAAAGTCTATATCCAAAAGCATGCCGCAATTGTGCCTCAGCCTTACTTGTGCACCCATACCTGACATATAGAAAAGCATGTAATGTACAAATTGGCGAATCAAAAGTTCGAATTTTTCAAGATGAATCTATGTAAGTGATGAGCCAAAGAAGAGATTTTTATAAGGTACTTCATTTTTTGAAAGGCACAGCTGCCCATAAATACCCAACATTCCCAGCAAATTTTCAATTGTACTATCCGTATCCTTCTCAAGTTTACTTCTGCAGTAGAAGCAATACACTATATTCACTCCCAACATCTTTCTGCTCATGACCTGGAGGGTGCAGAATTGTACTCTCCACAACCAATTCACACCGTTTCACCTGCAGCCCCTAAAGCACAATATCACAATAGTAATCCTTGGCATTGAGTTATGAGATCAGAATGGAAGCAGCTGGTGTGACGATTCACTGGATCTTGTTACTTCTCCACCGAGGGGCTAGGGAGATGAGCACGCTATGCAACATTCCCTTTTGGAGTAGGGGTCAGCGGAATCTCACAGGGAGAGACTCCCATCTTGTGGACAAGGATTTCTGATCCATGAAGGAACTCCCTGCCCAGCTTTCCTATGAACCTCTCAGACCATCAGTGCCTCAGAAGACACAACGTGAATGGACCGCTATGTGTTATTATGATACCACTTCCACTATTTGAACCCAACACAAATCCACTGAGAATAAGAAGAAGAGTTGAGGAGTAATGCAGATCACTCCTCTATGGCAAATAGGTAATACTTTGAAGAGTGGGAACTATGTAGTACGAAAGAATACTCCAGAGAGAGAGAAAAACTGGCGCACTCCTCTGCTGGGGAGGACCCAGCTGAGATGCATAAAACCCAAAGAAGGGCTTGCATTAGAGAGTCGTCTTCACCCGTCCCATCATTGCTAAGGGGAGCTGCGCCCAGAACTTCATACTATTCTCAATTTTCTTAACTGCTACCTCCGTGTTATGCATATGTTCTGCTTCTACCGCGTGATATGTCTACCCCAAGATATCGCAGTGTATTAACCTCCCATGGTATCTGCAGGATCGGCAGTTGCTCCCACGGCATCCCTCTATACCTGCCCAGTGGAAATATACAGGACTTTCTAGGGTTCACAGCTATGCCCGAAAGCTTTGCGAATCGCTCCATCACTTCTAGTATGTATTGGAGGTTCTCTTCCGGATATAGTAAGTACAACAGCATCTCATCAGCGTACAAGGAAATCAAATGCGGTTCCCCTTCTATGGTAATGTCATACTGCTGTCTCAGGTATATTGCCTGGGGCGCTAGGGCCAGAAAATACAGCATGGGCGACCATGGGCATCCCTGCCTAGTGCCTCTTCGGAGTTGCCATCTTTCAGATATTATCGTTCCTGTCTTCACCCTGGCTAGCGGTGCATTATATAGTAACTTGGCCCACTTGAGGTATCCGGGCCCTATGCCATACTTGGTCAGGGCCGCAATTAGCCAAGGCCATCTGACCGAGTCGAAAGCCTTTATTGCATCTAGCGATTCTATAGCCATCTCGCCCGCGTCTTCCTTTGCATGTTCAATGACTCTGTGAAGTCGCCTTATGTTATTGGATATGCTCCTATTGGGGACATAGCCAGTCTGATCGGGGTGCATTAACTTATTGATGACCCTCCTCATTCTGTTTGCGAAAACCGCCGTTAATATTTAACTATCTTGGTTTAACATTGACAGGGGCCTGAAGTTCGGGGAACTGTGAGGGAGGGGGCAGGGACAAGTTTGTGGAAGTTTAGTTACTGTTTTAAATTTGGAGTTGTAAACACAAAAAGCTCACAGGTAGTGGACACTGTAATTCATAGACAAACAATGCAGATTTGTCGTGATACACAATATGATATGATATGATATGGCATTTGTAACGCGCCTATACACAGGTGTTTCAAGGCGCGACGAGGCAGGGGGGGGAGGAACAAGGGGAGACAGACAACGATCCTACTAGGCTAGGTGTCATTCAGATCGTGCAAGTGCAGGGGTGGGAGGGGGGGAAAAGTGCAAGGGGAAGGGGAGGGGGGAAGTGCAGTACAAGGTAAGTGGCGTAAAGTAATAAATAAATAGGGCCAGCTGGTGGCAAGTGCAAGGTAAGTGCAGAACAAGTGCTGGAAAAGGGGGGGGGGCTGTAGGGATACAGAGACAGTCCCGCAGTGCAGAGGGGTTCCAGGGCATCAGTGCAAGTGGAGAGTGGCTGGGCCCAGGACCGAGGCCGTTAAGAGTGGTCCAGTTGCAGAATCAGTGCAGTTTCAGTGAAGAATATTAGCTGTTCAGCAGGGGAGAGGTAGAGAGAAAGCAGAAGCAAAGAGGAAGGTTTTGAGGTGCTTCCGGAACCGGAGATGGTTCTCCTCAAGTTTCAGGGAGGCAGGAAGGCTGTTCCAGAGGGAGGCCCCTGCCACGGAGAGAGATCTACCCCCAGCTCGTTGCTTCGAGAAGCGGCTGACCCTGAGGGAGTTGGAGGCGGATGAGCGAAGGGCTCGGGAAGGAAGATATTTGGGAAGAGAGAGAGTTGAAGGTATTTAGGACCAAGGCCCCAGAAGGCCTTGTGGACAATGCAGAGGGTTTTGAACTTTATCCTCGCAGCCACTGGGAGCCAGTGTAGAGATTCCAGTCCTGGAGAGATACGGTCCCTGGGCTTGAGGCCAAGGACAAGTCTCGCAGTTCTGTTCTGGATGAGTTGCAGAGGGCGGAGAGTGGAGGCAGGCAGATTAAGATAGAGGCTGTTACAGTAATCCAGCTTAGAGAGAACCAGGGCTCGGGAGACAGTGAGCTTCTGGGGGAAGGAGAGGAAGGGAAGAATACCTCTGAGGAGGTGCAGCTGGTAGTGTGACTTCTTAGCGACGTCAGAAATATGAGGAGAGAAGGAGAGTGTGGAGTCGAAGATGACCCCAAGGTTTTTTGCATTGCAGGTAGGAGCAGGGAGGGGGCCAAGGGAGGCAGGCCAGAGAGCTGCAGGGAAGGAGGGAGTGGGTGTACCGATGAGTAGAATCTCAGTCTTACTGGCATTTAGGCAGAGGTCATTGGCGGCACACCATTCCTGGATAGCAGACAGACAGTCAGAGATGAGGGAAGGAGAGGGGGAGGCTGAGGGTAGCCTGAAAATGAGCTGGGTATCGTTCGCATAGCACTGGAAATTAGGGCAGAGAGCGGCGATGCGGTGGGCAAGGAGTGCCAGATACTGGTTGAACAGCCAGGGAGAGAGATTAGATCCCTGGGGGACACCACAGGTGGAGAAAAAGATGTCGGAGAGGAAGGACCCCAGTTGGACCTGGGAGGGTCGATTTGAAAGGAAAGAGGTCAGCCACGCCAGAGCCTGACCAGTGATACCCAGGTTTTCACGGAGACGGTTGAGCAGGATGGCATGGTTGACAGTGTCATAGGCAGAGGAGAGATCGAGCAGAATGAGAACACACGGAGTGTTGGAATCGAGGTTCAAGAGCAGGTCTTCACGGATGTTCAGGAGAGCAGTTTCCGTGCTTCTGGCAGCTCTGAAACCAGATTGATGGTCATGAAGACTACCAACAGATTCAGCATGGAGGTTAAGCTGGGAGATGGCCAGTTTCTCCAGGAGCTTGCCCAGGAAGGGAGTGATGGAGATAGGGCGATAGTTAGCCGGGCAGGAGGGGTCGGAAGAGGGTTTCTTGAGAAGAGGGTGCACAAGGGAGTGCTTGAGGGGGGAAGGGAAGACTCCAGAGGCGAAGGAGTGGTTGCAAAAGTCAGCCAGGGCAGGAGCCAGGGAGTCGATGTGGTCCTTGATAGTTTTGGAGGAACAGGGGTGAACCTGTTTAGACGAGACTTTCATAGATCGGACTTGTCTGGAAACCTCGTCGGCAGAGAAAAGTGGAAAGGCAGAGAAAGAGGGAGGAGGGGTGACTGCAGAAGGGCCAGAGGAAGAGCCGGGAAGGGAGGGAGGGAGGTGAAAGGAGGAGAGCGAGGACAGGATGTCCTGAGTTTTAGAGATGAAGTGAGAGGCCAATGCAGTGCAGAGGGCCTGGGAGGGGACAGGAGAGGTAGAGACTGCAACAGGGTTGGCCAGCTCCTTGCAGATTTTAAAGAGTTCGGCGGAGTTGTTAGATGCCGCAGAGATGCGGGCTTGGATAAGGGCTCTCTTTTTGGTGAGAACGGAGAGCCGATACTGCCTTTGGAGCAGGCGGCAGGCCAGTTTGTCAGAGGATGAACATGAAGCACGCCATTTCCTCTCTGCAACCCTGCACTTGCGTTTTAGGGTGGCGAGATCCGAGTCATACCAGGAGTTACATTTGGCTTTGGGCTTCAGGCGGATTCTCATGACGGGGGCAAGGATATCAAGAGTAACAGATATAGCAGAGTGGAGCATGGAGAGGGCTGTGTCAGGGTGGGAGTCAGCCGAAGGGGCAGGGGGGGGGGGCGAGAAGGTAGCAGCGAAAGCCTCAACTGACACACGCTTCATGGGTCGGATGACCGAGAAGGTGGGTGGCAGTGAAGAGGGTGGCTTTGCCTGTGGGGTAGGGAGGGTGAGGTGGGAGGATAGGAGAAAGTGATCACTCCAGGAGAGAGGAGTGGAGAGAGGGACGGAGAGGGGAAGGTCAGAAGAGATAAGAGCATCAAGAGTGTGCCCAGCAGAGTGAGTAGGCCCAGACGGGAGAATAGAGAGTGAGAGAGAGTCGCAGAGGTCACGAAAGAGAGCAGTGGGGGGACTGGAGGCATCAAGGTGGATGTTGAAGTCGCCAAGAAAGAGGAGTTGAGTGGTTGAGGACAGGAGTGAGGAGGAGAGGTCAGCCCACTCGGAGAGGAAGGAGGAAATTTGACCAGGTGGCCGATAGATAGTAGCCACGGTAAGGGAATGGCTAGGAGAGAGAGAGAGTCGGCAGACAAGACATTCAAAAGAGGAGTAGGTCTGCGTAGGAGTGACAGTGGCAGGAATCCACTCAGGGAAGATAAGGGCAACACCACCCCCTGCACGGTTAGGCCTGGGCATGGAGAGGATCTTGTAACCGTCAGGTAGGAGTGTGTCAAAGCTGGTGGCAGAGCTGGCTGTGAACCATGTCTCAGTGAGACAGAGGACGTCGAGGTCCAGTTCCTCAAGAAGGTGACAGATATCAGAGGAGTGCTTGATGGCAGAGCGAGAATTTAGAGTGGCAATGTGGAGAAAGTTGCCCTCCTTGAAGAACTTCCGGGGAGGGGTACAGATGAGAGGTACGCCCTGCGGAGGTGTTGAGGAAGGAGGTGAAGAAGGAGCATGAGAGGGGGCAGGGAGGGAGGGTAGAGGCAAGGTAGCCAAGGATAGAGGAGGGGAGACAGCAGGAGAGGAGAGGAAGTTGATGAGGTGTGGGTAGCGTCTATCAAAGAGGAGAAGGTTGGCCTGAGGGCCTTGGACCAAGATGGTCCCATTAGCGTAGACATTAATGATGGCCTTAGAGGAGCGGAAGGGGGCCAAGAGGACATCCCAACGGGTGCCACCATTAATGGGAGAGGAGGAGAAAGGAGAGAGCACAGAGACCATATGAAGGGTCCATAGGTCAGGCGAATACCGCATAGACGATGGATAAACCTAACACTGAAATTATCAATATACCAAGCTGGAATGTCAGAGGGTTAGGCTCTAAGATCAAGACAAGAAAAATCATGGCCTACCTTAATAGGCAAAAAGCTGGGATAGTATTTCTCCAGGAGACACATGTAGGCCCCCGACAGGGTGTGCAATTGATTGCAAACTGGGGCACCCATCAATACTTCACGACTTACTCCACTAGAGCAAGAGGGGCAGCGATACTAATACACAAAAAGCTCCCATTTGTTTGCAAAGAGACAGAATGCGACCCCGGGGGGAGAAATGTTATCGTACATGGTATGCTCTAGGATGAAGAGTTTGTTTTTTTGAACATATATGGCCCAAATATCGACCAACCAGAGTTTTACTCCAGAGTTTTTGAAAAGCTGGCGAAATATCCCACCGCTCGGGTGATATGTGGAGGAGATTTTAACACAATACTGGATGTGCAGTTAGACCGTACATCGACACAGGCCAGAACACTAACCAAAGCAGCACAGACAATACTCACACAAATGTCAGATCTACAATTAAAGGATGTCTGGAGAACATTAAATCCCGGAGGGAGGGAATACACATATTACTCCCTGGTACATGATATGCACTCCAGGATTGATTTGTGGTTAATAGACACGGATAGTATGGCCTGGGTAGCGAAATCTCACATGTACTCCAGAACTTATTCCGACCACTCCCCGATACATCTCGCAATGCAAATCCCGGACAAGATCAGCACGTGACCACCATGGAGGTTTAAACCAGCAGCCTTAAGAGATATAGTATATAAAAACTTGATGGCGCAATATGCACAAGACTACTTTGAGATCAATGAACATTCGGTCTCCACCCAGGCTACACTGTGGCAAGCATTTAAAGTATGCATAAGGGGCTAATCGATATCCATCGAAGGGGGAATCCTCAAAGATATTAGGTCTAGACTAGAGAGGCTTGAAACCCAATTGACATCGCTCCAAACCCAATATGCCATGACCCCAACCCCCCAATTAGGCACTGAAATTAAGTCCAAGCTTGAAGAGTACAGAGAAGCAGCTGACCAGGAGATAAGATATTTTGATAGGCCCATAGCAGCGCGTAGATATGGAGAGGGGGAGCGACCTGGGAGACTATTGGCCAGAGCAGTACGTGGGGAGAGGGGAACCACTAATATACCCTGTATACAAATAGAAGACGGTAAGATGTCCACAAACCAGAATGAAGTGAAAGACACATTTTATAAGTTCTAGAAAGAATCATACTCCCCCCAGGGCACAGTTACAGACACAGAGATAGAACATTACCTCTCCAAGATACTGACCATGCTTATTGCAGAATCAACTAGAGAATTATTAGAGGCACCCATCACTGAAGCAGAAATAAATGAAGCAATAAAAGCTCTCCCCATTGGAAAAGCTCCCGGCACTGATGGGCTAGGAGCTGAATTCTATAAAGAGTTTAGTCAAATACTAACACCCAGGCTACACGCTGTTTGGAGCGAAGCTCTCGATTTAGGTGAACTCCCCGAAACTACTAGGGAAGCAATAATCACACTTCTACTTAAGCCAGGTAAACCCCCAGGGGAATGTGGATCATACCGCCCATTATCATTAATAAACACTTATGCCAAGATCCTGGCGAAAATATTAGCAACGAGACTCACACCATATATGCCATATATCGTACACGAAGATCAGGCCGGGTTTATAATGGGTAGATCTACAGCCACAGATATTAGACGATGTCATCAGATAATGAACTCTATACCTGCTACAACTCAGGGAATAGCGGTCTCCCTAGATATGAGAAAAGTGTTCGACACAGTCTCGTGGCCCTTCCTATTTGGAGTGCTACGAAACTACGGGTTTGGCCCAAAATTCATAAAGTGGATTCAGATACTTTATACACGACCACACGCGAGGGTCAGAGTAAATGGAACCCTCACAGATATACTGGAAATGCTGGGAGGTACCAGACAGGGCTGCCTGCTTTCCCCCTTACTTTTTGCCTTGGTCATAGAACCTTTAGCGGATATTCTTAGATCTAGGTACAGCTCATTCGGGATATCGCTCGAGGGCAAGTTGCAAATCATAACACTATATGCAGATGACATACTTTTATATCTCAAAAACCCAGACAGTACGCTCGGCAAGATTCTGGTGAATACTCCGGATTGCACCTCAATCCCCACAAATCAGAAATATTCCCACTCACAGACGCCACACCACAGCCCCGGAACCTTCACGGACTTATATGGAGTCCGACACATATAGTGTATCTAGGTGCCCATATAGCCAGAACGGCCCATTTATCCCGGGCATTGAACTACACAACATTGGGGGATACGCTGTGCGCTAAAATGAAACGATGGAGTGCACTCCCGATATCAATGGCGGGGCGGATAGCCTTAATTAAAATGGTGATATTACCGAAACCTTTCTATCTATTTAGCACAGTCCCAGTATGGCCCGGCCGCAATCTGTTCTCCAAAACTAATAGTGCATGTATAGCTTTTGTCTGGGGCGGACATCCTAGATTAAACTGGAGAGTACTGACAGACACATACCCAAGGGGAGGACTGATGGCACCAGACATAGAACTTTATTATCTGGCGGCACAGGCACATCAAGCAGCCAGATGGGCCACAAACTTTCTTAACCCTACTGACACACCCCTATCAACGCAAGAAAGAGAGACGATAGGGGCGCTACATCGTATGACTAGACCCACCCCGAAACATTACAACACGACCAATCCCTCTCAAGTCACCATCACGGCATTGTCTAAAATTACCGACATATATGGTGCCAGTAAGCTATATCACTCGAGTATGCCAATATGGGGAGACCCATGCACACCACTTGCTATCTCACTCTCAACATTGAGTGTGAGATAGCAAGGCACTGGTGTGCTAATACAATACAATGGAAGGCTATTAAGGATACATTGGGAAACGCACACACGCATAAGGGTTGCAGCCCTTACACAACAAATCCACCCAACATACCCGGATGAACCGGAAATAAATATGCCACTAGGCTATGTATTCACAGGAGGTACCTAGAAGATCACTGCCTCTATGTTATACAAAACTATACTACAAACACGCCCAGCGGTAACCCACACAGCTAAAGGAAGATGGGAACAAGATCTGGGGCAACTGATAGATGACCAAGAATGGTCACGGATCTGTGCACTGACTAAAGGGATATCTTGCAACTTAAGATTTAAATTGATACACTACAAAATAGTGCACAGAACGCATTACACACCACTAAGGCTTAAGCAAATATATCCCACATCTAATGGGGCTTGTCCGAGATGTAATGCAGAGAATGCTAATATATTCCATATGCTATGGGACTGCACTAAATTAAGACACTATTGGCTAGAGGTCTGCGAGGCTCTCAAGATGGCAGATCAACCGGTGGTATGGACACCACAGATTTGCATGTTGGAGGCAGAAGGGAAACTGAACCCGACGTGGCGAAAACTGCTGAACCTGAGTCTGCTCATAGCCAAAAGGGTCATATTAATGAGATGGAAGAATGCACTACCCCCCACGATAGAAGACTGGAATAGAGATATGGTGTGGATTCATGATACAGAAGAACTATATATTGATTCGGTCACACCGCAAAGTAGACCCAGAAACATATGGTCGCGATATAAGCAATATCTGGCCGATCTAAGCGAACCTGAAACCCTGAATTCAGAAGGTGATTTAACTGTATATGTAGCACGTTTGTATAACTGAAAAGGTGTCAATGTATATGCATAACCTGTTAGCAAACATAAATAAAATTGTTAAATAAACATTGACAGGGGGCTATAAGAGCCACAGCCACGGCCAGGCTTATTGGGTTTGGGGAGCGGTATAATGATTGCCTCTCGTAGGGACTCTGGTAGTTTCCCTATTTCGTATGTCTCATTGAGCATCTCTAGGAGCGGAGGGAGTACCTCATTTTTGTACGTTTTATAGAATTCGCTCTGGAGTCCATGAATCCCCGGGGTCTTACTAGTGGGCAGCTGCCTGACTACCTCCTCCAGTTCCTCTAGGGTAATCGGTGCGTCCAAATCCTCTTTCTTCCGCACTAATCTGTGGTAGTCCAATATCTTCTAGCGTTTCTTCTATTTCTTCGTTGTCCCTTCCCCCTTCATCTCCATACAGGAGCCGGTAATAGTCTGCAAATTCCTGATTAACTCCTTCTTGAGTGTCTACTATGCTTCCATCTTCCTTTGCTATCGTTCTAATTGTGGGTCTGGGAGTCTGGTTTTTGTATAGCCATGCCAGAACCCTCCCTGGTTTGTCCCCTCCTGCATGCTGCCTCTCTATATACTTTTTATAGTTGAGGTTGCATAACCTTTCCCAGTGTCCCGCACATTTCTGTTGCAGCTCAAGTACTGCTTCCTTATCTATTTTAGTGTTACCTCCCCTTTTCAACACTATTTCTAGTTCCGTTTCCGCTTCCTGCAGTTCGGCTAAGATCCCGCCTTGTAATCCTTTGGACTTAGCTATGGCTATCCCCCTCACCACCACCTTAAAAGCTTCCCAAAGCGTACCTGCTGCTTTTACACTACCAGTGTTTATCTCAAAATAACTTAGTATTTCCTCTCTCAACTCCTCTCTAAATACATTGTCTTTCAACGTCTCTGCTCGCAGGCGCCATGTTGGTATCTTTGCTCTCGGGGGCCGGTATTGCCATACTAGCATCAGCAGCGAGTGGTCGGAAAGGACCCTTGCTTTATACTCTGCCTGCACTATTTCTGTCATTAGTGCATGTGTGACAAACACATAGTCTAATCTAGTTTGCAGGTCCTGTGGGGCTGCATAGTGCGAATATTGTCTATCCTGCGGGTGGTGTGACATCCGTGCGTCTTCTAACCCTAGATCCGATAACAATGACTGCAATGTCCTCGCAGCTGGCGTGGGTCTATTTATTTTGGTGTCCGATCTATCTATTTTTGGATTCAATACACAAAGTCTCCTCCCCAGATCACGCCCCCGAGGCTCCCACTGAGTTTACCATATAAGGTCCTGAAGTATGCCGCTGTGTCCTGATTAGGGGCGTATGTGTTTACAATGCATATCTCTCTGTTCGCCACCAGCCCCCTCATTACAACCATCCTCCCATCTGGCTCCGCTGTAGATAGCAATAGCTGGAACAGGACATGCGGTGCCACCCAGATAATTACTCCCCTGGCATAGGCCGAGTATGCTGCTCCCACCACAGTTCCCCTTCATTTCTTCCTAATCACATCAAGCTTTTCTTGCATTAAGTGAGTCTCCTGTATCAAGGCTATGTCAATTTTCTGCCTGCGCAGATGCATCATAACCTTATTCCTGTTTAAATAGCTGTTGAGCCCTCTAACGTTCCAAGTAACTATTTTAAGGTCTCCCATGACATATTGAGTTCCCCTCCTCCCTCCGCCAGTGCAATCCCTTCCTTAGTACTTGTAGGCTTGTTCCCCAATTTAACATTTCAACTTCCCCAACTAACCCCCCCACTCCCACTAGCTTAACTATAAACCACTGCACACAACCCCTTCCCTCCCTCCTCCTTACCCCACCCCAACTGGTGCTCGGCTCCATCCCTGGATCTCAGGCTCCCCCGCGTTTGGTCCCGTCTCGGAATGCCGAGATCAGGTACCCGGCAGGGTGTCACCGATATATTGGTGACCTAACTAATCTATACATGGGGGTGGGAGAGCCTGTCCCTTAGGGCTCCCACTTCATTTATTAAGGCGCCATGTTCAAGGATCATACATGTATAGCTCTGGTTGCTTTACTTTGACAGGCAGTATCCTGTCCTATATTCCAGTCCCAGTGTTTGAGAATGCGACACCCTGGGTGCTACGGTCCCCATGCTACTTATCTGCGCCGTCTCCCTTCTTGATGCCCGACTCTTGGGGGCATCTCTGCATGTCCAGCCATTCTGTCGCGTCCTCGGGGGGGGGGGGGTTTAAAAAAAACAATGTTTTATTTTTGTGGAACACCTTCAATTTGGCGGGATAGATCAGCATATATTTGTAGCCCGCTTCTGGCATTCTTCTCTTGACTGTCCCAAAGTTCATGCGTCGGTGTTGTTCTTGCAGTGTGTAGTCCGGGTATGCCGTTATGTTGGCCAACCCTTTTTGTATCGTACCTCCCTTGGGGAAGTATTCCAAGATTTTTTCACCATCACGGTAGTTCAGGATCTTGGCAATCACCAGTCGGGTGGGGGTACCTGGGGTTGGTTTCCTCATTAGAGCTCTATGCGCACGTTCCACCGCAAACCCCTGGGTCAGCGCTCCCCAGCTATCTCCTGCAGCAGCATCGATTTGACGTACTCGGTGGGGTTGGGTCCCTCAACCCCCTCGGGCAATCCTACAATACGTATGTTATTCCTCCGAGCACGTCCCTCCGCCTCCTCCGCTCTGCTTTCCAGGTTGCCCACGCGTTGTTGCAGGGCATGGAGCTCAGACTTATGGGATGCGCATGCTGCAGTGTTCGGGGCCACTTCTTTCTCCAAGTCCCCTGTGCGTTCCGCCAAAGTTCTAACATCTTGCTGGAGGAGATTCACCTCCTCCTGTACAGCCCCGACTCTGAGCTCCAATGCCGCTTTCAGTTCCACCACGGCCGTTTCCAATTTGGTTTCCCAAGCGACTTTCAGGTTTGCAATTGCAGCCAGGATCTCCTGATCTTTGCTCGTGGTGGCTATGCCCTCCATGGGAGTTTTTTCCTTGCTTATAGCCCCCTCTGCCACCGGCAATGTTTTGGCAAACTCATCAATCGTGGGTTGCTTGCCCTTTGTTTTAGGCAGTTTGTTGGCTATCCTGACAGCGTCTAGGTGTGCAAGTGCTAGCTTGCGGCGTGTAGTCTTTGGCCTACGCCCGTCCCGTTCTTGGCGATCGGGGGGCGGGTTATGTCCTATGATTATGCGCTTGCGCGTCTCTTCTCCCGGCCGGTGCACCCCACCTCCTTATACGCCAAGTCTATAATTGCTCCCCCAAACCCGTGGGACTATTTTGAGTGGCTCTACAGTTCCAGTGCGCCTCACCGATGGGCTCCGCCAAGTCACAGGCGCATCCTACACACATGGGCAGCGTACTGCGGCACTCTCATCAGAGTGCTCCTCACTCCTCCTCACCCTGCGCTTCACCTAGGGGCCCGGGGGTATTATCATGTGCCAACTCTTGTGTCCTCCAGCACCCACCCAAGCGCTCGTGTGCCCGGGGGCTCCTGATCTTCGATTGGGTCTGGGTATGCCTGCCCCTCACCAGCCGTGTGTGCGGCGCTGGGGCCTCGCTGATTGTTGTTCCCGGGGGACCGCAGGCTCGCCGCTACAGCTGGTGCGCGCTGGCGGCTTGTCTAGCAGCGTCTTATTTTTCATAGGCGCCGCACGCGCACTGGTTTAGGTGGTGTTGCGTGGTGATGCGTCCTCTGCCAGCCTTAGCGAGGCAGGCCGCCTTCATATATAGTGGGTTGCTTCCCGGGGCTGCGCCACTCCAGGCTGCTACTTGCCTGGCGCCCTCTCTGGCCCCACTGCACCTCTTGGCGTTGCTCCGCTTCGGATGTCCTCCGTCGCCAGGATTATCTGAGGGCTCGCCTCCCAATCGCCAGCCTGACCTCAGCTGCCTGGGTCCCCTTAGGGGCACGCCTCTCTTTTGGGCCGTTTCCCTGCCAGCCTCGTAACGTTGCTACTCAGTGCTGTAGCGGGGGCCGTGCCCACTTGAATCGGGCCCCCCACCTGGCAGTGCGGGCCCGTGCCACTACCACCTTGGGGCCGCCGTGTTCCCTCAAAGGCAGGCTCCGGGGGCAGTATGCCGAGGATCCCGACCGCTTGGTATCTGGTGCTGGTCGCGATCCCGTCACCCTCTGCCTCATACACCCAGAGCGGGGGTGCCCCTGCAGTATGCCTTGCGGCTAGGTGTGTCCTCTGCCGACTCGAGATTTCGTTAGTGCGGCCGGCTGGCCCCTTTGTTTGAGCCCCTCGTCCGCCATCTTGTGCCTTTGTTTCGGAATATGCGTCTTCGTCTGGGATCATGTCTCCGACTCTAAATGTCCCACAGTCTCCAGAGTTGCCACGCACCCGCGTGCCGCATTCATAAGCTCATAAGAGGCGTTCCAGAGCTTCTCCAGCATGGGGTCTGGCATGGATTCACATGCTCATGAATATTCCCCGTCGTCAGGCTGGGAATCCTCGGCAAAGAAAAAAATCAGTATCAGTTTTGTTTCTGATCGGTCTTTCTTAGTAGTAACTAATCACTGATCTCTGGGTCATACTGCCCCTAGCCAATGACTGCTCTCTGCCTAAGCCCCTCCCCTGGCAGCCATCTTCAGATTTTTACGGCACGCTCAAGTGTTGGGAGTCCTCGTGTTTAGCTCTCAAGCTTTTTGCTGTGTTTTTGCGCTTTTAAAAGAGATTTTCTCATTTTTATGTCAAATAGAGCCTCATGCTCCACCGTGTCTACATCCGATAAACGGGGACCTGTTTCAGATTTTTCTACGCCCCTCAAGGGTGAAGTTTTCATCGAGTTACGAGTTCAGAAGTTTCTGTGGCCTACCCCGGACATGGCCCAGGAGAAAGGAAGCTCGACGCCCGGAAAGCTGTTCAGGGTTTGCTCTGGATGCCAGCTGCAGAATGTGTTGAAAGAGGACCAACATTCAAAGTGCTTCTACTGCCTTCATGAGGACAAAACGCATGTGGAGAAGGACTGTGCGTTTTGCGGAAACATGTCGGAACGGACCATCAAGGATCGACATCTTCGTCTCTCCAACTGGCTGGAAGGAAAGAGCGCGTCAGGTGAGAAGAAGAAGAAGAAGAAGAAGTCTGAGCGGTCTTCTAAGTCCTGTGAGGGCACCCCGGCGACGGGGGCCCAACGGAAGGCAAAGCACCATGAGTCCGCGGGCACCGGGAGCGCCGAACGGTCGGGCTCCTCGGCTGTCGGGCAGAGCGCATCCTCTCCAGCACCATCAACCACGAGCCAACGCTCTGGTTCAGGGAAGAGGAAAGCCGAGAACCCGGCGAAGCTTCTGGAGAGGCCCCGGTCAGTCTCGAAGGATCCAGCCGAGGGGGACCGAGGCGGTAACCCTCCCCCCAAGGTGAAGGCCACAGGCCCGCACAAGGTGGCGAAGGCCTTGATTCACCCGACTATGGCCTCTATCGAGGAAGTCGCGGTGGCCCTGGCGCAGCCTGAGGAGGCTACACCAGTGGAGGCGACCTCAGGGCCCAGAGTTTCCCTGCCACCGTGGAGGGAAGCCTCTTTCAGGCCCATCGAGAAGACCCCCGTGAAGACCCTGTCAGAAAGAGGGGGGGGGGGTGGTGGCCATTGGGGACACAGACACCGCCTCCGAGGAGGAACTGGTTGAAGTCTTGGAGGGCCTCGACGAGGGCGTCGAAGAGGCCCGGTCCCACGGGAGGGATCCCGACGAAGAGGACGACGAGAGCGCCGGTGGCGCCGGCGAGGTTCCTAGTCAACCGTTGCGCCCGTCGCTTCCGGAGCCGAAGGACAACTCGGCAGCCATTTTGTTGGCAATACAATCCTTATGTTCGGAGATAAGGACGAGATTGCCCCTACCACCATCCGAGGAGCCGGAACCAGGCCCGACGGAGGAGCCAGAGCCAAGCCCATCGGGAAGTCCCCCAAACAAGAGAAGACAGACCCATCCAGGCCCGCCTTTTCAGCCCTCGCGGCCTGCTCAGCCTTTTCCCACGTCCCCCGTACCTGGGGATGACACAGGAACGGCCACGACGGATACGGATGACGACGACGGTGGCGACGTCGGGACGGAGCTCCCATCGCCTCCAGCCCGGGTCTCTCCGCCTGACGAGATTGGGTCTTTCTACACTATGATCGCCAGGGCATCTGAGCTTTTTCAGCTCTGCCCCGAAGAGAAGGAGGAGGAAGGTTTCCTTTACCAACGGCGCGAGGCCAAGAGGAAGACAGTCCTCGCCGTACCCCTGTTGGATGACATCTGGAACGAGTGTCTCACCCTTCTCAAGAACCCGTCTACAACGCCTGCCAAGAGGGATCAGTACGAGAAGAAGTACTGGGTCCCCGACGCGGCACCTTTGTGTCTTAGGGCGCAACCGACCTCTGACTTGGTCGTCTCAGCGGCGGCCAAGAAGAAAGTGGGGGGGGGGGGGCATCATCGGCCTCAACGTCAACTTCCCCGCCGGACGGCAAAGGAAAGAAGCTGGATGCAATGGGACGACGAGTTATCTCGTCGGCGGCAACAACGATTAAGGCGGCCAACGCCCTCGCGATCGTGGCCCGCTACGGCAGGGAGTTATGGTACAAGATCGCCGCCCTGTTGGACTTCCTACCGGACAACAAGAGGGCTGAGGCCCTGGAGATCTTGCAGGAAGGTGAGGTGGCGTCGGACCACGCCATACCGTGGCAATGGACATTGCCGACACCGGTTTCTGGCAGCTAGGCAACGGCGTTTGCCTCAGACGACGAGGGTGGCTCAAGGCGACGGATTTCCACCAGGACGTACAAGGCAAGGTTTTGGACATGCCGTTCGACCGGGACAACTTATTTGGGAAAATAGAGGATGAGTCCCTCCAAGCCATCAAGGCGGACACAGAGACAGCTAAGGCCCTAGGAGTTCTCCAGCAAGGAAGGCCGTCCTTCCGGAGCTCCGGAGGCAAGCAGGGTGCCTCCAAGGGATTCGGCGGTGGCTCCTCTATGTACCGCCAAGCGGCCCGCTCCTCGTCACAGGAAGCCTATAGAGGACGAGGCAAGTCGGGTGGATCCCACTGTCGTCGCCAGGGAGGCCAAGGCGGCAAGGCGTCCTCCAAGCAAGATTGAACCTACCGTGGCGTCGGGCCCCCACCGAAGCACCCCGGTGGTAGGCCGGCTGGCGAAGTTCGTCAGCGTGTGGGAGTCCATCTCCACCGACCATTGGGTGCTGGACACCCTGGCCCAGGGGCACGCCCTCGAATTTCTAAAAAAGTGCCCCCGCATTCCTCCCGTGGCCAGGAAAGAAAACCACGTCCCTCAACTACTGTTGGAGGTAAGGGCGATGCTCAAGAAAGGTGCAATCAAGCTCTTCCCAAAGAGGCTCCGGGGCTCCGGAGTATACTTAAGGTACTTCCTCATGAAAAAGAAGACAGGAGGGTTGCGACCCATCCTAGACCTGCGACGACTGAACAAGTACATCAAGGCACAGAAGTTCCGGATGGTCACCCTCCAGCATGTGCTGGAACAGCTGGAGGAGGGCGATTTCCTGTCGTCGTTGGATTTGGAGAATGCATACTTTCACATTCCCATTCTAAAAGGACACCGGAAGTTCCTCAGATTCGTGGTCCAAGGGTGGCACCACCAGTTCAAGGCCCTCCCGTTTGGATTGAAGTCGGCACCCAGGGTTTTCACCAAGTGCCTCGCTCCAGTGGCGGCACGGCTGCGCCTGCAGGGGATCCACATCTACCCCTACCTGGACGATTGGCTCATTCGCGCAAGGACAAGGGAGCTCGCTGTAGAACACACAGCGAAGACTGTCCAGCTGCTCACGGACCTGGGGTTCTGCATCAACTTCCCCAAGTCCCACCTGGTCCCCTCTCAAGTTGCACTGTTTCTGGGAGCCAAGTTCGACACAGTGGTGCGTCTGGCCTCGCCGTCAGAGGAAAGGACGAAGGCCATCCTAGGCAAGGTGCAGCGTCTGCTGGCCACAGATGTGGCCAGGGTAAGGTCCATCAAGTCCCTCCTCGGGATGATGTCCTCTTGCATTTATCTCGTGCGCCTGTGCAGGCTTCGGATGCGCCCTCTACAGGAGTTCCTCGACGCCCGCTGGATTCAAGCGACGGGCAGCTTCGAGGACAGAATCCCTCTCAACAAGACCTTCCGACGAGCGATCCGGTGGTGGGGCACCAGCGCTCATCTAGCGGCAGGGACAGACTTTCAGACCCCGGCCCAACAGGCGACGGTGACGACGGATGCCTCCCTGTAGGGGTGGGGCGCGCACACCGGAGATCTTCACGCGAGAGGTTTTTGGCTCCCGGAGGAGAAGCCACTCCACATCAACATCCTGGAGCTTCGGACAGTGTTCTGGGCCCTCAGGTCCTTTCTCCGGTCCCTCAAGGGCAAGGTGGTGAGGATTTTCACCGACAAAACCACCACGATGTTCTACATCCGAAAGCTGGGTGGAACCAGATCCCCGGCCCTATCCAAGGAAGCCCAGGATCTGTGGCATTGGGCCGTTGCTCAAGGGATGTTTCTGGTGCCGTTTCATCTGGCAGGGATAAAAAACACCATCGCCGACTCACTCAGCAGAGAGCTGCACTCGTGCCACGAGTGGGAACTACGCCAGGATCAAGTGGACCGACTCTTTCAGCGATGGGGAAAACCCCAGATCGACCTGTTCGCTACGGCGGCGAACTCCAAGTGGCAGAGGTTCGCCAGCAGGTTTCCCCAACCGAGGAGCATGGGCGATGCTTTCTCGTTCCTCTGGGATGGCCTGTTCCTATATGCGTTCCCACCGTTGCTGCTCCGACTCGTCAACCAGCTCAAGAGGTCCCGGTCCAGGATGATCCTCGTCGCACCGGCGTGGCCGAGGCAGATCTGGTTCCCGGACCTTCTGGACTTGTCGGCGTCCCTACCGGTCAAGCTGCCGACAGACGCAGATCTTCTTCCAGAGAAGGAGGCGCCATCCTTCATCACGACCCGGAGTCGCTGAACTTGCAGGCCTGGCTCCTGCAGCACTAGAGTTTGGAGGGTACGATATCCCGGCTGACTGCAGAGAGGTTCTTGCAAAGGCCAGTGCGTTCAACTCTCAAGTGCTACGGACATAAGTGGAAGAGGTTCTCTGTCTGGTGCCGAGCACAGACAATTAACCCTCTGCGGATTACGGCCCCTCAAGTACTGCCGCACCTACTGTCACTGGCCAAGGCTGGACTAGCTCACGCTTCCATCAAGACACATTGGCTGCAATCTCCCGATACACCAGAACTACGGGACGGGCGTCCTTGTGGTCTCATCGCCTGGTGAAGGAATTAATGAAGGGACTCTTCTGATCGTTCCCGTCGGTGAAGGCTCCTGCCCCGGCGTGGGAACTCAATGGTGCTGTCCAGGCTCATGGGGGCGCCATTCGAGCCTCTGCTTTCGGCGCCGTTGAAGTTCCTGTCGTGGAAGACAGCATTTCTTGTGGCGATCACCTCCGCACGACGAGTGGGAGATATCTAGGCCCTATCCTGCAAGCCTCCATACTTGACTTTTCACGACACGAGGGTGGTGCTGAGGATGCACTCCTCCTTTATGCCCAAGGTGCCATCGGACTTCCACCTCAACGAGCCCTTGGTGTTACCAGTTTTCTTCCCGTCGCCTTCGTCGCCGGCCGAGAGGACTTTGCACTCGCTGGATGTGGCTAGAGCGCTGAAGTTCTACGTGGACCGCACAAAGAGTTTCGGAAGACATCACAGAACTTTGGACCTGTGAACCAAGGGAAGGCTCTCTCGAAGGCTTCCATTTCCAGATGGCTCTCCGGCTGCATCATGCACTGTCACCGGTTGGCAAACCGACCGTTGCCCGGCCGTCCAAGAGCCCATTCGACCAGAGCAATCGCTGCTACCACAGCGTTCTTGTCTGGTGTGCCCCTGCTGGACATCTGCAGGGCTGCTACGTGGAGGTCGACGCACACCTTCACGAGATTCTACTGCGTCGACCGGGATTCCAGGGAGGAGTCCAGAGTCGGCCAAGCAGTGCTGCGCAACCTGTTCACCTGAGGGTGGGCCTGGTGAGAAGGTAAGAGTGCTTAATTTTGAGTTTATGTAATGCTTAATGTTGAGCCTTTGCCACCTCCCGTGGTTGTGCATGTGTGTACTGCTATGTATTCTTATATTCATGAGCATGTGAATCCATGCCAGACCCCATGCTGGAGAAGGAACAAGTTACTTACCTGTAACTGTTGTTCTCCAGCATGGGTCTGGCATGAATTCACATGCAAACCCTCCCTCCTACCCCTCTGCGGCTCTTCTCTTCGTCCTACTGCCAGTGTATGCGCTACCAAATCTGAAGATGGCTGCCCGGGGAGGGGCTTATGGAGAGGGCAGTCATTGGCTGGGGGCAGTATGACCCAGAGATTAGTGATTGGTTACTACTAAGAAAGACAGATCAGAAACGAAACTGATACTGATTTTTTTTCTTTACCGAGGATTCCCGGCCTGATGACGGGGAATATTCATGAGCATGTGAATCCATGCCAGACCCATGCTGGAGAACAAGTTACAGGTAAGTAACTTGTTCCATATATGTTGCTGTATATGCATATTTCGAGGGGATTGGGTCCTCCGACGTATTCCATATCTATGACATGTAATCACCACAGCTGTGCTGCTTCGGAAACTTTTTTCGGCGTCTGCGTCCTGCGTCGATGACGTTGATGCGCCGTCGTCGAGGACCTCCTCCGACGTCATCCGATGTGATAAGTAGGACGCACGACGCCCGTAGCCTCAGTTCCGTTTTTTCCGCGAACATGTTGCTTCGTGAATCTCGGTTAACGCCTCAACTCTTTGGAGTTCTGTTCTTCTCGGTTCTTCGAACCTGCTCGTTTTTGTGAAAATCCTTCTTGTGAAGATGTCTTCTACTTCGTCTTCGACCCCGCGTCCGGGCTTCAAGAAGTGCGGGGAGTGTGGGTCCAAGATGTCGGTGACGGACTCGCACGACGCCTGCCTCTGGTGCCTCGGGGAGGCCCACGACACGGATGACTGTATCGACTGCCAGTCGCTCACATCCAAAGCCTTACGCAAACGTAAGAAGAATTAGTCGGTAGGTCGGGTGTCCAAGCCCCGGAAGTCGAAGTCTACGGGGCTTTCGACGGATGATTCGAGGGGTGACTCTCCGCTTCATCGTCGGAAGTCTCGTGGGTCTCCTTCTAGGAGTCGGTCTCTCCACTCCTCAGCCTCTTCGAGGCATTCTCGGAAGCGCCGACACCGGTCGTCTTCCAGGTCCTCTTCGGAGGACTCTGCCCGGCACGTCGCTTACCCCACCAGCCGTGCGACGCCGGAGGAATGGGCTTCCTTCGGGAAGAAAATGCTGGCGATTCTTGAGTCGCAGGGTACTAAGCTGTCCGCGCCCCCGCGTGGGGTCGGTCGTGAGAGGTCGAGAGACACCGCTCGCAAGAGTGGTCGGCACGAGTCACGGGAGAGGTCCCGTTCGGACAAGGAGACTCGTTCTCGACGTACCCGTTCCAGGTCCCGGTCCTCGACACGTTCGAGACCGTGTGCACCTGTGAGGTCTTCGAGGAAGACGTCGACGTCTGAGGCGTCGAGGGCGTCGACAGGCTTTCTCGAGGCTTTGGCTCCAAGGAAGTCGTCGACGCTCAGGTCGTCGAAGGACACGCTCGGGGGCTCCGGCTTCGAGGGCTGTGTCGACGCCGCCGATGCTGGCGGCGCTGCATCTGACGACGACGCCGATTTCCTCGACGTCGATGCCGATCCTCTCGGCGCCGATGCCTGTTCTCTCGACGCCGGCGCCGATTCGCTCGACGCCATCGACGCCTTTCGTGTCGGAGGTACCCCGTGGCACGGGGGAACCCCCTAGGAAGGCTCTGGTTAAGAGCAAGCACTCTCGGGTGCCTTCTTTTCGCCACCTGGAATACATTTCAGAGGCGGATGAGGATTCTGATGGCCTGGTTCCTAGTCAGGTTCCAGATGAAATTGTCTCGGGCCATAGTCAGTTTGACGATTTGAGGCAGTCACTGCATGATGCCAGTGGACTGGACACCTCTCCGGAGGTGGAGTTTTGTAGGCCTGAGCCTGGCTCTCATGCCGATTCCTCGTACCGGCGCCTTATGGCTAGGGTTTCTGAGTACTTGGGATGGTCTGCTTCCCCAGGGGAGTTTGTGCAGGATGATCTAACGGACATCCTTGATGTTGGTCCCCCAACTGACCCGGTACTGCCGTTCCATATGGCTTTACAGAGAAGGGTGGCGGCGGCTTGGACTGCTCCGGAGAGTCTCCCGGCGGTGGGCAGATCCTTGTCGCGAAAATACTGTCCAGCCAGTAGCGACCCCAGCTACTTGACCAGACACCCCACTCCGGAGAGTTTGGTGGTGCAGGCGGCCACGGCCCTGGCAAAGCAGGCGTCATACCCTACCATCCCTCCTGATAGGGACGACAAACGTTTTGATGGCTGGGTCGAAGAAAGTGTTTTCTTCTGGTGGTATGGCGCTTCATGCGGCCAACTCCATTTGTGCCTTGTCTCGTTTCACACACACTCTGTGGAACTGTGTTGCGTTAGCGGCTGAACATATTCCCGAAGGGGACGAACGGGATGGTTTCCTTGCTATGGTCCAGGATGGTAAGGATGCCATGTGTGAGTCCGTTCAGTCGGGTTTGGACTTAGCTGAATGCGTCAGTAGGTCCATGGCGGCGAGCACCGTGATACGCAGGTTTGCGTGGTTGCGGAAGTCGGGGTTTGCTCCTGATGTGCAGTCCCGGCTCCTCAACATGCCCTTTGACGGTGAACACCTTTTTGGCAGCAAGGCTGACGAGAGCCTTGAGAGGTTGCAGACCTCAAGAGCTGCAGCGAAGTCGTTGGGCGCTGCAGTTCGCCAACCTCCGCCTTTTCGTCCTAGGGGACAGCAGTGGAGGGGTGGTTCCTTTCGCTATTACTCGTCCTTCAGTAAAGCGAGAGGATCTGGCAGTCAAAGAGGCCAGCGCAGGGGTACCAGAGGTGGACGACAGGGTACCCGTGGTGCCAAGGCCGCTCGGGCAGTTGCCTCTTTGCCCTCAGGTAACGCGGCAGCCGCTCCCACTCAGTCATGAGGCCATGTCCCATGGTTCGCCGGTTGGGGGAAGGCTGGCGCAGCATCTTGTAGAGTGGCAAGCCATTACTTCAGATGTGTGGGTTCTGGAGATCATAACCCACGGCTACTGTCTTCCCATTCGGCGCAGGCCTCGCGACAATCAACCGGGGAACCTCTCTTTGCAGAGTCCGGATCCGCTCCTTGCGCAGGAAATTCAAGCCCTGCTGGAGAAAGGCGCCATAGAACTGGTGCCTGTAGCGGAGAGGAACAAGGGTTGGTATTCCCCTTATTTTTTGATTTCGAAGAAAAACGGGGGATTGAGACCCATCATGGACTTGCGCGGTTTGAACAAACTCCTCAGGAAGGACAAGTTCAAGATGGTTACTCTCTCTCAAGTCCTCCAGGCCCTTCAGCTTCAAGACTGGTTGGTGTCACTCGACCTCAAGGATGCTTACTTCCATGTGCCGATCCATCCCAAGCACAAGAAGTACCTGAGGTTCGTGCTTGGCGACTCGCACTTTCAGTTTCGGGTCCTGCCGTTCGGATTGACCTACGCCCGAGGGTTTTCACCAAGCTCATGGTGGTGGGGGCAGCGCATTTCAGGCAAGGGGGGGGGATTCACGTCTACCCCTACCTGGACGATTGGTTGATCAGGGGGAGCTCTCCCGAGCAAGTCCTGGATCATCTGTCCGTCACCTGCCACTCCCTTCACAGGCTGGGCTTCTCCCTCAATTTAAAGAAGTCCCATTTGACGCCAACACAGCGGCTCCAGTACATCGGAGCAGTGCTCGACACTTCCCTGGGGCAGTGTTTTCCTCCCCAGGTGAGGGCTCTTCACATTCAGCAGATGGTGCACAAGTTTCAGCATGCCCAGACGCTCCCAGCGTTCGAGTTCTTGAGGTTGCTCGGCCTCATGGCATCCTGCATTCTTCTGGTGCCAGAGGCTCGCCTGCGGATGAGATCTTTGCAGTGGGCACTTAAGACGCAATGGTCGCAGTCCTCCGGCAGGATGTCGGACCCGGTTCAGGTGCCGCCCTCGGTCGCCCAGGACCTTCTGTGGTGGGCCGTCAAAGGCAACTTGATGAAGGGGGCTCCATTTTCGCTTCCCTGGCCGGAGGTGACGATCGTGACGGATGCATCCCTCACGGGATGGGGAGCTCATGCCAACGGGCTGACAGTCAGCGGTCGTTGGTCTCCGTCGGAGTCCAGACTCCATATCAATCTGTTGGAGCTGAGGGCCGTCAGGCTAGCCCTGAAGGCTTTTCTGACGACTGTGCGAGGAAAGAGTGTCCTGATCCTGACGGACAACACAGTGGCCATGCACTACCTCAACAAAAAGGGGGGGGGCAGGGTCACTTTCTCTGTGCAGGGAGGTGATGCAGCTCGAGTTCTGGGCCATCCAGCAGGAAGTTTCGATCTCGGCAGTTCATTTGGCCGGAGACGAAAACGTGACGGCGGACGCTCTGAGCAGGCAGAATGCAATCTCTCACGAGTGGGAGTTGGCTCAGGAGATTCTCCTGGAGATCTTTGCCCTTTGGGGGACCCCTCGAGTGGATCTCTTCGCCTCCAGTGTCAACCGGAAGTGCGAAAGGTTTTGCTCACGGGAATTTCCTCCAAAAGGAGCCTTAGGAGACGCGTTTGTGGTGGAGTGGTCATTCCCGCTGCTGTATGCGTTTCCTCCAGTCCCCGTCATCCCGCAAGTGCTGCGGAGGTTACGAAAGTTCGGTTCCCGGATGATCCTCATTGCCCCGGCGTGGGCCCGGAGGACGTGGTACCCGGACCTTCTCGACTTGTCCATCTGCCCTCCACGTCGTCTTCCCTACCGAGACAATCTGCTCTCACGGGAGGGGGGTCAGGTTCTCCATCCAGAGGTCAGATCCCTCAACCTTCACGCTTGGCTTCTGAAAGGTTGAGGTATAAGGATTGGGACCTCCCTGAAGACGTGATGGAGGTGTTGCTTTCGGCCTGAAGGCCAGCAACAAAGTCTCTGTACCGTTGCTGTTGGCGTAAATTCTGCGACTAGTGCAGAGTTCAGAATGTGGATCCTTTTGCATGTGACATCCCCATGGTTCTGTCCTTTTTACTTTCTTTGGCCCACAGGGGCTTGCAAGTGGGTACCATTAAAGGTTACCTGGCGGCGCTGTCCATCTTTAAGCGCTCGTCTGAAGAGTGTTCTTACTTTAAAATCCCTTTAATTTCACAGTTTCTGAAAGGGCTCACTAATGTGTTCCCTCCGTCACCTTTCCTGGTGCCCGGTTGGGATTTAAACCTTGTTCTTAAGTTTCTTATGGGTGCTCCGTTTGAGCCTTTACATTCTTGCCCTTTGAGGCTGTTAACTCTGAAAACTGTGTTTTTAGTTGCGGTTACTTCCGCTCGCAGAGTGAGTGAGTTACAGGCACTTTCAGTTAAGCCACCCTTCACTGTATTTCACAAGGACAGGGTTGTCCTTAGAGTTCGTCCTTCTTTTCTTCCGATGGTAGTGACGGAATTTCATTTGGCCCAGAAGGTTGTTCTTCCGGCATTCTATCCTCCCCCGCATCCTGTTAAGGAAGAGGAGAGGCTCCCTAGGCTTGATCCTAGGAGAGCTTTAAGCTTTTATGTTTCACGCATGTCCCGGGTCAGAGTGGATGATCAACTCTTTATTGGTTATGCTGGAAAGCGTTTGGGGCGAGCTGTGACGAAACAGACTTTGTCTTGCTGGATTATTTTGGCCATCTTTGAGTGTTACCGCTTGTCGGGTAAGGACCCACCGGCTGGCTTGCAGGCCCATTCTACCGGGGTATTGCTGCATCTACTGCCCGGCAGAGGGGTGTTCCTATTCGCAACATCTGTGATGCAGCCACCTGGGCTTCAGTACATACATTTGTACGTCACTATTCCCTCGATTCCATCCGGGGACAGGATCTGGCCTTTGGCAAGGCGGTCCTTTGCTCTGCTATTTGATTGGCTATTCTAAATTTTGATTCTAAATTCTTTCCCTCCTCCTTGCTCTGGTACTGCTTTGGGAGTCTGTCATAGATATGGAATACGTCGGAGGACCCAATCCCCTCGAAGAACAAGTTACTTTCTTACCTGGTAACGTTCTTTCGATGGGATGTTCCGACGACGTATTCCATATCGCTCCCGCCCTGCCTTCCCCGCTGCAGAATTTCTTTTGCAATTGCAGCTTACGTTCTGCAAGGCTTTGTGTCTGACTGACAGTTGACTAATGTCACACGTTCTGGGGGAAAAAACTACAACTGAGGCTATGGGCGTCGTGCGTCCTACTTATCACATCGGATGACGTCGGACGTCGGAGGAGGTCCTCGACGACGACGCATCGACATCATCGACGCAGACGCCGAAAAAAGTTTCCGAAGCAGCACAGCTGTGGTGATTACATGTCATAGATATGGAATACGTTGTCGGACCATCCCATCGAAAGAACGTTACCAGGTAAGAAAGTAACTTGTTCTTCAGCAAGGATCAGTCTCCGGATTGCGGAAGCTCCACTAGGGCACAGCCTCTCACATAGCTCGCTTAGCCACGCCCCCGACCTTTGTGACACCCTTCACTCTGCTAGTGGCATTGATACGTCACCAGAGCTAGAGTTTTCAAAACCTGACCCTGCAGAACATGCAGATTCATGGTACAGGAGTTTGATGAATAGGGTTGTGGAATACATGGGCTGGGATAGATCATCACCCACATTTGATCAGGATGATATGACTGATATACTTGACCAGGGCCCCCAGAAGGACCCAGTTGTCCACTTCCATAGGGCACTTCAGAGGACAGTGGAAAAAAACTGGGAGGTTCCTGATACTGCTTCTGTAGTCAACAGTAATTTTCCAAAGAAGTACAGAACTGCGAGTTCTGACGCTGATTACTTAAGGAGGCATCCCACTCCAGAAAGTCTGGTTATTCAGGCAGCAACTTCGTCAAGACCAACAGCCTATCCATCTATCCCTCCAGATAAAGAGGGTAAGAGGGTGGAGGCTTGGGCCCGTAAGGTCTTTACCTCGGGTAGCATGGCTCTCAAGTGTACAAATGTAACCTGGCCAGGTTCACCCATAACCTGTGGGACTGCATTTTTGGCGGCGGGTGATCATATTCCGGAAGGCGAGGAAAAGGAAGGCTTCCTGAATATTGTCAAAGACGGGAAGGAGGCAATGGGGGAGTGTCTCCAGTCTGGACTGGATACTGCTGATAGTATCAGAAGATCTATGGCTGCAAGCACTGTGTTACGCAGATTTGCGTGGTTGAGGAAGTCTGGGTTTGCACCAGACGTGAAGGCCAGACTACTCAACATACCTTTTGATGGCTTGAGGCTGTTGGCAGTAAAGCTGATGTAAGCTTAGAAAAACTGCAGGCTTCAAAAGCGGCGGCTAAATCTCTTAGTGCCTCTATGCGATAGCCTCAGAAACCTTATTCGGGATCATCTTCCTGGAGAGGTCGTTCTTTTCGGTACTACTGCTCTTTTGGTAGAGGAAGAGGACAGGCCAAACAAAGAGGTAAAAGAAATGTTGCTCATGGTGGACGAGGAAAAAGTGCAAAACCAGCCTCAGGAACGGCATCTTTGCCCTCAGCCGCTCCTGCAGCCGCCTCCAAGTCACTCTGAGGCCTTATCACACAAAACCCTGGTGGGAGGCAGAATCTCACAGCATCTGAAAGAATGGCGGGGCATTACTTCAGATGCTTGGGCACTGAAGACAGTAGCTCAAGGTTACTGCCTTCCCTTCCTAAAAGGGCCTCATTACCATCCACCGGGAACCTTTTCTGTCAAAATTCCAGATCCGCTCCTTGTAGAGGACATTTTAACCCTGCTAGAGAAAGGTTCAATAAAACATGTACCTGTAGCGGAGAGGAACAAGGGTTGGTATTCCCCTCCCCCCCTACTTTCTCATCCCAAAGAACGACGGAGAATTGAGACCCATCTTGGACTTAAGAAACTTGAACAAGTTCCTCAGGAAGGACAAGTTCAAGATGGTAACCCTTTCTCAGATCCTTCAGGCTCTTCAACTCCAAGACAACCATGTTATCATTGAACCTTCAGGATGCTTATTTTCATCTGCCAATCCATCCCAAGCACAGAAAGTAATCCATCCCAAGCACAGAAAGTACCTGAGGTTTGCGGTTGGAGGTTCTCACTATCAGTTTAGAGTTCTGCCATTCGGGCTGACCTCTGCCCCGAGAGTTTTCACCAAACTGATGGCGGTTGTGGCAACGAGTCTCAGGAGAGGGGGGATTCATGTCTACCCTTACCTGGACGATTGGTTGATCAGAGCGCGTTCTCCCGAACAAGCTCAGGAACATCTGTCGATCACCTGTCACTTCCTTCACAAACTGGGCTTCTCCCACAATTTCAAGAAGTCCTACTTGATACCATCCCAAAAGCTCCAGTTTATTGGAGCAGTCTTGGATACTTCCTCGGGCAAAGCCTCGCCTTCCGAGGTGAGAGCTCTCCACATTCTGCAGATGGTAACAAAGTTCAAGAATGCCCAGCATCTGCCGGCCTTCGATTTTCTGAGGTTGCTCGGCCTCATGGTATCCTGCATTATTCTGGTGCCCCAGACTCGACTGAGGATGAGATCTCTTCAATTGGCCCTCAGAACTCCCTGGTACCAATTCTCGGGGAGTATGTCGGATCTTCTGCAAGTCCCGAGTGCAGTTGCTCAGGATCTACTATGGTGGGCTTGCAACGACAACATCCTCAAGGGTGAATCTTTTTGGCAACCATGGCTGGCGATAACAGTAATGACGGACGCCTCACTCACGGGGTGGGGAGCCCACACCAACGATCTGACAATCAGCCGTCGTTGGTCTCCATCCGAGTTCAAACTACACATCAACCTATTGGAGCTGAGGGCAATCAGACTAGCGCTGAAGGCCTTCCTGCCCTCTGTACAGGGAAAGAATGTCCTGATAATGACAGTGTGGAAATAAAAAGGCTGGAGACAAGACAAGACAAGTGCTACAATAATATTTTTTATTGCCGTATGGTTGATCAACAAAAAGTCAGTAACTGAAAGTTCTGGCGGTTGCTTCACCGTGGGGTTTTCCATCCCCAATTGCCTTTGCGATAAGGCTGTTGTCCTCTAACTCGAGCTGTCTGGATAGGCCCACCACTCGGGGTTGCCTGCATGCTCCTTCTCGGCGTCCTGTGAATGTAATAGACAGCGTTGGTTAGGAAAGGCGGGTTTTTGTAATCCTCACTAGTTTCAAACCCCCACCAATGAGCAGATGTCCTGCCTAGCTCATCTGTTATTGGTTGGGAGGGTTTGGTCCCGCCTCCCGTAAGACCGGGTTTCCCTGCCGTCAATTCCATCTGCCCCTGCAGCATGGGGATAGTTCCTAAGGCACTTCCAACAGCGCGATCCATGCGGCGCCGGGACTCGGGGCCATATGGGTGGTCCCTAATGTCGGGGGTCTTTCTCGTCCTCGGCCGCGGGCCGCGGCCGCCGTGGACTGCTTCCAGAAAAGGTTCCTGCCCCCTTCCAAGTCCGGGCTGTCGACTCCAGTAAGGTGGGTAGCTAACACCGCCGTAGCGTTCCGCTGCGGCGTTTCTGTTCCCTTCAGGTTCGTTGTGCTCGTCTGTTGTGCGTGAATTGGCGGTCCTCCATAAGTCCGTCGCTGGTACCCCCTCACAGACGGACAACACGGTGGCCATGTACTACCTCAACAAGAGAGGAGGCGTAGGATCACTACCACTGTGCAGAGAGAAAATGCAGCTCTGGTTCTGGGCAATAAAACAAGGAATCTCTCTATCGGCAGTTCAGCTAGCCAGAGAGCAGAACACGGCGACAGACGCTCTGAGCAGGCAGAGCACAGTCTCCTACGAGTGGGAGCTAGCTCAAGAAGTCCTTCTGGAGATCTTTGCCCTTTGGGGAACCGCTCAAGTGGATCTGTTCGCGACCATGGTCAACCGGAAGTGCGAACAGTACTGCTCAGGAGATGCGTTCGTGGTGGACTGGAAGTTTCCACTTCTGTACACGTTTCCTCAAGTCCCGTTGATTCCTTATGTAATCAGGAGGTTGAGAAAGTTTGGGAAACCCATGATCCTAATTGCCCCGGATTGGGCCAGGAGGACGTGGTACCCGGACCTTCTGGACATGTCCATCTGCCCTCCAATACGTCTTCTGCAAAGAGAGGATCTTCTATCGCAAGAGGAAGGTCGGGCTCTCCATCCAGAGGTCAAAACACTCAACCTTCACGCATTGTTTCTGAGAGGTTGAGATACAAGGATTGGGATCTTCCGGATGACGTAATGGAGATTTTGCTTTTGGCCAGAAGGCCAGCAACTAAATCCCTGTATCGATGCCGTTGGAATAAATTCAGTATCTGGTGCAGGGATAAGAATGTGGACCCTTTTCAATGTGGCACCCCAATGGTGCTTTCTTTCCTATTGCATCTAGCCAATCTGGGTATCCAGATCAGGACAATTAAAGGATATCTGGCTGCGCTGTCCATTTTCAAGCACACCTCGGAAGAGGTTTCCTACTTCAAAATTCCATTAATCATTCAATTCTCGAAAGGGCTTACTAACGTGTACCCTCCAGTCCCTTTTGATGTCCCAACTGGATTTAAATCTGGTACTTAAGTTTCTAACTTGTATACCTTTTTGAACTTCTACTCTCCTGTCCCTTGCAGCTTCTAACATTAAATACTGTCCTTCTTGTAGCCTTAACATTAGCCCGCAGGGTTAGTGAGTTACAGGCTCTCTCATGCAAACCTCCGTATACTACTTTTTACAAGGACAAAGTAGTTCTTAAGGTTAAACCTTCTTTCTTAACAAAAGTAGTTTCTGACTTTCACTTGTCACAAAAGATCATATTACCAATGTTCTACCCTCCTCCTCATTTGGGCAAAGAAGAGAGATTGCATAGACTGGACCCTAAAAGGGCTCTGTTTTTACATTTCAAGAATGTCAAAATTGTGTCAGGATGACCAACTTTTTGTAGGTTATACTGGCAATAAATTGGCTTTAGCGGTGACAAAACAGACCATATCCCGCTGAATCATTTTGGCTATAATTGAGTGCTACAGATTGGCGGGAAAGGACCCACTGGATGGGCTTCGAGCCCATTCCACTAGGGGGATGGCTACTTCTGCGGCTCTGATGAGGGCAGTCCCTGCAGCAGATATTTGTTCAGTTGCAAAATGGGCATCAATGCATACCTTTATCAAGCATTATTGCTTAGATGCTTCTTCTTCTTCTAATGAAGGTTTATTTGCAAAGCTGTACTCCATTCCGTCCATGACAAAAATAATTAGTACTCCCACCTCCAAAATTCCCACTGCTATGGGAGTCTATCATAAAATGAGGAATACGTGGGAGGACACAATCCATTCGAAGAACAAGTTACTTGCCAACTCTAACGTTCTTTCGACTGGATGTTCCTCCCATCCTACCCCGCAGTACAGTTTACGCTAGTTAGACTTCTCTCACCCGAAGGGTCTTTCAGTCATGAGGCACGCCTGCGTGTTCCTTGAATATTTCCTCCAAAAAACAGAACTGAAGCCAACCGGCGCGGCACGAGCTACTTATACTGATGATGATGTCGACATGGTACAGAGCCCCTCGAGGGACATCGACGCCACAACCTCGTGCACAGTGCCCTCTGCCGAGAATTTTTTTTGCGAAGCTGGCGAATAAGAATACCATAAGATGAGGAATACTTGGGAGGACCATCCAGTCGAAAGAACGTTACTGTTGGTAAGTAACTTGTTCATCACATTCGTCCCAGTGATTATAAAAGCAGTCAAGATAGGGAAGAACCTTTCGGCTGCATTTTTAGACCAACATTTGCATCCTTCATCTTCATTGATCAGATGATGTCTATTTATGCACCTTAATACCTTCCTCCTTCCACTTTCCTTCCCCAAACTGGGGGATGCACTATTTGCACTTTCTGCATACTGCAATTTCCATATTTACTGTATATTTTTGAATTGTTTGATGTTTACAACCTATTTTCTTGTGCCAAAGCCAGCTGAGTGCAGATATATATATATATATATATATATTTGCTTTGTACTACGGTATAAAGCTATTGGAGTGCACTCCAGAAAACAGACCTGCGTAGAAGTTCCACACTGGACCCAGAGTTCAAAAAAGACCAACGAAGCTCCAAGCATCCAAAAATATTCTTTAATCAGTAAATGTCATGGACAAGAGAAAAAGTGGACGAAAACGACGCGTTTTGCGGCAAAGCTGGCCGCTTGATCACGTTTAGGGTGCAGAAACAGAAGAAAGACATTTAAACCTGCGTGCTCTCTATGGTATGTGTGGATAGGGTCACGTGCATAATTGTAAGCATGCATTTACACAGAATCCGCCGTATATATATATATATATATATATATATATATATATATATATATATATATATATATTAATAATGAAATAAAACATATTTGGTTAAATCTTACCTTCATTTCACCCCCATGTTGTTGTCTTACACACGGGAGTCAAACCCATGTATTTATAGCACAGAATTCGTTTCTAGAGGTTCGTTTGGCAAGATAATTTCATCTTTTATCTTGTGGGGATTACCCCATCAGTACTGGGAACTTGCCCAGATATAAACATGATGAGATCTTTAAGTATAATCAGCGCATCATAACGTTGATTTGATAGAATCACTTCTCCAGTCAACAGGCCTTGAGAACGACGAAGGTTGAAACGTGTGTGGGCTGACTTGAAACAGACTATCTTTAGTCATTTTTGCTTTCATATGAACTTATTTTGAGAATCTATTAGCAATAAGGCAGAGTGTGACTAGCCTACACCCACCTTTTTAATTGTTCCATTTTCTTGTGGCCTTTTTGAGTGGAGCCCGTGGAATAGGCTGCACAGCCTGACAATACATAGTACTTAGGTGGCCATAGCGCATCTTTCCGTTGGTCAAACCCACACATACCTTTACATACATTAAGCCCATGGAATGAGGATTTATGGGGATGGCTACCTTTTATTGTATATGTGATGGCACCCCCACCACTTATGATAGTAATCACTATGCGGTTGCCTACAGTGCAAGTCCACCCCTGGGTACATTCTGGCTAATGCAGCTGGGTGATAGTGCCAATGGTGTAATCATTTGACCGCCTGCATTCTTTACTGCAAAGATAACATTGACAACTTTACCCTCCTACACATCCTAGTCCACAACTGGTCAGTTATATCTGGATTCAGATCTTTAACCCATTTTTCCCTTGTTGGCAGGATAGCCATAGGGTCACCTGCCTTAACTCCCTATGTAATTTGGCTATCTGACCCTTCGTGTCAGTATCCTGCAGTAGTATCTCCTCAAAGGCGGTGAGAACCCTTCAAAGGTTGTCCCCCCAAACTGGCTTTCTCAGTAACCCTTTATGCTGTAAATACTGAGAGAAAGAGAGTCTACCTATATGTAGGCACTCTTGCAGTCTTTCCAGAGACAAGAAACTGCCCTCCTCCCACATCAGCACCGCCCTTGATATGCCTGCTTCGTACCAGCATTGAAAACGTAATGATTCAACAATTAAGCTTCTCAGGGGTGGTGCCCAAATACAACAAAGGGGTGAAGGCCATGTCGACAGCCAGAGCGTGCTGCTATTTTCTCACCATATTGGCCAGAGCACTTCTAGTATGGGTTGTGTCAACACCTGTCCAGGGATCTCCTTAAGCGATACCCATAGCCACTCACCCAATGTAACCGGTGCAAGGACTATATTATCCATGTGGACCCACTGTTTCCCTGAGCTGGGGTCTAACTTGTCCACCATGATCCTCAGTTGCGCCGCTTTATAGTATGCCATGAAGTCTGGGAGTCCCACACCTCCCTCCGCCTTCGGGAGGACCAGTGTTCTGTAGGCCACCCTAGGTTTCGCTCCTGCCCACAAAAAGGGGAGGAGGGCCGTTGAATGGTTACGAAAAAAGAGAGGGTCGGAACCACCGTTGGGAGCATCTGGAACAGGAACAACAACTTGGGTAGGATCGTCATCTTGATACAGTTTAAACGTGCCATCCACGACAGATTGAGCCGTCGCCAAATCTAACTGTATCTTGTCCCAGAGAGGAAGAGTGTTCTTATCAAACAAATCTTTGGTGTTCCTCGTAATGTTGTTTCCAAACATCGGAACCCCTCTGGTTGTTTCCTAAATCCAGTACCCTCCACGAAGTCCCTATCCGCCTGACTCCAATTCCCCGCCAAGAATGCCACTGACTTATCCAAGTCTATTTTGAACCCTGTAAATGCCCCCTGCTCCTAGAGAAAGCCAGGAACAGAGGCCCTCGGGTTTGTGAAATAAAGCAAAGCATCATCTGCAAAGAGGATCACCTCATAATGCTGACCCCCTCCCCCAGTTCCACTCCTGTGATTTCCTGGCTGCCCCGCAGTCCAATCACCCACGGCTCCATTACCAGCGCATATAGCAGGGGTGACTAGGCATCCCTGCCCGGTGCCCCTACTCAGCAACAATTCCCTTGACATTCCTCCGTTCACTACCAACTCTGGCCCTGGGGGAAAAGTACAAGGTTTATATCCATCCCATCCACTTTGCTCCTATACCAATTTCCCCCGGAACCCTCTAAATGGATCATTTGGCACAATCAAATGCCTTCTCAGTGTTAAGGGACAGGATCAGGGCTCCACCCTGCTTCACCACCGGTGCAATCAATATATGAAGGATGAAGGGTCTTCCGCAAATTATCAGAGCGTTTCCTATTTTGTATAAACCCTTACTGGTCTGGGTGAATCATTCTGAGAAGGTGTATCTCTACCCTTGACGCCAGTATTCTCGCAAATATCTTATCGTCCACATTTAGCTAAGATATAGGTCCATATGAATCACAGTGCACTCTGTCCTTGCCTGGCTTGGGAATAACGGATATCCATGCTTCCAGGAATGTGGGCGGGATATCGTTGGTACCCTTAATTGTTTAGAAAACTTTAGCAAGGTGCCTCGCCAAGGTCTCCTGAAACTGTCTATAAAAATCGGTAAATGTATCCATCCTCCCCCGGCGCCTTGCCCGGTTTAAGATGATTTATGACTAGAAGTACCTCGTTCCCTGTGATGTCTACCTCGAACATTTCCCCAGTAATCAGCCGTGGGATGGGGAGACCTTTTAACTACTCAAGTATGCCTCCCTCCCTCCCTCATCAGAGGGGGCAGGGGCATATAGATGTTCAGAATATTCAGCAAACAAAACCGTGATGTTTCCCTGGGCCTTAATGAAGTTCCCCCTAAAACCTTTGATGCAATCGACTCACCTCTCCACTTTATGCTCCCGAACCCTGTTTGCCAAAAGGGATCCAATGCGGTCCCCTCTTTTATAAAACCTCTGCCTGGCATACCACATCTTTTTCAGTACTTCCCCCATCAAGAGCGAGTGCAGTTCCTGCCTTTTATCCCTCCTTGCATCTAGTAGTCCTGTGCGGACCACTCCCGGCTTTGTTAGTTTTGCCCTAAGGCCCCGTATTTCCTCCCTTTATCACCCCTCCACCAGAGCCCTCTCCCTTTTTTTCTGAGCCCCTTCCGCAATGAAGAGGCCTGTATTGTTGCCTTGGCTGCTTCCCACACATTTTTCAAGTGCACCTCCCCGTGGCATTGGTCTCAAAATAATGACGAATCTCCTTTCTCAAGAATTCATGTAATACTGGATCCTGAAGGAGACAATCTTTGCAAGGCCATCTCCCCATACTGACTACCGGTCCACTAATGTGGTTTGCAATCACATTAAAGTCCCTTCCCACTATTATCAATCCTTCACCCCAAAACCCCAGAAACACCTGCTGAAGAAAAGCCAGTTAGTTCACATTGGGGGCATACCAGGAAGCTAAGCCTTCTCCCATCCACTGCTACAAACCTACCTCCAAACGTCTGCCTGACTTGGACCTCCCTCTGTTGAATGGATCGTGCTAAAACAATCCCCACTCCGTCCTTTTTACTTGCTTTGTGCAAAGCCTAATACGTTTGCCCAATTTCCATCCCCGTCAAAGCAAGTTCCCTTCCCTGCCTATAATGGGTTTCCTGTAGAAACAATACCGCTAGATGGGTTTTGCAGAACATGTTTGCATGAGAAACCTTATATTTGGGGAGTTCAGCCCTTTCACATTTAGTGGAGCAACTTTCAAACTAACCATTTTCCAGCCACAAAAACCTACCCCGATATCCTCCCATGGCCAAGCTAATTTCCAACTGCAGTTGTGACAAAGTAATGCATGCGTTTCCCCTCCCCCTGTAAGGAAGGCATGGTATCAACAGTAAGACAGACACAAGTAACCACAGTTCAAGGGTGTGATAAACGCCCATCTAATCCTAAATCTACAGTTGGGAGCAAGCTACAACCATCAAATAATAATAATGCAATCCTAGTGGAGTCTTGTCAAAATAAAAGGACATATACTAAAAAAATCAAACTATTGCCAATCCTTACTGCTAAATACATAATGTGGGGTAGTGCTCACGAAAAAGAAAAGTGTTCACAAAATGATATGTCAGGCTGTTGGCCTCCCTTCCCCATGTTTTCAGCACGGGACAAGGCGGTTCACTTGCGCAAAGCACACCCTTCTTCGGCACGAGAATACAGTTCCATTACCAGCATCCAGGCTGTCTGTGCCCAAGTCTCTTTACTTCTCTCTTGATTCAGAGGTCCTGATGTACAAAAACAGAACACAAAATTCCTTTCCTCTTATCAGTTTTCAATTTGGGTGATTCAGCCTGGATCCCCCTCAGCCGGGCTCAGATCCCTTTTATATCACAGTCGTTATTGTAAATACCCCTCATCCGGGCTCAGGTCCCCCCATTTTAAAATGTTCAGAGAATATTCTTTCTCGGGTGACGCACGGTTCACCCCGGATCCCCCACAGCCGGGCTCAGATCCTTCCTCTTATACAATTAATCTTCCCCAGACGGACTCGGGCCAATTTCAATTCGCATTAAAGTATCGAAGACTTTCAAATGTGCACAGGGTTTAGCTTGACCTGTTGCAGGACCACTTCGATCTCAAAATTCCCTCTTCACAGTTGGCAACCAGTTGGATAACTAACCAAGACCTTTGAAAGAGCACCCACGTGGGCGCCAGACCACTCTGTCTACTGCATCTTTCTTGGCCGCCAAGTTCAGTCACTCCTCTGGTTTTCAATTATATTCACGTCGCTCGAACACAAACGTTCACACACTGTTCTCTTTAGATTTCTTCATAAAATGTTGCCGTTTGCAACCTTGGTTCTAACAAAGGCTGGTCTGTTATCAGTCTCTCCGACTCACCGGCTGTGCTGTCTTTACTGGCGCTGCTTTGTTGTAGGAGCCAAGGATAATACCACAGCTGCAAACGTTCCTCCCTGCCTTGGTTATCGACGCGGGAGAGCCACTGGGTACCTCCGGCACACAATGCAGGTTTGTTCAGTTTTAGTCCCTGTTCTTAGGTTTCTTATTTTCCAAGGTTTACGAAAGTAACGGTCTGAAAAGGTCAAGGGCACTTCCCTCCTTGCAACCCTCTCTGATCTCGCCGTCTTTCTCCTCGTATCAAACTGCCATCTTGGAACTGCTACTTCCTCGTGTGCTTTGCCTTACTCAGTGTGCTTTCATGCTCCGCCTTTTATCCATGTGGGGGAAGTGCGATGGAAGTCAGGTGTGTGTGTAATGATCAGTATTTGCCTGACCTTGCCTGACCATTGTATTGGGAAATGACAGGTATACGACTCTGGTTAGTCCGTTTTTTTTCGCTCCTGGTGAACTGTCCGTGAGAAAGGGTTTGTGTCTGGAAAGGGGTGGGGGGTGAGTTCCTGTTTTCTACCTGGTAGGATGGGGAAAAGGTGTTACAGGGAAGGGGATACCGCATCTCACCATCATGTGTCCCACTCCCCGAAGACCCCCATCCAGGTGATCCTTCTGCACTGGTCCACCCCCAAGAACTGGATCCAAAAGTGATGGCTGTGTCCTGGCCACCTGGATGACAAATCCCCGGGGACTAGTGGGTGAGACGCCTTCTGGTTTCGCACACACCCCTACTCTTACACCCGCAAACTCGGCTAACATATTAAACATGCCCTGGTAAGTATACCAGGCTGAGGCCCCATACCCGGCCACAGTGATACATCCAGGCATGCACGGGTCACTAGCATAATTTAGAGACCACCATCCTGTCGAACAGATTGATAAACCATCATAATCTTTTCACCCCCCCCTCCCTCCACCATAGGCTAAATAACAGACCACAAAGAAGTTGAGTTCCGCCTTCAGCCAGGAGCTTTGAATTGTGATGGTTGGAGTTTCTTAGGTTTTCTTGTGACCGTTTGGCTGTGCAAAGGCATTGTTAAAACGTTCCTGCAACTTGCGCTGGCTTTCCGGATCCTGTATTACTTGTTCCTTCTTTAACTGGGCCGCTTCCTCCCCCTCTTTAAGCTCCTATTGCTCCCCATTGTACTTGAAAGAGAGGGCAAAGGGGAACCGCCACCGTTCTCACACCCCTTCCTCCTGAAGCCAGTTCGCTAAGGGTCTGCATTTTCTCCTCTGTTCCAGAGTGTGTGTGAACAAATCCTAGAATATTTTCACTCGGGCGCCTTCCCACTCTATTTCTCCCACCGTGCGGGCCTTTTGTAAAATGTCCTCCTTCTCCCTGTAGAAGTGACATTTCGCCACCAAGGAGCGAGGCCCATTTGCTGCCCCAGTGACTCTATAGACCTTGTCAAAGCGGAGCTCTGTCAAATGACTCCCTCATGAGCTTCAGCACGCGGCCCAGCAGTAGCTCCAAGTCCCTGGGCGACTCAGCCTCCTTACTTGGGAGACCCCATGTCCTTAAATTCTTCCTCCTTTCTCTATTCTCCACATCATCCAGTTTTCACCTTCCTGTCCCTGCCTTCGATCTCTTTAATTTGCACATCTAGGCCCAAGTCTGCTATAACCGCTTCTCGCTGGTTATTTTCCAGGGTCTCCACCCGCTTCTCCACCTTAGAGATCCTGTCAGTGAGTGTGCCCATAGATGTTTGCACTCCTGCTCTGAATGCCTTGAGCTCTAGCATAATTGTCTGGCCATCCTGCTGCAGAGTTCCCAAGCTGCCACCCGCCATGGCCACCCTTCTTCCCTATCCATCTCCTACGTTCCACTGATTGAGAGGCGAGAGCACCTAGTTCCTTCACTTTGTCTTTATCGCACAACAGAGGCCTATAAGCGAGATTACATTTCCTGCACCATTCACTTCTGTATTGTTACCAACGCTTGAGATGTGCACCCCCAGGGGCTGTTGCGGTCCAGGATTGGAGGTTTATCTTCCTCCCTGTTCCCACCTCCTTTGCACCACTCCTGGGTATAGCCCGTAGGCCTCCCTACTCCCGTAGCAAGATACTCCCTGTTGATTTCTGCCTGTGGGCAGTATTACACGTTATTCTCATGCCTTCGAACACCATCAAGAGAGGGCAGCATGTTTACCGGCCCCCTCTGAGCATCCAGTCGCGAGGCTGCCTCGCTTCTCCTGCGAGATCACCAGGCCAATACCTACAATCACCGCCGGATACCCCGGGGTCCCCATAAAGTGCAGTAGTCCCCGTCACCTGGTGCCAAGTTACAGGGCGCCCTCTGTTCCAACCTCAATGCTGCCTGCCTGCTCCTCTGGGGAGCTCCTGAAGCTGCCGCTTCCTCCCTCCGGTTTCCCCTGGCATGCTCTTGAGCACCTCCAGTGCGTGGGCCAACCGCTCCCAGGCCGCTTGGAGCCCATGCTGGAGCGGCTCTTGAGCATGCCAGGGCAAACCGGAGCAGAGAGAGGACCAGCTGGACCGTCCGCTTTCCCTGCCGGCTGCTCGGATCACAGCAAGCCCTCCTCTTGGGGCTGGCTCCTATTGCTAGGCACCTCCTGCCTGTCCTGCTGCCCAGCATCGGTTGGGTGACTCCCACTCAGTCGCACTCTGGTGTGGCTTCTCCCAGGCCACCACTGCACATCTTGGCGGCCCGCTTCGTCAGCTAGCGAAACCTGCCTTATCCCACTTCGGCGGGCTGCACACAACGGGACGTCTACCTCAGCGTTCTGTGCCTTCAGTCCCCAAATATGTCAGGGGGCCCCACTAGGTATTCCCCCCCCCCCCATGTCATTGCGCACTGGGGACTGCCAACACGGCATTTGGGGGTGGAAATCCCCTTCTTGTAGTCGACTAGGTGCAGAGCTCTGGTTTGACGCTGCAATTTGCTCTGCACCCCCTAGTGGTCTCGTCTGACTAACTTTGAAGGGGAATGTTAAACCACTTTTGGATAAATGCCCTTGGACTGCTAATATTAGTAGTCACCAGGTGATTTAGGTCCATCAGGATCTGATGACAGATTTTGGGGTGGTTACTACTTGGAGAATTACACATCCTGTCCTCAAAGACTTCACTTTTGTATTCTAATCTTTTTAACACATTTTCTAGATATAGATTTATTGTTAACCAAATGTACCACTATTCTTGAAAATGTTATTTTCAATTCTACCCACAACCTTGTCAGATTGTTCCTAATTCGCCATTCTCTCACTTTACCACATAAACCTCCTCAATCCCTGAGGTGTAGGTTAAATTTAGCCTTGTTAACATATGAAGATATCGTTTACGCTATAAAGAAGTCAGTGACAGATTTTAGGAAAATACATGAAAATTGTGATGCCAACCTGAATATTCAATGGGATACATTCAAACAGGTAGGAGGCATCATCGCAAACATAAGGGTTTTAAGCAATGTGAATACAAACCTTTACTGCAGATTACAGATTTAGATTCTCAACATTAAAGACAAGATTCCCTTGAGCGTGATATGTGCTGCACAGGGCTAGAGCTCCTCTGAAAGAGGTCACTTCAACATATGCAGAGAAGTGTTTCTCGGTCACAGCTCAACATTTTTTTTGAAATGTTAAAAAAAAGAGGATAAAGTCTCCAGATTGTGAGATTATCACCTCAAATGTAAACATCAACAACATTTGAGTGATCACATTGACCCTTTGTATGCATAGTATTCCGACATAAGTGCCAAATGTACTCCCTTGTATTCCAATCTCTGTTGTAATGGTAATTTACACCTGAGAACTTTACCAGGGTCTTTAATAGGGTAACGCTAACAGTATTCCGGCACAAAGACTTTGAGGTCTTATATAGCTCAACTAGCGCAGAAGAACTTGTCGGAGCAATCCACGGGCTGTACAAGGGCAGTGTGCCTGTGCTAGATGGTATCACTATAGACCTGTAGAAAAATGTGGTTGTTTTATAGCACCCATTCTGGAAAGGGTGTTTGCTCATATCTTAGAGACTGGATCTCCCCACCCACCTTCCTCCTGATTCACTTTCACACTACTATTGCCTTAATACCTAAACCAGGGAAGGAGGCTACTCAATACAGATCTTAATGGCTAATTTCTTTAATGTTTTCTAATCTGAAGAGACTTTCCAAATGTCTGGCTAATAGACTAGAACATCCTGTTTTACAGTTTATAAATCGGACCAGACAAGATTTGTTAATGTTCAGCATTCATGTGACAATGTCTGGTACTTTCTTAACCTATTGGTATGTCCGACAAACTCTGATTCAGCTATCCTTTCATTAGTCGCAAAGAAGCAATCGATCTGGTTCATTGGGATTCTCTATTTCATAATTGGGATTATTTTGGAATAAGGTTAATTTTATTTGCCTGATCAAAGCTTTGTATAGAGAATCCTTGTGCTTTGGTTTTAACAAATGGTTTGTTGTATACCCCTTTTGGAATATATTATGGTACTAGACAGGGATTCCCATCATCTCCACTAGCTATTGAACCTCTGCCAACTGGCCTCTTTTATACGTTCAGACCCAGATTAAGAGGAGTGTCACAGATAACACACAAATTTCTCCAAGCCTAAGAGACGTTTCAAGGGTTTTAAAGATTTATTTCAATGGGCTTTATGGTCGTCACTTTCTGTCTCGTCGTAAAAGTTCCTCCCCCTTACCCCTGGTGTCGCTAGCCCCTTGTTAGGAGATACTGAATGTTTCACCGTCAGTATGCTAACAGACTTAATAGGCTTTTAATGTCATCCTAAAGACTTGTGACCTTGTGTTAAGACGGATTTCTGAACTCTGTCCTGGTGGCGCAGAAGTTCAGAAGGCCAACCTAATTACTTGGAACAGGGTAACCTCTGGACGAGCCAGACCAATCAAGGTAGCGATCGCGGCGGTCAAGACTAGGTCTCAAGAGGGGTGTGGGTGACTGAAAGCCCGCAATGAGCACACAGAGCAAGAACACTTACAAACTACTCCAAACAGTTGTTATATTAAAAATATATACACATTTATTTCAAGGCCTTTAAAACAATGACTGTAGCGAGAAAATCACAATATAACGATAGTAAACCAACACATACCATATCAACACAATATATAAACAAATACGACACTCTCAAGCGTTAGATGCACGAAATGGGTAGTCCACCTAAAAGGGAAGGAAGACAGGCAGTGCGAAATAATGCTTAGACCCAGTTCGCCTTCAGAGGCACCTAACTAGATGGAAGTCCGAGCCCTGCGAAGAGTGGAGCCTTGTGCTCAAAAGTACCTGCACGCGCTGGTGCCAACGGGCAAAAGGAGAAGCTCTTCGAGGGAAATCAGGCAGTTCAGTTTAGTGCACAAAAGAAGAAGAACAAGTTCCGCGACTCAAGCGCAGCCTCCACAGTGGGCAGAAGCAGAGCGCGAGTACGGAAAAGGGTGCTGTTTGACACAGCGGGGAAAAGCAATGGGCTCCTGCAGGAGGGCGACCAGATCCTAGCTATGCTACTCACCGGTCCCCGATGCAAGCAGACCCAGGCTTCTCCGCGTCAGTTTCAGCAGCTGGCAGGTTTAGAAGAGCAGGGAACGCCTCGTCGTCGTGTTGAGTAAAAAGACGTCCCAATCGAAGAAACCCGCACAGTTTGTTAGCACAGCAGGGCAACGGAGCGGCTGTGTGTATCTGAGCCAAATGTACACTACTCACTTCAGACCTGGGAACGCCAAGTGTACGAAGCGTGTGAGAGTGACAAGGACTCGAAATACTACACAACCTGGCGGCGGTTACAGAGCAAGACTCCCGTGTAAGCTGGTCAGTCAGCTGGATGGCCCAGAGACGCTTCCGAAGGCTTACTGGCAGGAGATGGTGAAGATGCAGAGAATAGCTGTTCCCGCTATTCCAAGGGTCGAAGTACCAGTACAGGCCTTCTGGTTCGATCAAAGGTGAAAAGGGTTTCACAGGACGACAGCAGTGCAAAGGAGGATTCCTTCAGCGGGTCACCAGCGATTCCTCGGTCCAGCCTCTTGGTTGCAGGATACTTGGCTCCTGTATTCCTTCGTTCGTGAGAACTCAGGAGATCGACATGGTAGTGGTGTTTCCAGCCCCCTCTTATCCACGGTTCCCTTCGCGCCAAAACGGAGGGGACCCAATGGGAGATCCGCTCATCAACACTCACACCATTCGTGGACCAATCACGGACCACAGTGGTCCCAGGCATTCACACCACCCTAGAATCTCTGGCACCCAGGATGTGTATTGGGACCAGACATCCCAGCCCACATCCTGGAGGCACACACAAGACATGTAGAAGCCCGCGAAAGCATCCGTGTTTCGCGGGAAAGTACATGCCCAAATAAGGAAGGCCCCGGGTCGGCTCGACCTGGAGAAGGTGAAGGGAGCAAGACGGTCAGCGGACAGGACAAAGGAGCCTCGTGGTCTGGCCATTTTGGGAGCCAGGCCACCATTTTGTGTTAAGCGCGAGAAACGCGCTTAGAACGCCAAAAGGAGCTCAAAACACAAGAAACGATCGCTGCCACCATTCCCGTCCCTGAATCACTTGCACCGATCAGATACAATCCTAAACGAGTATCTAGGGCCTGTAGAAGGCTAGAGACCCAAGAGAGCTGTAACTTAGCTTACAGTGCCCTCTTGTGTCATGTTGCACGAAAGCCGCAACATGATAAAAGAAACTACGGGAAACAGCGTTCCCCGATACTGACTGCCTTAAGGGCATGTCAGTTTCCCCATAAGAAAGGAGCGAAAGCCCAGAGGAGTGCGGCAGAAGGCTGCACTTCTCTGGCAAAGTCAAGAACAAGGTGAAAAACAACAGCAAAAAGTTTAGGGGTTGCCACATGGAAGGAAAATTACCTACAATTACAAAATCTTTCCTAACACCTTGTCCAACTAAGCGCTCTCCGAGACATCCTAGCTTTTCCCACTCTACCAGGTTGTTAGTTTTCTAACGGGCTATAGAATTATGCCTTGCAGACACCCTACTTGATTCAGCCTTTTTTTCTATAACGCTCACTTTTTTCTCTCCCTCTCCTTACCACTCTTCTCTTCTGTCCCTCCGAAGTCCCTCATACTTTCTAGACCTCGCCTCGCCTCCATCTTTGGTTACTCCTCCCTCTTCTTCACTATTACTCCTTCCTCTACCCTACAACTTCCTCCTCTACCCTACTACTCCCTCCTCCACACTACTACTCCAACTCCACCCACCTATTACACATACACTATTCCTTTCTCTTAGTCACAACCACTTCACAGTCACTCCTTACACTATCTCACCTAAGCACACACATTGCACTTTCATGCACACTAACAACTTGGTACCCCTTACACTCACTAACCAATACCTCACATTCTCCACAAATAGCCTCCCTGCTCCACAGATCTTCCTTCTTCCTGCTGATCTCTTGATCTTTCACCTCCTCCTCTGACCTCACCTGAACAACACACAACTTCTTGCTTCCTGTTCCTCTTTTTATGCTAACCCTCCACATGCAATTGGTTTATTTGCCCTCTCCAACCTGGCCCTATCTTTCCTGCCTAGGTGGTGACACAATCAGTAAAATCTTGAACTAGCAGGCTAAGCCCCTTTTCTCTGCGTGAGCCCATCGCAGGATAATGATGGCGGCCCAAGGTGTTCGATGTCCATGTTGTTTTAGGGGGCTTGGCTAAGTGGTCCCCTCTAGTAAGTGCAGTCTCTATGGGATTTTTGTTCCTGCGATTTGTTTTTTTCCTGATGTTCCAGAGAGCAGAGCACCAGCTGCGTTTGCAGCCACCCATGCTGAGGAGCATTGCACAGCTGCTCTCTCAGGTGTTTAGTATCTGGAATGCGGGTTCTCTTTCTCCCCACTGAGTCTCGGACATTGGCAGTGGAGCACCGACAGTGAGGGAGGTTGGAGGGTTGCTTTTGTTAATTCAGTTCCCTGCTTCTGCTGACATGACATAGGGCCTCATTACGGTACCGGCGGGTTGCCACGGACCCGTAAATATTCACTATTGTCTGACTTCCCGGTAACACTGGGGGATTACAACCCCAGTGGCCCGGAAAGTCAGGCGCCAGTAAAATGTTGTTCCCCATTCCCATAGAGTCCCATAGAGACCCACATGGGAGTGGGGACCACGGAAGCATCGGCACAGTGCTTCCGTGGCAGTCTGCCTACCATGGCTGCTGTGCCTGGCATGGTCAGACCTGTCGGGCACTGCGGCTCCAGCAGGCAGACCTGTAGTATGGCGGTCTGGAAACGACGGTGCCGGTAAGCTTACCGGCACAGTTGTTTCCGGACCGGCATACTTGTAATGAGCCCCATAGATTGTGTATGGCTCTGGAGGGCTGTCCTCTCTTTGGCGCTTCTTGCCTTGACTCAGCTCACACATGTTGGCTCTTAAAAAAATCAAAGAGTCTGGCCAGCATTTTGTTTGAGGCATGGTGTGAGACAAAGGGGTACTGCATAAGATGCTGGCACAAGGGGGAATTGGTACTGGGAGCCTCTGAACTGCCACATTCTCCTCGGGGGTGGAATTGGCTCTGGATTGCTACCTGGTATCCCTCCCACCCCTGGCTGAGAGGAGTTGCCATCCCCTCTGTCAGGTATTCACTGTTGCAGGCCTCTTGCGGTCATGCCCAACCACGCTGGCCTCTTCCATGGCGGCAAACAGACCATAGCAGACTTAGTTTCCCGGCATGCCATGGAAGGTCACATGACCACGCACGTCACACATGTTCTGTGTCTGAGATGCGGAAGCAAACCTGTGGCTCGCATACGTACCATGACTAGGACGCGTAAGCGTACCCGCATCTCAGGCGGTACATAATCAGGAGCCTTATACCATGCAGGTGCTCTTCAACGCTCTGGTGACCCTGTTCTTTTTCCAACAGTTGTTGTGCCGTTCTGTCCTTATTCGCTACCTTCCTACTCCCCTCGCCCTGTTACTGTTACTTCTCCTGATATCCGTTCACCCTCTAGCTTTTCATTTAACCCTCTCTCTCTGTTAAGTAGACTGTGGTGCCTTACAAACCTCCAATCTTTGGGAAACGTTTTCCCCTTTGTTTGCCCATACTTCTCCAATGGTATGCAATGATAAAATCGTGGCAAAAATGTCGACTGTACAAAAAATCGTGGCAGAAATGCTGTTTGACCCCTTAAAGGTGTACCCCAAGGTGTGTCCGGGGGTTGCGGGGGCATCCTTTACATGCATTGTGGCATCAAAACCACTGCCTTTTTGCCGCGATATTTTGTGTCCACGGCCATTTTTGCTGCGATTTTAACACCTGGAACCCTCTCCATCTCCTACTACCTGGTCTTCCGGTTACTTTACAGTGAGGTGTTCCCTTTTTAACTTCCCCACTCCTTTCTATGCATGTTCCCTTTTTATTTTACCGTCCTGGGCATACCTACTTCTTCCTAGTGGAAAACTGGAAAAGACTGACCATCATACCTCTGCTGCAACTGGATAACCTTACTTGGATTTTTGTATATTCTTTGTACTGTTCCCTGTCCTTTGATCCTGTAGCTTCATTTTTGTGCACGGTGTGCCCTTTGTTCTGTTGTGCCCTAGGGTGTGTTGTCGGAACTATGGACTCGGGCATAGGGGGAGCCTGTGACTGTGCCTAGGTTTTTTCATGTTTTGCTCTCTATCCTAGGTGGGCATAAACTTCTTGGGAATGGGAAGGGGTCTCTTATCGTTTTTTCTGCTCACTTTTTCTTTTGTTTCCTTCTGAAGCTTTAGGGAGGTCCTTTGCTAGCACTGTAACTGGCTTCTCCACCCACTACTTCACCCACTGGGTGGTATAACCTATGCCTAGTCTGTGGGGAATTGGGTGCTGCGGACTGTCTATGCAAGTCCTGCTGAATTGGTTCTTGACAGTCTAGACAAAGTCAGGATATTGGCCTTGTCTCACAGTGACATTGTCTAGTTTAGAGAACAGAATCTCCCTCTTTGCCTATCTTTTGTTATAGGTCTGACGTTATTTCCAATGTTTATAGGAATATGGCAAGATCTCAGATTATAAACTAACATTTTCAAAATGAGAATTTTTATTTAGAGTGGATTGTGTCCTCCAAAGTATTCCTCATCTTAGATGTATTCTATCCAGCTTTAGCGGCTTCGGAAAAAGAATTTCGGCACAGGGCGCCATGCGTCGATGTCGTAGAGTTGATGGTCCCTCGAAGGCCTCCGTCGAGGGTGACGTCATCTATTGTATAAGTAGCACGCGCGGCACCCGTTGGCCTCAGTTCCGTTTTTCCGCAGTATACGTTGCTTCGGAGATTCGGCGCGTCTCGATTTCTGTGAGAATAGTAAATATAAGAAAAAATATGTCCTAGTCATTGATGCCGACTACGACCCCGAGATCGAGTTTCAAGAAGTGCAAATCGTGCGGTTCAAAAATGTCTATCACAGACCCGCACCGAGAGTGTTTGTGGTGCCTCGTGGAAGGCCACGACATGGAGGCCTGTACGAAGTGTCAGGCAATGACGGGGAAGGCCTTGCGAGAGAGGAGGGGAAAACTACAGGTAGGTCGTAAATCTGACCGTAAAGCCTCCAGCGTCGAGTCGAGGTCCCGTGAGAAGTCTCCTTGACGCGAAAGGCATCGGTCCAGATCCCGAAGCGATTCCCATTGCTCGTCATCTTCGACAAAAAAAATTGAAGAAACGACGCCTTAGGTCCCCCTCCACCTCGTCCTCGGATGAATCCCCAAAAAGGATGAAATGTCCCACTAAACATTCGTCATCCTAAGAATGGGAAGCATTCAGGGTCAAAATGATGGAGGTGTTTGAAAAAGCGAAGCCTCGGTCCGCGCCTTCTTCGGAAGCTGGCCGGGAGCGTCATCGCTCCGACACTGGCGCGCCCTCGAGCCCAGGTGATCGAAAGAGGAAGGATAGAGAGCCTTCTAGGACGCCGAGCGGGAAAAACCAGTTGAGTCGACCGCTCGAGGTCACCGACGCCGTCCGAGACCGAACGCACCTCGAAGGGCAAGTCTTCGAAGAGCGCCTCGACGCCCTAGAAGCCGTCGACGACAGATATTACGTCGACGCCGTCAACGCCGACCCCGAAGCCCTCGGCGCCAAAGGCTCAAGTTCGACCAAGTCAGCCAGAAAAATGGAAAGAGAAGGTTACAAGACCTGTAATGCCTTCAGGACCCATTAATAATACTCCTCCACCTCTCCCAGAAAAGGTTTTCAAACCTCTTCCTAGGAGGGAATTCTTCAAGTCCCTGACCTCAATTTTTGAGGCGCAGGAGAAATCTGATTAGGAGAATGTAACTTTTGGGCTGCAATATGGCACCCCAAATGTCCCAAAATGCCTGATTTCAGAAGAAAGCAGGATGAGGGATCTGGTTGAAACACTACACAATGCAAGTGGCATTGATACAGCTCCTGAAAATGACGTTGGTAGACCATAACCAGGAGAACATGCCAGTCCATCATACCGTCAGTTAATGACAAAAGTGGTTGATTACTTAGGATGGGCCAGACTTCCAGCCCAATTCATCCAAGATGATCTAACAGACATATTGGATCATGGTCCTACTGAAGACCCAATACTACCTTTTCACGTAGCCTTGCAAAATAGGGTGGCCAGAAATTGGGAGACTCCAGATTCTGTTCCGCCAGTGAGTAAATCCCTCACTTCAAAATACCGCCCTGCCAGTAGTGACCCCGGCTATCTGTCTAAACATCCCACTCCTGAGAGTTTAGTCATACAGGCAGCCACAGCTTCTAACAAACTGGCGTACCCTTCTCTCCCTCCAGACAGGGACGATAAGCGTGTGGATGGCTGGGCACGGAAGGTATTTTCAGCTGGGAGTATGCCGTTAAATCAGCCAACTCCCCATGTGCCTTGGCAAAGTTTTCGTACACTCTGTGGGAGTGCATTGCGATGGCGGCAGAGCATATAGCAGAAGGGGATGAAAGGAAAGGATTCCTAGCCATCGTTGGAGATGGGAAGGAGGCCATGCAGGAATCCCTTGAATCTGGATTGGATACTGTAGATAGTGTGAGCAGCTTCATGGACACTAGCACGGTAATGCGCAGATTTGCATGGTTACGGAAGTCTGGTTTCGCACCAGACTTACAGAACCGCCATCTGAACATGTCCTTTGACGGGTCTCACCATTTTTGGCAGCAAGGCTGATGAGAGCCTTGAGAGGTTGCAGACCTCAAAAGCAGCTGCCAAGTCTTTGGGAGCTGCTATTAGGCAACCTCAGCCTTTTCATGCACCAGGTCAATCTTGGAGGGGACGATCCCATTGTTACTACTCCTCTTATGGAAAGGCGAGAGGAATGGCCAGTCAAAGGTGCCAGAGAAAGGCCACTCGCGGTGGACGAGCAAAACGTGCAAAGCCATCTCCAGCTACAGCCTCTTTGCCATCAGCGGCTGCAGCAACCGCCACAAAACCACTTTGAGGACTTGCATCACAAGACACTGGTGGGAGGCAGGCTGTCGCAGCATCTGCAAGAATGGCGAGCCATTACTTTAGATGTTTGGGCTCTAGAAATAATAGCCCATGGTTACTGCCTTCCTTTTCTAACGCAACCTCAAAGCAATCCACCAGGGAGACACCCTTTGAAGTCTTCAGACCTGCTCCTACAGCAGAAAGTTATAACCCTGCTGGAGAAAGGTTCTATAGAACCAGTACCTGCAGCGGAAAGGAACAAGGGATGGTACTCCCCGTATTTTTTTTATCCCCAAAAAGGACGGAGGACTGAGACCCATCTTGGACGTAAGAGGCTTGAACAAGCTCCTCAGGAAGGACAAGTTCAAGATGGTTACTCTTTCCCAAATCCTTCAGGCCCTGCAACATCAGGTTTGGTTTGTGTCATTGGACCTCCAGGATGTTTATTTTCATGTGCCAATTCATCTCAAGCACAGAAAATACCTAAGGTTCGTAGTTGGTGACTCGCACTATCAGTTTCGAGTCCTGCCATTCGGATTGACCTCCGCCCCAAGGGTCTTCACCAAGTTTATGGTAGTGGTGGCCGCGCACCTCAGGAGAGGGGGGATTCACGTCTACCCCCTACCTGGACGATTGGTTGATCAGGGCACGTTCTGCCAAACAAGCACTGGATCATCTGAAAGTCACCTGCCACCTCCTCCACAAACTGGGCTTCTCCCACATTTTCAAGAAGTCACAAATGATACCTTCCCAACAGCTCCAGTACATAGGGGCTGTATTAGACACATCCTTGGGAAAGAGCTCGCCTTCCAAGTCGAGGGCTCAAGACAGTCGTCGGATGGTTTCAAAATTCCAAAATGCCCAAAATCTCCAGGCCTACGACTTCTTAAGGTTACTCGGCCTCATGGCATCCTGCATTTTCCTGGTGCTGGAGGCACGTCTGAGGATGAGGTCTGTAAGTGATTTCAATCCAGCACTCCAACTAAGACAATGCTTAGCATGGGATGCCCAATGGAAACCCTTATTTATATATTTATATGTCAAAGGTTCTTTTAATTCTGGATGATGTACCCTTATATAACGCCCCTCTCTTTGAATCCCCCTGGCCTCTCCGATCCAAGAAGTAGGTTTGTTTTGCAAATTAAAAGATTTATTTGAGGAATTGCACAATATATATATATATATCAAACTTTTATGCATATGAACAATATCTGAATAGCACACTTATGAATATTTATGCAATGATCAGCAATGGGTAATAATACAATATCAACAACCTCTTTAATCAATTAGGAGTAGGAATAGGGAGAATAATGTAGCAGAGAATAACTTTGTATAGGTTCAAGGAAATGCAATGATAGGAAAGAATGCAACACAGAAATAGAACTTGATATGAATTCAGTAAATGACAATGTAATCACTCTTTCCCCCTGTTATTACTCACTCCCCCCAGTATGCATTATGAAGATATGAAATGAGAGCACAAAGGTATCAGGAATAACAATCAACAATTGCAGTTTCAATCCCGATTCCCCCCAGCAAGCATAGAGAGAACAGTAATGATTTTAAACAGGTCAATTGCTTTGAATTGTGGTTTGAATTGAATGGGAAAAATGCTAAAATGATTTTAATTCGCTAAATGAGATTCAGAACAAGTGAGAGTTGCTTTGGATTGGTTCAGGTAAACACTAGCAAGGATTGTAGAATGATAAGCAGATGGGAAACAAAATTCAGAAGTTGAAATCAAGAAAAAGCTGTTTTTACATGGAGTGAAATTGAGCCAAATACGAAATTGTGGCAACTTTTCTGCGTGTGAGAAACGCGATTACGGAATAACTATAAGGAATTGGAATTGGGTTTGTTTGAAAGCTGAGGATGTTAGCTTTGAAATGACATTTAAATATCATTTCTAGCACATACGGTTCAAAAGTTACAGAGGTTTTAGTAGAGGTCGATCTTTCTCAAAAGGAGTCAAGATTTCTAATGAAATTACGCTTTGAATTACAAACAGGTTGGCTTACACTAACAATTATCACAGGATTAGATGGATGAGAAAGGATTCAGAATGGACAAAAGAGATTCTACAATGCAGTCTGAATATGTTGGAATGGGTTGGATGGATTACTTTAAACTAAGAGATGACTATGGACAGTTCTACGCTAAATACTCACAACTCTGGTTTAAAATGGACCCGTCAAAGATCTGGTCAAGGGTTTGGCTGGGATTCGTTCGCCACCGGACAGGTCTCAGGCACTTGGTTCTGCTCTCAGCACTCTGGTCTCTGCATAGCCTCTTGAACTGGATCTAACGGGTTCTGGGTTACAGCGCTGCTGGACTGATCTGGCTCTTGGGTTCTAGCACGGGTTTTAGACAGAAGCAGCAAAACTGCTCAGCCAGGCTGTTGAATGAGTTAGGTTAGGCCCAGTGGAAGTTTAGGGGTTAAATCGGGTTGCAAGATTTTAAAGGCCTGCTGCAAAGGGTTCAGCTTCTTGGGTTAGGCCTCTGCTTCAGGGTTCTGGAGTCTGGTTCTAGGTCTGGTTCTGGAGTCTTGATCTTCCTGCAGGGTGCTACGCCAGTGGATCAGTTGATGAGTGAATGTGTGCCTTGCCTGTCCTCAGCAGTCCCTATTTATCCATTTTCCAAAGTGGATGGGGAGGCTGATTGTCTATGCCCAACCCTCTAAGGATCTGATAGGTCAGAGAATTCCCTGTCCCATTGATTTGAGAAAGGAACAGTGTGTCATGATGTGTGAGAGTGATGCTTCCATTTACAATCTAGGGAAGAACCTCCCCTTTGCTTTTACCCAGAAAATCTATTTTTCCCAAAAAACATATTTTCAATATGCACAACTTGTTAATAATACATAATTACATGACAGATTGACTACGGTACTTTTCTGTCAAAATCTTATCTTCCTACGAGTTTTGGTTCATAAATGACAATTTCTCGCGCTTTTGGTTGGTTACACATTTTCGGATCTGTACAATTTTTTTATACATACATGCACATACCCTCTGGGCATATTCCTGTAATTTTTCATGTTCCTAACATAATCACAATAGCTACAATATTAAACATTTTGTGGTTCAATCTCTGAAGGTCGCACAGATTCCATATTAGTTTTAAACTGTGAGTGAATTTTTCATTTTAAAATCTCCAAGTTTCTTATTTTTGTCAGTTCGGCACAATATTTTATAATCTTTTCCCAAAACATAGTTACTTTAGTTTCCAATCCACATTTCCAGTCTGGCCCGCCTCCAAGCTTGGCTGAGTCAGAGAGTCACATGGTCTCCTTCCTGCCAGGGCAGCTGATGTCAGTCACACCCAAATTAGCATTTTCATTCAGCTCAAAGGAGTCCTTTGTCTACACTCAGAGCAAAATGCCAGAGTGCCCCTCCCAGTTCCTTTCACACCAGCCTGCCAGTTTCTTAGCAGAGAGCAGGGGGAAGATTTCTTTGTTTGGGAGAAGGTGTGGAATGTCTTTGAAGCTCAGTGTGGCTAACTTTAACTTTTAAACACAATGGGCTTCATTACGACCCAGGCGGTACGGAAATAACGGTGGTGGTAAACCCGCCGCCACCGTTGTTTCCGGACCGCCTGAGTCCGACCCCTGCAGGCGGGAGGTGATGTTCCCGCCAGGTCTGACCTGGCGGGTTTAACACCTCCCGCATGCAGGCGGACGAGGAAACACCAGCAGCATTACAAGATGCTGCCGGTGTTTCCATGATCCCCATTTCCATCGAGTCCCATAGGACTCAATGGGAATGGGGATTTACACCATTCCGCCTCCGTGATTCCCGGAAAACCGGGGTTGTAATGCCCCGGTAATTCCGGGAATCACGGAGGCGGAATGGTAATACGAGTCCAGCATTAACTAGGCCGTTTTACCGCCTCGGTTAACGCCGGACTCGTAATGAGGCCCAATGTCTGAAATTGTCTTGTCTTAAAATATAACTTACATTTTTAACAAATACATCAACCAATTTCTTAATTCCAGCCTTTTTAAAATAGTCTTGAATTGTCTCCACCTCTTAGGCTTCTGATAGCAAGTCTTTCTTTGGCATACTTTGAGTTCAATGTCCAACTTTACACATGACAGGTTTTAGAAATTGCCAGCTTCTGGCAGAGTTGAGTAATGGTATTGCACCCATTTTTGACATATTTCTCCAAGCAAGCAATCTTCAATGTGGATTTTCTTCTGGTAGGTGTACTTCTGTGGACATTGTATTTATGTGGATTCTTGAAGTAGAATGATATTTAACACCCAACAAGGAGGTTGGGTCTTTTGGGTGGTTTTTTAGCCATAATTTTTGCAAATTTGACAACCAAGAAAAACGGATTTTCACACAGCTCTGTGTTTCTTTTGCAATCAGCCTTGCTTTCTAGGCAGCCAAATGATGGGTTTCGGCAGTGGTCTCCTGTGTTAACACTGATAGGCAAAAGTGGATGGCGGCCTATTTTTTTGATTTTTACTGTGCACTTTTGGGTGATTTTTAGCGAGCAGCATGCTTTCCGGTGGCCATTCTGATGTTCCTGATGTAAGCAATGCACAGGAATGTTCCAGGGCCTGGACTAGTGGGTTGAAACATCCCACAGATCCCTTCAATGGGCTCTAAAGACTCAGTGGTCTCAGTTCTCATATCAAATGACGGATCTTCTCCAGATTCCGAACAAGGTTCCACAAGATCTTGTATGGTGGACTTGTACAGAGAATATCCTGAAAGGAGAACCTTTTTGGCAACCATGGCCGGAGATCACAGTAGTGAAGGATGTCTCACTCATGGGGTGGGGAGCTCATGCCAACGATCTGACAGTCAGCGGTTGTTGGTCTCGATTGGAGTCCAAACTACACATCAACCTTTTAGAGCTGAGAGCAATCGGACTAGCGCTGAAGGCTTTTCTACCTTCTGTCGGAGGAAAAAATGTCTTGATAATGATGGACAACACAGTGGCCATGCATTATCTAAACAAAAGAGGAGGTGTAGGGTCACTACCTCTGTGCAGAGAGGCAATGCAGCTCTGGTATTGGGCAAGAGGACCTTCTCTCTCAAATGGGGGGTCAGGTTCTCCATCCAGAGGTCAAAATTCTCAACCTTCACGCTTGGTATCTGAAAGGCTGAGATACAAGGATTGGGACATTCCAGATGACGTCATGGAGGTGTTGCTTTCAGCAAGAAGGCCAGCAACAAAATCTCTATACCGTCGCCGTTGGAAAAAGTTTTGCAACTGGTGCAGAGAAAAGAATATTGATCCTTTTCTATGTTCTATTACGGAAGTACTGTCCTTCCTCCTGTCTCTAGCACATAGAGGTCTAAATGTTGGAACCATTAAAGGTTATCTCGCAGCGCTTTCCATCTTCAAGCGCTCGTCTGAAGAATGCTCCTTTTTCAAAATTCCTTTGGTAGTGCAATTCTTAAAAGGACTCACTAATGTGTTTCCTCCTTACCCGTTTCAAGTGCCAATTTGGGATCTCAATCTGGTCCTAAAATTCTTAATGTGTGCTCCTTTTGAGTCTTTGCACACTTGTCCATTAACATTACTGACATGGAAAACTGCTTTCCTAGTTGCTTTAACATCTGAAAGAAGAGTGAGCGAATTGCAGGCACTGACTTCTGGGCCACCCTATGCTGTGTTCCATAAGGACAGAGTTGTGTTGAGGGTAAAACCCTAATTTTTACCTAAAGTGGTGTCTGATTTTCATTTAAATCAGAAAATTGTCTTACCCGCATTCTATCATCCACCTCATCCTACTAAAGAGGAGGAAAGATTACACAGGTTGGATCCAAGAAGAGCTTGAAGCTTTTACATCTCTAGGCTTTCTAAGCTTAGAGTGGACAATCAACTCTTCATCGGCTACACAGGAAGGAAATTAGGTAAATCAGTAACAAAGCAAACAATATCACGCTGGATTATGCTTTGCATTTCAGAATGCTACAGATTAGCACAAAAAGACCCACCAGAAGGTCTAAGGGCTCATTCCACCAGAGGCATCGCCTCTTCGACAGCCCTACAAAGAGGTGTTCCTGTAAGGTCCATTTGGGAAACAGCAACTTGGTCTTCACTGCATACCTTTTCAAAATTCTATAGTCTGGATGCTTCCCAGTCTAAGGAGCTGAATTTTGGTAAAGCAGTACTATATTCAGCCATCTAAGGGTATCGAAAAATCTAACCCCTCCTCCAGAGAAGGTGTCCATACTGCTTTGGGAGTCTATCTAAGATGTGGAATACGTTGGAGGACACAATCCACTCGAAGAACAAGTTACTTACCAACTGGTAACGTTCTTTCGATTGGATGTTCCTCCAACGTATTCCTCATTGCCCTCCCAGCCTACCCCTCTGTAGATTTTTCTGGGTTGTTGCCACTTCAACTCTCGCAAGGCGAATACCTGTCTGCCTGCACAATCTACGCAGTGCAAAATCAATAGTGAAGGGGGAAAAACAGAACTGAGGCCAACGGGCACCGCGCGTGCTTCTTATACACCCGATGACGCCACCCTCGACGGAGGCCTTCGAGGGACCATCGACTCGACGACATCGACGCACGGCGCCCTCTGCCGAATATTTTTTCCGAAGCAGCTAAAGCTGGATGGAATACATCTAAGATGAGGAATACGTTGGAGGAACATTTAATAGAAAGAACGTTACCAGTTGGTAAGTAATTTGTTCGCCTAAAATTAATACCATGGTGATGACTTAGTATTTAACAGTCTTCTATGGCCGATATTCAAATTAAATATCTGGTAATCAAATGGTTTTAATGCACTATATAACATACATTTTCAATGTGTTCGATAAGGTTAATGGAGAACTAGAAAGGTGGGAAAAATTACCTTTAGCCTTATAGGGTCACTTTAATGCAACCAAGCTAACCATTATGCCCCAGCTTTTATACCCAAGTCAAATGCTACCTGTTTCATTGGTGCAAATAATGGACAAAATAAATCACAAATTATTGAAAAGTATTTAGCACAACAAGAATGCTAGATTACACACTCTAATTCTCTGGGCTATAAAGCCTGATGGGGGCTTGGCTCTCCCAGGCTGGTGAAGTTATCACTTTGCATTTAGTTGGTTTACGTTAAAAGATGGGTGAGAGGGCCATCAGGGGGCGCACAAGCGATGGTAGCCTGAGTGCTGTGCTCCCGCCAGGCCGGGCCGTTAAGGGACTTGAGTCCCCCCTTAAAGACACCCCCCGAGGAGAACAGAGATTGTGATCTGGGAGCCTATCGCCCGTAGCACCCCCGGACGAAAGACCGAGAGCTGAGACCCCCCTGAGGGTGGGAGAAGATCTCTCGAGGAAGTCTTGGCGCCGAAAGCGAGGGAGAGCAGCTGAGCAGGAGAGGTTGTGGCATTAAGGGACGCCGGCAGACTAGCTGAAAAACAGCCCATTCAGACCTGTGCACCTCCGCCCCCTCCAACCCCTGTACAACACACAGGAGGGAGTGTCAATCCAGAGGCTGGGAAGCAGAGTCCCAGACCGAGTGGCCCGGAGGGAGGAGCTGGGGAAGACCTCAACGGGTCGGTGTATTGCGCGAGGTGCCCCTGGGAGACCTTACCCCCCCCCCCCCACAGAGCAGAGCGACCACCCAGAAGCAGCGAAGGAGGAGAGGAGGAACCCTCGGGAAGGCAGCAGAGCTTCAGGTGAATACATGGAGGACCAGGTGGGCTCCCAGTGACCTGACCGCACTGAAGAGCAGGCGCCTGTCTGTTGGAGTACAGTATCCGCATTGTCGCAGAGGTGAGGCGAGTGTCATGGCCACTGGGCAAGGACCACTAGTTCCATCATATAAAGGGTCCAGGTGGACCCAGTCCTGACACCTTTGGCACCAGGCTCATGAGAAAGTGTGCTCTGCACACTTTATTTTTGGTGCACGTGTTATTTCCTCTTCTGCAGGGCCCCCACGTGCATCCCGGTCGAGCGTGGCCATAGGATAACATTGGGCTGCACGTGCAGCTTCCTCTGGGAGTGGCAAGGTGGGGCCACAAGGCGGAGCCAAGGGGGCGTAAATGGGCCAGGCTATTTAAGCCTGCCCTGCCCGCATGCAAGCGCTTCGCGTAAGTCTGCTTATAGCAGCGTAACACTCACCACCGCCTGAAGCGCTCTTACCTGATTTCAGCAATACCATCGCTTGAAGCGCAGCTTACCTGGTTCCAGCAATACCATCTCCAGCACGCATCTTACCTGATTCCAGCAATACCATCTCCAGCGTGCATCTTACCTGGTTCCAGCAATACCATCTCCAGCGCGCATCTTACCTGATTCCAGCAATACTATAGCCTGCAGTGCATCTTACCTGATTCCAGCAGTCATCGCAGTCGGAGCACATCCTCACCTGTTTCTGGCGTCTAAGCTACGAAGGAGCTCTTCTCGTCCAGCATCCTCCCAAATCCATCCATCCAGCAACCGCTGGCAGGCCTCCAGATAGCTGCCCTTTGTCAGACATCGCCAGGCCGTCCCTGCAGAAGAAAAGGACAAACAAGGTTGGAAACAACATAAAGACGTTATGCTAAACTCGCGCGCAGCACATTTCTCCCGCTTGCCCTTAGAACCAAACTTACCTTCTACTTGAGACATCGTAAACTCCTCTGGCCCCCATTTGGACTCGATTCCAATACCGCAACTCTGCTGGGCCCTTCACCACCTATTGGGGAGAAGGAAAGACATTACCAGGGTTACGGACAGTAATCACGGAAAAAAGACATTGCAAAAGGATACAGGCAATAATTATTGTTGAGAAACACTTACCTTAGAAGTGGATCAGCCACAGCCGGTCTGGGCTACCACGCACATGGACCAGTGAAGGAAGTAGGTCCATTAAAGGCGCCCCTGCAGATGAGAAGCAGGACGGAGAGCTCATCTTCATAACTACACAGGTGAGACTATATGGGTAAACGCATGCTCACCTCATTCTGGGAAGAAGGGTTCGAGGGAAATCGCAGTCCGACCACAGCATTCTCACAGCCTCTCGCATTCTCTCAGGGGCAGTGCCAGCAACCAGCGCAGCCCACACTACAGGAGCAGGGGAAGAAGCCTGATCCAAGGGAGCCAAGTCCAGGGAGGGCTCAAACCATGCCCCAACGCCCCCGCAGAGACCAGGTGAGCGTAACAGCAAGCTGGGGGGGATGTGTAAACCCCCTGGGGAAGCAAGCAGAGGGCCGGGAACACACCATAAGACCCAATCCGGAGGGGACTGGGACCGTACGGAAGAAGAGAAAGCAGAGGCATGTTGGAGGGGGACGCTGACGAAGAGGCCTGCTACGTCCTCCCACCAGCACTGAAGGGCGCCCCCTGGCCGTAGCTCAACTGGGGCCGACAAGAGAGCCCTCACGAGCGGGCCCCGGCGGCAATCCCCTCAACTAATTTAACACCTTTCCACCAAGCACAGCATTGCATATTGCAGCTCCCCGTCTCCTGAAAATTACATCCGCCCTCCCAGGCGATTCTTATACAGCAAAGGGCCTGGCAGAGCGGAGCCCGCTGAGCCAGGACAACCCACCTTGTAACAGGCGGAGGGGGGTCCATCCTGTGGGGAACTCCTGAAGAGTGGCACGCTAGTGTGGGGAATCTGCCATAGAAAAGACACACCGAGGCGGCAGATGGGCAAAGAAAGGGGGTGACACAACCCACACTATCTGCATTGAGGCAGTGGGTCTCACTGGCCATCGAGAGAGACAAGAAGTAAACGACAGAGGCTGCTGCCCGGGGAACTCGCCAGACCAGTGGAACCAGCAGGGTGGAGAGCTTCCTGGAACTCTGATCCTCTTGGGTGGTGGCCCCTGCGCCCGGGACGTGTACCCGCCGAGGAGAGGTCCAACGGCACACCCCTCCATCCAGGTCAAGCCCCGTAAGTGGGGCAGGCAGTAGGTGAGACACCCCAGTAAAGGGGAGGTGCAGCACCCCTCTGCCCCCCTGCATAAGCACACCAGGGCCCCGAAGTGACCAAGGAGATCCATTTGGGGTTTGGGCCACCAAAATCAACACCCCATTGGGACGAGGGCCCACTTTGACCGGGAACTCCACGAGCTAAGACACGGGAGGTGTTCCTTACACCCGAGCACCTTGGACAGGAATCACAGATGGGGGTTCAACTACATTTCACGACTCATTGACAGAGGCTCCGGACAAGGTTACAAGAATACGCTACTGTGCCCAGCAGACAGGGCCAAAGCCCTTGAACCCAAGAACCCCAACAATAGCAAGAGGACCAAGGAAAATTGACCAGGACCCCCCCCCCCCCCCCCAACGACACAGAGACCCGAAACAGCACTAATCAACCCCGGCCAAAGGTGAGGGCCCCCAGAAACCGATGCTGGGGCGTGTGCCTGCCTTGGCTGCAGCGGTCACATTAAAGGGCAGTGCCCGGGGGAAGAGACTACAATAAGCCGACCTCGGCCACGCCCGGCAGACACCACAAGAGTCCTTTGCTCCAATCTGGCAGCCGCATACCTAACGAACCAACAGCACCAACTATGACGGAACTGCATGAGTTGGAAAAAAGCCCTCCAAGAGTTCCGATTTCAAGCGGCGACAGGGTCCCTAGACAACCCAGACCCTAAAAAAAGATGCACCGGCCGAGGAACCGACAAAGGCTTTGCCTCTGTATTGCAGGAAATAAGGGACATGCGGTCGGACGTGGCTCAAAAGCTAGAGAAAATTGACCAAAGAGTGGACAAAGTAGAAGATAGGCTACACAAATTGGAGACCAATCAGTCGTCCTCCACCATTTGGAGGCACAAATCGATACAAGACTGGCGGCCCTGGAAAAGAAAGGCAAGGAAAGGGCTCTGCAAATGGATGACTTTGAGAACAAGGAAAGGAAGACTAACCTCCGATTCTTTGGCATCCCTGAGGTGGCTGAGGAGACAAAGCGGATATATGTTGTGTGGTCAAGAGACGTGATCCACCCCCTGTTTAGGAACGAGGCGACAACGGAACCCATGATGGACAGGGCACACTGGGCGGGGGCCAAGGCTGGGGGCACCCGCTCCATTTTAGTGCGCTTCCATTATTATGCGGAAAAAACGAAAATCCTGGAGGAAGCCAAGAAAGCTCACAACATCACATATAACAATGCAAGAATATCAATCTTTCAGGACCTGTCGGCTTTCACACTTGCCAGACGACTGTGCCACCCACTGACCCAATGCCTTTGGAAAAGGGGGATACGGTACCGGCGGGGCTACCCCTTCTCTCTCTCCTTTGAATACATGGACCAAAGATCACACCTGGTTACCGAAGATGACATCAGAGGGGCGATCCAAGAATTCGTGGACACCACCGACGACCAGAGACAGCCCACTGGGGAAGCAGTCGGTGCAACAGGTGGAAAAGGAAATGGGAGAGGATAAGAGAAGAATCCCAGGATCCAGAAAATTCAAGAAACTGAACACTCCCCCATGACGATGGCCAGGGAGGCTCCAACGGATGAAGGAGATCCCCTCCTGGGCCGGGGAAGTGGACCGGTGTCCTTAACTAAGAGATAGTGAGCTTCCCCAGCAAATAGCAAGTATTGGGGAAGCTTTCACAAAAGTGTAATCTTAGAAAAACAGCATCCATGGTAGGGGAGGGGGGGAATGCGGGCCTCAATTGTGAGGTAAATCCAAAGAGGGGGCCCTGTCGTAGCGGGTACAATGGTGGTCCAGTCAAGCACCAGGTATGGTCGAACTTTTTGGCTGGGCGCCGGAGGATGGGGGGACACAGGGGGAAGATACAGAGGTGTTAGTAGTGTATGGACCGAACAAAGGTCAGGTGCTGTTTTGGGAGGAGCTAAGGGACAAACTAAGACTCTTTGTTGAGGGCACTCTAATCATGGGAGGGGACTTCAACATGGTAATAAACCCTGCGAGAGACAGAAAGAGAATGGCTTCCCACACTCTTCCAGCGGCAGATGACCCCATATCTCGGAGATTCCACAGTATTAACCGTGAGCTAGGCCTGCAAGACACACTCCCAAGCTCGGTAGAGGGTGACCCTCCATACACCTATTACTCAAAAAATCCTTGAGACCTTCTCCAGGATTGATTATATAATGGTAGATGGTACCCTACTCGCCCATGCGAAGGACCTTAGGGTGGACCCTGTCCCCTGGTCTGACCGTGACCTAGTGAGAATTACCCTGATGGGATGGTAGGGTCAACAACGAAGAGGCAGATGGAAATGAAATGATACCCTGTTAAAGGACCCGATAATCGCCAAAATTGTGCTAGAAAACATAATGGAATACTTTGAATTGAATGATGACAGGGAAGTCAGCCCACATATTCTATGGAACAAATTTAAGACTACTATACGGGGGATACTGATAAAAGTGGGGGCACAAAATAAAAGGGAAAGGTACAACCTAGAAAAGGCCCTGCGGGACAAAATTGCGGAACTACTGCCGGGACAAGTACCAGACACGTCCATCACCCCAGACCAGGCGGCAGCTCTAGACAAGTATAGGACCCAACTGAAGGATCTCTGAATGTCTGAAACGGAAACAAACCTCCAATTCCTCAAACAAAAATATTACGAGAAGGGGAACAGGGCAGACAGAATTTTGGCATGGAAACTGAGGGCAGAAAAGTAAAATGGTAAAAGTCACGAAAACAGACAAGGGTACGTTGACATATGACACCCCGAGCATAGGTGGGGCCTTTAAACAATATTATGAAAGGCTGCACAAATCTGAATTCAATGGTAATGTTGCCCTAATTGAATACTTCCTTGAAAGGATTCCTATACCTGGCCTAGCTAGAGATGTCGCGGATAACCTAGAGGCCCCTATAGCAGAGTGGGAAATTGTCCTGGTGATAAAGCAGTGAAGGGAAGTACGACACCAGGGGAAGATGGGTTTTCAGTAAAATTGTATAACTTGTTCCACTCTACCCCTGGCCAAAGTCTTTACGCAGTCCTCAAGGGGGAGACCCTGTCAGAGACCGTGATGGGGGCCATTATAGTGGTGTTACCGAAGGAGGGAAAGGACCCTGCCGAGTGCTCCTCTTACCGCCCAATATCTTTACTCAGTACAGACGTCAAGATCCTGACTAAGGTGCTCGGTTAAGGGATGGCGAGGATTATGCCCTCCCTGGTCCACAGGGATCAAGTGGGCTTCATTAGGGGATGCCAGGGGTCGGATAGCATCCAGAAGACCATAGACCTTACCCACTACTCACGAGAATCGGATCTAAATGCCAGTCTGCCTTCTCTTGATTCTGAGAAAGCCTTCGACAGAGTGGAATGGAGGTATATGATGGTCCTCCTTCAGAAGATGGGATTTGGGGAGCATATGAAAAAATGGATAGCCGCCCTGTACAGGGCCCCCACAGCGAAAGTACAAGTAAATGGGGAGCTCACGGCCTCTTTTAACCTCACCTGGGGTACTAGACGGGGATGCCCTCTATCCCCCCTGATATATGCCCTCACGATAGAACCCTAGCGATAACGGTGAGCACACACCCAGTAATTCGTCGGAGCCAGGTGGAATTCAAACTCTCCCTGTTTGCAGATGACATTTTGGGCTATTTAGTAGACCTGCACCTTTCGCTTCCACCCTCCTCTCCCTAATCGATTTCCTTTGGGGTCTTTTCAGGGTTGAAGATCAACAAATCAAAATCCATGTTGCTACCCCTTCGAGCATACGACCTGATCTTGGACCCCATGACCACCTTTCTCAGGGTAAGGGTCGAAAAAAACTGCAAACCAATACCTGGGGGTGCGTGTCCTGAGGGATCTCTCAGCGCTGGAACCAGCTAATTACAACCCTTTATTGGCCATCCTCAAGACCGATTTAAAACGATGGAGCTACACGATCCTGTCATGTACGGCCGAATGACGGCAGTGAAGATGAATGTCCTGCCGAGACTATTGTACTTGTTCACAGCCCTCCCCACAAAGTATCTGAACCACACCTTTTAAAGATCTCCAGTCGGCGGTACACAGAATCATCTGGCAGGGCAAGTCCTCGGGACCAAAAGATCCATTCTCACCCTCCTTCGACCTCCCCGACTTCCAACACTATTACAAAGCGGCCCAACTCCAGGTCCTTCTGGAACACATGAAAGATGATAAGGGAACGTACTGGACCTACCTGGAAGATATGGACACGCACCCGCTCAAAGTGAGGGCTCTTCTTTGGGCCCCACGAAAGAACATACCGGGTAGATAACTTGACCAGCCCACATAAGGGGTACTGTGGTCCCTGTGGAGGAAGGGCATACAAACGGAGCACTTATCAACATGGCCCTCCCCAATGGTATCACTATGGGACCCCGTACTCAAATTGGGAAATAAGGGATTCCGGAATGCACAGAATTTGTCAGAGAAAGGCATGGAAAGGCCAGGCCAATTATTCCAGGGAGGAGATTCTCAAGAGACCACTAACCCCCTTTGAGAAGGTCCTCGATACAGCCAGCTCAAGGAAGGGGATGGTATCTAAACTGCATAAAGTAATCAACACCAATAACCTAAAAGAGAGACAAGGGTTTCAACAGTACTGGAACGATCTGGCGGGGGGAAGAGCTCACGGAAGAGGTGTGGGGCAAGGTTTTTAGAATAGCTTTCCACAGGAATCTTTTTACAGCTGACATGGAACACAATTTTAAGGTACTCCAGGGATGGCACAGAGACCGTCTCAAAATATCCAGGATGTTCTCAGGGGCTTCTCCACGATGCCCGAAGAGATGCAGCCTTGTGGGCTTGAGGGCCCACATGTGGTGGCTCTGTCCGCAGATACAAGTATATTGGGAAAATGTGTGTGCCGAGGTTACTGAGGAAACACTCCCACAGGACCCGCTGACAATGTTACTGGACTTGCCACCGAGAAACTCTGAGATATACAGGTACCCCAGAATGTGGGAGATGATGCTGCGGGCGGGTGGAGTGGCACTGGCACCGAAGTGGAAAAGTCCAATGATCCCTAATAAAAAAGAATGGCTGATAAAAGTGAAAAACATGTTTTTAATGGCCAAGCTTACGGCCTTGGTGAACGACGAATCGGGGATGGGAAATGCACTGAAGGAAGCAGCCCCGTCACATGCCATGTAGTAAGGTGGCGCAGAGACTAGTACGGAGCTGAGGAGGGAAGGGCGAAGGCCCCCCACATGAAGGGGGAGAATGGGGGAGTCCCGGGGGGAGGCAGGGGGTGAGCCCATAATGATATGCACACTATGAAGAGACAACTGGACACAGTAGGACGATCTACCATACCAGTATTCCAGTACCAGGGATAACATCCCCCTGAAGGGGGGAAGTGGATTCTCTGTGAACTTTTCACCAAACTGATCCGTCTTCCTTTGCACAAGAAACCACAGTTGAAGTTTTTTGGTTATGAGGAGGAAGGGGGGAGAAGGGAGGGGGGGGAATGTTATGTTTTTTAAGGACGGGCTAAGTGTTTAAGAGTTGTGTACTAATGGTCCTTGTTTTGGTTTGTCTAAATGCTAATAAAACTCTAAAGTAAAAAAAAAGATGGTTGACACCTGTTGACTTGACTTGGCAGGCAGTGTGATGACCCCACTCCAGTTTTCAGATGTCTTGTATTTCCCAAGTCATAACACTTATGCAAACGAAAACATCGAATATTGGGGATTTCCATAGGTTTCTGGTTCAATGTGCAGAAGAAAGAGAAGTAAATATAGATCATCGATCACCTTTATTATTCATAAAAAGGCTTCCTCTGTAATTGTCCACCGCTGGCGCTGCTGTATCTGTAATAGATATACGTGGTCGTTCATTGGTATTGCATGAACTCTACCATGATGGTATATTTGATTCACTCCAATTCTTGAAATCCCATTATAATATCAGCAGTCAGATTTGGTTTTTATTGCATCGCCTTACCTCTCTTCTGCAGACAGAGGGTTTGAGTACTAATGGATGTCTGTTTTAGGCAGAATCCTGTGCAGTTCCCTTGGGGAACACTGCAAAAAGATTAAGACTACAGAAGCAGCAGTAAACCCAATTGGTAGCAGTCCGCACCACCCAGATTTACCTGGTAGCTGTGGCTGAGCAGTCGGACTTCTCTCAAGAAGAGTAGGGCAGTATGCAGAGTATACACAATAGGGCCAAAACACAGTAGAGAAAACAAACACTGACCAGAGCTTTGTATAAAAAGTATATAGTTATTTATTTAAAACACACTTTAGGAAATACACTAGCACTCTCAATGAAAAGTAATCTAAAACACAGTCAGTTAAGTATATACACCTCCCTTGATAACTATCAGACAAGTCAGGGTTAAAGCACAACTATTTGTTAAGACAGAAGTGAGCAGTGAGCGCTTAACCTAGACGGCACTCCAATAGTTTAGGTTAAGAAGGGAGAGGAAAGGCAGAGCATAAAACAAAACAGTTCCCAACACTTTTGAGTTCAGAGCAAGGGGAGAAAGGCATGTTATACTGTAGAGCCAAAGTTCATAGGCCAGGCCCACTTTAAATGGAGCAAAGCGAAATGTGCCCAGGATCACACGGTTTAAAGTGCACTGAAAGTCTTTGCAGAGTGTTCAAAAGAGGTTGGGGTGATTCAAAAGATATAGTTAGAGGTCTGAAGCCAACCCAGTATAGAAGCCAAGGATTTAAGGGTCACCTTTAGCAATCTGTAGAAAGGGAAGGCCAGGCAGGACACAGTACCTTAAATAGAAAGGAAGCTCCAGCAGGGGCAGTTATTCCTGGCAGTGGTTGCAGTTTGTCGTTCCGACCAGGGGAAGAGAGGATCTCGTCGAGGAGGAAACTTGGAGTCGTTGCACTGCACAGGGATGAAACCAGCCGCGGAGTTCCCGATTAAAAGGTGCTGCCCTTTTATTCGCGGTCAAAAGTGGTGAGCTTGGCTATCCGGCCGCTGGGGTGCTTGGCATGGGCGAATTCGACCAAGGGCCGTCTTTGGAAGGCGAAAAAGGGTGAACTGGTTGATCCCACCAGCTCAGGGGAAGAAGACTCGTCCAGCAGAAGATCTTCTCTTGTCGTCGGGAAAGTGGTGAGGTAGCTGCAGCAGGGCTTCACCAGTGGTGGTGTCGTTGTAGATGGCTCAGCTTCGTCCCTCTTCGGATTCTTAGGTCCTCTGGCGACATCTGAAGTTCCAGTCCCAAAGGCCCTGCTTTTATGCAGAAAAACCCCCATTCATCAGCCTAGCTGTCAATAACCCATGCTAAGTGGTGAGCCGGGAGGCTCACCACTGGGCCAATCGGAGTAGAGTGCGACTTAGGTTGCTAAGGCAACGCAGTCCAGGGTGCCAATTCCCCTCCCCACACACCCTGTGGAACCCAGACAGAGTGGCACCATTTGGAGGGCTTCTGTGGAGAAGCCCGCCAAAATAGTGGAACAAAGGGCTCAACCTTGGTCAGAGTTACAAAGACGGACACAAACGCCAATTTAGAATTGAGTTCTGGCAAAAAGACCCAACCGGTGATTTAATATTAAATAAATATCGTTAACATTGCACCAAAAAGTGGTGCGTTTAAAATCAATGGGAAAATCCCATAGAGAATATTCCGGTGGAATATTTCGCGTGGTAACCACTGCCACCAGCCAGAAACTCGACGAGGGGGGGACAGGACAGTGCCCCTCAAAAACAGACCCAGGGGCAATCGAATTACCCCTTACCAGTACTTCCACATTATGATGGTTTGTACTGGTTCTGTTCGCAATTTTGGACTAGTAAAGCCAATGGTGACTTTGCATGCCCTGGGAGACAGTAGTCAGTCCCAGGGTATGGAGTCTGTTTGGGGGTCACTGTGACACCCCTGTGGTACTGCACTGAGGGTGCTGTGTACCACACATACAGAAAAACAGATGATACCCTATGGAGTAAAAAGAAACCCCATAGCCCATAAGCACATAACAAGTCAAAGACATACCTCAAATCATGCCTAAGAGTGGGAGTAAAAGAGTCTCACTCTTAGCAGGAGAAAAAAACAAACCCCAAAAATCCAGCAAAGCTGCTGGGGGACTCACTAGGTTTGGGAAATTAGCTGTATAAGAGAATTCTCCCTAACAGTCTGGAATTGTGTTGGAAAGAAAACATGAACGCCAGAGAGATTCCTTTCCATGGGTTAAGCATTTTTATAGACGGCTAATAACTGATAATCTAGTGAAAAAATAAGGTTCTAGCACAAACTTGGTCAGAAAAAGTGAACATGCAAATTGATAGCTCTGACCTATTGGCTTACTTTGATATGATGGGAAATGTATCCTTTGCTAAATGTCACATTTTGGCTTTAGAGCACACCAATTCTCAGATGCATTTGAAGGGTTTATATTTTGATTTGTAGTAAAGGGCTGTCCCTCTCTCATCTAGGTATGGACAGTCTCTCCCTAACCCAGGTCCCTAAACCCCAGGCTGGTATTAAGAGATTGGTAACCCCTCGAATCTAAACGCTATCTGCCTTAATGTGATGGCCTAAAGGTAAATGTATATTCGAATGGATTGTGTCCTCCCACGTATTCCTCATTTTATGATATCTTTGTTTCCAGATTTAGCTGCTTTGGAACATTTTTCTCTTCGGCAGAGGGCACTTTGCGTCGAGACGGTCGACTGGATGTCCCTTAAGGGTTTCCATCTTGTCTGACGTCATAGTCTAGTACATATACCCCACGCAGCGCCCGTTTGCTTCAGTTCTGTTTTTCCATGAATGCAATTAATGGCTCGCATCAGTTTTCTTCGAAAACATATTGAAAATGGCCTCGTCTTCAGCTCCGAAAACTCCGAAGACAGGCTTCAAATGTCGATCAAGGACCTGCTTAAGTTATGCCTCTGGTGCCTGGGCGTCGAGCATGTAACCGACGACTGTCGATCATATCAGTCGATGACGGGTAAGGCCTTAAAAGAGCGCAAATCTAAACTTGCAGTGGGTAGGATTGCCCCCAAATCTCTGCCCACACCTTCTAAATTGAGTTCATTCGACAAGCCGAGAGATTCCTCTCCTCACAAAAAAAGATTGAGGAAACAATCCCACTCGAGGAGCAGACACTTCCCGTCAGCTTTGAAAAAATCAAAGCGAAGGCACAGATCACCACCTTCTTCCTGGTCTTCTTCCTCAGAAAGGAGCGTAGTCTGCCCAACTAAATCTTCCTCTGAGGAGTGGCAACTCTTTAATAAGAAAATGTGAGAAATCTTCGAGGGTCAGTCCCAGACCTCTTCAAAGCATAAGGTAAGTGCCCATACTACGGTCGAAGACGAGCATGACGCCAAGGCAAAACCTTGCGCAACCTCGAGCACCGGTCATAAGCCGAAGACTACTGGAGAGTCTTGGAGTACTCGACCAGATGAGAAATCGTTGAAGAAAACATTGAGTCGAGGGCTAAGTCCCTCGAAGCACAAGACAAAAGTCAATGTTACTCACTGCTACGTACGTAGGTCGGGAAAATATATATAGATCACCTTGGAGATATGATGGCTACAGGAATCGATATTCAGCCTCCACTTTCGGCTCCCCTGAGTACAAGACTCAGGCTTCCTCAAAGAGGGGCTCTTCTTCACAACGTACCTCTCTGCTGTTTCGATTGGAACAGGCAGAGATGTCAGTTGAGTAAAAGAGCGGGGAGAACACGCACCGCCAATACCAATGCTGAAAAAAGGAATACAAAGATGTTAAACAGTGCTGAGAAAAAGATATGAAATCAACAACAGTAGTGAACAAGGTATACCTAGGCAAGGATTGGAGCGGTCACTTCCCCGGGAATGGATCTACAAGTAAATAAATCAAACCCAATGTTTATTCACTAATCTAATGGTATTTCCCCATAGAGTGCTAACCCAGAACAACAGACCTGAATTGGGACTCCTAAGGGTTCATGATGTTCGGGATTGGAGAAAACGACAGGAAAAAATAATAAACAGGGAAGTTAGTAGAGGAAAGTAGTCCCGGGCGGCACGAGGGTCGCAATAGAGCCGGGTTGGTGCAGAATCCGGAAAGCGTCAAGTTCACTGAGTATGGCAATCCAACACTTGTCCCAAATCCATTACATACACAACGGAGTAGTAATAATATGGTACAGTAATCAGAGCTGGTACTGGTAGAATATCAATAAACAATCACAGCAGGGTACCTGAAAACACCCAGTATCCAGTTGAGGATCGGAGTAAATGAAGGGCTTCAAGCAGCGTTTCAGGCGAGCTCGCATGAGCTGGAGCAGGAGGAGGAACAATCCAGGAATGCTCCGAGCGCCGCTAGCGTGGTTGGCAAGGGCCGCTGGAGCGGGGGGGGGAGAACAATGCAGTAACGCTCCGAGCCGCCACTGAGGTGAGTTGCACGGGCAGCAGGAGCGGAAGAGAATTTCCAAAATACGTTCCGTGTCGAAAACCAGGAAATCGGAACAAAGACGAGGAAGTACCAAAAGCAGTCCAGGGACAGTCCGGGTCAAAAGCACAGCAGTTCGGAAGGGGCCAAAACGGGAAGGACGAGTGTCAATCCAAAGGACAGGCGTGGGTCGAAACCAGGAGATCAAGATAGGAGTCGTGACACGAAATTCACAAAAAGGGAAACGGACGTAACCGCGAATAGTGCAAACACTAATTAGCAGCAACCAGTCCTCCGGCAGACGGCTTTTTTAACTCCGTATGGGGGGCGTGTCTTGCTGTACGTCCTCCACGCACATGTGTCAGTTGACACGGGTACCGCCTGCGCGTGTACAGGCACCAGGGCAACCTATACCTGCTCCAGAAAGGAGCATGTGGACGCGGCGCACTTGGCAGGGAAACCATTCTCTGCCGAAGTGTAACAGTCAAGCTATCAATGCCTTCAATGCTGATACAAAAAACATAAATGCTGATTGTACATTCCTCGACGCCTGTACCTCAGAAAAGCAAGCCAGGAAAAGGTTTTTTTTTGTTTTTTTTTTTCAACAACAATTTATTGATTTTTACAAGATAGTACATTACATGCAACAACGCAGTACAGGTCAATATGAGCGTTAATTAGTGCTTTTGTAGTCTATTTCGAGTCATATGGTGGAGGAGAGAGAGGGTGGATCCTGAATGCGGCGGTTGGGCGGGCGAGATCTGGGTGATTATTCTTCTAATTTCTGGATTGTTCGGGGACTGGACGGGGATCAGTAGAGAGGACTGCATTGGAGCCATCTGGTGAGTGGCGGCCTCCTGGTGAGGGTTGGGTATTTGGACGCATAGTCAAGGAAGGGGTCCCATATGTTTAGGGTTCTATTTAAGGAGTCGGAGCGTATTGCAGTGATTTTCTCCGATACAGCGATCTCCCAGCATTTGGCCCACCATAGGGCAATTGAGGGGCCCCCTTTGTCTTTCCATAAGCGAGCCATTGCGATCTTCGCGGCCAGTAGTAGATGGTTGCAGAGGCGGGCGATATGGCCTGTGATTGGGAATGCTCCGTCGCCGGATTCGCCCAGAAGGACGATGCCTGGGTCCCATGGGATTGAGAGGCCGGTTATTTCCTTTATGTGCTTCAGCACCTCTTTCCAATATATTTCTGCCTTTGGGCATGTCCATACTAAGTGGTAGAGGGAGCCGGGGGATTGGCAGCCTCGCCAGCATGCAGCGGGAAACTCCGGGTTGGCTTTATTGATTTGTGTGGGGGTGATGTAGTATCTGAAGCACAGCTTATAGCCTCCTTCTTTGTTCGTGACACATTGCGAGCTTTTATGTAGTCTGGTCCAAATTTGCTCCCAACTCTCTACTGTTATTTCCCGGCCAATATCTTTTTCCCACTCCGTCATATATCTTTCTTTCTTTGCTGGGTCCGATCTGTCGAGGAGTCGGTATATGGTGGAGATTCTACCTTTGTTGGTCGGGGATGTTAGCGTGAGTTCCAGGGCTGTTGGCTCTCTCGAGCATTTGTCCCGAGTCCCTCTGTGGGACAACCAATGCTTGATTTGCGAGTATCGGAATCTTTCCCGTTCACCCACTCCGAATTTCGTTTTACACCTCTCGAAGGTGATGGGGGAGCCCTCTTCCATGAAGTCGCTGGTTTTTGCCAGGCCCCCTGCTATCCATGCGTGGAAGTCTCGAGGTGGGTTACCAGGGGAGAAGTCTGGGTTGTTCCAAATGGGAGACATGGGTCCCAGGTAGCTGCGAAGTCCCCATTTCCGCGCTGCGGTTTTCCAGCACAGGGTTGTTGTGGTCGTGGCCGACAATGGTCCTGAGTTGGGTTGTGGTTTAAGTGTTGGCAGATGTGGGAGATCCCGCAGTGGGACCGGGCACCAGGATTCTTCGATTTGGCGCCATAATGGTGGGTCTGCTTCTTGCACCCAGGCGAAGGCATGGGATAATTGAGCCGCTAGCGAGTATCTGGCCAGGTCAGGGACTCTCATACCACCTAGGGGTTTGCTTTTTGTCATGATTCGTTTGTTGATCCTGGGCCTTTTCCCACCCCAGACAAATTCCATAAGGTTTTTAAACCTATGCAACCTCTGATACCCCTCCATGTGGTCTACATTTGGGTACACCTAGCATTGAAAAGAATACTACTATACCTTAATGCTTTATTTCAGAAGAGACCAGGGTTGGAGAACTACATGACACCCTACAGACAGCTAGTGGGTAGACACCTCCCCAGAACTAGATTTTGGGAAACCGGATCCGGCTGATCATGCAGATGCATCCTATAGAAGCCTGATGTCCAGAGTGGTGGAATTCTTGTGATGGAGTAGACAAGCTTCTGCATTTGAACAGGACGACCTGACTGACATATTGGACGAGGGTCCTCAATATAACCCCTTTGTACCATTGCATGTGGTACTGCAAAAAAGGGTTGCAGCCAACTGGGAGGCTCCAGAGTCCAGCCCGGCAGTGAACAAAAATGTGACCCAAAAATACAGGCCATCCAGTAGTGACCCTGGCTACCTGTCAATCCATCCAACTCCAGAAAGCGTAGTAGTACAAGCAGCTACATCTGCCTCCAAGCAAGCTGTGTACCCAATCATACCCCCTGATGGGGATGACAAACACATTGACTCTTGGGCAAAGAAAGTCTTTTTGGCTAGCAGCATGGCTTTAAAGTCTGCTAATTCCACATGTGCCCTGGCAAGGTTTACATGCACCCTGTGGGGCTGCATAGCGATGACGGCTGATCACATCCCTGAGGGTGAGGAAAGAGACGGCTTAAAGAACCTGATAATGGATGGCAAAGAGGCCATGTGTGAGTCTCTGCAATCAGGTCTGGACACTGCTGACAGTGTCAGCAGGGCCAAGGTGGCAAGCACTGTCATACGCAGATTTGCATGGTTGAGGAAGTCCGGATTTGCACCTGATGTAAAATCCAGACTCCTTAACATGCCCTTTGATGGTTCTCATTTATTTGGAAATAAGACTGATGAAAGCCTTGAAAAGCTGCAGACCCTGAAGGCGGCAGCCAAGTCCTTAAGTGCTGCAGTCAGGCAGCCACAGCCTTTTCACCCCAGCGGATCATCTTGGGGGGGTAGATCTTTTAGCTAATACTGTTCAGTTGGAAGAACGAGAAGACAGGCTGGTCAAAGAGGATAGAGAAGATACCCTCACGGTGGACGAAGGAGCGGAGCAAGGCCCGCCCAAGCAGCAACATCTTTACCATCAGCTGCTGCTACAGCTGCCCCAAAACCACTCTGCAGTCTTGACTTGCGACACCCCGGTGGGAGGCAGGCTGTCGCAGCATCTGAAAGAATGGTGAGGTATTACTTCGGATGCCTGAGCACTGGAAACAGTAGCCATGGGTTACTGCCTTCCCTTTAATGCAAAGACATCGGGATCATCCACCAGAAAACCATTCACTACATTTTCCAGATCCATTCCTTTTGCAGGACATGTTGACCCTGCTAGAGAAAGGTGCTATAGAACCAGTATCCGTGATGAAGAGGAACAGAGCATGGTATTCTCCACATTTCCTAATCCCCAAGAAGGACTGATACCTATCTTGGTCTTGAACAAGTTGCTCAGGAAGGACAAGTTCAAGATGGTCACACTTTCTCAGATCCTACAGGCCCTCCTGCTCCAGGATTGGATGGTATCGTTGGACCTTCAGGATGCTTACTTTCATGTGCCAATGCATCACAAGTAGTACCTGAGGTTCGCCATTGGCGGTTCTCATCAGTTTCGAGTTCTGCCATTCAGGCTGACCTCCGCCCTAAGGGTTTTCTTTAAGTTAATGGCAGTGGTGGCAGCAAGTCTCAGGAGAGTGGGGGATTCACATCTACCTCTACTTGGATGATTGGCTGATCAGAGCACATTCACCGAACAGGCCCAAGAACATCTCAGTATCACCTGCCACTCTCTTAACAGACTGGGCTTCTCCTTCAATTACAAGAGATCTCACATGATACCATCTCAGAGACTCCAATTTATTGGAGCAGTCGTGGATGCATCATTGGGACAAGCCTCGCCACCCGAGGTGAGGGCTCAAGACATTTTGCAGATGGTCACCAAGTTTCAGAGTGTCCAGCGTCTTCCAGCCTTTGACTTTTTTGAGGTTGCTCGGCTTTGTGGCATCCTGCATTTTTCTGGTGCCAGAGGCTTGCATGAGAACGAGATCCCTTCAATGGGCTCTCAGAACACAGTGGTCCCAATTCTCAGGCAGGATGTCAGACCTCTTTCAGATTCCGAGCAAATCTCACAGGATCTTCTAAGGTGGTCCTGCGAGGACAACATTCTGAAAGGAGAACCTTTTTGGCAACCATGGCCAGAGACAACAGTAGTGACGGATGCCTCACACACGGGGTGGGTAGACCATGCCAATGATCCGACAATCGGCGGTCGCTGGTCTCCTTGAGTCTAAGCTACACATCAACCTTTTGGAGCTGAGGGCAATCAGACTAGCGCTGGAGGCCTTTCTACCCTCTATACAGGGAAAGAATTTCCTGATAATAATGGACAACACAGTGGCCATGTACTATTTCAACAAGAGAGGAGTAGTAGGGTCACTACCACTGTGCAGAGTACCAATGCAGCTTTGATTATGGGCAATTTGGGAAGGAATCTCTCTATCAGCAGCTCATCTAGCCAGAGAGGAGAACACAGCGGCAGACGCTGTGAGTAGGCAGAGCACAGTCTCCCACGAGTGGGAACTAGCTCAGGAAGTCTTATAAGAGATCTTCACCCTTTGGGGAACCCCTCAAGTGGATCGGTTTGCGACCAGTGTCAACCAGAAGTACGAACTGTTCTGCTCCAGAGAATTTCCCCCAAGAGGAGCTCTAGGAGACGTGTTCGTATTGGACTGGGAGTTTCCACTCCTGTATGCATTTCCTCCAGTTCCTGTCATTCCTCACGTGATCCAGAGGTTAAGAAAGTTCAGGAAATCCATGATCCTAATTTCCCCAGATTGGGCCATGAGGACGTGGTACACAGACCTTCTGGACATGTCCATTTGCCCTCCAATACATCTTCCACAAAGAGAGGATCTTCTCTCGCAAGAGGAGGCTTGGGTTCTCCATCTAGAGGCCAAGACACTAAGCCGTCATGCTTGGTTTCTGAGAGGCTAAGGATTGGGACCTCCCGTATAATGTAATAGAGATTTTGCTTTTGGCCAGAAGCCCAGCAACCAAATCCTTATATCGCTTCAGTTGAAACAAGTTGTGCAGATGGTGTAGGGAAAATGATGTGGACACTTTTCAATGTGATACACCTACGATGTTATCTTTTCCACATTTGGCAAATCTGAGGCTCCAGATTGGAACAATCAAGGGTTATCTAGCAGCGCTTTCCATATTCAAGCGCATCTCGAAAGAGGCATCCTACTTCAAAATACCGTTAATTCAATTTCTAAAAGGATTCACAAACGTGTTTCCCCTACACCATTCCAAATACCAACTTGGGACCTTAACTTGGTTTTAAAGTTTTTGACATGCGCTCCTTTCAAGCCACTCCATTTTTGCCCTTTAAAACTGCTAACTTACAAAACAATGTTGTTAGTAGCGATAACATCAGCCCACAGGGTTAGTGAGTTGCAGGCATTATCCTGTAAACCTCTGTTTACCACTTTTTACAAGGATATGGTTGTCCTCAAGGTCAAACCCCCTTTTCTACCGAAGATTGTGTCGGATTATTATTTTAGCACAGAAAATTCTACCCTCCACCTCATCCTTGCAAGGAAGAGGAAAGATTCTATAGACTCGATCCAAGGAGAGTTCTAAGCTTTTATATTTCAAGGATGGCAAAAATGCAACAGCACAACCAACTTTTCTTTGGATATATTGGACACAAATTAGGTCTATCAGTCACCAAACAGACCCTTGCCAGATGGATCATACTGGCTATTTCCGAGTGCTACAAGCTAGCTGGGTAAGATCCCTCAGAAGGTTTAAGAGCTCATTCCACTAGGCCATGGCAACTTTCTTTGCCCTTCAGAGGGGAGTTCCGATAAAGGACATCTGTGAGGCAGCTACCTGGTCCACCTTCCAAACATTTACTAAACACTACTGTTTAGACACTTTTGGCAATCAAGGATCATTTGGGAAGGCAGTTCTATGCTCCAATCTGGGCAAACAACTCTCAATTCTTACTCCCTCCTCCAAAAGAACCTAATACTGCTTTGGGAATCTATCATAAGATAAGGAATACGTGGGAGGACACAATCCATTCGAAGAACAAGTTACTTACCCCTGATAACGTTCTTTCGACTGGATGTTCCTCCCACATACTCATCGGCCTCCCAACCTACCCCACTGTAGAATTTCTGAGCTTTGGACTTTGCCCTCTTTTAAGGTCTGATTATTTAAAGATGCACTTATCAAGGCAGGCAATTCTATATATGGTGGCTAAAAAAGAAAAAAAAACAGAATTGAAGCCAACGGGCACTGCGCTTGGTATATGTACTCGATGATGACATCAGCCGAGATGGAAGCCCTCGAGGGACATTGCGTCGACCGTCTCGACGCACAGCGCCCTCTGCCCAGAAAAGTGTTTTCCGAAGCAGCTAAAGCTGGAAACTAAGATATCATAAAATGAGGGATGCGTGGGAGGAACATCCAGTTGAAAGAACCTTACTAGGGGTAAGTAACTTGTTCCTCTATCTAGGATTCCCTCAGAGAACAATCTAGGGGTTACTATCAATGATGTGATTGAAGACTTGTGCCTTTCAGACACTCAAGTCTCACTCTAGCTTGTCCTTCCATACTCTGGATTTCCTCACCCTATATCTCGGTCATGCTTCCGTCCTCTCCTCCCTCCTACTCCACCCACTGTCTCTCCTTTCTCTCTGGCTCGGCCTTCTCTTTTCCCCTGCGCCCGCTCCCTGGTGTTCATCTTGCTTTGGTCTTCCTCCACCCTCTGATCCTACTCCCTACTTGTCTTCTCTCCCCTTTACTCACCACTGCTATGCTTCCCTCTCCTAACTACTACTAATCTCCCCTCCCCTAACCACTACTACACTCCCCTCACTGCTACTACTCCACCCACGCCCATTTAAGTAGCCCCTTCCTCTTTCACTCAGCCAGACACCTTTTAATTAATTCCTTATTCTCGCCTCACACTCCACTCATACACATGCTCATTCAATTCCCAATGGCCCTTTTTCTCACCAACAAATACCTCACCATGCGCACTGCCTGAATAATCTGCCACCATGCTCCTGTACACTATCCTTCCCTGCCTGGTCTCTTGGGCTGCCTCTGCCCTCACCCAAACAATCTACAGCTTCCTAATTCCTAGGTTTTCTTTCATCCTCCCACCTTTACTTCCATTGGCTGTTGTAAGGAACTCATGGTGGCAACAGTAAAGACAGACACAAGTGATCACAGTTCAAGGGTGTTTATTAAACTGTAAATGCAGGGTGGAAAAACGCCTAATCTAAACCCTAAATCGAAAATACGAGCAATCTTCGACCATCAAATGAAAAAAGGCAGTCCTTGTGGCGTCATTTCAAAATAAAAGGGCCTATACTAAAGAAAAACCTATTGCCAGTTCCTTACAACTAATTACCGAAAGTGTGTGGGATAGGATTTCAATTAAAAAAAAAAGTGTTCCAAATAATAAGTCAGAATATGATTGCCAGGGGTCTCCCTTACCCATGTTTACAGCATGGGATTAGGTGGGATCTTGCAGCACAGCATACGCTCAAGCTTTCTCAGCACGAGCTGACAGTTGCGTTCCAGCTATCGGGTTCTTCGATGGTTAAGTCTCTTTTCAATGAAAAGTCTCTTGTCTTCGAGGGCCTGATGTATTCAACAACAAACAAACAAAATGTTCCTTTCTCAATGGACTTTGGGTGAGGACTTTTCACCCCTTGATCTCCGTCGGCCAGGCTCGAACCCACTTGACAAGGGGGACCATTCACTTCCCCTGATCTTCCAATGCTTCTTACTTTCACAAGTATTAATGTCTTTTTAAACAGTTCTTCAGTCTTCGCCCCTGATTGTTGGCTTCCCTCTGATGGGTTCACTCTCACCAGCGTTTACACCAACAGTTCACTATGGGACTTTAGACTTCGCCCATCTCGTTAGCATCCCTCTGGCGGGTTCACTCTTGCCAACTTCTGCAACACTCTGTTCATGTACTAGTTTTCACCATGCCAGATTCATTTCCCTTTCTTTCACAATCATCTGTCGGTCAAAGGCTTTCAACAGTACAGAGGATTTTACAAGACCGCTGTATGACAACTTTGACCTCTTCGCCTCATCCCAAGGCCTTCTGGTTACAGTAGTCTCTTATCATTGGGTAATCGCCCAGAGTTTCCTGTGTGAGCAACCACGTGGTGCCAGACGCCTCTGTTGAGGGTTGCCCCCTTCTTTCTCAATAGTTCCTTTAACCTTTCAACGTTCAAATTTAGCTGCTTGTTACTTTTCGTTCAACAGTTAGGTTTCTCATTGACTCTCCCCTCGACTCACTGGCTGTGATGAACCACTTGGCTTTCTTCTCCTTTGAATCAAGGTTGGTACGACGGAGACCAGCGTCTCCCAGCTTGGTTATCAACAGAGGAGGGTCTCGTATACCATTGACATCTGCTGCAACACACACTGGCCTTTGTTCGCGGTCTTAGGTTTCCATCTGCAGAGGTTTCACGGGCATTGATCGGAAAGGACAAGGTCACTTCTCTCCTTGTCACCCTCTCAGCATTTGCTTTCTTTCGCCTCCTCTTGAACTGCCGTACTGAGTTAGCCCTCTCGTCGTGTGTTCTGACTTGCTCAGCCTGTGCTCTCGTGCTCCGCCTTTTATCCCTGCGGGGAAGGGAAAGGGCCGTCAGGTTTGTGTGATTCTGGTCAATTGCCTGACTTTGCCTGACCCTTGTATTAGAACATGACCGGTAAACGGCTCAGGTGTTAATCAGTTGTCTTTCGTGTTGACGAAAGTGTTCGTGTCGGAAAAGGGGGGCAGTGTTTTAGAATATCCTACGTGGTAGGATTGGAAAAGGGTGTTGAAAGAAGAAAAAATGAATTGGCAAAGGGGGACTAGCGAGGTTCAGCGCAAGGACCTATTGAACTTGGGTGTAGTGAAGAAAGCTGCAGGTGAATGCAGGGGGCGAGATTTGCCAAATCTGACGCCAGGTAGGTTAAATTGGAAACACGTTTTTGCAAGCACTCTGCGCATAGACACTAAATAAAACTAGTTGGTATAGTGATTTTTTAATTGCCTAGGCTACCTCAGTGTCAATTAAAAAATCACTATACCAACTAGTTTTATTTAGTGTCTATGCGCAGAGTGCTTGCAAAAATTTGTTTCCATGTTGAAAGAAGAATGCTGCGTCTCACCCGTCTGTGTCTCACTCCCCCAGGTGATCCTCTGTCACTGGTCCACCCCAGGAACTGGATCCAGTAGCGATACCCTTGTCCTGGCCACCTGGATGACAGATCCCCGGGGACTAGCTAGGGAGACACCTTCAGGTTTCTCACACTGTCCTCCCCTGCTGGTTCCCTGGGCCGATCTCCTACTATTCTGTCTGCCTGGGATGTTTTTACAATATGCTAAAGACATAAAATGGGGTTTTAGCTCAATCTCTTTGTCATGTGTGGGTCTGTATGGCAATGGCGGCTCGCTGCTGTGAGTTTGAGAGTTCATGTCCATGAGAAACCTGAAGGTGTCTCACCTGCTAGTCCCTGAGTATCTGTCATCCAGGTGGCCAGGACACGACCATTGCTTTTGGATCCATTTCCTGGGGGTGGACCAGTGCGACGGGATCCCCTGGATGAGGGGTCTTCGAGGAGTGGGAGTGGGACACCACATGGCGAGACACGGTATCCTCTTCCCTGTAACACCTTTTCCCCATACTACAGGGTAGGATACTTAGAAACTCAGCACACCCACTCCCCGTTTACAACACAAACACTTTCTCACGGACGGGTCACTTTGAGAGACAACTGACTCTTTACACTCGAGCTGTGTACCTGACATGGCGCAATACAATGGTCAGGCAGGGTCAGGCAATTTCAGACCATCACGCACACCTGACTTCCATTACAATTCCCCACATGGATAAAAGGCAGAGCACGACCGCACACTCTGAGCAAGGCAAAACACACGAGGAAGCAGCAGTTCCAGGATGGCAGTTTTTTTTGATGAGGAACCATTACTTTTACGAACCCTCGAGAATAGAAAGTGTAAGACCAGGAAATGAGGGTGAAGAATCCTGTATTGTTTCTCAGAGGTACCCGTGGCCCTCTCGTGTCGATAATCAAGGTGGGGAGAATCGTCTGCCGACGTGGTGCTGTCCTTGGCTCCTACAACAAAGCAGTACCAGTGAAATCAACACAGCCGTTGAGTATGGGAGACTGGCACCAGACCGGTCTGTGCTGAAACCAAGGTTGCAAGCAGCAACATTGTATGGTGAGCACTGAAGCGGACAGTGTCTTAAAACGCATGTGATAACCAACGCGAGTGAAATTGAACAACAGATGAGTGATAGAATTTTTAAATTAAGATACAATACCTTTGACAGTGTGGTCCGGCACTGTGTGCGTGCTCAATCGAAGGTCTCTAAGGTATCCAACTAAGAGTGAAGAAAGGCGAAAGAGTGGCAAAGAACTGTGCATCGAAGTGGTCCTGTGGCAGGTCAAGAAAAATCCTGTGCACACTCGAAAGTCCTCGATTTTGACCTTGCCTAACAAATTGATGTCAAGTGAATTAAGTTGGTCTGAGCCCGAACGCGGGAGATCAGTTGAAAGCTTTTGGGATCAAATAAGATTTGTGTTAAAGAGAATTAAATTGGTCCAAACCCAGCAGAGGGAGACTGATTGAACATTGGGCCTCATTACGACCCTGGCGGTAAGTACCGAACATTACCGCCATGGCGTAATTAACGTTTACGCCATGGCCGGATGGCGTAAAGTGCGGCACATTTCGACCCATCGCGCACGTGCATTACGCCATGGCGGTAATGCAAAGAACGCGATGCCGTAAAAGACCGCAAAATGGCCCCTACCGGCATCGTACGCTGCGCATGGTGCACTACCGCCACCCATCATAGCGGTGACCGCAATTAGCGGTGACCGTATTTAGCGGTGACCGCAATTAAGCGGAAGCGGAAGTAGCGTCATCGCGGCGGAACGGGAAGGAGCACGGCGGCCATCTTTAAAAACACAATCCATTTCCATCCTCCCCAACCATACCAGATCCGACCCTGAAACCTTTCCAAACCCATCACCCACCCTATTACCCACCCGATAATGCCGAAAGTTGTGAAGAAGGCATGCGACCGGCAGCGCCAGGACCGCTTTACACATGAGGAGCTCACCATGCTTGCCGAGACACTGCAGGACAATGCTGCAGTAGTATTTTCAACGCAGATGACCAGGCCGGCAATAGTCCAAAAGAAGGCCATATGGGCCTTGGTGGCACAGCGTGTCAGTGCGGTGGGGGCCGTACCCCTCACTGCACAGCAGTGCAGAAAGTGCTGGGACGATCTGAGGCTACGGGTCCGGAGCATACTCTCAGCAAACCGGAACCTGGGGACGGCAACTGGGGGTGGATCAGAATCCCCCATCAAGCTTCAGGCATGGGAAGAAATATGTGCCTCCACCATTGGGATGGAGAGCATCGAAGGAGTCGGAGGGATGGAGAGAGGAGCCCCGACATCTGGAGATGCAGGTAGGTGGCCAAATCAAGCCATGCTAAAAGCAACAAAGTTCAATCATGTGAAGTACCATGTTGACCCATAGTGCATATGCAACACATCGGCAGGAGAATGCCCACAGACACATCCGGAATACACCCTGCACACATGCAGCATGCACACCCTAACTGCTGGCACCCACATACCACCATGCAACTTCCACACAAAAGCACAAAACCTGTATGCCCCTGCCGGAAATGTTCTGCATGTACCTACTGTTAAGATGTCACTCGTCACAATGCACGGCCAATGTCCGCAGACCCATCAATAACAGTATCCCACCTTTGCTCCACCACAGGCTCTGATTCAGACCTCCAAGATGAGGACACCACTGCCTCCAGAGCCACCAAGAGGGCCAGGACAACAGTGGCAAGGCCGCAAGCCTCCACCTCAGCCGTCCCTGGAAAAACACACCAGCAGCCACAAACCCTGCCAGGGGAAGAGGCCAGGCCAGTGACAGCCACCACAACAGTCATCGGACACGCAGCAGCAGCACCGCACACGTCAACAATTGTGCCCACCGAAGGGACAGGCTCCGCTGCGAGCAGCACCCTGGGGGAAATTGCTGCCATAAGAGGCATCCTCAGACAGTGAGGCAGGGAGCATCGAGGACATCGATGATGGAAGCCCCACTGCCCACCCACATTCCCCCCACACATCCCTAAGCCCCCTGCAGGCGGATGCCACACAGGGGCATTCGGAGGCCGAGGATTGGCCAGCCACCCCATCCCCGCAGCCTGAGGCGAGCAGCCCAATGGACATGGCCATGAGCCAGCACAACCAGCAGACCCTGCAAGAGATATTCACCCGCCAGCAGCAGCTATCCACCCTCCTTAATGAACACGTAGCAGAGTGTGGGGGTGCAAGGGTTGACATGGAGAGAAGCGCGGACCGAGTCACGGCTGCCATTGAGTCCTCCACAAAGGACATCTGTACAGAGCTCGCTGCTGTGCGGCACGTCCTCACAGAACTAGTACAGGCCATTAGGGACACGCGTCCAATCGTGCAGCCAGGACCCTCCTCATCAACCAGCTCGGCACAGAGCAGTCCCATCCGCAGATCTGGGAGGAATCTGCGCAGCAGGGGTGCCTCGGGGGCCAGGGGAGGGGACTGTCAGTAGTGGCTGGACAGTTGAGCAGGACTCCTTCACACACTGCTGCACAGACAGTACCACACCTTCATAGGGATTGCAGGGGGGAGGTGGGAGGGTGGAGGGGGTGTGTTGGGGTGTTCAGGGGGGAGGTGGGAGGGTGGAGGGGGTGTGTTGGGGTGTTCAGGGGGGAGGTGGGAGGGTGGAGGGGTTGTGTTGGGGTGTTCAGGGGGAGGTGGGAGGGTGGAGGGGGTGTGTTGGGGTGTTCAGGGGGGAGGTGGGAGGGTGGAGGGGGTGTCATTTCTTTTTGAAATCACAATACACTTTTTCGTTTTGCACAAATCATATGTGTGGACATTGCTCATTGCGTATGTGTGCTTTTTTGTAGAATAGTCCGCAGTGTGCATTTTCAAGACACACACATTGGCCCGAGTGCCCTCTCCATGTCACACGCACACGACGTGTGTGCTAGAAGCATTGGTCAATGAGATTCTGACGCATTTCACGCCCCTTCTGTGCATCGCTGCCTCCTTGAGGTACTGCACCATCCCCACCCTCATCATCCTCATCGCCAGGTGGTTGCAGGTCTGCGTCAGGGGGCAGGGGCACATTTCGTCTGACGCACATATTGTGTAGCATGACACATGCCATGACAATCTCTGCAACCTTCTCATGGCGGTACAGGAGTGCCCCGCCAGACCTGCAGAGGCAGAGGAAAAGTGCCTTCAGTAGGCCAAATGCCTGCTCAATCACCACATGGGTACGTGCATGGGCACGGTTGGAGTCCTCCTCATGCTGGTTCTGTGGGTTCCGGACTGGTGTAAGGAGCCACCTCTTCAGGGGATAGCCTGCATCACCTGTAAGTGGACAACAATGTATGTGTCAGGGATGAGAATGATTACTGAACATGACGTGACGCCATGCCTTGCATTAGACTGTTACTTTGCACCACTTTGGATTCACACTATGCAACCGGTATATGTTCATGGCTTCCATGTACTGTTTTGCATGCCAAGTCACAATGAAGGGGTGACAAGTGCCTTGTGAGTGCACATCCACTGTATCCGTTCAGGCTGTATTGTAGGTGACCTGGCACGTGTCCTGTGAGGTCAACGCTCACATGGTTGCAACATTGATGTCTGGCACATTATGACCCCAGTGAACAATACTGATGTCAATGTGGACAGTTTGTGGGCCTTGCTGTCTGTGTTGTGGTGTATTGATGTTCCTGTCCGTCATGTGCCTCCTTTGTGCGCAGTTATGGGGGACAGGCCTATCAGTAGATGGTGTTTGGTGACGTGCATGTAGCTGCTATTCGTTGGAGTCAATGTTGTCACATTTTGTACAATACACTTGCAGATGGTTGTGTCATGGTTGGGACACACCTTCATTCCCATGTTAGGGCTGCTTAGGTCAGGCATCATGTATACAGTTGTCAGATGACGTAAGTGCTGCCTCAGGGTATGGCCTGGCTACTGCTAGTCGCAGCCAGGTGAAGTATGCATCAACCCCCCCCCCCCTTTCTGCCAGGTGAAGTATGCATTGGTACGTCGATCACCTACCCACTTCGCATTTCCATGGTCATGACATTAGACTCACCGAGTAGCCAGGATCTTGGGCCTGCATGTCGCTCCATGTAGCGTGGTATTGTGGAGTTCCTCAGGACCATTGAATCATGGGTTGATCCGGGGAATCGGGCACAACAATGTGTGAAGATCCTGTTGGAGTCACAGAGCATTTGCACGTTGATTGAGTGAAATAGTTTACGGTTGCGGTACGGTACCTCCATGGCATGTGGGACCACCAATTCCACATGGGTGCAGTCGATGGCACCAATGCAACCAGGTATGCCAGCTAGTGCATGGAAACCCACTTTGGTGTTCGCAATCTCCTGGGCAGACCGTGGCAATGAGATGTGGTCGTCTGTGTGCTTGAGGAGGGCATCGAGCACTTGGATCAGTGTACGTGAGAATAATGGTTGTGATATGCCATGCAAGTGCCCCACTGTGTGCTGGTAGGTGCCTGTGGCCAGGAAGTGGAGTACAGACACTACCTTCAGTAGGAGGGGATGGCGGTTGGAGTTTCTATCATGCTGACGATGTCGTTGTGTATCATGTTTACGATGGCGGTGATGGTGCACCGGTCCAAACGGTTCAGGGTGTGGATCTGCTCAGCAGTGAGGTTGAATGGATTGGCTCTGATGCGTGGGATTGGGGGCTGCCTGCGTGGTGGCACTGGCTGTGCTGGTGGGGCTTGCTGGGCCTGCCTTGCCCTCCTTCTCCTCCTGCGTCTCCTCTGTGCTGCCTGTTGTTGTTGTTGCTGTTGTAGCACATGCATTGCTATCAGGTCCTCCAGCCCCAACATTGCTAGTCGTATTGGTATCATTGTGGAGTGTGACTGGGTGTGGGAAGGGGTGGGGTGTGCTCTTTTTGTACTTCCTGAGTCTGTATTGCCTTCACCTGTGCTGTTTCTGTGCACCTGTGGCAGCTGCATTCACTTTACATGGCCCTTTACGGTTGGTTCGCGATGGCGTAATTAGCACCATGGCGGTAAGGTACTTAACGGGCTGGGTGATGGCGTTAGGTGCATGTCCGCTTGGGTCGGCATTTGCGTACCTTTCCGCCATGGCGCTAAGTACGGTGTGGCCGGTCGCGTGCGCGCACCCTTAGCGCAGTTAGCGGCAGCGTTAACTACGATGCTGCTAATGGCATTGTAGTTAACGGTCACGGGTCATGATCGGACCTGGCGGAAAACGATGGCGGTAACCATTTACCGCCATTGTTTTTCACTTAGCGCCAGGGTCGTAATGAGGCCCATTGTGTTAAACCGGATCTGAGCCCGGCTGAGGGGTCCGAGGTGAATAGTGAATGAACCTAGAAATCGGACACATGAACATTCAACAAAGTTTGTATTGAAGAGGATCTGAGCCCAGGGATCCGAGGTGAATAGTGAGTCACCTGAAAAGTTGAGTTTGTGTGGAGGAAAATAACGTATTGTTTATCTATCGCATCAGGCCCTCTGAAAGAAGAGACTTTGAAAGGCAAATAGACTTGGGCACAGAAGGCCCTGATGCTAAACTTTTAACTGCACCCTCATGCCAAAGAAGCTAGAGACTGTGCTAAGCTCGAGTGTACCACCTTGTCCTGTGCTGAAAACGTGGGGAAGGGAGGCCAACGGCCTGAATATCCTGACATATGATTTCTTGAACACTTTTCTTTTACATAACATTTTTCCCCACACTATTTGTATTTAGAGGTAAGGATTGGCAATAGGTTTATTAGTATAGGCCCTTTTATTTTAACAAGACATCACTTAGACTGCCTTATTATTATTTGATGATTGTAGCTTGCTCCCATCTTTAGATTTAGGATTAGATGGGCGTTTTTCAAACCCTTTCATTTGAAGTTCAATAAACACCCCTGAACTGTGGTCACTTGTGTCTGTCTTACTGTTGATGCCATGCCTTCCTTACATGTCCCCTTTCGTTGAGGGTTTCCCGGGCTCATTGGCCCATTAGTCTGGCTGGGGAGCCACCCTGTGGTTCCATAACCACATGTCCTATGTTCACACCTCCACACTGCAGCTCACTTCTCAATGAAGGCCATCACGTGGATCACATCCTTCCTTAACGGCAGGACCATGAGGGTCTTCTCCCCCACGGCTGCAGCAGACCCCATACCCATCACCTGTGGTGTTCCTCAGGGCTCCTGTGTCTCCCCCACACTATACAACATATTTACCAAGCCCCTTTTCGATGATTTGGATCATCTCTGTATCACCTACACTAATTATGCAGATGATACTCGGATCCTCCTTCCGCTTTCTGGAGATTATGGAAAGGATTTGGCCTTGTTAAATAGGGTGTACATCATCATCCAGGCATGGATGACCACTCATGGACTATGCCTGAATGATGATAAAACAGAACTCATCATCCTAGGTACCTCACTTAATATAAAGAAGCTCGGCCCGGCCTACAATTCCTTCATGATTGATGGAAACAACATCAAAGTCGGACAGGAGGTCAAAACATTGGGATTCTATCTTGACTCCAATTTCTCCTTTAAAAGACAAGTGAGCTCCCTTGCATCCTCCACAGCTTACACCTGCAAATTAATCCGCACAGCTAAACCCTTCCTGTCGGATTCCAGCTGCCTGACACTCGCCAGAGCTCTTATTCTGTCCCGCCTTGACTACTGTAATGCCCTATACCTGGGATCTACTAAGGCTACCACCAGCAAACTGCAAACCCTTCAGAACAATGCGCTAAGAGCAGCTCTGAGCATTTCCAGAAGGGAACACATTACAAACTATAGCCTACAGAACAATTGGCTAACCACTAAAAATAAAATTCTATTAAAAACGGCATCACTCACTCACAAGTCTCTGAACAATGCCGCCCCAACCTATCTGATCAACAGATTCCACCGACAGTCCTCTTCAAGATCCACCAGAACCGCATACAAAAACTGTCTAACTGTTCCCCACTTCAAGCGGTCCACCATAGGGGGTAATAGCTTCCCGGTAAAAGCTGCCTTGTTGTGGAACTCCTTGCCTCCAAACCTTAGAATTGACATGCCCTACCAGAATTTCCGCTCACTGGTAATCTCATGGTTGAAAAGCGAGACCCACTAAGACCATGAAGTGCCCAGCACCACCTGTACAAATTGTAACTATATGTGCCTTCCTGCTTACCTGCTTGTGTGCCTTGCCTACCTGTATATAATGGCCTGCAGGCCTACCACTGATTTGTATACAACACTGGTGTAGTTATTCCTGTATTATGTATATTCTTTGTACTGTAACCAAGCTTCGAATATTCTTGTAAAGGCTGCGCCCTGATACCCCCGGGTACACTCGCGCATTATAAATAATAAAAACAAACAAACATAACAGATAAAATGCCTTATTTGATTAAGCGATTCAGAGCTAGCCACATCTGTGCTGATATTTACTTGATACTCTCCCATTGTATTGCATAGCTGATTTGCTTCATTCTGTTGCTGGTTTGAGTTTGTGGCTCCTCCCTAATTCCCCTGAGTCTCTGTCAGGCTGTTCAGTTGTCCTCTGCCTTTTGTGCATGCTGAATCCTATGGATTTCGACATGAACCAGAAAAAAACTGGCCAGCATCCTCTGAGACCGGTATGGGGTGATTGACAGTGTCACTCTGCATAAGCATACTAGCATCGCAAGAAGGTATGGGACTACGGATTGGGACCTCCCAACTGCCACCTTCTCCCTCTGGGGTTGGACTGGCTCTGGCTTCCATCCTGGTAGGCCTTCCACCCTAGCCTGAGGGGGATCCCCATCCCCACTTGGCAGGGTCAGCTTACTGATCATGTCACACATAGGAAATGGGGAAATCCGATTTAAGTTTATACTGGGAGTATATTTGACCCCGACTAAATTGCATCACCAAGGCCTTATTCCCTGATCTGATCGTTAGGTTGGAGAAATTGTGGTCATTAGGGTGCTCATGCACATAGGCTATGATTTTATGAATAATTACAAAACATGTGGGATCATGCTTCGTGAGGTTTCTCTGTGACTCGGAGATGAATTATTCCTCACATGCCAGATTTATTGTTACTTGAGAGCAGTATTGCTTTATTTGATGTAGACTGTACTTCTAAGAGTGTGATCTGGAAGGATAGCTCGGGGGCAACACTCACCTTGGAAGCAAGACAACATGAAGCAACACAGGTTCGCTCTTAGGAAACTCTGGGTATTGTGCGTGTTATAAATAGCCAATTATAAAAAAATATATATAATTATACATTCATTTCTTTTCTGTTAAGTCGATCCTTTTATAATAGAAATGCAATGCCACCCTCTCGAAACAAGTCGAATAAGACACAATCACAATTGTGCTCAGCTGATATTCATGCAAGTAAATACAGTGCTCTGCCTTAGAAGGCAGATGCCTTATGGGGTCGATCTGACCACTTTGTCCAAAAGTTAAACAGTATATCTTTGGTCCTGGTCCGAGGAATCACATTTTAACACCTCCCATTATTCTTTTTGTTATAGACCTCTGCGAGAACTAGAATCTGGAATCCATTGATACACATGCTGCTAAGTAGGGGAATCGTAATCCCTTTACACGATACCTATAGAGGATATTTGAGTTAACAATTGTATGTATACTAGTTTGTCTGCAAATTCTTTGGATTGCAAGGAATAACAACATATAAATGCAGCATATGTTGGAAGACTTGATTTAGCTGCATCTTTTTGATCATATGAAGTTTCATCTTTGCTGTATTGTTTTGGAAAAATCCTAATAAAAATAAATAAGGAATGCACTCAAGCTGTGGGACAGAGCAGCAAGAGGGGGATGAGTGTACTTCTGAACACAAACACTTCTGTCTGATAACACATATACGCACTCTACTAATGCTGATGCATTCTCTTCGATGTTCAGGAGACTGGACTGCCTTAAAGCAGAACAGCCTTTCTTACATACAAGTAAGAAGGGAAATGAGAAAGGGTGCAGTTTGCAGGTGGTGGTACAAGTGGCTGTATCTAACCTGGACTAGTGAAACCTTGTGCATCGCAAGTTCCACAAATGTGTGCAGTTGACCATTGCAGTAGGTCGAGCAATGATCATTTTGACAACATTTAAGACTGGAAACAGATTGGTATTTACTCTTATTTTCGTAAGGAATGGTTGGACCAAACGTCTACACGGAACAAGGATCTTTCTCTATCAATCAATAGGATCCGTCTAATTAAAACTTCAAGGATTGGTGAACGCAAAGTCGGGGCTACCTGGTGTCGGTCCCTTAGTAGGTTAGTGTTCCCAATCATAAATCCCAAATCTAGTCTTAAGAGTCTGTCCCCCGTCCAGGAGACCCTAGTCTACAAATACAGTCCTAAATGATGCGGCCAACAGAAAGGTTCCAAGTCTTTTAGCCTCCAGCCTACCCTATGATTGTAACATAAATGTTTTGGGCCAGCAAAAATTATTTAATCTCAAATGTCATACCTCAGCCAATCAAAATAAACTACTGTTTTAGGAAGGCTCCGTCAGGAGATACTCATAGTCTGGACTTTCCTTCAACCTCTCGGCTTTAAACACAAGTCTTAGGACATCCTCTGTGTATTCATTTCCATAGCTTTCTCTTCTTGGCCTCTGACTCTGGCAACCTTTACGTGTAGGATTTTCCCTGCCCTCTGGTTTTCAGGATTCATGGGAGGTCACTCCTATGTCCTTGGATTGCTCAGTTATTGCTGTGGGTCTCTACTAGCTCTCGAGTTACCCAGAATGGACAGCAGTTTCCTCCAGGAGATGGGCTTCCCAGGATAAACAGCTGGTAAATCTTAGATCTTGGGTTTCTCTGGATTCACAGCAGGACCCTCCTGGACCTTTGGTTTCTCAGGTTCCTTTTCAGGCAGTCAATATGTCACCCTCCGGACACAGGCCAGGTTCTCTCTCTGAGGGGAGACTGGTTACTGGTTGTCTTGTCATCGAGAGTGTCGCGTCAATGTAGACTCCTAAGGTCTTGACGGCAGAGGAGACAGGAATGCTAATACTGTCGATGATCATGTGCGAATAATCGTGGCTGAGTTTGGTTAGAGTTTCGTTAGGGGCTAGGATGATGATTTCGGTTTTGTCTCCGTTTAGGCAGAGACCATTGATAGCCATCCATGTTTGGATAGTCGAGTAGATTTTGAGGAGGGCTTCTGAGTCAAGGTCATAGTCTCCAGAGAGGGGGAGGAGGACCTGCGTGTCATCGGCGTAGTTGGTGTACGCTATGTTGAGGGAGTCCAGTAAGTCAAAGAGGGGTTTGGTGAATAGGTCTTAGAGGGTCCGTGCGGTGCAGGACCCCTGTGGGACTCCACAATTGATAGTGGTGGGGGGGGCGCTATCCTGGTAAGAGTACACTTTCATGGCCCTGCCTTCAAGGAAGGATGTGATCCACGTGGTAGCCTTGTGAGAGAAGTGTGCAGCATTGGAGAGGTGCGATGTGAGAATGCTGTGGTCGACCAGATCGAATGCTGCAGAAAGGTCGAGTAGGAGGAGGAGGGCAGGTTTGCCTGTGTCCATTATTTTAGTAATTTGATTTTTTAAATCTAGAAGAGCAGTTTCAGTCCCATGGCCTTTGCGGAAACCTGACTGTCTTTTGCCTAGGATGGTGTTGGTTTCCAGGTAGTGTTGGATTTGATTGTGTGCGGCTTTGTCTAGGATTTTAAGGAGAAAGGGGATGGTGGTGATGGGGCGACAGTTGTTAGGGGAGGAAGGATCGAGAGAGGGTTTATTTAGGAGCGGGCGGACCCAGGCTTCTTTTAGGCATTGTGGTACACTTCCAGATGCGAAAGAGGCATTGATAAAAGCCGTGATGATGGGGGTGAGGTATTCTGCGCACTCTTTGATTACGGATAGTGGGCAGATATCCCCTTTGCAAGTGGAGGGTTTGATTTTTTTAAGGAGGTCCTTGACTTCCGTATCTGAGACTTCTCTGAAGGCAAAAAGGGGTGTTTGTGAAGGAGAGTTGTAGGTGAGAGGTATGGGCGGGCAGGTGGGGGTGTTGAGAGCTTTGCGTTGGGAGGCTATTTTGTCTTGGAGTAATTTAACTTTGTTGAGGAGAGCAGCCTGGATGCCTGTACACCATGCTTCATCTATAGTTAGCTCTACAGATGTAGTGGATGATTAACACACATTTAGTCTAGACAATTGCTAGCCATGCAGTCTAACCACAATGAGTCCACATTTGTAGCTAAAGTTTAAGGCAAAAACAAAGTGAGTCTAGCTATGGATTATAGGGTCAGCAGTATAATTTTCTAGACCAATTAAGTGTTGTGTAGGCTAACGCAATGATTTAATACAACCCTGTGCTAGGTGTTCTGTGGCATATATTTGTGGTATATATTACAAGGTAAACACAAAAACAAATGAGTCTAAAAAGGCTATATGTCAGTTATACAGGCATTTACACTGTGAGTCAGACCAGTTTGTGCACCAGATGTTGGCTGCAGTGTAATTACCCATACATGTGTGGGGCTAGCATAATGATTTAATACAGGTGTGTGCTAAGGTGTTCAGTCATAGATATCACTAGCCAAACAGATTTACTGATACAAATGAACAGTCAGTAGATTCAGTCAAGTTATGTACTGGGAATGCAGTGGAAAATGTAATTGTAGATTCACCTTACCTGTATGGTGAGTCTTCTCTGCCCTAAACGGTGATGGCACTATGGATGGGACTACGACACAAGGTGTACAGGCTAAGAGGGGGCACCCTTTGCCACTGCCTTTTGCCTCGCTGCCTGGGCAGTGGCTACCCTAGGAGCAGTACTTTAGAAATGGAGAGTGGGAGGGGACAGGAAAAAGAAAAGAAACAAACGAAGGACTAGGCCACAAACACTGCACTCTTGGAGCAGTCCATATAAAAGAAAACGGGCTGAAAATCACAGTAAAAACACAGAAAGATCCCTTCAAAAAGGCACCAAACTGGACCTAAACTCCTTACTTATTATGGACAACATCCGTAGGGTGGTTGCTGGCAGCTGTGTCATAGCTCTACTACTGTTAGATCCGTCAGCTTCTTTTAATACAGGTGAAGTTGTTCCCTTATGTTCCCCTGAGAATAATGCGCTCCCAGACTTCTGTGGCTATCTCAGTTCCTAGGTGTAGGCTCTCTCGGGTTGGAGGCCGTGCTTTTCGGGGGCTGTGGCACAGGCTTGGAATTCACTTCCTTTTCGCCTGCGTGCTTTTGAGGTCTATTTCTCTTTTCGGCGTGCCTTGAAAACATTTCTTTTTTAAGTTTCTTGTGGGTACTCAGCCAGTGCATACATTACTTAGGGTATACCGCCATGATGCCTTTGGGCGACCGGTGCGCTTTAAAATTGTCGATAACATAACTACACTGAGCTCCATGCATACTTTCATAAAGTTTGTCTAAATTTTCATCCCAATACATTCTCCCACGTTGGGTAATCTCCTCTCCATAATCTAAACAACTAAGCCCCAAGACTCCCTCAATACCATTACTAATCGTTTGGTTCTTGAGATCTGTGCTTTAAGGGGATGTGTGCTTCGTTGAGCCTTTGACATGATTATCATCTCGTTGGTTACGCCTTCCAAACTTATTTTTGGAGGTTTTGCTTGCTGTTCTGTTCATATGTTTATGAATAAATATGAAGACCCCATGATGGCAAAGGGAATGTTACTTGTAATGCTAGTTCTACATCAAGGGTATCGTCCTTATAATCAAAAAGCACCTTTCGAGGGGATTGGGTCCTCCGACGTATTCCATATCTGACAGTAATCACCACAGCTGTGCTGCTTTGGAAAATCTTTCGGCTCCTGCGTCGATACGCTGTCCTCGAGGGCCTCCGTTGAGCCGACGTCACCGGATGTTATAAGTAGGACGCACGACGCCCATAGCCTCAGTTCTGTTTTTTCCGCGAACGTGTTCCCTTCGGAGATCTCGGCGCGCCTCGGTTCTACTGAATCCTGTTCTTTCGGTTCTTCGAACCTGTTCGTTTGTGTATTGAAATGATGTCTTCGGCTTCTTCCACCCCGCGGTCGGGTTTTAAGAAGTGTCGGGTGTGCGGGTCCAAGATGTCGTTGATGGACACGCACTACGCTTGCCTCTGGTGCCTCGGGGAGGACCACGATACGGATGACTGTGTCGACTGCCAGTCGCTTTCATCGAAGGCCTTGCGGGAGCATAAGAAGCAGCTGTTGGTGGGTAAGGTGGCCAAGCCCCGGAAGTCGCAATCCACTGGACTTTCCACGGACGATTCGAGGGGCGCCTCTCTGCATCGTCGTCGTGAGTCCGGGGGGGGTCTCTGTGCAGGAGTCGGTCTCTCCATTCCTCTGCCTCTTCGAGGCACTCACGGAAGCGCCGTCACAGGTCACCTTCCCCGTCCTCGTCCGAGGACTCCGCCCGTCGGCGGGTTGCTTGTCCCAATAGGCATTCCACTCCTGAGGAATGGGATTCCTTCCGAAAGGAGATGATAGCGATTTTTCAATCGCAGGGCTCCGGTCCATCCACGCCGTCGAAGGACGCCGGCCGTGACCGTGCTAGAGACACCACTCGTACGCCTTCGGGCTCCAGCGGTGGTTGTGACCACCGGGCGCCTTCGAGGTCCCGGTCGGACAAGGATGGTCGCTCTAGACATGCCCGTTCCAGGTCCTCGACACCCTCGAGACTGTGAGCCTGTAAAGTCTTTGAGGAAGATATCGACGCCTGCGGCGCCGAGGTCGTCGAGGGACTCTCTCGAGGCTCCGCCTCTGAGGAAGTCGTCAACGCCATCGGTGCCCAGGCTCTCGAATGACACCCTCGGGGTTCCGCCCTCGAGGCCTGTGTCGACGCCGTCGAAGTTGTCGACGCCGATTCCGTCGACACCCTCGACGCCTTTCCAGGCTACTTTGTAGGAGCTACCCCGTGGCACGGTGGAACCCCCCAGAAAGGCTCTGGCCAAGGTTAAGAATGTCTTTGTCCCTTTTTCTGTGCCCTCTTTCCGACCACTGGATTTTATTTCTGAGGGGGATGAAGGATCTGAGGACGGTTTGGTGCCTGAGGAGGTGCCTGACATGATTTTGTCTGGTCACAGCCAGATTGAAGACCTGCGTCAGTCACTGCACGACGCCAGTGGTCTGGACACCTCTCCGGAGGTGGAGTTCTGTCAGCCTGAGCCTGGCACCCATGCCGAGTCCTCGTACTGGCGCCTTATGTCGAGGGTCACGGATTACTTGGGGTGGTCTGCGCCACCTGTGGATTTTCTGCAGGATGACTAGACGGACATCCTCGACCAAGGTCCTCCAACTGACCCGGTACTGCCATTCCATATGGCTTTGCAAAGAAGGGTGGCTGCAGCTTGGACTGCTCCGAAGAGTCTCCGGGCAGTGAGCAAGTCTTTGCCGCGAAAATACCGTCCAGCCAGTAGTGACCCCCTGCTACTTGACCACGCACCCCATTCCGGAGAGTTTGGGGGTGCATGCGGCCACGGCCCCAGCAAAGCAGGCGTCGTACTCTACCATCCCTCCTGATAGGGACGACAAGCGTTTTGATGGCTGGGCGAAGAAAGTGTTTTCTTCAGGGGGTATGGCTTTACAGGCAGCCAACTTCGTGTGTGCCTTGTCACGTTTCACGCACACTCTGTGGAACTGTATTTCATTGGCGGCTGAACATATTCTCGAAGGGGAGGAACAGGATGGTTTTCTTGCTGTCGTGCAGGATGGCAAGGATGCTATGTGTGAGTCCGTTCAGACGGGTCTGGACATGGCGGCGAGCACCGTAATAAGCAGGTTTGCGTGGTTGTGGAAGTCGGGGTTTGCTCCTGATGTGCAAGCCCGGCTCCTCAGCATGCCCTTTAATGGTGAACATCTTTTTGGCAGCAAGGCTGACGAGAGCCTTGAGAGGTTGCAGACCTCTAAAGCTGCAGCAAAGTCATTGAGCGCTGCAGTTCGCCAACCTCTGCCTTTTCGTCCTAGGGGACAGCAATGGAGGGGAGTTTCCTTTCAATATTACTCATCCTTTAGTAAATCGAGAGGAGCTGCAAGTCAAAGGGGCCACTGTAGGAGTGCCAGAGGTGGAAAACAGGGTACTTGAGGTGCCAAGGCCCTCAGGCACTGCCGCAGCCGCTTCAGCTCAGTCATGAGGCCATGTCCCATGGTTCGCCGGTTGGGGGAAGGCTGGCACACCATCTTGTAGAGTGGTGTGCCATTACTTCAGATGTGTGGGTTCTGGAGATCATAGCCCACGGCTACTGTCTTCCTTTCCGGCAGAAGCCTCATGACAATCCACCAGGGAATCTCTTTGAAGTGTCCGGATCCGCTCCTTATGCAGGAAATTCAGTCCCTGCTGGAGAAAGGCACCATAGAACTGGTGCCTGTAGCAGAGAGGAACAAGGGATGGTATTCCCCTTATTTTTTTATTTCAAAGAAAGATGGGGATTGAGACCCATCATGGACTTGCACGGTTTGAACAAGCTCCTCAGGAAGGACAAGTTCAAGATGGTTACTCTTTCTCAAGTCCTCCAGGCCCTTCAACTTCAGGACTGGTTGGTGTCTCTCGACCTCAAGGATGCTTACTTTCATGTGCCGATCTATCCCAAGCACAAGAAGTACCTGAGGTTCGCGGTTGGAGACTCGCACTTTCAGTTTCGGGTCCTGCCGTTCGGATTGACCTCCGCCCGAGGGTCTTCACCAAACTCATGGTGGTGGTGGCAGCGTATCTCAGGAAAGGGGGGATTCATGTCTACCGCTACCTGGACAAATGGTTGATCAGGGTGCGCTCTCCCGAGCAAGTCCTGGATCATCTGTCCGTCACCTGTCGCTCCGTTCACAAGCTGGGCTTCTCCCTCAACTTAAAGAAGTCCCATTTGACGCCAACCCAGCGGCTCCAGTACATCAGAGCAGTGCTCGGCACATCCCTGGGACAGCGTTTTCCTCCCCAGGTGAGGGCTCATCACATTCAGCAGATGGTGCACAAGTTTCAACACGCCCAGAGTCTCCCGGCGTTCGAGTTCTCGAGGTTGCTCGGCCTCATAGCATCCTGCATTCTTTTGGTGCAAGAGGCCAGGTTGCAGATAAGATCTCTGCAATGGGCCCTCAAGATGCAGTGGTCGCAGTCCTCCGGTAGGATGTCGGACCCCTTTCAGGTGCCACCCTCGGTCGCCCAGGACCTTCTGTGGTGGGCCGTCGAAGGCAATCTGATGAAGGGGGCACCATTTTGGCTACCCTGGCCAGAGGTGACGAACGTGACGGACGCATCCCTCACGAGTTGACAGTCAGCGGTCGTTGGTCTCCGTCGGAGTCCAGACTCCATATCAATCTGTTGAAGCTGAGGGCCGTCAGGCTTGCCCTGAAGGCTTTTCTGCCGACTGTGCGAGGAAAGAATGTCCTGATTGTGCCAGACAACACAGTGGCCATGCACTACCTCAACAAAAAGGGGGGGGCAGGGTCACTTCCTCTGTGCAGGGAGGCGATGCAGCTCTTGTTCTGGGCCATCCAGCAGGAGGTTTCGATCTCGGCAGTTCATCTGGCCGTAGACTAAAACGAGACGGCGGATGCTCTGAGCAGGCAGTGCACAATCGCTCACGAGTGGGAGCTGGCTCAGGAGATTCTCCTGGGGATCTTCGACCTTTGGGGGACCCCTCAGGTGGATCTTTTCACCTCCATTGTCAACCGAAAGTGCAAAAGGTTCTGCTCGTGGGAATTTCCTCCAAAAGGAGCCGCGTTCGTGGTGGAGTGGTCCTTACTGCTGTACGCGTTTCCTCCAGTCCCCATCATCCCGCAAATGCTGCGGAGGTTACAGAGGTTCGGTTCCCGGATGATCATCATTGCTCCGGTTTGGGCTCGGAGGACGTGGTACCCGGATCTTCTTGACTTGTCCATCTGCCCTCCACGTCGTCTTCCCTACCGAGACGACCTGCTCTCACGGGAGGGTGGTCAGGTTCTCCATCCAGAGGTCAGATCCCTCAACCTTCATGCTTGGCTTCTGAAAGGTTGAGGTATAAGTATTGGGACCTCCCTGAAGATGTGATGGAGGTGTTGCTTTCAGCAAGACGGCCGTCAACAAAGTCCTGTACCGTTGCCGTTGGAGAAAGTTCTGCGACTGGTGCAGGGTTAAGAATGTGTATCCTTTTTCATGTGACATTCCTGTGGTTCTGTCTTTTTTGCTTTAGTTGGCCCACAGGGGCCTGCAAGTGGTTACTGTTAAAGGTTACCTGGCGGCGCTGTCTATATTTAAGTGCTCGTCTGAGGAGTGTTCTTATTCCATAATTCCTTTAATTTCTCAGTTTCTCAAAGGACTTACTAATGTGTTTCCGCCGTCACTTTTCCAGGTGCCTGGTTGGGATTTGAACCTTGTTCTGAAATTCCTTATGGGTGCTCTGTTTGAGCCTTTACATTCTTGTCCTTTGAGGCTGTTAACCCTTAAAACTGTGTTTTTAGTTGCGGTCACTTCCGTTCACAGAGTGAGTGAGTTGCAGGCACTTTCAGTTAAGCCACCCTTCACTGTGTTTCATAAGGACAGGGTTGTCCTTAGAGTTCGTCCTTTCTTTCTTCCAAAGGTGGTGTCGGAATTTCATTTAAACCAGAAGGTTGTTGTTCTGGCATTTTATCCTCCTCCACATCCTGGTAAGGAAGAGGAGAGGCTCTATAGGTTGGATCCTAGAAGAGCTTTAAGTTTCTACATTTCTCGCATGTCCCGGGTCAGAGTGGACAATCAGCTCTTTATTGGTTACGCTGGAAGGTGTTTGGGACAAGCTGTTACTAAGCAGACTTTGTCTAGATGGATTATCTTGTCAATTTCTGAATGTTAACGCATGGCGGGTAAGGACCCTCCGGTAGTCTTACGGGTCCATTCTACTAGGGGTATGGCTGCCTCTACTGCCCTGCAGAGGGGTGTTCCAATTCGTAACATCTGTGAAGCAGCCACATGGGCTTCGGTCCATACTTTTGTATGACACTACTCCCTAGATTCTATCCATGGGCAGGATCTGGCCTTTGGTAAGGCGGTCCTTTACTCTGCAATTTGATTGGGCATTCTAAATTTCTATATTCTAAATTCTTTTTCCCTCCTCCATATGTTGGTACTGCTTTGGGAGACTGTCATAGATATGTAATATGTCGGAGGACCCAATCCCCTCGAAGAACAAGTTACTCTCTTACCTGGTAACGTTCTTTCGATGGGATGGTCCGACGACATATTCCATATCGCTCGCTCCCTCCCTACCTGCCCCACTACAGAATTTCTTATGCGATTGCAGCTTACGTTTCCGCAAGGCTTTCTGTGGTCATACTAGCAGTGGTTTGGTGCCACACGTTCTGGGGAAAAAACTACAACTGAGGCTACGGGCATTGTGTGTCCTACGTATAACATCCGGTGACGTCAGCTCGACGGAGGCCCTCGAGGACAGCGTATCGACATCATTGACGCAGGACGCAGATGCCGGAAGATTTTCCGAAGCAGCACAGCTGTGGTTATTACTGTCATAGATATGGAATACGTCATCGGACCATCCCATCGAAAGAACGTTGTCAGGTAAGAGAGTAACTTGTTCTTCTCCACTTCATTGGAGCTTATGAGTGTTAATTGTTTTAATGGGTAGCCTTTCATTAGCTGTACAAATTACCTGATGGCTAATTGATGCTCCTGTGCATTATGGGAGCTAGATTGAATCAATTTCTCAAAATGATAGCAGTCACCGGTGTGTTCATGGGTTGTTATCTTCCTTTGTCTCATTTTCTTTGCTTTTTTGCTCCAATGTGTAAAACCAGGCATAATGATACTTTGGCCCTTTTTATTTGAGCGGATATTTATATATAGCAAAGGGATATCCAGATAAATGATTTTATTTATGGTAAACTTGGCTTTTCATCAGATAGTTCTCAGGTTACAATTTGTTGTGAGATCGAGCTCATACAAATGATAAACTGGGATTAAAAGTAAGTAATTTTTACTTACTTGCAACTTTTATTATGCCTACAAATGTGGCAGTTTTAGGAAAAGGGGGAACTTCATTAGTACACCTTGGTTTGAACTCCCTGTGGCACCAATGCTATCAAAACAGAGGCGCATGGCATGTAGCTGTGTCAGCTCCTGGACCCAGGTCCACAAAGGGGCCCTGAGCCTCCCCTTTCTCCCCCAGGGTGGTAGTGAAGGTTGCCCCTGTGAGAGAGGAGCGTGGGTCACCCCGCCCCAAATTTGCAGCGGAAGCGTGATCAGACGGCTGAGTTAGCCATGCTGAAAGTCCTGACGGGGGAAGAGGCAACTACCAGGCGAAGTGGATCATGACAGGCGAACCATGGGAGACTGGCTGACCCGGCTGGAGGGATATGATATGGCATTCATAACGCTCTTTTTCACCACTTAGCAAGCCCCGCCCACCTGGTGCCTTCCTGCTTGCCGTTCTTTTTCCCTACTTAAGGAGCTCTCCAGCCTCTTTTCCTTTGCAGATGGGGAGCAGGTGCAAGTGGATCTAGGTCCCCTGGCCTAAGCACCACCCACCTTCTTAGCCCTGCCTCTTCCAGCACCGCCATTGGAACCTGCGCTAAAGATGTAGTCTGGTGTGCCAACATACAGAAAGCACTCGCAGACAAAATTGCCATGCTCCAAGCCAAAATAGAACAGAAAAAGAGCAGCCTGGCCAAGAACACCACCCTCCCTACTGCCCCCCTGCCAGTTAATGCCCCAAACTGCCCACCCTTCTCCTTCACGCCAGTCTCGGCTTACAAAGTGAAAACAGTCATCAAAAGCTGCAAACGCCCCAACTGTCAGGGAGATCTCTGCCCAGCAGCAATCATACAGGAAGGTGCAAAGGAACTGGCCCCATTTATCTCGGCTCTAATCAACTCCTCCTTCGAGACCAACACAGTACCCAACAACCTCAAGGAAGCCTGGGTTATGCAGCTGTTTAAAAAAAAAAAAAACTAGATCCCAACACTACCACTAACTACAGACCCATCACTACCGTCCCCTACATCCTCAAGATCCTAGACAGTGGCCTACCTCCAAATGCAGAAACACCTGGAGGACCACAACTTACTTGGCCTTAGACAATTGAGCTTCACGCCCAGACACAAAACTGAAACAGCCCTCCTGGATCTAAAAATCCAAATGGATGAGGCCAGGGACAAGGGTAAGCTTGCTATGCTTCTGCTGATGATAGTGATGAGAATAATGAATGACAATGTTTCTTAATTGCACATTTCTCATAATTAACTTGTTCTTACCAGTGAAAGGGTTCTCATCGTCTGCAGTGCAGAGGACGAGATCCCTCCTTTTTTTGTTACTTTTTGGTCCTCCCCATCCCCAGGAGGAGCGCCAAGTTTAGACACCTCCCCCCCGCACACCCCAAATGTAGTGAAGGGATGAACTTCCCCTTCCATGCATGGGGGACAGCCGTGATAACGTCGGTGCACACTTCATTCACCAACGCCACACGTGATATTAATATAGCAGACGTGCTATTGCGTACTGCATGGGCATTTTCAATCAACCTCCACTCAAGCAGATTTTTGGTTAACCATCAATTGCCACTGTACCACCAAGGAATTAATTTTGAGGGTTGGGAGCCCCAACAGGCAAAACTGCACCCCACCCTGAAAATTGCCTCAAAGTTTGAAAAACATTGTTTTGCCTTCTTAGGGGGCTAAGTGGTGATTTACTTCCACCAACATGCCCCCAGGGAATGCAAAACATATCACTAGGGATTTAGTGGCACACATGGGGGGGCACGAGGAGGCTGGCACCCGTGCCTCTGGGTCAGCCCTCTCAAGTATACTCCCCCACTCTCCCAGGTCGGACTGATCCTTGCTGCTTCTCTGGGGTCAAAATTGAGGATCTGGTTCCATTTGCCAAACCTCAGAAGCAGAAAAAAGCACTAGGCCACCTGGGGACATCATTTTGGGGGTGGGGTCCCCACAGGCCTAACAGCCCACCACCCACACCCTGAAAGTTGCCACAAAGGTGGCACACTTATTTTGCTTTCTTTGGGGGCAGATAGGTGCTGTTTTGCACATCTTTGCCCCCAAGGAAGGCAAAACATACAAGTGTGTACAGTTTGGCAAACTTGGTAGTAGCAGGGGGCTGGCCCCCGGTGCCTGTGGCCCAGCCCTCCTTAAATACCCCAAGGAGGTGCACATCCTTGCTGCTTCCCTGGGGGACAACATTGGGTGTATTCTCTACCATTTTGCCACTCCCGGGGAGCAGCAATGGCCACTAGACCCCCCAGAGATTCCTTTTAGGGAGGGGACCACTTTGCCGATAAGAGGCCCTTGGCTCTCCCCCTCCACTGGGCTTGGGGAGGGTTGACACTTCTTTTCCGCCCGGTAAGCGCTCCCACAGATGTGTGGTCTGGTTTTCGTCGGAACATCAGTGTGAATGTGGAAAGGTGTGGGACATGTGGTGGATTGCAAGCGTTTTGGTAATTTCCTAGTTGGAAATGTAAAAATAGTGTTTTTTTATTTATTTATTTTCTTGGTCACATTTTCAACTTTGCGGTGTATTCCGGGTAAGAAATTCTAGTGCGATGCATGCAAGTGATGCCTCTTTCGGGTCCCACGGGTGTCTTCTTTTCAGAAATGCATGGGGTTCCCAGTTTTCCTTGGTGGCTGACACCCAGGCCCAAATCTGTGAGTTGTCCACAATGAAAATGTATGTGGTTCCTTATTTTCCTTTTGTGGGAGTAATGCTGCAGCCCCAAATCTATGGGTTGTCCAAAAGGCCAAATGCTCTTCCCAGAGCGTTTGCCATACCGTGCTTTACCCATTTTCTTTTGGGCCAGGGACAGTGCACCTGCACATGTGAGGTACCATTTTTATCGGGACACCTGTGGGAAGGTAGGACATTGGTTTTTCTCTTCGTTGTGATAACATTTTCATACATTTGCTACTGCCCTTTGTTACACAACACTTTTAGTTTCACAAATGTGTCCTACATTCAGTCACTGCTTTAGGCACTGCACGCTTTTGTGACCTGCGAAAGTCACCTATCATTCAAAAGCTTTTGTTTCAAAAAATGTATGCTTGGCATTCTTCAACACATAGGTTTGTGTTATTTTCAAATCCTATGTAAGTCACTTTAGGCCGTCAGCATAAAAATACTGTGTACCATGGCTTGGTTATTAGCTCGTGGTATTGCTTGTTTTGTGAAACATTATGAAAAAAGTTTGATTTTCCGGGGAATGTGCGATTTGTCTCGGGAGTATAGCTCGGGGGCAACACATTCGCCTTGGAAGCAAGATGACGCGGAGCGACACAGGTTAGATTCCTGGGGCCGTGTTTAGGAACCTCTAGCACTCCTACGTCTCTTCCCCTTTCCTCCATACTTGTGGCACATTCCGTCCTGTAAAAAAGCATCAAAAAGTAATTTTTTTTACACAGGGCCACCGCACGTGACTGAACCCTGCCTTCCTGAGCTCCACATTGCCCTTCAGCCCTTTTCTCTGTGCGGTGTAGGTTGGATGCACTTCCATCACTGGGAATATTTTCTTTTTGTTCCCTTGTCCTTCATTCCTGCTCCGGTTCCAGTCATTTTGTCCTGTCTATGCCGGAGCGTCTGGTATTCGTGTCCTATTCTTCCTTCGAACATAGTTTCCCGAGGGCGGATCCCCATTCATCTTTGCCTGGAGTGTTAAGGCCCGGAGCACTGTTGGGACCCGTGCTTCTATTGCGACTCCCTCTCTCAGTTCACTCCAGTGTCCGCTTGTTAGGTGCGAGGAGATGTTTCAACGCGTTCCTCCACCACACTTACAGCTCTTTATTGACGAAAAAAGGAAACCACTGGTAAGTTCCTTTTCAGGGCACCCCGGCCGGGGACTACTTCCCAGGGTCTTCCAGGTCCTGGAGGGGCTTAAGTAGCTCTACTACCATGGATATCCCTGAGGTGTCCCTCAAGGGGCCTAACGGGCGCACCAGAGCTTCCTCCAAGGACCCCCACAGGAGGTCTGCCAAACCCAGTTCTTCCGAGGTTCCACATTTAGGGGCTAAAGTTGGTCCCAGTTCTTCTGTGGCTCTTGGTACCGGGGTTCGCTCTGAGGTTTCCACGTCGGGGATCTAATTGCACCAAGTCTCGGCTCGAGGCCCCTCCCACAGTGGCTAAACGTACTTGGTTCCCCTTAGAGCCATTTTGAACACACAGGATTGAGGAACCCCCATCGAGTTTCCTGGCTGTAAGGCACAGCTCTCGGCCTTCCCACACTCAGGCTCATGGTGATACCAGTTCTGCTGAGGGGGCAAAGAAGGTGGTCTCGCACCATAGGCCTTCCAGTTCTTATTGCACTGATTTCCCCACTATCCGCCTCAGTGATTGATACCAGGTTCATTTTTTCCTTTGCTTAAGTGTCCTTTTTTTTAGTGTGTGTGTTTTAGAATTGGACTCTGCTTTATTCTATGAAGAATGTTATTAATGAATAACTGCTATTTCAGGTACATGCTATTGATGTGGTTTTAGTTACAGCTAACCTTTGTGGGGCAGGTGTCCATTTTATGCCTGAATTATGGAAAAGTCTCCTCCATAAAGATTTCTTATTATGTAGCACTTGATCAAAACCAAGAATCTGCAACCAAGTCAGCATTTTTGTCATACTGATGTTTATTCTGGTAAATGCATTGTCTAGACGAAATGTAGGCCTTAAGATTACTCAGTGTTGAGAAGGAGGTGTTATGGCTGGGTACTTATTGAACTCTGCCGAGGGACTGGGCCCCACCATTTGGAGAGGCCACTTAATTTCAAACTCAATACAATCTAACACATCTCGTTAGTGGTTGATTAGCCATGCCGGTGTGATCAACATGAGGTGTGAACATCCGCTTGAGCGGACAAGCGTGTAAAGCGGATGGGTGCGTAAATTCAGAGAAGGGAGTAGAACGCAGGAGTCCGTAGAACAGATGAGCGTGCAGAACGGACGAGTGTAAACTGGATGAGTGTGTAGAGCGGATGAGTATGAAGAGCGGAAGAGTGTTGATAGCGGATGAGTATGGAGAGTGTGTAGATCGCTTAACCAGGTGAATGTACAGACCTGACGAACGTATAGAGCGCATGAGGGTAGAGAGCGCATGAGGGTAGAGAGCGTGATGAGTATATAGTACGGATAACTACGTATGAGCAAACTACTTTATAGGGCTGATGAGTGCATATAGCAGTTGAATGCGGGGAGCGGATGAGTGCGGGGAGCGGATGAGTGCAGAATGCATGCAGTGCGGATGAGTTGCGTAGAACGGAAGAGTGCAGAATGCATGCAGTGCGGATGAGTTGTGTAGAACGGACGAGTGCAGAATGCATGCAGTGCGGATGAGTGCGTAGAGCGGACGGAACGAGTGAAGTATGCAGATGGAACAGGTGTCGTATATGGATAGAACGAGTGATATATGTGAATAGAATTGATCACATATATGGATGGATCGGGTGCTGTATGTGGATGGATCGGGTGCTGTATGTGGTTGGACTGGGTGCTGTATGTGGATGGATCGGGTGACGTATGTGGACGAAACATGTGAAATATGTGGATGGAAATGATGAAGTATGAAGATGGTATGGATGAAATATGTAGATGAAGTGGATAAAACAACTTAGAATTCACGGAATGGTACGGGCGAAATATGTGGATGGAGTGCATAAAACAATCTAGAATACACAGCACGAATCGGAGTAAATAGAGCCGATTTGAGTGCGGACAGGAGCGCGTGGGGCGGACAGGAGCGCGTGGGGCAGACAGGAGCGCGTGGGGCGGACTGGAGTGCATGAGTGCATCAAGCGGACCGGAGTGTGTGGAACAGACTGGGGTGCATGGAGTGGACTGGAGTGCATGGAACGGACTGGAGCGCATAGAATTGCGTGACGTATATAGTATGGTCTGGAGTGCAGGGAACGTTTGAAAGAGCATATAACCCATCATATCACACCACCATGCTTACTCTACTCTTTACACCACCACTCAACTAGAACACAGAGATACTATTACACCATTCGGCATAACTGTTCTCATACTAACATCTGCCGCACACTCCCCATCATTCTAAGTAAACACTGCTGGTTACACCCCCCCCCCCCCCCCCCCATCCAGGCGTTCTCCACAGGCGTAACGCAGCCACAATCGGTCTGGACAAAATCCTGCCTGAACGAACACATACTCCTGATTTCACACCTACCGATAAGAAGCAGCTATTACACGAATACCGCATCAGCTGCACACATATCCGGTGCTCACACGCACCTTTGCCTCACTCTACTCTCGCTACTGATCTGAACTTCGGTTCCCAAGGGCGTTCAACCTAGCAGCGCCTTCAGACCATACCAATGCGCTATATAAATGCAAAATAACATAACAAAACTTAACTATTAGATCAAGGGCGTCTCTCGCCCAGGCGTCTGCAGTGAAGGGCAGACAAAGAAAAGGGCAATTCCTGTTTGGACCTGTTCGGACCAGAAGGAGCCAGTGCCTGACCCCCTGCTCAGACAGCAGGTAAGCTTGAACCAACATGTGGTACTCCCTCTATCCCCACAGGCCATCCCCACCCCTTTTGGTCCCCCTTTGATGTTCACTTGTGCCCCCCCCCTTCTCGCACACAGGTGTTGCCTGTTTTGCTGGATTCTTCTACCCTTCTCCCCCTCAACCTCCTCCAGCATACTTCTGCAGAAGTCTGTCCTGATACATTCTGGTTTCACCATCACCGTCTTGTGGCGAAAGGCTGGATTTTACTTTTATGGACTTCATTCATTCACGGTGTGTCACCTTTTCTCAACTCTCATGCTGGACTTCCTTTGCATCTTGTACTCATGGTGGCCCTGAATCATGCTGTTCCCATCTTCATCTTGTATCCTGGCTTGCAACATAATGTGTTACTACTGACTTCTACAATTGTATTCACTCTCCCCTCTTGCTTCTCTTCTCTTTTTGACTGCTTACTCTCTGTTCTCTCCTCCTTTCCCTTCTCCCTTTTCCTATCTCCTCCCCTTACTTTCTTCTATGCACTTACTCTATCAGAATTGTCCCTGGATCTAATATGATAGCAACCTCGTCTGTTTCCTCCACCCTCCCATTACTGTTTTTTTTCTCCCCACCCCCCATCCAGCACTATCTGAAATGTCGTCAGGCCTAGTATGATAGTCGCTTGTTTTGTTCCTCCCCTCCCTTTCTGCACCCCTCTCCCTCACCTTTTGTTTTTCTCCGGCTCTATCAGAAATGTCGTCAGACCTAGTACGGTAGTGTCATGTCCACCAGGATTCACACTGATGCACAGAACAACCCGCCGCCACTCGCAACCCAACTGAACCTCAATCATTCTCTGGCTCGCACACGAATCCTCAGGCAAAGGCAACAATTCCCTACCAGGTTGCTTGGTACTTCGGGTGTTTATCGACCCTCTCTCCTCTGGCAACTGAAATGGAGGTACCCTTTCCTCTGGCGCCGCTATCGGCACAATCGCCACAGCAAAACAGACTAGTTGTCACGTGACCAGCAACCAGTATCACGTGACCAGCAACCAGTATCACGTGACTCTAGTGCACGTCGACCGTGGCTTCATGGACCTGTCATGTCTCTGCTGTTTTGATTAAAGCCTGCTGAGACCTCGGAAATGGTGCTTCTCAGCTGCTTATTCAAGTACTGTGTGGCGCTTTGGATTCTACTGGTTACTTTGGAACTTACGACTACGGATTTCTTCTTTGGATTGGTTTCTGGACTCTGCCCCTGAATTGCTACGACGCCTCTGACCCTTTTGGATTGCTTTTCCCTTTTATCTTGATCCGGACTTTGCTTATTGTTTTCCCTACGGATTCTGCCTCAACGGACACCACGGGAACTCACTCTTGTTGGTTCTGGTGTATGTTTCCACTCGATTGGGTTCTACCGGACTGCAGCACAACCCGGTCCATTGGTTATCATTTAAGACCCCTTCACGTTTCCTATCTGGTGCCAAGTCCAGTTTCCCATTCGTGCTAGCTCTTGCACAGCCTTAGGTAAGCAGTGTTTATATTGCCTGTATATTCATTTATATTCACTTGCCTATTTTACACTGCTTGATTACTTACCCATTGCCTTGCAGCGCTCAAGGGGTCTCTTCGGCAGTTCCCAGTTGCAGTTCCCGGTTCCACCTCGACGACCTACCACTCACCTGTGGCCGCAAAGACTCCACAGGCAGTGGTTACATTCTGCTTGTGGGGTACTTGGGGACGGAGGTATCACATAATCTGCACGACCATCAAGGCTACAGAACAGGTAGTCACCTGTCTGTTTCCATTTCCTTCCCACTCTCCCCCTCCCTTCATTATCTGTGTCTTAGCTCTTGCATCTGAAATGTCGTCAGGCCGAGTATGATAGTTAATTTCACATCCTTACTGCTCATGGCCTGTAAGAATGTCATTGTATTTTCCCTTGTTCTCTCCCTTGCCTTCAATTGCTTTGAAACACATTGTGTATAGGCGCTATATAAATAAACTATCATATCATATATCATACTGTGGTGTTGGTGCAGATCCAAGCCAAGCTAATATCCACATGCCACACTTGCACACCCTGATGCTAAATCAGCTCACATTCACATGCATTCAAACTTGCTTGCATGCACGCAAGCACGAAGACACATTTTTATGAAACTTGCGTTAATTCTATGATTACTACACACTTGGTGTGGGCCTCCAGGGGCTGCTTCAGAAGGTCTCAAGCACACCGAAGTCCACAAAGGACATGCTAAGTCATCCTGGAAAACGTGGGACCAGACGGAGCAGGACATTTCAGCGCGGCCAGTTTGGCACAGGCCGATTTGGTGCGGCCAGTTCTCTGCAGGTCCTGGTTCGGGACGGCCGGTTCGACGCAATTACTCGCTTAAAGCTACCATGAGCTGCTAGACGAATGCCATCTTTCTGCTATAAGGACTCCACTTTGAAATGCGATACCAGGCGAGAATGTCTCTCTTTCCCTTTTATGATTTAAGCAGCTTATCCCTCTTTTAAGTTACTTTACATTTTTCCGTAATGCCAAAATAAGTCTTTTAATGACCCTTCATCTTACAGTATCATGTTATGGAGTACACATTTCTTAATAAAGGGGTGACAGTGGAGGGCAATACACTACGAGGGGTAATGCGTTATTTCACAATGAATTTACAAGGTTGGTAGCAGTGAGCGTACTTTATTTCAGCTTGATCGTTGTTTGATGAGAACATGCATTTACAAATGCCATATTGAGCCTTCACCTGCATTTACATTATATACAGTTACATCAACAGAAAGCCACACGTAGTAGTGCAAAAAACATGTACTCTAACACGCTCAAGAACATTCTCATGGGCAGGCATGTACTGCAGCGCCGAAACATCCCTGCGCCAAAACATCCCAGCGTCGGACTGGTCCTGCCGAACTGGCTGTGCCAAATTGGCCCGCACCGAAACGGGGTGTACCGGCTAGCCGCAAAGGAACACATGCGAGGAAGCAGAACTATAGCTGCAGGGTCTGCGACCTGTTGCATGTGGCAATTCAATGGAAGCAGAGGAAGGGCCTAAGGGTGGCTTTAGATGGACTACCCAAAAGCAATGCATTTTTAGGTAGCAACGTTAAAAGAAATGACTTCAAAATGTACTTGGGATAATGGCTGCCATTATAGATTGGGAACTTGGTTGGATATTGTTTGAAAACAGAGGCAGATACAGCTGTGTGCTCCAACAGTGGAGAAATGTCTGGGTCAGGTGAAATGAGTATTGGCTCCCTTAATGTGCAAGGCCTCAACTCGTCAAACAAGAGATCGATGGTGCTTCGTGAACTTAAGAGGGCCCGACTAGATTGGATGTATCTTCAGGAAACACACTGGCCAAGCGGCAAAGAACCCCGACTGAGATCCTGAGAGGTAGGGTAAGTGATTGTGGCCTCTGATGTGAGGAAGAGGCGGGGTGGCGGTTTTGATCTCAACATGATTGGGATTTGCAGTGGAATCGGTCCTTGACGACCCAAATGGGAGATGTTTGTGAGGGTCCAGTTGCAAGGTGTCCGACTCACGCTGGGTTCTGTGTATGCCCCAAATGTGTCCCAATGTGAATTTTGGGAGGGGGTTAGGGACGAGCTGATCGACTTTGTGGACGAGCTGATCGACTTTGTGGATGGACTACTGGTGTTCGGGGAGTGAGAGGGATTTCAAGATGGTGTTAGACCCGGTGAGGGACCAAAGGAGAATGGGATGGCCCCAAGGAGCGATTTCTGCAGTACACGATTAATTCTCATGCTTAGACCTGTTTTTTTAGACAAGACCTTGAAGGAGCAGGTTTTGGACCCTCAAGTTGCCCCAATCCCCTGGTCTGACCACGATATGCTAAGTATCTCGGACAGCTGGTCCCCGGGGAAGCTGGAGGTGTAAGGACTTCATGCTGGCGAGAATCGAGGAATATTTTTTCTTCAATAACACTGGGAGCTGGGGATTCAATCCGTATGGGATGGCTTCAAGGCGATGCTCCGGGGGGTGCTGATTAGGATAGGTTCCCAAGAGAAAAAGGGGATGGGGAGAAGGAAAGCAAACTACGTAGAACTATTGCGGAAATACAGCAGGGGGGCCTCAGGGAAAGTGCATATCCCTGACAGAAGCGAAAGAGCTCCGGCAGTATAAGACACAATTAAAGGCCCTCATGACTCAGGGTACTGAAAAGAAGCTCCTGTTCTTGAAACAGTAATACCATGAGAAGGGGGATAAAGCGGACAAGATCCTTGCATGGAGATTGAGGGAGGAGAGGAAGACAAGAACTATTGGAGCTATAAAGACAGAGGAGTGTGGGCCAGCATTGACCATGGGGAAATAGGAAAGGCATTCGCAAAGTACTATAGGCCCTCTACTCAGGGAGTCACGGATTGATGACTTCTTGGGGGGGGGGGGGGTCTACCCCTCCAGGGCCTCCCCAGGATATGGTGGAGAATCCCGAGCGCCCTATAAGCATAGAGGAAGACTTGGAGGCAATCAGGGGGATGAAGCCAGGGATGGCTCCGGGGGAGGACGGCTTCTCAATGATGTTTTAGAAGTTATTCACGTCACTGTTGGTCCCATACCTAGTGAAGGTGTATAACTTGTGTCTGCAGGGGGAGGCCCTACCCCCCCCCCAAGATGTTGCTGGCAATGATATTGGCGATCCCGAAGGAGGGGAAAGATCCCACCAGATGTGCCTCGTACAGACCCATATCCCTCTAAACAGTGACGTAAATATTCTGGCGAATGTCCTGGGCACAAGACTAGAGGGGGATATGCCAAAACTAGTACACAGGGACCAGCTGGGCTTCATAAGAGGGAGACGGGGATCAGACAATATACGGAAGAACATACATTTGATTCACTGTGCTCACGAGGGGGGCCTGGATGCTTACTTGATAGCTCTGGACTCGGAGAAAGCTTTCGACAGGGTCGAATGACCCTTCATTATGAAGGTCCTGACGAGGATGGGGTTCGGGACAAAGTTTCTGAGATGGGTAGCGGAATTCTACAACAAGCCTAGGGCCAGAGTTAGCGTCAGTGGGGACTCTGAGGTTTTTACACTTACGAGAGGAACAAGGCAGGGGTGTGCCCTCTCCCCATGACTTTATGCCCTAACGAAGGAACCATTAGCGATTGAGTTTCGAGCAAATGGACAGATCAAGGGCATACTGGAGGAGAGATCGAGTGCAAGCTCTCGATCTTCGCAGTTACATACTGGGATACCTCACAGACATTCATAGCTACCTCCCAGCGCTCATGGCACAGATCTCAAAGTATGGCGACCTCTCAGGACTTAAGATTAATGTAGGGAAATCTTGTATTATGCCGATACTTGAGCATAGTCCTCTCCTTGACTCGAAGAGACGATATCGGGGCATGAGAATTGACAGCAAGGGCATACAGTATCTGAACATTCAAGTGACTAGGGACCTTGAGGAACTGGTATCGGCTAGTTACGATCCCTTCCGTGCATGATTGACAGCCGATCTTGAAAGGTGGGACCCTCTTGTGCTAAATGGTATGGACAAATGACTTCTATGAAAATTAACATACTCTCTCCCTTGCTATATCTATTGGCGGCTATCCCGAGACAGCTTCTGGAAAAGGTTATTTTCAGAAGTTACAGGAGAACTTTGTAGATTAATCTGGAGTAATAAGACGCCAAGGGTGAAAATGGTGACCTTGACACTCCTGAGGGATAAGTGGGATTTTGGGTTCCCCGACATTCGCCTGTATTATAAGGTGGCCCCACTGAGGGTGGTTGTCATGAGGGACGATTTAAGGACCTACTGGACTTATTTAGAAGACATGGCGGCTCATCCGTTGAAGGTTAGGGACTACTTTTGGGCCTCTGTCGGGTTCATTCCGGAGCGCCTTAGGTCCCACCTAGCGTTGGGGGTGTTTTGGTCCATCTGCCGTACGTTCTCATCATGGCCCTCCCTGATGTGCTCAGTATGAGGTCACCCATTTGATTTTGGGCTGCAAGGGCTGGCCTTCTCGCAGGTATGGGTGGAGCAACTGTTCAAGGACGGGTTGTTTCTGGACCTGGAGGCTGTCTGGGAGGTATTGGGGAGAGACGTGGTTTCAGTCTTTGAATATTTCCGTATTAAGGGCGTCTTGACGGACTCCACATTGCGAGTATCATTGGCAAGGGAGCTAATCACTGTTGGAAAAAGTCATCAACTCATCCACCACGAGAATGGGTATCCTGTCTAGATTGTATAAGGCTATGAACGAGATGTGCCCAGTGGGGAGACTAACGTTTCAGCGGTATTGGATGGACTTGGTGGGGGAGGATATTTCAGAGGAGCAATGGGCGCGAATTTACAAAGTTACCTTCCAGGGCAGTTTGTTTACCTCCACGGTAGAGCACAAATTCAAAATGCTGATGGACTGGCATAGGGATCCCCTGACGCTTTCCAGGATGTTTGCGCGGGCCTCTCCCATGTGTCCCAGGGGGTGTGGTCAGCGGAGATCTCTGGGCCACATGCAGTGGCGGTGCCCCAGGGTGCAGGTATTCTGGAAGGAAGTGTTGAATTGGATTGAAGAAGTCACGGGAGTACGGTTAGGCCTGGACCCGTTACAGTTGCTCCTGGGGGTACCGGAGAAGGACACAGAGGAATTCAGGCTCCTCGGGATGTGGGAAACAATGCTGAGAGCAGGGCGATTGGCCATAGCTCAGCACTGAAAAAGTGAAGTGCTTCCTTCGAAAGAAGTTTGGGTGGGGAAAGTACATAGTATGATGGTAATGGAGAAGTTGACAGCGATAGTGCACGATGGGATGAGTGTTTTTAATGCGGAGTGGAGTGTGCTAATGCTCAAGTGGGGGCTAGATGAGTGAAACCCCATGGGGATCTCAGGCAAGTGAGCTGTGATACTGTCGGCGGGGAAGGCCTCAGAGGGAGCCAGTGCAAGATGTAAAGACATTACCGGGACAGAACCTCTGAGACAAAGGTGAATAGACAACTGTACTATGGGACAAGTCTGATAGTTGGGAGTGGGGGTTTGGAGGGGAGAAGGAGGGCAGTGGGTTGTAGGAGTTTCACAATCAGGGGGGAAGGAGTTTTGTAGAGCTTTATTAGCAGGTGAGTGGCAGGAAGGGGGGGGTCAAGACAGTAGATTATAACGTGATGGGAATTGAACAACATATTTGTATTGTCTTGTTCCCTTAATAAATGCTTATAAAAACTAAGTGTAAAAAAACAAAACAGAGTTGGAACCTTTTGAATCTGCCTCATGCCTGTAAATTGTCCAGATCCAATATTCTCCTTGAACCATCTCTTTAGATGGGAGAAAGATTATATCCATCTGAAGAAACTTTCACAAAAGAAAGTTAATTGGTCTTTCAATTGGTGACATGCTGGGGGGACAAGAGAATGTTGTCAACTGTTTGCTGAGTTCTTGATAATTATGTTTAATATTCCTAATACTTTTATTTTTCCTGCAGGTGAAGGTATTTCGGTACACGCTTGTGTCCTATCTGCGTGCAGCCCCTTCTTTACTGAACGTTTGACTGCCGCAGAGCCTGCTGGACAGACAACACTTCTTGTTCTGCCTGGTGTGATGCCAAGCACTTTGCACAAGCTAGTCCACTACTTATACACTTCAGAACTGGAAGTGACCCGGGAGGAGGTGGGTGAGGTGTTGGAAGCTGCCCGCCGGCTACGCATCCCAGAGCTAGAGGTGCTGCAGCTACAGGGGCTCAAGCTGGTGCGAACGGATTCATGGCCTCGCTTGAACCGCAAATGCTTCCAGACAGGTGATCAAACTAGCCTTCAGGCCTCTGCCATGCTCACAGCACCACGAGAAATCAAGCAAGAGCGAACACATTGTCCAATAATTGAGAAATGCCGTGTTGCACTCAATCTGGAGTACCAAAGCTCCAGGCTCAATGATACCATGTTGCCAGTTGGAAAGTGCCTAGCCATTGTTGGTGCAGGAGATGGCATTGAGAGGCACACAGATAGTGAGCCCAGTTGCTCCCCATTTCACACGCACTCGGAAGGGAGTGAAAGAAGTATGAGCCTGAACTCTCCCACTGCATCATCCTGCGAGAGTTTGGATCCAGTGTCAGAGAGCAACAAGTCTCCCAACGTAAGTGGCAGCCAGCCTCTGCGACCGATTAAGCTGAGCCGACTGAAGTTCAGCATGCCACCCAATAATGCCAGGATGCCAGCCCCTGTGAAATGTTGTGACAAACAAGAAGCAAGGGATACATGGTGCCAGGAGGCTCCAATTAAAGAAACAGATAATTGTTCTCATATTACCAGCAGCAAGATCTCTAGACCTTTTGGAGAAAAAAGTCCTCCCCTGTCCCTCATGAAAACTATTGATACAAAATCTATTGCTAACAGGATATTGCAATCATGCCCTTCTGAAGTTAGCTGCGACATCTCAGGTGGGGAGCACAGTTTGGGGCCTCTCAAGGTCATAAAACTGAACACCCAATCAGATGATGTCCAAGTAGCACACGTCATGAGCGGCCCAGCCTGGTTACCCACCCGTGATTCTCCAAGCAATTGTTCTTTTGCTAACAAACAAAGGGACAGCATCGAATCAAGCTCCAGTTCTTTGATGAGAAGATATGACATCCCAGAGGGAGTACAAAATATGGGGCAGTCTACAATCACAAACCTGAAACCCCAATTAAAAGATGTCCATAAAATGCCTCCTGTGAAAGAGACAGCACAGTTAGTGATCAGCGATTCTGCAAATGCTCTTTCTTTTGCTAAACGAAGAAACAGCACTAGTTCCAGTTTTTCAAAGGCAAATTGTGACTCTTCAGTAGATAAAAGCAACATGGGGCAGTCTAAGATTAAAAACCTGTCCCCACAATCGGATGATGTCCATAAAAACTTTTACCTGAATGCTTCTTCCCAGTTACCCACCAGAGAGTCCGCAAACACCCTATCACCTGCAAAAAACCAAAGGGGCCACATTGGATTGAGCGCCCCTACTTCTTTGGGTGAAAGCAATAATGGTCAGTGTGAGATTAGATCAGAGATGAGCTCCTACTCAGGAGATTCCAATAAAGCACATCCCATGAAATACATGGCTCGGTTACCCATTCATGATTCTGCAAATATTTGTTCTCCCACAGATGACCCAAGGAGCAGAACTATGCCGAGTGAATCTCCATCCCAGCAAACATTTAGATTTTCAACAGAAAAGCTTGAGGGCAGCCATAAAATTAGTCCATGTGATAACCAGCTAGATCTCATGCTGGGGTTGCCAGGTGCAAGAAAGCCCTTGTATGAACAATATACCAACCTAGAAACAAATATTAAAAACACAAAAAGAGATCCAGTATTGACCTCTGATGTGATTGCAGAGAGTGTAGGAGAAGAGGATGGTTTGGACACTAGGCTCATGAAGCCTTCAGCTGGTCAGTCAGAGGGACAGGAGAGCAAGAAACGACACAAGAAAACAGTAGAGACCATCATGTGCCCCAGGAAGGATGTTCCCTCTTCGCAAGACAGAATTAAATGTTTTCCTGTCAAGCAAGAGGACCATGACATTCTCATAGCAGCTCACATGCCACAATCAGCCTCAATTCAAGATAGGGTTCGGAGCACCAAGTGTCAGAAACGTCGTGTGGCTAGCGACAAAATAGCAGGAAGTTCTTCAAAGAAAAAGCGTCATCGTGACTGCCCCTCTACCATCACAAAGATGCCTTCCCTCAACCCGCGTGGTTCTGGTGCCACTCCCATTTCTTCTCTATCGCAAGGTACAGTGAATGGTGGTTCAGATGTGGTGTGTCCGGAAAAAGCTGTGTCAGAGAATCCTACCAGGGATGATGGTCCAACTTTGGATCCTGCATTGAACTGTCTTCTAGAATCTTTGTTAGAATCTACCCTACCAGATGAAAATGCAGACATTGATGTGGGTACCAGTGAGTGGAATGGTGAGCCTGGCCTCACTCACTGCTGTGTCAGACCTGATCCCACCTCAGAATCTGACACAGATGTTGATATTTTGAATTGAGAACCTCTGCATAATGTCAGTGAAATTTCTTCCTTACCTTTTTACTTCTCTTGCTTCCTCCGATTCTATCTCTTCCCCGCTGTTTGTTCCACTCTCACTCCCACTGTCCCCATTTAACTCAGCATCTTTCTTACACTTTCTAAATCTCTTTCCATCACTTTTCCACTCTCTGCCACTGCCTTCACTTCCACTTCCAACATTCAACCACTTGTTCTGCACTTTTACTTCCTTCTGTCCTCTCCCCCTCAGTCTCACTATTCCTTACCTTCTTTTACTGCATCTGCTCTTTGGTCCATTCCCTTTTCTTAGTCTCTGAGTCTCCAGACTTTCTCCAACTCCTTTAATATTTATATACTGCCTTTTCTCTCACGCCTACACCCTTCCAGTTTCGATGTTTCCTGTGCACTCTCTTTATTCATGGAACTTTACAGACATGTTTGGGGTGATATAATGTTACTGTTTGCATCTTTTGATCTGGGGCGGGAAGCAAAGGGTAAGCATGTGTCATCCAATGGAGGTGGTGAGCGTGTGCATTCTGAAATGTGTACAAAAATACATATATTCTACTGAGGGCACAATTAATAAAGAAAGTGTCAGCTCCCTCTATCTGTGTTACCATCAAACTGTCTTATTTTCAATATTGCAAAGCCATCAGCACATATGCTACTTTACAGATCTTCCTATGGACATCTCAACTCAATTCCATGAAGAAAACTCGTATTTTGCATTCCACAGCAAGACCTTTTAACAATCAGTTGATATAGGTGAACCACCCAATGGTAGTAGTTGCAGCGTTGATCAACTCACTCTTGGACTTCAGCAACACCTTCTGCGCAGTCCTGGTTTACCAGATCCAATATCTGCGAAAGGAGCAAAAAGCCACAGGGAGATGCCCCATAAAAAGAAAACCCATCAGTGCCATCCAAATGAAAGGAGCATTGTTGGTTCCTGTAACAGTGAATGTTAACTAAAGTTCTCTGGCTTGCTGCTAGTAGCATCAAGGGTATGGCCCCAACACTCTTCCAAAATAAAATCCACATGTACATTTCTTTCCTGCCCTCAACTGTCCTTGCACTAGCCATTGAGCAAACAACAAAAGCTTTGAATGGATTGTGTCCTCCCACGTATTCCTCATCTTGCGATATCTTTGTTTCCAGCTTCAGCTGCTTTGGAAAAATAATTATCTCGGCAGAGGGCGCTGTGCGTCGAGGCGGTAAACCCGATGCCCCTCGTGGGCTTCCATCCCGGCTGACGTCATTGTCGAGTACATATACCACGCGCACGCCCGTTGGCTCTAGTTCTGTTTTTCCACGATTGCTTCGAGCAATATGGCGTGCAAAAAGATTTCGAAAATGGCCTCAGCTTCAGCTACGAATACTCCAAAGACGGGCTTCAATAACTGCCTAAAATGCGGTGCCAAGATGTCCATCACAGACCTGCATAAGATAAGCATCTGGTGCCTGGCTGTCGAGCATGTAACCGCCGACTGTCGATCCTGTCAGTCGATGACAGGTAAGGCCTTAAAAGAGTGCAAAGCTAAACTATCAGTGGGTAGGATTGTCCCCAAATCCCTGTCCATTCCTTTGAAATTTGGGTCATCCCCTGAGTTGGAGATTACTCTCCTCACAAAAAAAGATTTAAAAAACCATCCCACTCGAGAGCAGACACTCCTCATCATCATCAAAAAAATTGGAGAATGCATAGACCACCTTCTTCCACGCCAACGATCTGGCAATCAGCGGCCTTTAGTCTCCATCAGAGTCCAAATTAAACATCAACCTTTTGGAGCTAAGGGCAATCAGACTAGCGCTGAAGTCCTTTCTGCCCTCTGTACGGGGAAAGAATGTGCTGATAATGACAGCCAACACAGTGGCCATGTACTACCTCACCAAGAGAGGAGGTGTAGGGGTCACTACCACTGTCCAGAGAAGCAATGCAGCTGCGGTTCTGGGCAATTCAAGAAGGAATCTCTCTATCGGCAGTTCACCTAGAGGAGAACATGACGGCGGATGCTCTGAGCATGCAGAGCAGAGTCTCTCACGAGTGGGAACTAGCTCAGGAAGTCCTTCAAGAGATCTTCCCCCTTTGGGGAACCCCTCAAGTGGATCTGTTCGCGACCAGTGCCAACCGGATGTGCAAACTATTTTGCTCCAGGGAATTTCCTCCAACAGGAGCTCTACCGGGCACGTTCGTAGTGGACTGTGAGTTTCCACTCCTGGACGTGTTTCCTCCAGTCCCGTCATTCCTAACGTGATCAGGAGGTTGAGAAAGTTTGGGAAATCCATGATCCTAATTGCCCCGGATTGGGCCAGGAGGACGTGATACCCAGACCATCTGCACATGTCCATATGCCCTTCAATACGATTTCCACAAAAATAGGACCTTCTCATGCGAGAGGCGGGTTGGGTTCTCCATCCAAAGGTCAAGACACTTAGCCTTCACGCATGGTTTCTGAGAGGCGGAGGTACAAGTATTGGGACCTCCCGGATGACGTAATGGAGATTTTGCTTTCAGCCAGAAGGCCAGCAACAAAATCCTTATACCGCTGCCGTTGGAATACGTTCTGCAGCTGGCGTAGGGAGAAAGATGTGGACCCTTTTTAATGCGATACACCTACAGTGTTATCAATTCTACTACATTTGGTAAATATAGGGCTCCAGATTGGAACTATCAAGGGTTATCTAGCAGCGCTTTCCATATTCAAGCGCACCTCGGAAGAGACATCCTACTTCAAAATACCCTTAATAATTACATTTCTAAAAGGACTCGCAAATGTGTTTTCTCCTACACCATTCCAAATACCAATTTAGGATCTTAACTTGGTTTTGAAGTTTTTGATGTGCATTCCTTTCAAGCCACTCCATTCCTGCCCTTTAAGACTGCTAACTTGCAAAACTATTTTGTTAGTAGCAATAACATCAGCCTGCAGGGTGAGTGAGTTGCAGGCATTATCCTGTAAACCTCTGTTTACCACCTTTTACAAGGATAAAGTTGTCCTTAAGGTCAAACCCTCTTTTCTACCTAAGATTTTATCGGATTACCATTTAGCATAGACAATTGTGCTTCCGGCCTTCTATCCTGCCCCTCATCCTGGCAAGGAAGAGGAAAGATTTCATAGACTCGATCCGAGGAGCACTCTAAGCTTTTATGTTTCAAGGATAGCAAAGTTGCGACAGCATAACCAACTTTACATTGGTTGTACAGGACACAAACTAGGTCTGTCAGTTACCAAACAGACTCTATCCAGATAGATCATACTGCTACGAGAGCGCAACATCAATTTATGCCTTAGACCGCATAACACGCAATAAGTTCATCCACAGGTTCACTATCTCCCACGCATCTGCGTCCCCTGACCAAACTCGCCTCAACAGATGCACATCGCTGAGTACTTCACCACGAAATTTCCTCACTGTGACTACCAGGAACCTACCAACCGGAGCGAATAACCAACATCGCCAGTCAGCCACGCTTGCAACAAACAATACCTGAATGCATTCCTTCACCCCACATTGAATCATGGGTCTGCGCAGCCGCCACTGCGCTACCTGTGCTACCGGCACCTGGAACTACATCGGCAATTAATGCCACCTCCTTCACTGACTATACAACTTCCGATTGCTCTCGCCTGCCCGGTAACCACAACCTCATGTTATAGCCAGGTACCAAATGTTATTCCTTGCAATAATGCCTTTCCAAATGTTGATCACCACCATAGCCTGGTACCCATTGTTGATTATTGCCATTGCCTGGTACCCATTGAAGATACATGAAATAGCCTTGCATCCTCTGCAGATTCATGCAATAACGCTGCACCAAATTTTGATCACAGCCATAGCCTTGCACCGAGGGTTGACTCCTGCTTACCTGCACCCCCACTAAATGCACTGCCACTGAACAAAACCAAAGCCTCTGCTGATCAGCAGCCTAACACTATTGCTACCCACATCAGAGCATCTCTTACAACCAACCCAGAGAGCAACAACACGGCCAAAAGTACTCTTAACCTGGCCCTAATCAATGTTCGCTCACACCCTGCCCACACGCTAGAAATCTGTTACCTTCTAACGGTCAATGACCTAGATGCATTAGCTATCACAGAAACATGGCTACATGCAGCCTCAGGCCCTGCACTAGCAGTGGCCATTCCCTCTGACTACACAATTCTTAGAAGTGATAGTTATCGCCAGAGGCGAAGGGACTGCCTTCATAGCAAAAAAACATTTGCACATCAGGCAACTTAACACCTCGCTCAAGAACCCTGCAACATCCTCTCACTAAAACTAACGATCACCCCTACCAACACTAATACTATCCACATAATCTACCGACCTCCCGGAGCCACCAACACCTTCAAAGAAGACCTCCTCCAGAACCACCTAAGTCACAACCTAAAGCTCTCATGACAAGTAACCCTCCTAGTTGACTTCAACCTCAGACTTAATCCCCACACTCACCTTCCAGCGTCCTCTCTCGCCAACTCACTTCTCGCCTTAGGCTTCTGTCAACAAATCAATAACCCCACCGAACGCTTGACTGGCTAGTCGACCTCAATTGCAACATTGCCATTAAGGAGCTATTCACCATCCTCAGAGAGCTAGAATCTCCTATCCCCCAAGTCTCCACCGAGAACAAAGACCTTGCATGGTGCACTAGCATATAAAACGCTTTGTTTCAAAAAATGGACATGCTACAAACAAAAATAGCCGCCAAACAATCTAACCCCAAACTCACTCCTTAGGACGTCCCTAATAGCCAGGACATCAAATGTTATGCATCTGTCACCCCCTGGTTCAGATTTAACAAAATAACCACCCTGGACACACTACATATTCTGAAAAGCCTTAAGCCTTCGAGATGTAAAGGAGATGTCTGCCCAGCCCCACTCATCAAAGATTGCGCAGATGCACTAGCCCCAATCATCACGGCATTTATCAATGCATCATTTATCACAGGCAAAGTCCCATCCCTGTTTAAAGAAGCTTGGGTCCTACCGTTACTAAAATAACGTCCCTATATCCCGCCATACCGAATAATTACAGACTGATCACCACAGTGCCATTCCTTCTAAAAATACTGGACAGAGCTGCATATATCCAGATTCAACGCCATCTAGAATCGAATCCTAGGTGCCCGCCAATCAGGGTTTCGCCATGGTACTGAGTCTGCACTACTCAATCTAAAAAAAACAGATGGACGATATCGGGGACAAGGGCAAGCCTGCCCTGCTGCTCCTTCTAGACCCATCTGCAGCCTTTGAGTTAGTAGACCACAGCATCCTATGTCACCATCTCACTTCTGCAGCTGCCTTTTCTCCTGAAGCAGCCGCTTGGATTACCTCCTTCCTAGAAGATCGAGTTATGAAGGTATTCTCTGATCAATCATGTGCAACGCCCGCTCCCATTAATTGCGGAGTACCCCAAGGCTCATGTGTTTCGAGGGGATTAGGTCCTCCGATGTATTCCATATCTATGACGGGTAATGTCCACAGCTGTGCTGCTTCGGAAAATCTTTGGCGTCTGCGTCCTGCGTCGATGACGTCGATGCGCCGTCCCCGAGGACCTCCTCCGACGGCCGACGTCACCTGATGTGATAAGTACGATGCACAATGCCCATAGCCTCCGTTCCGTTTTTTCCGCGAACGTGTTCGCTTCGTGAATCTCGGTACGCCTCGACTCTTTGGAGTTTGCTGTTTTCTTCTCGGTTCGTTGAACCTGTTCGGTTTTTTGTGAAGACCTGTTCATGGCGATGTCTAGTTTGTCTTCTACCCCGCGTTCGGGCTTCAAGAAATGCGGGGACTGTGGGTCCAAGATGTCGGTCACGGACTCGCACGACGCCTGCCTCCGGTGCCTCGGGGAAGCCCACGATACGGACGACTGTGTCGACTGCCAGTCGCTCACGGCAAAGGCCTTGCGGGAACGCAAGAAGAAGCTGTCGGTAGGTCGGGTGTCTAAGCCCCGGAAGTCGAGGTCTGCGGGGCTTTCGACGGGTGACTCGAGGGGCGACTCTCCGCGTCATCCACGGAAGTCCAGTGGGTCTCCTTCTAGGAGTCGGTCTCGCCACTCCTCCGCCTCTTCGAGGCATTCCCGGAACCGCCAGCATCGATCGCCTTCCCCGTCCTCTTCCGAGGACTCCGCCCATCGGCGGGTCGCTTATCCCTCCATGCAAGCGACACCGGAGGAATGGGCTTCCTTCGGGAAGCAGATGCTAGCGATTCTTGAATCACAGGGCACCGGTCCGTCCGCGCCTCCGAGTGGGGTCGTTTGGCACGAAGAAAGACCGGGGATTGAGACCCATCATGGACTTGCGCGGTTTGAACAAACTCCTCAGGAAGGACAAGTTCAAGATGGTTACTCTCTCTCAAGTCCTCCAGACCCTTCAACTTCAGGACTGGTTGGTGTCTCTCGTCCTCAAGGATGCTTACCATGTGCCGATCCATCCCAAGTACAAGAAGTACCTGAGGTTCGCGGTTGGCGACTCGCACTTTCAGTTTCGGGTCCTGCCGTTCGGATTGACCTCCGCTCCGAGAGTTTTCACCAAGCTCATGGTGGTGGTGGCAGCGCATCTCAGGAAAGGGGGGGGATTCACGTCTACCCCTACCTGGATGTTTGGTTGATCAGGGGGGAGCTCTCTCGAGCAAGTCCTGGATCATCTGTCCGTCACCTGCTACTCCCTTCACAAGCTGGGCTTCTCCCTCAATTTAAAAAAGTCCCGTTTGACACCAACGCAGCGGCTCCAGTACATCGGAGCAGTGCTTGATACGTCCCCGGGGCAGTGTTTTCCTCCCCAGGTGAGGGCTCTTCACATTCAGCAGATGGTGCACAAGTTTCAACTTGCCCAGAATCTCCGAGTGTCAGAGTTCTTGAGACTGCTAGGCCTCATGGCGTCCTGCATTCTTCTGGTGCCAGAGGCTCGTCTGCGGATGAGATCTTTGCAGTGGGCACTCAAGCTCCAGTGGGTTGTCTTCCGGCAGGCTGTCGGACCCTGTTCAGGTGCCGCCCTCGGTCGCCCAGGACCTTCTATGGTGGGCCTTCGAAGGCAATCTGATGAAGGGGGCCCCATTTTGGCTGCCCTGGCCGGAGGTGACGATCGTGACGGACGCATCCCTCAAGGGATGGGGAGCTCATGCCAACGAGTTGACAGTCAGCGGTCATTGGTCTCCGTCGGAGTCCAGACTCCTTATCAATTTGTTGGAACTGAGGGCCGTCAGGCTTGCCCTGAAGGCTTTTCTGCCGACTGTGCCGACTGTGCGAGGAAAGAGTGTCCTGATTCTAACGGACAACACGGTGGCCATGCACTACCTCAACAAAAAGTGGGGGCAGGTTCACTTCCTCTGTGCAGGGAGGCGATGCAGCTCGAGTTCTGGGCCATCCAGCAGGAAGGTTCGATCTCGGCTGTTCATCTGGCCGGAGACAACAACGAGACGGCGGATGCTCTGAGCAGGCAGAGCACGATCTCTCACGAGTGGGAGCTGGCTCAGGAGATTCTCGTGGAGATCTTCGCCCTTTGGGGGACCCCTCAATTAGATCTCTTTGCCTCCAGTGTCAACCGGAAGTGCGAAGGGTTTTGCTCATGGGAATTTCCTCCAAAAGGAGCCTTAGGAGACGCGTTTGTGGTGGAGTGGTCATTCCCACTGCTGTACGCGTTTCCTCCAGTCCCCGTCATCCCGCAAGCACTGCGGAGGTTACGGAGGTTCGGTTCCAGGATGATCCTCATTGCTCCGGCGTGGGCCCGGAGGACGTGGTACCCGGACCTTCTCGACTTGTCCATCTGCCCTCCACGTCGTCTTCCCTACTGAGACGATCTGCTCTCACGGGAGGGGGGGGGTCAGGTTCTCCATCCAGAGGTCAGATCCCTCAACCTTCACGCTTGGCTTCTGAAAGGTTGAGGTATAAGGATTGGGACCTCCCTGAAGACGTGATGGAGGTGTTGCTCTCGGCCAGGCGGCCGGCAACAAAGTCTATGTGCCGTTGGAGAAAGTTCTGCGACTGGTGCAGAGTTAAGAATGTGGATCCTTTTGAATGTGACATTCCCATGGTTCTGTCTTTTTTGCTTTCTTTGGCCCACAGGGGCTTGCAAGTGGGAACCATTAAAGGTTACCTGGCGGTGCTGTCCATATTTAAGCGCTCGTCTGAAGAGTGTTCCTATTTTAAGATTCCTTTAATTTCTCAGTTTTTGAAAGGGCTCACTAATGTGTTCCCTCCGTCACCTTTTCTGGTGCCCGGTTGGGATTTGAACCTTGTTCTTAAGTTTCTTATGGGTGCTCCGTTTGAGCCTTTACATTCTTGCCCTTTGAGACTGCTAACTCTTAAAACTGTGTTTTTGGTTGTGGTTACTTCCGCTCGCAGAGTGAGTGAGTTACAGGCACTTTCAGTTAAGCCACCCTTCACTGTGTTTCATAAGGACAGGGTTGTCCTAAGAGTTCGTCCTTCTTTTCTTCCGAAGGTGGTTTCGGAAATTTCATTTGAGCCAGAAGGTTGTTCTTCCGGCGTTCTATCCTCCTCCACATCCTGGTAAGGAAGAGGAGAGGCTCCATAGGCTTGATCCTAGGAGAGCATTGAGCTTTTATATTTCGCGCATGTCCCGGGTCAGAGTGGACGATCAACTTTTCATTGGTTACGCTGAAAAGCGTTTGGGACAAGCTGTGACGAAACAGACTTTGTCTCGTTGGATTATTTTAACTATCTCCGAGTGTTACCGCTTGGCGGGTAAGGACCCTCCGGCTGGCTTGCGGGCCCATTCTACCAGGGGAGTGGCTGCGTCTACTGCCCTGCAGAGGGGTTTTCCTATTCGTCACATCTGTGATGCAGCCACCTGTGCTTCAGTACATACCTTTGTACGTCACTACTGCCTCGATTCCATCAGAGGGCAGGATCTGGCCTTTGGCAAGGCAGTCCTATATTCCGCAATTTGATTGGGCATGCTAAATTTGTGTTCTAAATTCTTTTCTCACCTCCTTGCTTGGTACTGCTTTGGGAGTCTGTCATAGATATGGAATACGTTGGAGGACCCAATCCCCTCGAACAAGTTACTTTCTTACCTGGTAACGTTCTTTCGATGGGATGGTCTGACGACGTATTCCATATCGCTCCCTCCCTACCTTCCCCGCTGCAGAATTTCTTTTGCGATTGCAGCTTGCGTTACGCAAGGCCTTGTGTGTCTGACTGGCAGAAAACTGGTGGAACACGTTCTGGGGAAAAAACTATAACTGAGGCTATGGGCGTCGTGCGTCCTACTTATCACATCGGGTGCCGTCGGAGGAGGTCCTCGGGGACGGCGCATCGACGTCATCGACGCAGGACGCAGAAGCCGAAGATTTTCCGAAGCAGCACAGCTGTGGACATTACCTGTCATAGATATGGAATACGTCGTCGGACCATCCCATCGAAAGAACGTTACCAAGTAAGAAAGTAACTTGTTCTTCTCCCACGTTGTACAATATTTTCACTAAGCCTCCCTTCGACTTCCTAGACACTCAGGGCATTATTTACACCAACTATGCTGATGACGCACAAATCCTCCTCCCACTATCGGGCAACTACACCCAGGACTCTGCCTTGTTAAACTCCACATACACCACCATACAAGCATGGATGGCGACCCACAGCCTTTGCCTTAATGACGAGAAGACGGAAACACTTCTAGTCGGACCACACTCGGTCCTAAAAAAAAAATGGACACGGATTACACTGCCTTCAACATAGATGGCACTAAAATCACCATTACCTGCTGTGAAAACCTTGGGTGTCTACTTCGATGCCACCCTCTCACCAAGTAAATGCCATATCCTCATCAGTAGCATAGTCCACCAAATTCCTTATGGCGGCCAGACCCTACCTATCTGAAGATAGCTGTTTACCATTGCATGAGCGGTTGTAGGCGCAAGGCTGGATTACTGTAACTTCCTTTTCGCCGGCATATCCTCCCATAACAAACATAAACTCCAGACTATTCAAAATAATGCATTACGAGCTGCTCTAAACTTACTCAGACATGACCACCTATCAGATGCCAGGAAAGCAGTATACTGGATTCCTATTCGGCAAAGAATCCTATTCAAGGCACTCACCATTACACACAGGTGTATATCAAAAATGGCAACACCGTATCTAGCCCAAAAAATTATGATGAACCAAACAGATAGTCCTATTAGAAACCTCTATACCCGAAGACTGGTACAACCAAAATTCTAGCTTCCTCGTCCTCGCTGCAAAACAATTGAACGCCCTCCCACTGTCACTAAGAGCAGAAGAATCCTACTGGGCGTTTCGCAAAGCCCTAAAAACTTACCTATTTGCTTAAATCTTCTGTCACTCACTTAAGTCTTGTGGCGTCCAAAACTGCTCCTGTCTCTGTAACCTATGAAAGAAAACTTTTTTTTATTTTTTTTATTTACAGCGTTGGTTTGTTTCAAACCTTTGCCACGTAAAAAGATACATTACACGTAAAAAGATACATTACAACAGTAAATACATTCAACATTAATCATCTTTCAATAGATTCATAGAAAGTAAAAGAAAGAACACAAGAAAATAAAAAGCAGCAAAAAGCATGACTACTTATCAAAAAGTCAAAATATAAATAACAGGGAGCATGGTCTTCTCTTCATAAACTACTCATAACCTAAACCCTTCCAAATAGGTTAAAAATGTCCTCTAAAATTGTTGTTAGTGCCAGTGTCAGCTGGGAACACATTTACGAAGCCACTGAGGTAGGAAGTTCTGATGTGTCTCAACTTTGGGCATAGAAGAACTAAATGTTGTAACGTTTCTTCTGACTCGCTTCATAATCTGCAAGCTGTCTCTCCTTCCTCCATCTGGTTTCGTTTGGTCAGGACCTCTTTTGTACGAAACAAGTTAAATCTGAACCTCATGAAGTCTGTTCTGTGACGCTCGCTGGGAAATCTGATCAAGTATTTGGGAACAACATTTAGAGCTTTAATCTCGACCATGGCAAGGCAAGTAGAGTCAGATTGTGATTTTTCATTTACTGTCGTGATCCAGTCCTCAAGCCAAATTTTCTTTTTGACCACTTCAGGGTTGGAGCAGATCTTCCGTTACATTTATTTTTGCCAATATTCCTGTACAATGCTTGGCCCAGTTCTCCACCGCCCAGTCCCAGCGCACTACCATCTTTTTTTTCAAGACTTTAAATTGAGGAGGCAAACTCTCTGATGGTAGTTGGCGACAGAGCAAGAGAGCTTTCCATGTAACCACTACATATAAGGACATGAGCCCTAGTTCGTGTCTTATCAATGCTATGGGGATACATCGTGGCAACCCTCAAGTTTGGGCCAAACATCCCATGCCAAGCTTAGCCAGACTTCCCCCTCCATACGTCAAGATAGAAGTTACCTTTTGCTTATAAAACTTGCATCAAGGAGAACTTTCCATATTTCCTATGGATTATACACACGCCTGTGTAGCCAGATTCTTGGTCTTTGATTTCAGTTCCATTACCCGCTTAGCGTTGCAAACACTGGATTTATGTCAATTCCCAGGTACTTTGCACTATCAACTATGGTTATCGGTTCGTTCTCCAAGTGCCAGACCCATTTTTCTCTTTTCTTTCCCTTTAAGTTTTGGAGGACCAAGATTGAAGATTTGGACATGTTGGTCTGTACATATTTTTCTAACGTGTTCAATTCTGTGTCTGGTGCAGAATGATCAGATCGTCTGCATAAAGTAGCCAACCAATTTGTTTGCCATTTGGTCTCGGTGGAAAAGAGTCACTCCCTCTTAATGCCTCTTTAAAATCCAAAATAATCAGGTTATAAAGTTACAGGGCTGGAGGACAGCCTTGCTTTAGTCTTCTTGAGGTCTCAATTTTTTGGGAAAGAAGCCCATCTAGTGTTACCTTCACCTGCATCGAAGTGGAGGTATGAAGTGAGATAATAAGAGAGGGGATGTCTTTTGGGCAACCCCATGACTCAATTTTTGCCCACAGCAGATCCCGGTCAACGCTATCGAAGACTTGTGCAAAGTCAACAAAAGGGATAAAGATTTTCTTTCCCTCCCGCAAAGCTGACATTTTTAGAATGTTTAACAATAGAAGTTTCAGACTACATTCTACCTCTTTTACAAAGCTTGATTGTCTTGGGTCATAATGATCCTAGTCCTTTACCCATTTCTTCAGCCTTGTTAAAAGTAAAGAGTTGAAGAGTTTCCCTAAAACATCCAGGAGCGCAATGGGACGGTCATTTTTCAGGTAAGGTCTGCTGCCTTTTTTGAAGTTCGGGTTCTCCAGCATGGGGTCTGGCATGGATTCGCATGCTCATGAATATTCCTCGTCGTCAGGCTGGGAATCCTCTGTAAAGAAAAAATCAATATTAGTTTCGTTTCTGATCTGTCTTTCTTAGTAGTAACCAATCACTGGTCTCTGGGTCATACTGCCCCCAGCCAATGACTGCCCTCTCCCTAAGCCCCGCCTCTGGCAGCTATCCTCAGATTTTTACTGCACGTTCAAGTGTTGGGAGTCCTTCTGCTATAGCTCTCGAGCTTTTCTGCGTTTCATGCTTTTTCTAAGAGATTTATCTCATTTTTCGGTTAAATAGAGCCTCAAGTTCCACCGCTTCTACTTCTGATCAACGGGGACCCGTTTTCGGAATCTTCTACGCCCCTCAAGGGTGAAGTTTTCATCGAGCTACGCTTCTTGGAGGATTCCAGAAGTTTTCTGAGGCCTACCTCGTGGACATGGCCCAGGAGAAAGGAAGCTCGACACCGGGCAAGCTGTTCAGGAACTGCCCTGGATGCCAGTTGCAGAATGTGTTCAAGCAGGACGAGCACTCGAAATGTCTCTACTGCCTTCATGAGGACAAAACGCACGTGGAGAAGGACTGTGCATTCTGCCGGTACATGTCGGAACGGACCATCAGGGACCGACGCCTTTGTCTCTCCAACTGGCTGGAAGGAAAGAGCCCGTCAGGTGAGAAGAAGAAGAAGTCCGAGCGGTCTTCTAAGTCCTGTGAGGGTGCCCCGTCGATGGGCGCCCAACAGAAGGCAAAGCACCGCGAGTCCGCGGGCACCAGGAGTGCCGAACGGTCTGGCTCTTCGGCTGCCAGGCAGGGCGCGCCTTCCCTGGCACCATCAACCACGAGCCAACGCTCTGGTTCGGGGAAGAGGAAATCCGAGAACCCGGGTAAGCTTCTGGAGGGGCCCCGGTCGATCTCGAAGGATTCAGCCGAGGGGGAGCGAGGCGGTGACCCCCCCCCCCAAGATGAAGGCCTCAAGCACGCCCAAGGCAGTGAAGGCCTTGATTCACCCGGCCAGGGCCTCTATCGAGGAAGTCTCGGCGGCCCTGGCGCAGCCTGTGGAGGCTTCATCAGTGGAGGCGACCTCGGGACCCAGAGTCTCCCTGCCTCCGCAGAGGGAAGCCTCTTTCAGACCCATTGAGAAGACCCCCGTGAAGACCCCAGTGGAAAAAGAGGGGGGGCGGTGGCCATTGTGGACACCGACACAGCATCCGAGGAGGAGCTGGTAGAAGTCTTAGAGGGCCTCGACAAGGGTGTCGAAGAGGCCCGTCCCCATTGGAGGGATCCCGACGAAGGTGACGACGAGAGTGACGGCGGCATCGGCGAGGGTCCTAGTCACATGTCGCTTCCGGAGCCGCAGGATAACTCGGTGGCCATTTTGTTGGCAATACAATCCATATGTTCGGAGATAAGGATGAGATTGCCCTTACCACCGACGGAGGATCCGGAACCAGGCTCGACAGAGGAGCCAGAGCCGGACCCAGGCCCGGCAGGAAGCCCCCCGAACAAGAGAAGATGGATCCATCCAACCCGGCCTTTTCAGCCCTCGCGGCCTGCCCAGCCTTTACCCACGTCCCCCGTCACTGGGGATGACACGGGAACGGCCACGACGGGTACCGACGACGACGGCGGTGACGACGGAGCGCCCATTGCCAGCCCGGGCCTCCCTTCCCGATGAGGTCGGATATTTACATGCAATGATCGCCAGGGCATCCAAGCTTTTTCAGCTCTGCCCCGAGGAGAAGAAGGAAGGTTTCCTTTACCAACGGCGCGAGGCCAAGAGGAAGACAGTCCTCGCCGTGCCTCTGCTGGATGACATCTGGGACTAGGGTCTCACCCTTCTCAAGAACCCGTCTACGACGCCTGCCAAGAGGGATCGGTACGAGAAGAAGTACCGGGTCCCTGACGCGGCCCCTTTGTGCCTTAGGGCACAACCGACCCCTGACTCAGTCATCTCAGCGGCGGCCAAGAAGAAAGTGGGGGGGCAGCGGCCTCAACGTCAACTTCCCCGCCGGACGGCAAAGGAAAGAAGCTGGACGCAATGGGACGACGAGTTTTCTCGTCGGCGGCAACAACGATTAAGGCGGCCAATGCCCTCGCGATCGTGGCCCACTACGACAGGGAGTTATGGTACAAGATCGCCCACCTGTTGGACTTCCTACCAGATGACAAGAGGGCTGAGGCCCTGGAGATCTTGCAAGAAGGCGAAGTGGCGGCGGACCACGCCCTTACGGTGGCAACGGACATTGCCGACACCGGTTTCCGACAGCTAGGCAACGGCGTTTGCCTTAGATGACGAGGGTGGCTCAAGGCGACGGATTTCCGCCAGGACGTACAAGCCAAGGTTTTGGACATGCCGTTCGACGGGAACAATCTGTTTGGGAAAATGGTGGATGAGTCCCTCCAAGCCATCAAGGCGGACACGCAGACAGCTAAGGCCCTATGCGTTCTCCGGCAACGAAGGCCGTCCTTTCGGAGCACCGGAGGCAAGCAGGGTGCCTCCAAGGGATTCGGCGGTGGCTCCTCTACGTACCGCCAAGCGGCCCGCTCCTCGACGCAGGAAGCCTATAGAGGACGAGGCAAGTCGGGTGGGCCCCGCCGTCGTCACCAGGGAGGGCAAGGCAGCAAGGCGTCCTCCAAGCAAAATTGAACCGACAGCAGTGTCGGGCCCCCACCGAAGCACCCCGGTGAGAGGCCGGCTGGTGAAGTTCGTCAGCGTGTGGGAGTCCATCTCCACCGACCGTTGGGTGCTGGACGCCCTGGCCCAGAGGCACGCCCTCAAATTTCTAAAGAAGTGCCCCCGCATTCCACCCGTGGCCAGGAAGGAAAATCACGTCCCTCAACTGCTATTGGAGGTAAGGGCGATGCTCAAAAAAGGTGCCATCGAGCTCGTCCCGAAGAGGCTCCGGAGTATACTCAAGGTACTTCCTAGTGAAAAAGAAGACAGGAGGATGGCACCCCATCCTGGACCTGCGACGACTGAACAAGTACATCAAGCTACAGAAGTTCCGGATGGTCACCCTCCAGCACGTGCTGGGACAGCTGGAGGAGGGCGATTTCCTGTCGTCGTTGGATTTGGGGGATGCGTACTTCCACATCCCCATTCTGAAAGGACACTGAAAGTTCCTCAGGTTCGTGGTCCAAGGACGGCACTACCAGTTCAAGGTCCTCCCGTTCTGATTGAAGTCGGCACCCAGGGTGTTCACCAAGTGCCTCGCACCGGTGGCGGCGCGGCTGCGCCTGCAGGGGATCTACGTCTACCCCTACCTGGACGACTGGCTCATCCGAGCAAGGACAAGGGAGCTCACCGTGGATCACACAGCAAAGACCGTCCAGCTGCTCACAGACCTGGGATTCTCCATCAACTTTCCCAAATCCGACCTGGTCCCGTCGCAAGTCGCACTGTTTCTGGGAGCCAAGGTCGACAGAGTGGCGCGTCTGGCCTCGCCGTCGGAGGAAGGACAAAGGCCATCCTGGGCAAGGTGCAGCGTCTGCTGGCCACGGACGTTGCCAGGGTGAGGTCCATCAAGTCCCTCCTCGGGATGATGTCCTCCTGCATATATCTCGTGCGCCTGTGCAGGCTTCGGATGCGCCCTCTGCAAGAGTTCCTCGACGCCTGCCGGATCCAAGCGACAGGCAGCTTCGAGGACAGGATCCCGCTCGACGAGACCTTCCGACGAGCGATCCGGTGGTGGGGCACCCGCGCTCATCTGACGCGGGCACAGACTTTCAGACCCCATCCCACCAGATAACGGTGACGACAGATGCCTCCCTGGAAGGTTGGGGAGCGCACACCGGAGAACTTCACGCGAGAGGCCTTTGGCTCCCGGAGGAGAAGACACTCCACATCAACATCTTGGAGTTCCGTGCAGTGTTCTGGGCCCTCAGGTCCTTTCTCCCGTCCCTCAAGGGCACGGTGGTGAGAATCTTCATCGACAACACAATCACGATGTTCTACATCCGAAAGCAGGGAGGAACCAGATCCCCAGCCCTCTCTAAGGAAGCCCAGGATCTGTGGCATTGGGCCGTCGCCCAAGGGATGTTTCTGGTGCCCTTTCATCTGGCAGGGATAAAGAACACCATCGCCGACTCACTCAGCAGGGAGCTGCGCTCGTGCCACGAGTGGGAACTATGTCAGGATCAAGTGGATCGACTCTTCCGACGATGGGGAAAACCACAGATCGACCTGTTCGCGACGGCGACGAACTCCAAGTGCCAGAGGTTCGCCAGCAGGTTTCCCCAGCCGAGGAGCATGGGCGATGCTTTCTCGTTCCCCTGGGACGGCCTGTTCCTTTATGCGTTCCCTCCGTTGCCGTTGCTGCTCCGACTCGTCAACCAGCTCAAGAGGTCCCGGTGCAGGATGATCCTCGTCGCACCGGCATGGCCGAGGCAGATCTGGTTCCCAGACTCCTGGACTTGTCAGCGTCCCCACCAGTCAAGCTGCTGACGGACACGGATCTTCTCTCCAGAGAAGGGGGCGCCATACTTCATCACGACCCTGAGTCGCTGAACTTGCAAGCCTGGCTCCTGCAGCACTAGAGTTTGGAGGGTGCGATATCCCGGCTGACTGAAGAAAGGTCCTTGCAAAGGCCAGGGCGTCCTCAACTCTCAAGTGCTACGGATCATAAGTGGAAGAGGTTCTCTGTCTGGGGCGTGCACAGAAGATTAGCCCTCTACGGATTATGGCCCCTCAAGTGCTGCCGTACCTACTGTCGCTGGCCAAGGCTGGACTGGCTCGCGCCTCCATCAAGATACTTCCTGGCTGCGATCTCCCGATACACCAGAACCACAGGACGGGTGTCCTTGTGGTCACATCGCCTGGTGAAGGAATTTATGAAGGGACTGTTCCGATCGTTCCCGCCGGTGAAGGCCCCTGCCCCGGTGTGGGAACTCAACGTGGTGCTGACCAGGCTCATGGGGGCGCCATTCGAGCCCCTGCATTCGGCACCGTTGAAGTTCCTGTCGTGGAAGACTGCGTTTCTTGTGGCCATCACCTCCGCACGGCGAGTGGGAGAGATCCAGGCCCTATCCTGCAATCCTCCATACTTGACTTTTCACAACATGAGGGTGGTGCTGAGGACGCACCCCTCTTTTATGCCCAAGGTGCGGTCGGACTTCCACCTTAACGAGCCCTTGGTGTTACCTGTTTTCTTCCCGTTGCCTTTGTCACCGGCCGAGAGGACTTTGCACTTGCTGGATGTGGCTAGAGCGCTGAAGTTCTACGTGGACCGCACAAAGAGTTTTCGGAAGACATCACAGCTATTTGTGAACTTTGGACCTGTGAACCAAGGGAAGGCTCTCGAAAGCTTCCATTTCCAGATGGCTCTCCGGCTGCATCACGCACTGTCCTCGGTTGGCAAACCGACCGTTGCCTGGCCGTCCGAGAGCCCATTCGACCAGAGCTATCGCTGCTACCATGGCGTTCTTGTCTGGTGTGCCCCTGCTGGACATCTGCAGGGCTGCTACGTGGAGATCGACGCACACCTTCACGAGATTCTACTGCGTCGACCGGGATTCCAGGGAGGAGTCCAGGGTCGGCCAAGCAGTGCTGCGCAACCTGTTCGCCTAAGGTGAGCCTGGTGAGGAGGTAAGAATTGCCTAATGTTGAGTTTTTGATGTAATGCTTAATTTTGAGCCTTTTCCACCTCCCTTTGGTTGTGCATGTGTGTACTGCTATGTATTCTTATATTCATGAGCATGTGAATCCATGCCAGACCTCATGGTGGAGAAGGAACAAGTTACTTACCTGTAATTGTTGTTCTCTAGCATGGGTCTGGCATGGATTCACATGCAAACCCTCCCTCCTACCCTTCTGCGGCTCTTCACTTGGTTCTACTGCCACTTTGCGTGCTACCAAATCTGAAGATGGCTGCCAGAGGCGGGGCTTAGGGAGAGGGCAGTCATCATTGGGGGCAGTATGACCCAGAGACCAGTGATTGGTTACTACTGAGAAAGACAGATCAGAAACGAAACTGAAACTGATTTTTTTCTTTACTGAGGATTCCCGGCCTGACGACGGGGAATATTCATGAGCATGTGAATCCATGCCAGACCCATGCTGGAGAACAACAGTTACAGGTGAGTAACTTGTTCCATCACCACTGCTTGTTTCCAGGAATTCAGAGTCTCACCTCGAGACGACACCTCTGAAAAAAGGGTCCTACAAAATTTAGCCCATTCTTTGAGGGCTCTTTAAAGCATACAATTGGAGATGCCTGGTCGAACTGATTTTTTAGCTTGAATTGCAGTCTTCCCCCCCTCTCCTTTTAATCTCCCAGTAGTCGCTCAGAAGGGACATGTAATCGCTTCTTACATTATTAGAAGCTAGGTCTGCCAACAAGCGATTATTCAGAGATGCCACCTCATCACGGTTTAGACTAAGGCGATTTCTGCCTGGCACCACTTGCACATTAACGTCCCATTGACTACCCAGCTTATTAATTGGTTGGACCAACGTCAGCTGCACTAGGTCATTATATTACTTGCTTCCTTACTGTCTCGATATGTACCTCTGCCTAGTTACTGATCTAAGAATGTTTTCCTACATTCTTCATGTAACTGGTTTCAATCGCCCAGATGCCTGAGGGTGTGCGTCCGCTCTACAATTGCAAAAATAAATATTTTGGAGTGCTACAGGCTAGCGGGGAAAGATCCACGAGAAGGTTTAAGGGCTCATTCCACTAGGGGCATAGTAACTTCCTCTGCCCTTCAAAGGGGAGTTTTGATAAAGGATATCTGTAAGGCAGCTACTTGGTCCACCATCCACAAAACATTATTGTTTAGCCACCTATAACAATGAAGGAAGATTTGGGAAGGTAGTTCTATGCTCCATTCTGGACAAACATTAACTCTCAAATTCGTACTCCCTTTTCCAAAAGAACCTAATACTGCTTTGGGAGTCGAACATAAGATGAGGAATACATCGGAGGACACAATCCATTCGAAGAACAAGTTACTGGTAACGTACTTTTGACTGGATGTTACTCCCATGTATTCCTCATCGCCCTCCCAACCTACCCCACTGTAGAATTTCCGAGCTTTAGACCTTACGCTATTTTAGGGTCTCGTAAATTAAAGGTACTTATCAAGAGCGGTAATTCTGCATGTGTGTTGCGAAAAAACAACTAAAGCCAACGGGTGCTGTGCGTGGTATATGTACTCGATGGTGACGTCAGCCGAGATGGAAGCCCTTGAAGGACATCGAGTCGACCATCTCGACGCACCGCACCCTCTGCAGAGAGAAACATTTTTCCGCTGAAGCTGGAAACAAAGATATCATAAGATGAGGAATATGTGGGAGGAACATCCAGTCGAAAGAACGTTACCATGGGTAAGTAACTTGTTCTTCTCAGTGATTGTCCCTTCTCTTTGGAACCACCTGTCCCAAAGTCTAAGAGCTGCACGGTCCCACGCTGCACAACAAAATGTGCTTCCTCTGCACCTCTGGGAACATCTGTCTTCGCAGAGGCATTTCAGTCATACCTGCAGTTGTACTTGTCTTCGCCCACGCCACCACGCTTTTGTTACTGAGGGAATAGCTTCTGTACCAATGTTCAACCTCCACGCCATATGCTGCTGTACCACAGCCTATATGTCTGCATCAAATAAATTAGGTAAGATACTGGTTGCTTAGTGTGTCAAGGGGTAATTTCTTTAATAGTTTATTACAAACTTTTAAAAAGAAAAATAAATTTCCATTTTCTCTCTCATTTCACATACAATTCATTCCATTTCAATCAACGTTAAAATGTCCAACTCATCCTTCGAATTCAAAAGAATTTTCAGACTCAAGTGATCTCATTTGCTCAGATTTTTGTTTCCATGTCGTTCTTGTTTAACAACTTAAACACTTGGTCTAGATGGAACATCAGTGCATAGGTGAGTTTTTTTTTTTTCTTTTTTTTTTGCATCTGAGTGCACAGACCACCAATCTTCAGCACACGTAGATGGTCTCTCTAATATAAAAGCTCCCAAGTGTCATGTTGTCAAAGCTCTGAGGGCCGGACACAATAGAGTTAAGTGTTTCAGAGTTTCATCAGCAGAGTTACTGCACTTAAGATCTATTGGCAGATTGTTTTTCGTCAGACATTTTGTCTCATTAGTTTCGAATAAGTTCAGCTGAAATTTCATAAATGTCGCTCTCTGGCACTTATTTGGGAACTTCTCCAGATAGTTTGGCAGCTTGTTCAAAGCTTTTGACTCTAATGCAGCATTTTGCATTTGTTTATGTCGTGATATCTGTTCAACAGTGTCCACCCAATCTTGCGTCCAAAATTTTAGTGTTACAGAGTTCGGATTGACTTGCAATGTGTTATCATTTTCAAGCTCATCTAACATGTTTTCACATCGGTCAGCCCATTGACACAAGATTGCTTTTGTCTCACTGCCTCTTGGATTGTGTATTATATTGAATTGCGGTGGACGGTCTTCAGTAATAATTTTTCGAAGGGATTGTGTCCTCCGACGTATTCCTCATCTTAGATATCTCCTTCCAGCTCTGCTGGCCTCGGAAATTTTTTTCTCTCTAGAGGGCGCTGCGCGTCGACGTCCTCCGAGTCGATGTCCCTCGACAGCCGCCGTATCGACGTCAACGTCATCCTGCCTATAAAGGCTGCGTGCAGCGTCCGTTGCTCAGTTCCGTTTTTCCGCGCTTACTCGGTGCCTCGGAATACCGTTGCTCAGTTCTTGTCAGATTAATCCTATTTACCTCGAGTCATTCGATCCGTACTCGATGGCTTCCTCGTCGGAACCGACAACTCCTCGATCCGGCTTCAAAAAATGCTGAGATTGTGGGGAAAAGATGTCGCTGACTGACCCTCACAGAGTTTGTCTGTGGTGTTTGGGAGCTGAACACCATTGTTCGGAATGCGAGGACTGTATGTCCATGACAGCTAAGGCCCTGAAGGAGCGTAGCGGGAAGCTGGAGAAAGGTAAGACTTTTAAAGCTTCTTCTTCGTCGACGAAGTCGAGACACTCGTCTCCATTCGCGCTCCAGGTCTCGGAGTGGGTCTCATCACTCCTCGAGATCGAAGCACTCGAAGAGGAGACGTCGAAGATCCCCTTCTCCGTCTTCCTCTGTTTCGCCAAAAAGAATCCCTTGCCCCACGAAACATAGTTCCCGGGCTGAATGGGAGGAATTCCGCCAAAATATGATGAGCGTCTTCGAGAAAGCGGCCTCGACCCCCTCGAAGACTGCCGAGAGCGATGCTCTGGTCGAAAGACCCGAAGGTCAAAAACGCCGCGAGTCGCAGTACCCGGCGAAGGAAACCTCTCGAGCGCGTCTCGAACCCTCGAGTAGGACTATGACCTCCAAACCTTCCTGGAAGGTTCCGTCGACGCCGTCGACAAGGGTTCCGTCGAGGTCGATGTCTTCGACGCGGTTGTCGAAGGGACCTTCGACACACGGGTCTGTCGACTCGACGCCGGCTTCGACACCGGCGTCGACGCCAAGAAAAGTCACGGTTACGACACACCCAGTGACTATCCCCAGGTCCTCGACGTCGATGGCTTCGAGATTGTCGAGTAGAATTCCAATTCTGTCAAGGTCTGCGAGGCCTCCGCCTTTGTTTTCGACGCCACGCTCGAAGCCTTCGACGTCGACGACATCGACGTTTTCGAGGCCGATAATGACAAGTTCGGCTCCCTCTGCCTTGGAAATGGGATTTACTCCCTTTATGAGTTCAGAACAATTGAGAACTATGTCCTCAATTTTGGAAGAGGGTGAATTGTCTGAACAGGAAGACACATTTGAGTTGCAGGGACCCGTAACCCAATTAGAGAGGAAATTTCCTCTGAAGAACGCAGGTTAAAGGATCTTCATGATTCCTTACATGAGGCAAGTGGGTTAGACACTTCCCCTGAGGTGGAGTTTGCTAGGCCAGACCCGGGGGAGCATGCTGAAACCCCCTATAGAGCCTTAATGGCCAGGATCACAGAGTTCATGGGGTGGTCTGTACCTTCAGAATCTTTCCAACAAGATGACCTCACGGATATTCTTGACAAAGGCCCACAGGAGGATCCTGTGGTGCCTTTTCATAAAGCTCTTCAGAGGAAGATCATGACAAACTGGGAAACCCCAGATGTAGTACCAGCAGTAAATAAAAAACTGTCTACAAAGTACAGGGTATCTTCTACAGACCCGGAGTTTTTGTCTAAACACCCATCCCCAGAAAGTCTGGTGGTACAGGCAGCATCCTCTACCGATGTCAAGACGGCTTATCCTGCCGTCCCACAGGACAGGGACGATAAAAAATATGATGCTATGGCAAAGAAAGTCTTTTCAGCATGTAGCATGGCGTTAAAATCTGTTAATGTTACTTGCAACCTTGCTAGGTTCAGCCATACACTTTGGGAGTGTGCTTCTACAGCGGCTGACTGCATCCCGGAGGGAGAAGAAAGGGATGCGTTCCTGAATATTATACAGGACGGTAAAGACGCTATGTGCGAATCCCTCCAGACGGGCATTGATTCGGCTGACAGTATCAGCAGAGCAATGGCGGCAAGTACACCAACCAGGAGATTCGCTTGGTCGAGAAAGTCTGGTTTTGCCCCAGATGTGCAAGCCAGGCTCTTGAACATGCCATTCGATGGCTCTTCTTTGTTCGGGAAAAAGGCGGATGACAGTTTAGAAAAACTGCAAACATCAAAGGCAGCAGCAAAATCCCTAGGCGCTGCAATCCGTCAGACACCTTTTCGTCCCACAGGAACCTCTGCGAGAGGCAAGTCCTTTTGCTTCTACTCCGCATTCGGAAGAGGCAGAGGACGACCGGCTCAAAGGGGACAAAGAAGAACTACCCGAGGTTGACGGGGTAGATATTCAAAAGCCGCAGCAACAGCAGGTGCCTCTTTACCATCGGCATCTGCATCAGCCGCCCCAAAACCACTCTGAGGACTCCCCTCACAGGACACCTGTAGGAGGCAGGTTGACTCAACATCTGGCGGTATGGCAGGCTATCACGTCAGATGCTTGGGCATTGGAGACAGTTGCACAAGGTTACTGCCTGCCTCTCCTACGCATACCTCAGTCATCCACCGGGGATCAGCTCACAAAAAGCTCCAGATCCGCTCCTCTTGCAGGACATTTTAGACCTGCTAGAGAAAGGTGCCATAGAACCGGTACCTGTAGCGGAGAGGAACAAGGGCTGGTACTCCCCTTACTTTCTCATTCCAAAGAAAGACGGAGGACTGAGACCCATCTTGGACTTGCGAGAATTGAACAAATTCCTCAGGAAAGACAAATTCAAGATGGTAACTCTTTCTCAGATCCTTCAGGCCCTTCAGTTCCAGGACTGGTTGGTATCTCTGGACCTTCAGGACGCTTATTTCCATGTGCCTATCCATCTCAAACACAGGAAATACCTGAGGTTCGCAATTGGCAACTCTCACTATCAATTTAGAGTTCTGCCATTTCGGCTGACCTCCGCTCCGAGGGTCTTCACCAAGTTAATGTCGGTAGTGGCTGCATGTCTAAGGAGGGAAGGGATTCACGTCTACCCCTACCTGGACGATTGGTTGATCAGGGCTATTTCTTCGGAACAAGCTCAGATCCAGCTAAATCACGTGTGCCACTTCCTTCACAGACTGGGCTTCTCCCTCAATTTAAAGAAGTCACAAATGATACCATCGCAGAGACTCCAGTTCATAGGAGCGATCCTGGACACTTCCCTGGGAAAAGCCTCGCCACCAGAGGTGAGGGCTCAAGATATTCTACAGATGGTTACCAAGTTCCAACATGCCCAACGTCTCCCAGCCTTCGACTTTTTGAGGTTGCTAGGCCTCATGGCTTCCTGCATTTTCCTAGTGCCAGAGGCTCGCCTGAGAATGAGATCCCTCCAGTGGGCACTGAGGACTCAGTGGTCACAATTCTCAGGGAGAATGACAGATCTTCTTCAGGTTCCCGGCAGGGTGGCTCGAGACCTTCAGTGGTGGGCCTGTCAGGAGAACATTCTGAAAGGAGAGCAGTTTTGGCAACCCTGGCCGGAGATAACCGTAGTCACGGATGCCTCACTCACGGGGTGGGGAGCCCACGCCAACGACTTGACCATCAGCGGTCGTTGGTCTCCATCGGAGTCCAGACTACACATCAACCTGTTGGAGCTGAGAGCCATCAGACTTGCGCTGAAGGCGTTCCTGCCAGCTGTACAAGGGAAGAACGTCCTGATAATGACGGACAACACGGTGGCCATGCATTACCTCAACAAAAGAGGAGGCGTAGGATCACTACCCCTGTGCAGAGAGGCGATGCAGCTCTGGTTTTGGGCAATCCAAGAAGGAATCTCTCTATCGGCAGTTCACCTAGCCGGAGAGAAGAACTTGACAGCGGATGCTCTGAGCAGGCAGAACACAGTCTCCCACGAGTGGGAGCTAGCTCAGGAAGTCCTTCAAGAGATCTTCGCCCTTTGGGGAACCCCTCGGGTAGATCTGTTCGCCACCAGCCTAAACAGGAAATGCGACCTGTTCTGCTCAAGGGAATTTCCCCCGAGAGGAGCTCTGGGAGACGCGTTGATAGTGGACTGGGAGTTTCCGCTTCTGTACGCGTTCCCACCGGTCCCTGTCATTCCTCAAATGATCAGGAGGTTGAGAAGATTCCGGCGAACCATGATCCTAATTGCCCCGGATTGGGCCAGGAGAACGTGGTACCCGGACCTTCTAGACTTGTCCATCTGCCCTCCAATTCGACTTCCACTCAGAGAGAACCTACTCTCACAGAAGGGAGGTCAGGTTCTCCATCCAGACATCAAAACCCTCAACCTTCACGCTTGGCTTCTGAAAGGCTGAGGTACAAGGATTGGGACCTCCCTGATGATGTTATGGTGGTGTTGCTTTCGGCAAGGAGGCCAGCAACAAAGTCTTTATACCGCTGCTGTTGGAACAAATGTTGCAGCTGGTGTAGAGAACAGAATATCGACCCTTTTTCATGTGGTACAACAATGGTTTTGTCCTTCCTACTATATTTGGCAAATTCAGGCCTTCAAGTTGGCACCATTAAGGGCTATCTCGCAACGCTATCCATCTTTAAGCGTACTGCGGAAGAACCATCCTATTTCAAATTACCCTTCGTAATACAGTTTCTAAAGGGGTTAACCAATGTTTATCCCCCAAGACCATTCCAAGTTCCCCTATGGGATTTAAACTTAGTACTAACTTTCCTGATGGGCACACCTTTCGAACCTCTCCATTCTTGTTCGTTAAGATTCCTTACCCTTAAAAGTGTTTTATTAATAGCACTTACATCTGCTAGAAGGGTGAGCGAATTACAAGCTCTTTCTTGTAAATCCCCTCACACAATATTTCACAAAGACAAAGTTGTCTTGCAAGTGAAGCCTAATTTCCTCCCAAAGGTGGTTTCTGAATTCCATATCACTCAGAAGATTACCCTACCATCTTTCTATCCTCCTCCTCACCCGGGGAAAGAGGAAGAGAGGTTACACAGGCTAGACCCTAGGAGGGCTTTAAGTTTTTACATCAGTAGACTAGCCAGGATAAGACAGGCAGACCAGCTGTTTGTAGGTTACGCAGGTCACAAGCTGGGGTTACCAATAACTAAGCAGACCATTTCCAGATGGATCATTCTAGCCATTCTGGAATGTTATAAACTGGCAGGGAAAGAGCCCCCTCAAAACCTTAGGGCTCATTCGACCAGAGGTATTGCAGCTTCATAGGCCCTCAAAAGAGGCGTGCCGGTTAAAGACATCTGTGCGGCCGCTACATGGTCGTCTGTCCATACCTTTACACGTTTTTACAATTTGGATTCCTCCTCCAGTCAAGAGACTAGGTTTGGAAGGGCTGTACTGCATTCTATTCATCAATAGAAGACAGCGTGAAGTCAGTACTCCCTCCTCCGATAATAGAATACTGCTATGGGAGCCTATCTAAGATGAGGAATACGTCGGAGGACACAATCCCTTGGAAGAACAAGTTACTTCTTACCTTGTAACGTTCTTTCGACGGGATGTTCCTCCGACGTATTCCTCATCGACCCTCCCATCCATCCCCGCAGTTCTACTTCCCTTGTTGTTGCAGCTTACGCTCCTTCAGGGTGATTAGTTTAGTCCAGAAAGTATTATTGTGGGCTACAAAACGGAACTGAGCAACGGACGCTGCGCGCGGCCTTTATAGGGAGGATGACGTCGACGTCGATACGGCAGCTGTCGAGGGACATCGACTCGGAGGACGTCGACGCGCAGCGCCCTCTAGAGAGAAAAAAATTTCCGAGGCCAGCAGAGCTGGAAGGAGATATCTAAGATGAGGAATACGTCGGAGGAACATCCCGTCGAAAGAACGTTACAAGGTAAGAAGTAACTTGTTCTTCTATGCAACAACAGCATATTCCAAGCCGATCTCGCATTTATAGATGTAAGGCCCAGCTCGTGTCTAATACACGCAGTGGGAACACCCTTCGGGAACGCCAGTACTTTTCGCCAGAAGATGTTTTCAAAGAATGACCATAGTGTATGTGAACTGCCCAGTGCACATTCTTCTCCATGGATCAGAGCTGGCACGACCTTTTGCCTGTAGAAATCAACTGTTGGCTTTAGTGAGAACTTGCCGAATTTATGTTTATTACCATGCATTGGGCTGTTGTGTTCATTTCACATTTTGCCTTTTCCACCCAAGGAGCATCATTAATATTGCTATAAATCCACATGCCCGGATATTTAGTATGATTCACACATTTCAGGACTCGTTCCCCAAATACCACTGTTGCTTCTTTTTGGATATTCTCTTTTTTCCTCTGAGATTTTGTAAAATTAGTATTTCAGATTTTGCAGGGTTTATTTTGAGTCCATTTGTGTCGATGTACTTTTCCAGTGCAGACCGCTTTCGTTGGAGACCAATGGGGGTGACATCTAGTAGAACCAGGTAATCTGCATATAACATCCAACCGAGATGGTGCCCATTAATTTTGGGTGGAAAGGCAGCCACACCTTCCAGTGTTGGACCAATATCTGATATAAACAAGTTGAACAGAATGGAGGCCAATGGACACCCCTGTTTAACACCTCTGTAGGTCTTAATGGGCGCTGACAGGGTTCTTGAGCGATCAAGGCGGATTCTTATTTCTGTCCCAGAGTGTAGCTCTTTCAATGCCCGAATCAAACTTATTGGACATTTCCATTGTTTTAATTTTGTCCACAGAAGTTCCCTGTCCACGCTGTCAAAGGTGCGAGCCAGGTCAATGAACCCAAGATATATTTTAGTTCCTTGCCGAATAGCCTCCATCTTCAACAGATTGATCAGTAGCAGTAGCCCAAATCCCACGCCCTTAACAAACCCAGTTTGCCTTAGATCATATGTGCAAGAAGTTTTAATCCATGATGTTAAATGATGTTGAATTTGGGTGGCAAAGATCTTTCCTATGACTTTGAGGAGGGCAATCGGGCGATCATTTTTAGTCTCCGATCTTAGGCCTTTTTTGAAAATCGGCACCAGAATTGCACACTTACACGACTCTGGTATTGCACACTCTTTCAGTATTATAGTAAATAATATAAAGCAGAATTTTGCCCACTCCTCTGGATTTTGTTTTTAACATTTGGTTTGTAAGGCCATCAGGACCCGTGGCTCTAGAAGAGCTGATTTTGGTGATGTTCTGTAAGATGTCATCTTTCTCCATTCGAATGTCCCATTGATTCAGAGGTGGAAGTTCAGGGTCTTCTATGGAACTTTTCTCCGCAAACAGCTCATTGTAATGATCTACCTACTGTCATTTTGAAACCATGTTGCTTACAATGGCTTGTTGCGGAGCATTTATGTCATTTATGTGTTTCCAGAAATCCCTCAATTTTTTTGTGACACAAAATGCTCATCATTAACTCTGCATCACGCTGTGCCAGTTTGTGTCTGTGTGAGATTAGCCCGTTTTTATACTTTTGTTTGGCTTTTTTTTCTCTTCTAGTTGGTTCGCTTCCCCAGACTTCTTAATGGATCTGATTTTTTTCGAAGCTCTCTTTTCTTTAAGATCTCAATGTGCCTCATTACGAGTCCGGCGGTAGCCAGTCCGGAAAAACTGGCATGCTGCTGCCGGTCCCGTAATACCATTCTGCCTCCGTGATTGCCAGAATCACTGGGGCATTACAACCCCGGTGACCCGGTAATTCCGGAGGCGACATTCTGTAAATCCCCATTCCCAAGGAGTCCTATAGGACTCCATGTGGATAGGGACCATGGAAACACTGGTTCCGTCTATGACAGAGCCAGTGTTTCCACGTTCGCCTGCAGGCGGGTGGTGTTAATCCAGCCAGGTCAGACCTGGCGGGAGTGACACCTCCCGCCTGCAGGACACTGGATCAGCCGGTCCGGAAACAATGGTGGCAGCGGTTTTACCGCCACCGTTGTTTCCGGACTGGCAGGGTCGTAATGAGGTCCAATGTCTTGAGCGTGCCGTTTTCTAAACGTCGTATTGCGTGAGCCTTGGATACTCTGTGTATTGTTCTAACAAAGTGCAATACTAATTTTGTTGCGATTCTTTTTATTTTTTTCATTCTACAGAGCTTTTGTGATGTTATTCACCTTGTTAGCGTCCAACCGCAGTCCATTTCTGCTAGATTCTACAGCTACTGAAGGATTCCAGATGGCTGCGCTGGTATTTGAGGATCTGTGAATTGTTATTACTACAAGGTTGTGATCACTCTGATCCATCGAGAGGATGTGCAGTGTGGCTGTTCGCTTGACAATTTGGTCAGAGACAAAGAAATAATCAAGAATGGATTCTTGCTGGTTCATTTCCCAGGTGGCTCGTGGTGAAATGTCACCCATGATGATTCCATTTAACATGTTAAGATCCCTTGACGCCATTTCCTCCATCCATCGAGTAGCAAGTTGGTTGCAACTTTTTGCCTTTCCTGGTTTAAGCTTCCTGTTTTGAATGGTAAAAGTGCACTCAATACTGAAATCACCACATAATATGATAGTTGAACACAGATCTGTAGATCTGATATTGTCTTATCTCAGACATCTACTCAATGAATGACATCGTTCCAACTGCATGGTGCTGCCAGTACACATTGAGAATGTGAACTTTGGTCCCAATGTCTTTCATTTCACCCAGCAATTCAATCATAGTCAATTGTATATACGAGGACAAGTTATTTGTGCTAATGACCGGGCATCCACTCTTTCTTTACCAGTGTCACCAGGCCAGCCATGGACATCCTTTTTTTTGTTGTTTAATAGCAGAATGTATGGTTATTTCATAACCTTTGTCTATGGGGCGCCACAACAAGCCAGGTTTCTTGCAAGCACAGTATGTCCAAAGACTTCAGTTTATGGAATTCTTTATTAAACAGATGGGCGAAGCCTCTCGTGTTCCATGAGCCAATTTGATATGTGTTTTATTTTTGTGGTTTTGCTGGCATTAGCTGTAATTACAGCCACCCAGAGCCCCAGCAATCCAACTCAAATCGTCCTTTTCATCAGCCTTAAATTGGTCATTTTTCATGTTTATTTCCTTTCCCTACTTTGTTATTGCAAGCAATAGTTATTCTTATTCTATCGCATGTAGGTATATTATCCAAGAGCTCCACCAAGCTTTTATTCCATATTTTCTCAAAATGTATTTGCCTCACTATTCCCAAACTAAGATTGGTCGGGCATTCCTTTGGTGACTTTGCCTTCTTAGATGTGTCATGTATGTTTCGATCTTCTCGATGGTTTGAGAGATCTCGGTTTTCAATCATTCTGCAGTCCGAGTTACCTACCAAAATGTCAAACCCTAACGGATTGACAAAAGGCACTGCGCACTCAGTATCATTCTTCACTGAATGTGTAGGAACACCCGATCATGTATCGCTTCTTCCATAAATTCTAGCGTTCTGATATCATCTGATACAATTGTTCTTAGAGTAGGCACATGATGTAGTAAGCGCAGAATGTTTTTCCTGTTCAAGATGAGGCATCATTGGCAGGTAGAATACGTTCTAATAACGAGCAGTAATTAGATTGGGATTTGTGTTTCTCTTTTGTTTTGAAGTCAGGAGTATTGCAATTTTTGCTTGTCACCACTCCGAGAGTTCTTGGAATTGGATATGAGCTCCTGGTACTCTTCACCACTTCTTTGTCGGAACTTGCCACAGGGTGACATGCTCTTTGGTTGCATTTTGCCTTCATACAGAACACTTCTGTGTGATCTAGGGTACTTTTCCTCTGGTAGAAGATCCTTTAGGAGCCTTTGGGCTTCTATTTTCGACCTTTTTCATCCAGAGTGCAGAAGTTAGTTGATGCAGCAACACTGGTCCTCGTCTCCTCTTCAAATTCAGATCTACTATCATGCCGTGGCATGATTTTACACACTCTTAGGGTTTGATCTTCATTAGTCTCAAGCTGTACGTCATAGCTTGATTGATCTAGGTCCTCTTCAGATTCAATACAGATGGCATTTCTTGTATCTTCTCCTGAATCAACTGCCTCCGCTTCTTCATATGTTGCTAAGTTTAGGAGTTCAGACATTCCTGTGTCTTTAGGCTCCAGCTCCTTGGTTGCAATCGCCTGAGTTGCTTTTGTTGACTCTGGCGCTTTCAATGGTCGTGTAGTTGTTTTTGCTATATTAGATGATCCAAAGGTAACATTCAGGGACTTGATGTTTCGAAGGAATTTTCGAGAATTATTGGTGTTATGACTCTTGCCTTTTTTCTGATTTTTAGTTTTTTCTTGTAGGATGTTTCTTGCACGCGCTTTATGCACGAGAGTCTTACTAGAACAAAAGATGTAGTAATTTCCTTCATCATTGTTAACAGCCATCTCCTCATTCACAGAGCTTACGCGATTATCAATCTGGCCCTCTGTGTTTGCTGAGGTAGAAGGTCTAGTTGAAGGGCCATCGTCCACATCTGTTTCTCCACGAGTTTTTCCTGTGGGCACCCGAGTTTTGTCACTTTTTTTCTTCGACTTTGTGGCACTCCCAAGTGGTAATTGGGTTTGCAGTGCAAGTTCTAAAAATCAATAAACATGGACAATATAAAGATATAGAGCGCTTTTGAATGTCTCACAATCAGTCCATATATATCCATTTCATGTTTCATCTATATAGAGGCGGCCTACGTTTATTGTGCAGATACCTATAGTCCATGTAGCGTCCTGTAGTCTTCTCACTATCATTTTACTTATTAGGGTTTGCTGCTTTAAGACCACTACGGTAGACATCATCATCATATGGGTTTTATTCGACAATGTGTCATTTGCCAGAAACACATAATATCACAATTATGATAAAGAGAATAAAAGGTAGTACAATGCTTAAAAAAACAGTGCATCATGATATACATGATAGTATACTATTACATTATGCGGAGAGTGAATACAAATACATTGCCACATTCTATAAGCCACTGAGCCCATACTTCGCATTGTGCAATATGTGAGGCTACATAAGTTCCCGTCTATCATGGGTATAAACCTCCTGTGTTAGGACGGGATATATATATATATATATATGTGCATACATATATATCAGAACAGGCATATGCAAGGGAGCTCAAGAGCCAACGCAATTCTAAAACATCTTTACAAATAAAGATTCTATGCATGGTATAAATACCTAAGACTTTATAGGACCATGATACACAGTACAATATTCTATGTGTAGCCAGTCTCACAAAATGTGTAAAACTGTGATTTCATAAATCTATTAGCATCATCATAAATGTACAAAGAGCAATAAGGTGCATATAAAATTACATGGGTAATAATTAGGGGTGGAAATTAGGTTTGGTTATGTTAATCACGATCATGATAGCCATATGGGTTTAATTGTGATCACCACTTACAGTAATAGGATTTTAATTCCTAACTCCTCCAGCTTTTAGTGTTTTTGCTCTTATACGCCAAGCCTGGTGGATATCATTTGCTGCTAAGAATACTACCTTTATATCATTACAGCGCCTAAACAAGAGAGCTTCAATCATTCGTATTCCATGTGCATTACAGATTGTCTTCAGATATGTGTTCCTAGCCACACGATAGCCCAGGCAGAGAAACAGGAAATGGCTTGTGGATTCCCTTGCTGAACCACACATCAAGCATACATAGTTTCCAGTGGTATCCTACTTTCTAGTGCAGTATGACAGATTCAGTTGACCTAGCCTAAATGTCATGTACAGACTTGTGTGCAAAGGGAGGGAGGGGGGGGGCATATCTAGATACATTTCAAACCCCAGGACGAGCTTACTGGCCAAATATGTGACTCCTGTAGCCAGCCCACTATATGCATTGACCAATTCAATCTCAGCAGCCTTCTGTGAAATTCTCGTACCTTTTCCACATCACCCTTGGTGATGCCCAGGGGTTTATGACACAGATCTTCCAGGTTCATTTCCAACAAATGTTTAACATATTTGAACCAATCCAGTGATCTGCCACCCTCTGTGTCCAGCATGTATGTTAATGCCTCACGAAACATTTTGAGCTCAGGGGCCATCCATAGTCTAAACCAGTAAAGTACCAGCATAAAGATGGCATCACTATGGATTGGCCGAACACCCAGTTCTAAATCACCGTGATTACCCTATGGTAGTGATGTGTGCTGTATAAAACGCAAGTAACATAATGTACTGCTTTATAGCACACAAGCCATAGAATGCGACCTCTCACAAGCAGCTCACATAGAAAACGCTTGAGAAGTCCGTCTACAGACCTCTCAAGATCCTTTTTACATGGAGACCACTCAGGAGTAGTCTTAAGAGCGAAACCCGTAAAATTTGTTTTACAGAAAGCCCTTTGGTGATCAACCCATATAGACACCTCTCACAGTCCGAATACAAGCATCCGACTATCAGTCTCTAGCGTCCCCTTATGACTGGGCATTACGAGGTCTTACAATGAGTTCATTTAGGGACGTATCACTATCAATCAGAACCTCGTGACCAGTCCATAAATCAGCCTTCACTAATCAGCCCATATACAGTCCTCCCATGATGACCTCTAAAGACCATTGAAAATGTATTAATACTGTACCGAACACACTCTGGTGGACAGTGGATGGTATTGTGTCTTATTTGTATGGGTGTGTGCGTCTTTCCCAATTGATTTTAGCAGCTTCCAATAGAAATTGTTATGTTTACAGGCCTCAGCATGTTGGGGAGAAAGGGTGATGAATTTTCCAAAATGTTTCCACTCTATACAAAACTAGCTACGGATTATGCGGCCCCCAAGAAAATGTATTCATTTTTTTTTTTTTTTAAATTGCTATTCCGCTCCATTACAAAAGTTTTTAGCTCCACAAAAGTCCTGCCAGTCTGCAACCATGCACCTAAAATGTTTTTATAGTTGCCCCTCTCTTTCCCTAACAGTCTAACATAATACAGAAAGCACTTTCTTCCCCCCTGTTTCCACGGAAAAGGTCGATCAATAATCACCTAATGTTGCATTTTCTTTTAATTCTTCTAGGTTCCCTTTTTAAATAAATCGGGTACAAACTGCTCTGCAGGGAGGGTAATGACAATGGTGGATTATGCAAATTGCTCCTGGCAGCCCAAGCAGAGTCCTGCCCTCATTGGACAGTGTCATTCATCCCACCTACAGTAGCTTTCCTGTTTAAAGAACCTGGGTGTTCTTGGTTATTCAGAACGTGGCATAGGGAACAGCTTGCGTCCAACCACCACAGCTGACACCAGTCGCGCATTAACACAATGTGAGAATTAAGCTGTATGGACTGAAATCGGTTCTATGATGTTTGTTCGTGAACATTTGCTCATGGCCCATTTGTTTGCAATTTCTTTGATTTTATTAACACATTTCCTCGCAAATAAAATGCAGATGAGACCCCCCACAGAACCTAATTAAATGCCTAAGCCCAACCCCTCCTATATATATTTGCAAGGAAATGTGTTATAGAATTGTGAGGAAATGGCCATGAACGCTGAAATCCTGACTAGACAGCATGTGAGAAACAATGGACCAGGATTTGAGAAGAAGTCAGACTTTTCCGCCTGTTCTGAAAGGATGTAAATGCTATTTTAATATATTGAACAGGCTCTTGCCCTGTTTCTCAATACTTCCAGTGTTTGGTAAAGTGAAACTGGGGTATTGCCTTCATCCTCAAGCTGAGGGAACTGCCGTTCCCCACTGGTTGGGCTATGCCAAACGGCAGAAAACATCACTGCTCATTCCTATTCGAATAGTAGACCAACTTGTCTTCGACTATCAGCAAGACAGTCACGGCAGCTAATCAAACGAGGCCGAATCGTCTACGTTGCAATGTTCATATGGAGGGCAACTGCTCAAAAGTGGACACAAGGCCGCAGGGAGCAATCAACAAAGCAACAAAATAAATATACAACATGCTTTCTGCTGTTCAGCTGTAACCAGATGACCTGCACAGCACTGTACATTGCCGCTCCAACAACACACAAATAGCCCTTGTGCTGGTACATTCTTTACATACCCAGCTCGCTGTGCAATTACATTCCCCCATTACTCAGTTTCCTGGACAGTTAGTATCCTAAAAGACTCATAGCAACATGCACAATTATACTCCCATAGTCAGTGTATCCCCACACCCCCCACCTTTCCAACCCTGTGCAGTTAAGGCGCCTTTTAGACAATGTAAACATGGGTGTGGGAGCCCCTCTACTGAGAACGAACATGGGTCAAATACCCGGTTCTATGGAATTTCTCCGACTCAGGAGGGTCTACACAACCACGTTTTAGCTCACTGCACCCTTTACAGAGGAGAAATCTTCATTTGCATGTCAATCTGGTCCCACCTGCAAGGGCAGTCCAGCACCAATATGCTATGCAATTCTCCTCTGAACAAGAGTACCATCAGCATGTTGGGCCCCTTCAGCGAGGTGAAGCTGAGCCTCTCTAGGGCACAGTGAGCAAGGTGTCCACATCTGGATTAACCTGGGTTACTAAGGGTGAGCTAAACGCGGTTGCAGACCCTCAGAGTGGGAACCTACCCATAGAACATGTTATTTGGCTGTGTGTGTTCTTGGTAGAGGTGCTCCCAGACCTTTGTATAAATCCTTTTAGAAAAGAGCTCGCTGTACTTAATAACTTGTACAGCCCTATGTATTTACACCTGCGTGTCCCTTTATGTATTGAAAGTGTGACACCAAACCTTGGGCTGCCTCTGGCTCTTAAATTACTGTGGCCCAGAGCAGGACGTAGAAGGAATGTAGGGTAAGGAGTAACTAGCAAAAAGTTGACAGGCCTCTGAAAACGATTACTCTTATCGACAGACTAAGTGGAGCCTCGGACCATGTGCCTGTGCTCGTGGTGGCATCTTGAGAAGTACATATTACGTGACAAGGGATGCAGACATATTTTAGAGAAGGAGATGCTTGCTTTTATAGGTGATCAGGCAGAACGTATAAACCAGAAGGTCAAAGATAGCATGAGAAAAATGATAATAAAACTATGCAAGGAAATAGCCGAGCTCCATAGGAATAGAGAAAAGGAATTAGAAAATAGGGAACTCGAAGCTTAACATAAGACATCAGGTTCTCTGAGGACCCTGAAGAAACTAACGGACATATGGGCAAACTATGCCATATTGCTAATAGATCAATAGAAAGTAAACTTTTAAGAGTAAGTTATTTTATGAAAGTAGTCCAAAAAAAATGATACTCTGCTAGTCAGACACCTGAAGGTGAGGGAACAACATATATTTAAATAGAAACTAAAGAAGTTGGATGGTACCCTTGCAATATCAGAGAGGAACACGATGAAAGACTTCTACACAGACTTATATGGGAGAAGGGTTGTAACCAGGAAGCACATGATGCATATATCTTTAGTTGGAAGGGACCAGTTTTCTCTAGGCAGCAAGTTGAGATATCAGAATGGCTTATTGAAAAGGAACAGTTAGGACTGGCAATTGCAAATTTAAAACTAAACAAAAGCCCAGGGCCCGATGGCTTTAAGGCAATTTGTTTTATAAAACATATGCCTCAATCTTAGGCCCACACTTAGCTTGGCTGTAAAACTCCTTTTGATCTAACGTTGTAGTTTCACCTTCCATGTAAGTGTCAAATGTCACGCTCTTACCCAAGACCGGTAAGAACCCCGCAGATGTGATAATCGTATATCTCACTCTCAATCTTCAATATCAATCTGGATGCAACAATATATAATCTTATACTGGGCTACCTGGTTACAATATATTCTCCCACATCTGATTTCTTCAGATCATTCAGGCTTCATAAAGGATAGAAACATGTTTAATGGTATCTGGGGAATCCTTCATGTAATAGTAATAAGGCTGACCTTCCAGGTTTGGAAGCTTTATCGATCATTAGATGCCAAAAAAAGCGTTCAACCAAGTCAATTAGTCATTCATGCTTAAAGTCCTCCAGAGGCTAGGATTGGGACCACAATTTAGAAATATGGTCTTTCCTCCTCTGCCCATTCTTGGGCATCTTCAAAATCTCTGCAGGCTGTACCTGTTACCTGTACCCCCTCCCCGGAAGTCCTCCAAATGTGGAAACCTACTCCAGATCACTACTCTCAACTCTCGTTATGCTGTCAAACATTCCTCTGACATCTGCGTCTCCTGGAAGGGCTTGATTTCGATGTACTCGGTCTCACCGAGACTTGGTTCATGGCCAGCTCTGTCACGTGTTTTGACACTCTCCTTCCTGATGGCTACAAGATCCTCCATGAACCCAGAACCAACCGTCCCAGTGGGGGTGTAGCCTTGATTTTCCCTGAGTGGATCTCTGCTATTAGCATTGCAATGCATGAATACTCCAGCTTTGAATGCCTGGTCTGCAGGCTCTCTATCTCTCCTGGCGTCTCTCTCACTATGGCCACTATCTACAGGCCGCCTGGCCAGGTCACCCTCTTCACCTGTGTGGGCTGAACTCTCCTCTCACCTTGCCTCTTCCTCTCAACTTCTCCTCCTCTGAGACCTGCACATCCACCTGGATGCTACCAGCCCTTCTTTGGGAATCTTTCGCAATCTGTCCGACTCTCTCTATTCTTTCCTCTGGCCCGAATCACTCTGCAGGGCACACTCTGGATTTTCTGATCTCCTCAAACCTCCCCCTCTCACCACTCCTGTCTCTTGGAGTGATCACTTTTTCTCCTTTCCTCCCACCTCTCTCTCTCTACTGCCCAGGCCAAGCCAACTCCACCACTGCCACCTAGCTTCTCGGTCATCCGACCCATGAAGCATGTGTCAGTTGAGGCTTTCTCCAAACTTTCTCTCCTCCTGCACCTTTGGCTGACTCACACCCTGACACAGCCCTCTCCAACTTTCATCTCTCTATTTCCAACACTTTGGATGTCCTTGATCCTGTCATGAGGATCCGCTTGAAGCCCAAATCCAAGAGCAACACTTGGTATGACTCTGACCTCGCTGCCCCTAAACTGAAGTGTAGGGCAGCAGAGAGGAAGTGGAGGGCATCGGGTGCACCTCCCTCCACCCCCTGACAAACTGACCTGCTGCCTGCTCCAAAGGCAGTACAGCCTGTCTGTCCTCTCTAAGAAGATAGCCTACATCCAGCCCGCATCTCTGCAGCATCTAACAACTCGGCCGAACTTTTCAAAATGTGCCAGGAGCTGGTGGTTGTTGTTCTTCTTCTTATTCTTCTTCTCCTCCTCCTCCTTCTCCTCCTCCTTCTCCTCCTTCTCCTCCTCCTCCTTCTCCTCCTTCTCCTCTCCCTCCCACCCCCATATCAAGGACCACATCGACACCCTTGCTGCAGCCTTGGCCGATTTCTGCAATTGCTCCTTTGCCACTGGAACTTTCCCCTCCCGGCTTAAGCACTCCCTTGTACACCGCCTTCGAAGGGATTGTGTCCTCCGACGTATTCCTTATCTTCGATATCTCTTTCCAGCTTTGCTGGCCTCGGAAATTATTTCTCTAGAGGGCGCTGCGCGTCGACGTCTGCCGAGTCGATGTCCCTCGGCAGCCGCCGTATCGACGTTGACGTCATCCTGCCTATAAAGGCCGCGCGCAGCATCCGTTGCTCAGTTCCATTTTTCCGTGCTTACTCAGTGCCTCGGAATATCGTTGCTCAGTTTCGTAGAGAATTATTCCAATTTCCTCGCGATATTCGATCCATACTCGATGGCTTCCTCGTCTGAACCGACGACCCCTCGGTCCGGCTTTAAAAAATGCTGAGACTGTGGAAAAAAGATGTCGCTGACTGACCCTCACAGGGTCTGTCTGTGGTGTTTGGGAGCTGAACACCATTGTTCAGAGTGTGAGGACTGTATGTCCATGACAGCTAAGGCCCTGAAGGAGCGTAGGGGGAAGCTGGAAAAAGGTAAGACTTCAAAAGCTTCTTCTTCCTCGACGAAGTCGAGACATTGGTCTCCTCGTCACCATTCGCGCTCCAGGTCTCGAAGCGGGTCCCATCACTCCTCGAGATCGAAGCACTCGAAAAGGAGACGCCGTAGATCCCCTTCTTCGTCCTCCTCTTCCTCTGTTTCACCTAAGAGAATCCCTTGCCCCACGAAACATAGTTCCCGGGCTGAATGGGAGGAATTCCGAAAAAATATGATGAGCGTCTTCGAGAAAGCGGCCTCGACCCCCTCGAAGACTGCCGAGAGCGATGCTCTGGTCGAAAGACCCGAAGGTCCAAAACGCTGCGAGTCACAGTACCCGGCGAAGGAAGCTTCTCGAGCGCGTCACGAACCCTCGAGTAAAGCAAAGACCTCGAATCCTTCTTCGAAGGTGCCGTCGACGAAGGTTCCGTCGACACCGAGGTCGGTGTCTTCGACGCCGTTGTCGAAGGGACCTTCGACACACGGGTCTGTCGACTCGACGCCATCCTCAACACCGGCGTCGGCGCCAAGGAAAGTCACGGTTGCGGCGCACCCAGTGGCTATTCCCAGGTCTTTGATGACGATGTCGTCGAGATTGTCGACATCCTCAAGCAGAATTCCAATTCTATCGAGGACCTCGAGGCCTCCACCTTTGTTTTCGATGCCACGTTCGAAGCCGTCGACGACATCGACGTTTTCGAGGCCGATTACAAGAAGTTTGGCACCCTCTGCCTTGGAGATGGGTTTCACACCCTTTGTGAGTTCAGACCAATTGAGAACAATGTCCTCAATTATGGAAGAGGGAGAACTATCTGACCAAGAAGAGACATTTGAGTTGCAGGGATCTGCAACCCCAGTTCAAGAGGAGTTATCCTCAGAGGAACGCAGATTAAAGGAACTCCATGATTCCTTACATGAGGCAAGTGGTTTAGACACTTCCCCAGAGGTGGAGTTCGCTAGACCAGACCCGGGGGAGCATGCTGAAACCCCTTATAGAGCCTTAATGGCCAGGATCACAGAATTTATGGGGTGGTCAACACCTTCACAGGCTTTCCAACAGGATGACCTCACGGATATACTTGATAAAGGTCCACAGGAGGATCCTGTAGTACCTTTTCATAAAGCTCTTCAAAGAAAAATCATGACGAACTGGGAAACCCCAGATGTCGTCCCGGCAGTAAATAAAAAACTGTCTACTAAATACAGGGTATCTTCTGCAGACCCGGAGTTTTTGTCCAAACACCCATCCCCAGAAGGTCTGCTGGTACAGGCAGCATCTTCTACTGACATCAAGACTGCTTACCCTACCGTCCCACAGGACAGGGACGATAAAAAATACGATGCTATGGCTAAGAAAGTATTTTCGGCATGTAGCATGGCGTTAAAATCTATTAATGCTACTTGCACCCTTGCTAGATTTAGCCATACACTTTGGGAGTGTGCTTCTACAGCGGCTGACTGCATCCCGGAGGGAGAAGAAAGGGAGGCGTTCCTAAATATCATAAAGGACGGTAAAGACGCTATGTGCGAATCCCTCCAGACGGGCATTGATTCGGCTGACAGTATCAGCAGAGCAATGGCGGCAAGTACAACAACCAGGAGATTTGCTTGGTTGAGAAAGTCTAGTTTTGCCCCAGATGTGCAAGCCAGGCTCTTGAACATGCCATTTGATGGCTCTTCTTGGTTTGGGAAAAAGGCGGATGACAGTTTAGAAAAACTGCAAACATCAAAGGCAGCAGCAAAATCCCTAGGCGCAGCAATCCGTCAGACACCTTTTCGTCCCACAGGAACCTCTGCGAGAGGCAAGTCCTTTCGCTTCTACTCCGCATTCGGAAGAGGCAGAGGACGACCGGCTCAAAGGGGACAAAGAAGAACTACCCGAGGTTGACGGGGTAGATATTCAAAAGCCGCAGCAACAGCAGGTGCCTCTTTACCATCGGCATCTGCATCAGCCGCCCCAAAACCACTCTGAGGACTCCCCTCACAGGACACCTGTAGGAGGCAGGTTGACTCAACATCTGGCGGTATGGCAGGCTATCACGTCAGATGCTTGGGCATTGGAGACAGTTGCACAAGGTTACTGCCTGCCTCTCCTACGCATACCTCAGAGTCATCCACCGGGGATCAGCTCACAAAAAGCTCCAGATCCGCTCCTCTTGCAGGACATTTTAGACCTGCTAGAGAAAGGTGCCATAGAACCGGTACCTGTAGCGGAGAGGAACAAGGGCTGGTACTCCCCTTACTTTCTCATTCCAAAGAAAGACGGAGGACTGAGACCCATCTTGGACTTGCGAGAATTGAACAAATTCCTCAGGAAAGACAAATTCAAGATGGTAACTCTTTCTCAGATCCTTCAGGCCCTTCAGTTCCAGGACTGGTTGGTATCTCTGGACCTTCAGGACGCTTATTTCCATGTGCCAATCCATCTCAAACACAGGAAATACCCGAGGTTCGCAATTGGCAACTCTCATTATCAATTTCGAGTGCTGCCATTTGGGCTGACCTCCGCCCCGAGGGTCTTCACCAAGTTAATGTCGGTAGTGGCTGCAAGTCTAAGGAGGGAAGGGATTCACGTCTACCCCTACCTGGACGATTGGTTGATCAGAGCTGTATCTTCGGAACAAGCTCAGATCCAGCTAGATCATGTTTGCCACTCCCTTCACAGACTGGGCTTCTCCCTCAATTTAAAGAAGTCACAAATGATACCATCGCAGAGACTCCAGTTCATCGGAGGGATCCTGGACACTTCCCTGGGAAAAGCCTCGCCACCAGAGGTGAGGGCTCAAGATATTCTACAGATGGTCACCAAGTTTCAAAATGCCCAACGTCTCCCAGCCTTCGACTTTTTGAGGTTGCTAGGCCTCATGGCATCCTGCATTTTCCTAGTGCCAGAGGCTCGCCTGAGAATGAGATCCCTCCAGGTGGCACTGAGAACTCAGTGGTCACAATTCTCAGGGAGAATGACAGATCTTCTTCAGGTTCCTGACAGGGTGGCTCGAGACCTTCAGTGGTGGGCCTGTCAGGAGAACATTCTGAAAGGAGAGCAGTTTTGGCAACCCTGGCCGGAGATAACCGTAGTCACGGATGCCTCACTCACGGGGTGGGGAGCCCACGCCAACGACTTGACCATCAGCGGTCGTTGGTCTCCATCGGAGTCCAGACTACATATCAACCTGTTAGAGCTGAGGGCCATCAGACTTGCGCTGAAGGCTTTTCTGCCATCTGTACAAGGAAAGAATGTCCTGATAATGACGGACAACACAGTGGCCATGCATTACCTCAACAAAAGAGGAGGCGTAGGATCACTACCTCTGTGCAGAGAGGCGAGGCAGCTCTGGTTTTGGGCAATCCAAGAGGGAATCTCTCTATCGGCAGTTCACCTAGCCGGAGAGAAGAACTTGACAGCGGCAGGCAGAGCACAGTCTCCCACGAGTGGGAACTAGCTCAGGAAGTCCTTCAAGAGATCTTCGCCCTTTGGGGAACCCCTCAGGTGGATCTGTTCGCCACCAGTGTCAACAGGAAGTGCGATCTGTTCTGTTCAAGGGAATTTCCCCCGAGAGGAGCTCTGGGAGACGCGTTCATAGTGGACTGGGAGTTTCCGCTCCTGTATGCGTTTCCACCGGTCCCTGTCATTCCTCAAATGATCAGGAGGTTGAGAAGATTCTGGAAAACCGTGATCCTAATTGCCCCGGATTGGGCCAGGAGAACGTGGTACCCGGACCTTCTAGACTTGTCCATCTGCCCTCCAATTCGACTTCCACTCAGAGAGAATCTGCTCTCACAGAAGGGAGGTCAGGTTCTCCATCCAGTCATCAAAACCCTCAACCTTCACGCTTGGCTTCTGAAAGGCTGAGGTACAAGGATTGGGACCTCCCTGATGACGTTATGGAGGTGTTGCTTTCGGCAAGAAGGCCAGCAACAAAATCTTTATACCGCTGCCGTTGGAACAGATTTTGCAGCTGGTGTATGGAAAAGAATATCGATCCCTTTTCATGTGGTACACCAATGGTTTTGTCCTTCCTACTTTATTTAGCGAATTCAGGCCTTCAAGTTGGCACCATGAAGGGCTATCTCGCAGCACTATCCATCTTTAAGCGCACTGCGGAAGAACCATCCTATTTCAAGTTACCCTTGGTAATACAGTTTCTAAAGGGGTTAACTAACGTTTATCCCCCAAGACCATTCCAGGTTCCCCTATGGGATTTAAATTTAGTCCTAACTTTCCTGATGGGCACAACTTACGAACCACTCCACTCTTGTTCGTTAGGATTTCTTACCCTTAAGACTGTTTTATTAGTAGCACTTACATCGGCTAGAAGGGTGAGCGAGTTACAAGCTCTTTCTTGTAAACCCCCTCATACAATCTTTCACAAAGACAAAGTTGTTCTGCAAGTGAAGCCTAATTTCCTCCCAAAGGTGGTTTCTGAATTTCATATCACACAGAAGATTACCCTTCCATCTTTCTATCCTCCTCCTCACCCGGGGAAAGAGGAAGAGAGGTTACACAGGCTGGACCCAAGAAGGGCTTTAAGTTTTTACATTAGTAGACTGGCTAGGATAAGACAAGCAGACCAGCTGTTTGTAGGCTATGCAGGTCACAAGCTGGGGTTAACGATAACTAAGCAGACCATTTGCAGATGGATCATTTTAGCCATTTTGGAATGTTATAAACTGGCAGGAAAAGAGCCCCCTCAAAATCTTAGGGCTCATTTGACCAGAGGTATCGCAGCTTCATCGGCCCTCAAAAGAGGAGTGCCGGTTAGAGACATATGTGCGGCTGCCACATGGTCGTCCGTCCATACCTTTACACGGTTTTACAACTTGGATTCCTCTTCCAGTCAGGAAACTAGGTTTGGAAGGGCAGTATTGCACTCTATTCATCAATAAGAGGAAGCATGAAGTCAGTACTCCCACCTCCAATAACAGAATACTGCTATGGGAGCCTATCTAAGATAAGGAATACGTCGGAGGACACAATCCCTTCGAAGAACAAGTTACTTCTTACCTTGTAACGTTCTTTCGATGGGATGTTCCTCCGACGTATTCCTTATCGACCCTCCCATCCATCCCCGCAGTACTACTTCCCTTGTTGTTGCAGCTTACGCTCCTTCAGGGTGATTAGTCTAGTCCAGAAAGAATTATTGTGGGCTACAAAACGGAACTGAGCAACGGACGCTGCGCGCGGCCTTTATAGGCAGGATGACGTCGATACGGCGGCTGTCCAGGGACATCGACTCGGCGGACGTCGACGCGCAGCGCCCTCTAGAGAGAGAAAATTTCCGAGGCCAGCAAAGCTGGAAAGAGATATCTAAGATAAGGAATACGTCAGAGGAACATCCCATCGAAAGAACGTTACAAGGTAAGAAGTAACTTGTTCTTCTAAAGAAACCCTCAGTTGATCCTTTCTATCCAGCTAACTATCGCTGTATCTCCATCACTCCTTTCCTGGGCAAACTCTTGGAAAAGCTGGCCATCGCCCAGCTTAATCTGCTTACTGAATCTGTTGGTTGCCTCCATGACCACCAATCTGGCTTCAGAGTTGCCAGAAGCACAGAAACGGATCTCCTGAACACCTGTGAAGACCTGCTCTCAATCTTGACTTTATTCCGCCTCTCTCCTCAATCTTCTCAATCTATCCTCTGCTTTTGACACGGTCAGCCATGCCATCCTGCTCAAACGCCTCCGTGATAACCTGGTTATCACCGATCAGTCCCTGGTCTGATTGACCTCCTTGCTCACGGACCAACCCTCTCCGGTCCAATTGGGGTCTTTCTTCTATCTTTCTCTACTTGTGGTGTTCCCCGGGGGTCTAACCTCTCTCCCTGGCTGTTCAACCAATACCTGGCGCCTCTTACCCACTGCATCACTACTTTTGGATCCAACTTTCAGTGTTATACAGATGACACCCAGCTCTCTTTTAGGCTCCCCTCAGCCACCTCTGCTCCTTCTCTCATACCAGACTGTCTGAATGACACAAGGCCTAGTAAGATCGTTGTTTTGGCCTCCCTTTGTTTCCCCCCCCTCCTTGTCTTGTTGCACCTAGACACTTGTGTATAGGCAAGTTATAAATGCCATATCATATCTAGCAAACAATAGGCAGCCAAAGGCGAGGGTAAAAGTCAATGGAAGGTTGCCGGACCTTTTCCCCATTAGCAGAGGAACCAAACAAGGGTGCCAGCTTCCACAATTGTTCTCTGCCATGATCATGGAACCCTTGGGAAAAATAAGGGAGGTCGGTTAAGGTGGCACACAGCACAAGATTTGACTCTTTGCAAATGATGTCCTTTTGATGGTCTCAGACCTCGTACATGAAGAATATGTGGTGATCTCGGGTGTAAAGTAAACAGCCTTAATCTTAGAAAGTAAATATGTTTATCCCCTAAGAGGAAGTAGACCACTTGAAGAAGCCGATACCATTTAGATGGGCTGTTAATTTGATTAATTACTTGGGGATCGCCCAAACTTCCTTCGACCGGATGTATATGGCAAAATATCCTAAATTGTTTGGACATACGTTTAAAGATTTGGATTGATGTAAGGGATTATCCATATAGCTTGTGAGGCTAGCAGTTGTGACGATTTCCGTAGTACCTAGATTACTTGAACCTCTTCCAGGTGTTCCCCATTGACGTTTATAACCTCTCCAGAGTCCAGAAGGAAATTGGGATTTATTTGCAATGGGAGGAAACGCAGAATCCTGAAGTGTATATTGTTCAACCCCAGACAGGAAGGAGACTAAGTAAGAGTGTTAGCTGAATGATTTAAGGTAGACTCAAAAAAACATTGGGTAGCAATGAAGCAGGCAGTGGCAGGGAAATACTTATGGAAACAACCATGGCTGCCAAGAGAGGATAGATCTAGAGCACTAGAGGTCAGCCAGATTACAAAGCTAACTCCAAAGGTGTTGGATATGGCAGCCGCAGGTGTAGATTTGTTCCCTGGCTATAACCTACTATTTGGGAATCCGGTGTTTCGACCGCAAATGGAACACAATTTGGCTGATGGATTGAGCCTGAAGTTCAAAGTTTGGTGGGTCTTTTTGAAAATGGGGAAGTTAGGGCATGTAAGGCTTGTAATCAAGACATTGGGTTCACCAAGGTGGGCAGACTGTCCTATTACCAACTGAGGCATTGGGTGTGACACCTCCAGATAAAGGAAGGGGGGCGGGGGGGGAGAAACTTAACCTAATGCAAACTCTAACACAACTAAAGGTGTAATCTACTCTTATAGGCCTGCCTAATGGTCCACACAGACATGGGGATGGTCCAAAACAAAGGAACCGGGAATTGGGCTTTAGAAAGGAATTAGCACCCTAATGGATGCCATATTGGTACATTGGGCTAATGTGGTAAAAATGACTGAACCCCAGGTGAAGTTAAATCTAAACTGCAGCCATCGCCATCCTACTCCCCAACACATTGATTGCATCAACCCTGGAACGAAAAGCGCTGCTTATGAAGCCCCCCTGTTTTAGGAGCCATGTGGGCTATCAAAGGACAGCACATGAAAAAGTGTTGCAGGGAAGGGGACTTCAAAAGAAAGCCCTGCAATCACAAAAATAAAGTCAAATATCCAGAAAAATGAACGGGGGAAAAAATTGAAGGGGGTCTCATAACATGGCACAACAGAACCCTAAACATCGCATTTTGCCTTAACAGTCTACATTGCTTAAAGAAATAGCTGAAATTATCCTCCACAGAAGAAGGGTAGGTACTTGACTTGACCCTATCGTCACAGGTTTTCTGTAAAGTTGTGTGAAACACCCTGCAGTGAACAAACAAAGAAAAAAATAAACAAAAGGGGGGAAAACATTATCTCTGGTGCGGGAAACGACGCGGGAATCCTTCCAAATCAAAAGACAAACCAAATTAAAGAACCCCTCTGCAAGGTGCTACGTGACGACTCATTTACTCTAAAAAAGGAAACAAACATTGCTCCTTGCACGACTGGAATGCAGTTAAACCACCTTCACTTTAGAGGGTTGAGTGCCACTCCCAAATCACCAATCCCCCCACCCCATACCCCCCTCTGGCACTCATGTTCACCGCACGTGGCCTGGCTCTTCCTTCACGGCTCCCTCGCTTAGGCAGCCTGCATTACGCAGCGTTCTCCGTGAGAGGGAGGGGTTTGCTGCGTTAAGTATAAAGGGGTCAACCACCAGCCAGGCAATCCACAAGGACTCCCCAGACCGCTGCTGGCATACACAGCCTGGATTTGAGTAAGTTTCTGAGGCTCCCACGCTGGAATAAATGCTGGGCTGCATCTAGCAAAGGCAGCCCGGCCATAACAATTAAAGTGACTCTCTACACGTTGTTGCTACCGATTGCTCGGCTGCACCTGACGCATGCAGCCAAGCCAGAAAGGACTTTGGGGACTCCCGCGCCGCCGCCATACCTTCCAAATCTCCATTCAATAAGGAACCCCTGTTAGGGTAGCAAAACTATGCAGATGGATATGAAAACCAGCCCAAGTTTGGCACTTACGGCAGAGCACCAGAAGAGGGAAAGAAAAAAAGGAGCCAGGAAAACTGAGAGGTCTAAGACTGCTGACAAAGCTAATAGGCCCAAGAGAGCTCAAGAAGCTGAAAACACTGAGAGCTGAGAAACCTGGAAGGTATCGGAGGGCTGCAGTAACTGAACCTAATTAGAAGGCTGAGAAACTGGAGAAGCCTGCCATGGCCACATCTGTCCTAGGAGGGTGACCTGACAAGAGGGTGAGAATATTTGTCGCTAACTACATCGCAATGAGCTCGGCAATATATTCCTGAGACTGTCAAGTATAGGGAACATGGCACTATCACTGGGCGGTTGTAAAGGAAGTGTGTTGGTCATTATATTCATTGGAGTTACAAATAACAAGCTTTGTGCTATATTTCTGCGACTGTGCTGGAATGACGAGAAGCGTGCTGGCTGCTTTATTGCCGATACTGAATTTCAAGAAGCCTTCTCATGGTGCTACATCCCTCAGATTTGGAAGTGTCAAATAGCATATTCGTGGTGGGCATTATATTTCTGAAACTGTTAATGGTCAAGAAGTGAGCTGTAACCCTGAGACTGTTTTTGAACAGTGAGCCAGGGGAAGTCTAGAGTCCTTACTAATTAGAAAACCCCTGAAGTTCTTAGTTTATTTCTTTATTCCTTTCTTTCACCTTTAACTTAGATTGTTTGGCGAGGGATACCCTGTTTCTTTCTAGAGAAACCCTGGTACCTGTAGGCTTTTAACCTATTAACCATTATCACAAAAATAAAGTCTTTTTAAACCATATGTCCTTTGTCATTGTTCTGTTGGTTGCCACAATGGTTTTAGGGGTAGGATCAACAGAGCCTGACCCATATCTTCAACCCAAGCATAGCCAATCTAGAAAGGAACTATGCTTGAAGATCATCATTCTCTTAATTGGGCAACCCTCCCTAACTAGGCTAGCTCCAAATCAGCCACGTATGATTTGTATTGTACAGAGAACTTCACCATCCCATCCAGGAACGAGGCTGCAGTCCAAACCAACTCTAGAATTGCTGTCACTCCTGGAACAATGTGTACAACAGCCCAAAATTCAGGACTGGCTTAAAAATATGGAATGTATACCTGTTCAGGAGTGATTCATGGGGGCTATACCATGAATGCCAATGTCCTACTCCTGCACTCGGGCAACCACCCAAACCAGATGAAGATAAGGCAACTCATTTTTTAGTTTTGATCTGAGAAAAGATTGAGACTCCTGAGATACTGGAGCTTGCAAGACTGTGCTGGACTGATTGGGGATAGAAAGGCTTTGACTGCTTAACCTCTCAAAAGCTAATCATTCTGTGATCCATGATAGTGGATATCAATGATAATTGGTCCCCAGAATTTTCTGCGGCTCAAGGAAGTTACCCACTTCTCTGAAGTGCCTTTGGGGCTGTGACTATAGAAGAAGACATTGTTAAGCGGCAGAGGCCTCTCTTTGTCCAAAGGCTTAGGTTACCATACAGGACAGATTAGAATGTCAAAGCATACAACAAATTGAGGTACCAGTTATTTGTGCTTTGGCATTTACAACATACTGTTAAGGATCTTGCCTATTTTTTATTTATTTATTTTTTTAATTTTTATTTGTTGTTTTTCAATAATATATCTTTACAACAACCACGTTTTATAAAAATCAACATAAAACCAATATTCTTATTACTTTTCATTACTCGAGTTTCAATAGTTTCATAATACTATACAAGATTACCACAGAAAATAAAGTAGGTATCAGACAGCATTGAAACATAATTATGGCATATCCATCTTCACGTAATCATACATAAATCATATCTTGACCTGTATGTCAAAGTGGGTTTTTAGAACGTTACATTCAGTTACAGTTTAGCTTTTATTTGCCACTTCGTCTCATCCTCTGTGGTAATTCATAGTTGTTGATTCTTTTTCTAAATTGCTTTCAATAACAATCAAAAGATAGTACAGGTCAATAATCAATGATTTCCTATATCCCCACATACATTGAAGCCATAGAGATTCAAAGTCATAAGTATCGTTTTCATTCACATATTTCCCAAGATGGATTTGCCTATAGTTAGAAAAAAAGGGACAATATATTACCAGATGTTTCAAAGTCTCATTTGATGTTAATTTACAAAATCTGCAACCTTCTACATATATTAGAACGCTGTGGTGCCAATTTTTGATCCTATCTGCTGTTCTAAAAAGATTGAATTTAAAGCACATATATTTATCATGGATCTTTTGACCGGGCACATGCTTGATATATTCAAGTACTGGTTTTTGGGTATGACGAAATTTTGCGTATTCCTTATACAATGTATAGGACCCAATTATGTCAGCTGTAACTGCCCAATCATATTGTCGTAATTTCATCTTCACTGTTTGTGGCCGTCTGATTAAGTCCTCTGTATTCATGGCAATTTTTTCTAGCATCGTTATACATTGTTGACTGGCATCAAATATAGACTTTGGCGTTCCCAGTTTTAACATGTCTCCAAGATCTTCATACAATGAGTTTGGCACTGGGACTAGCATCTTTGCATAACTGGTCATTTTGCGCCACAAATATTTCGTAGCTAGCGAGGTGAGTCCCAGTTCATGAGTAATTATCGAGTTTGGTAGTGACATCGGTAAGTGCAAGACTTGCTTCCATATTTTGCCCTGCACCTTGTTAAGAATTTTGCCAATTTCAAGAGTACATAAGTCTAGCCCATAGATGATTATCGGTTCCACTTTAAGTGTATAATATTCAATTAGTGGAACCAATGAGAATTGACAAAACTTCTTTATGTATTAATTTCATTTGCGAAATTAGTGGCGATGCTTTGGTAATAATTTCCAACTGCCATTTTGCAAGTGAGTCAGCATTTGTTAAATTGTATCCTAAATATATCAAGCCCAGTGCCCTTGAGATACATAACCCCTTGATGTTCCATTTGTAATGAATTATCTTTTTCTTGTTTGTAAGAACCATAATTTTTGATTTCCTTGTATTTAGATTCAAATTGTGAATGTCACAGAATTCTACCAAACACGTCAATTTATTTTGCAGTCCGAATGGAGTAAGATCGAATAGTATTAGGTCATCCGCAAAGGCCATCCAATCCAAACGCAATGACCCCAATTTGACCGCAAAGGAATTACAGCCTGACCATATTGCACCAATTTCTGTTAAGTGCAGGTTAAATAGGGTAGCCGCAAGGTTACATCCCTGCTTAAAACCTATATATGTGTCAATTGGTGAAGTAAGAGAACCATTTTGATCTATTTTTATCCTGTAATTCGTGTTAGTATGCAGTAATACAATCATTGCTATGATTTGAGATGGTATATTCAGCTCTTTCATTCTTTTCCAGAGGATTTGTCTAATTATCGAGTCAAATGCTCCTGATATGTCCAGCAAAGCCATATAAATCGGTCCATGATCTTTCATCCTAGTTATCTTTAATAGGTGAGCCAATATGGTAGCATTTAGTTGTGTGCCCATCCCTTTCCTGAAACCGGTTTGGAATCTGGATAGGATCTCTTGTTTTACAATAAAGATGTTTAGATCTTTTAAGATTAGGGCAGCAAATACTTTTGCTATTACATCTATAAGCGCTACTGGTCTAAAGTTTGCTGGATCATTAAGTGGCCCTTTTCTGTGTATGGGAATCACAATGGCCGATAACCATGACATCGGTACTCTCTTAGTTTGCAAAACACAATCTATACTCCTCAGTATAATGGCTGCCCACAGCTTGGGATCATCTTTTAAGTCACAGGGGGGAATGCCATCCGGACCCGCAGCCTTTGATGGTTTCAAATTTCTTATTATCAATTCTATATCTTCCAGTCCCCATGGGCATTTTGTTGGCAAGTCTGACATGTTAACCTCACTCTGCAGATATCTAAATTTAAATGGCAGTGCATATTTGTTGCGATAGACATCTATCCAGGCCTCCCCACTGACAGCCGAGCTCAAAGGTAATCCTTCCTTCATTAAGGGATCTCTTAGCATTGCCCAGATTTCTCTTGTGTTTTTTTGAGTTAGGTTATATATCATTTTCTGATTAACTTTTTGATATTTAGCAATTTTTATTTGCTTGAGATCATTTTTATAACGTGTCATAATAGCCTTTTTTTCGGTGCAGTAGGATGACTTACCATTCCAGAATTTTGACAGATTACGCAGTGCTAGGTTCTTCTTCTTTTTCCTAGTTGCAATTTCAGCATTGTACAGTCCCTTTTGATTTTTCTGTGTTATTCTCTTTTTGTGCTGCCAACCATTCTATATGCCTACGTATCATGTTAGAATTTTGCAATTCGAGGGTCTTAACCTCCGATACACTCATCAACTGCGGATTCATTTTAACATTATCCCTGTTCACCAAGAAATTCAATTCCCTATATAGTCTCGTGCTCCATCGTATGGATAAGGCTTGTCGATCAATTTCCAATAGTGACAGAGCAGGTAACAGATTATATATTGGAAAAGTACATTCGAAAGAACACTCCAATATGCAGCGATCACTTAGTTGTGAGTTTATGATATTACACATAGATGCAGTATTAGCTAGTGGTCCAGACATCACAATGTAGTCAATTGTAGAATTCTTGGGACCGCGAGACCAAGTGAATAGTGGATCTTTAGCAAGATATGGTATTATATTCATATCCCATTGTTCAAAGAACTTTGACCATATTAGTCCCCTTTCAAAGGAGGATGTGACATACCCATAATTAGATGTTGCTTGGACCGTACTGCTCTTGGAAAGATTACAATTAAAATCACCACATTGCAGAGAAGCATTTCATTTTGCAGACGAACGCCTCTACACTGCGCCTTTGAATCTGCGCTGGGAGTTTTCTAAAACTCGCGCACGGCAATCTCTCGCTCCCAGGAGGGGGCGGAGCTCAGTGCAACTCACGTGACTGCTCACGTGACATTCCCTACCCATAAAATCGGGCCAGTCCAGCAGCACGGCGCAGTCTTCTCACATTGCAGAGAAGCATTTCATTTTGCAGACGAACGCCTCTACACTGCGCCTTTGAATCTGCGCTGGGAGTTTTCTAAAACTCGCGCACGGCAATCTCTCGCTCCCAGGAGGGGGCGGAGCTCAGTGCAACTCACGTGACTGCTCACGTGACATTCCCTGCCCACAAAATCGGGCCAGTCCAGCAGCACGGCGCAGTCTTCTCACATTGCAGAGAAGCATTTCATTTTGCAGACGAACGCCTCTACACTGCGCCTTTGAATCTGCGCTGGGAGTTTTCTAAAACTCGCGCACGGCAATCTCTCGCTCCCAGGAGGGGACGGAGCTCAGTGCAACTCACGTGACTGCTCACGTGACATTCCCTGCCCACAAAATCGAGCCAGTCTACCCTTGTGGCGTTAAGCCCGGGGGAGTAAAGTCTACTGGCTGTTGTGCGGCTGTTTGGCGCTGGATGGGCGTAAGACAAAGCTAACAGACTAACGGATTACCTACATCTGGGTGATATTATCCTGAGCTGAGATCGAAGACAGGCTGAACGCACTGCATTGAGCACACAAGGTGAGCTAATCCCGTACTCTAAGCAGATATCCAACTCTATATACTCTTGTAAGCCAATCAAAAATCGTATAACGCCTGATAGATATAGTCCATCATCTGGGCGGGGCATTATCGGGAGTCTGCGAGGGGCCTGACCCCTTCGATCCCTAATCCCTCACAGCTCAGTGACTACTCCAAAACTGAGCTGACCTAACCACATAGCCGTAGAGTCTCGAGCACTCACACCAAAAGGAGAATGGCTGATACACAAGGCCACAACGGAAACCCTAATGTGGACCTATCAGTAACGATTAGAACGCTGTCTGCTGGCCAAATACCGGCGGAAAGCCTGACACATCCACACACAAGATCACAGCAGCGAAGATGGAACTCGCTGGCTACCTCATGTAAACCCCTACGGCGGCAGTCGACCAAGCCCAATCGTAAACCCGATGGTAAGTCAGACGGTGACGGCGACTACACGGGGGAGATAAACTGTTTACCATCAGCTTCTGACCCCGAAAATACACAAGATCTAGACCAAGACTCAGATCAGACCCAATCAAGAGAAGAACAACTGAAGACTACCGATGTTATCACCAATAACCAGCGACACACTCTAAGTCTACAGAATGCGGGTCAAAACTGGATAGCACACTGCCCAGCGGCGTTAGACTTTGCTCTCACCAATACAGAAGGAGACCAAGAAAGTGATCTTCCAAGCGTGCCTCTGAGCAACGTTATCTGCGAGGGCGAGCCAGGCACTAATGGTTCACCTCGTAATTTTCCTTTAGAAATCGAGAGGAGCCAGGTCTTGATACATGACGAATGTGGCTCCTTATCAGAGGGCACCGAGATGGAAGCGACGAAAGAAAGCCCACTCATAAATAGACATGATTCCTCCATAACTTCCTTGAAGAACTTGCAAGCAAACGGAGAAGCACATCTGCATCTAAAGCAAAAAACGGGACTCACTGATACTTGCGTCGGTGCCTCAAATGACGATGAGGTTTTCCATCAAGCAAATCATGATACAACTGAGACCCTACGCAATAAAGAGCCTATTGCCTCGGGATCCAACAGGAGAAACTCACTGGAGGTTGTTAATAAGATACTAAACGACATCACACTAATAAACAAAGCACGAGGTGCCACAGTAAAAGACAGTCTGGTCTCTTCGATCCACGAGTCCAGTGTTATCGAAGCTATTGAAGATATTGTAGACGTAATGAAGGAGACCTTGGGTGCGCCGTCTCTATCACAATGGAAAAATGCCTATGGGAAACGTAGGCGTATCGAGTACAGTCGATCTCCTACTCTACCGTGTTCACAGAGAAAAGGCAAAAAAAATCCCTTTACAAACTGTAACGAGACCAACAACACTCTCATCTAGCTACGAAGGTCTCCCAGAGATGAGACAATCACCCCCCCTTCCGTCATCATCATCTGACTCTTCTTACTCAGAGTCACAGTACAATATACCAAGGCGCCTCAAACCTCGAATGCAACAACCCCCACAAAATAAGCACGAGGAGCTCTCCTCTGACCTAGTCGGTTGCATAATGAAAGAGATTCAACCACTTGTAATGTCTTCTCTCGCAATATCTATAGCTCCGTTTCTAAAACTATATGAGCAAGTTGACGGGAACCTCAGAGATCTGTCCACACTAGTTGCAATGATCAACTCAAAATTGGTAGGTTTGGACATGGAAATCACATTAACAAACCAAGTGCAACGAGACTCCAACAAAAGAATTGAGACTCACTTGACTACTCTTCTGGATCAAAGGAAAACTAACGGATCGGAAAAAAAGTTACTGGCAGAAGTCGCTAAAGAAGCACTTAACCTTCAAAAACAAGGAAAATTACAACTGAGTCTGCCGATGAAGAACGAATCATTATCCGTCCGGAATCTCAAGAGCGGAACTGTAAGAACACCAAAACAAGTCCTCAGGTGACCTCCAACCTGGAGCCCGACCTGAATAAACGAGCTTCTTTATTCCAACAAGCCGAGAGCATACCAATCGAAAGCCAAGGGGTGATTAGCCCTCTGCCTCTATCCATAGATCTAACCAAAGACGATGCCACACAGCAGATAAATTTGCATGATGACACAAGATCGGAGGAGATAAGAAATTCTGAACTAATTGACAACGTAACAAAAATCATCTCACCTAATATGCACCCACAGGACCAACTAAACAAGCCTTGTTTTCAAACAATCTTAGACAAAACAAGATCGATACTGAATCCAGCCTCTCTTGATCCCCAAATACCAACTACCTCAACTGATATTGAGAATTGTGCCAGACTGCAAGATTGCGTCCCTGGGCAGCTTGATTCTGAAACTGAAAGAAATAATGGCATCTTTGCGATCTTCAAGCAAAACACTAAACAGACTACTGGGACGCCCCTAAACCTAATAAGAAAGGAATCTCAAATCAAAAAAACAAAAAACCAATGCATTAAGAACTCTCGACGTGGTAACAACTCCAGAAAGTTCTTACGTAACATAAAAACAGTAAATGTAACCGTAAACCAGAATATAAAACCTGCGGATCCAACTCTGAACAAAAAGAGCTCAGAAAAGGAGGCAACAGGTGAGTTCTCTAATCAAAAAAGCGAGGAATCTAACAAGGAAGCTGAACAAATGAACAAGCTGATAAATATGTCAACTTACGAAGACACTGACGAATTAGAGCCAATTGACCGCAAGAATTCATCTGAGTCAACTTCAAGTCTTAATGATCCTCTACGAGACACGGTAAATACGAATATGGAACGAAAATCAACATCTACACTGTTGTCCTCACATATTACAACGTCACAAAGAACTTGCTCAATGATTCCCAAGATCGTAAACACCGAAAAAGCCCCACTGGTGGAAGCTAGCATCATCTTCCTCACTTTGACAGAAAGACGAGAAATGACGCTAAAAAAAATTGAGGATAGAGATTGTCAAAACATAAAAATACCCAAAAGCCTGCCCGAACCAAAATCCAGGAAGGTAATTCGAGAGCCTCACGATGAGGTTCGAAAATTTGCACCAAACAAGTGTTATGGGAAAGGACCTCTGGTGATCAAAGCTCCCGCAACAAAACAAATGCTTGGAGAACACAAAAGAAGTGACTCTTACTAAAATGAACACCTAGGTAACAAAACTTCCACATTTACTTACAAAATAAAGATTGAAAGTTTGGAAAGTCAAGATGACGTGATCATGAACCGTAACAATGTTCTACGATTACTTCACTGCGTCCCGCGTCTGAGAACGATACAATCGTACGACATCAAAACAGTGGAATTCCCACAGGAAGGTCAAAACGACCTTGTACTAATACATCTAAAATCAAAAATGATAACCAACAGTATCCTGGATGCAACGCCAGAGCTGATGTCGCTTGGATTCGACATTCTGGAACTAAATAATGAAGAAAACCACAAAACCCACTCTTACAAAACTACAGAACCACAGTTAGTCTCATCCTTCTGGAAGAAAAGTAATGAAGTGAAGAGTCCTGAGAAAAAGCAAGAGGTTGGACAACTTAATAGAATTCAGCGCATCAATAGTGATTGTGGCTCAGGAAAAGCGGAACATGTCCAAAATGACATGGTGGAACAAATCCAAATCACAATTACTGGCACCCAAGCTCTCAACAAAAAAAACTGTACTGCCGAACTGGAAAATAATGAAAACGAATCATCGGATAACTGGGGGTGGCTGGCAAAAGCCCTGAACAAAACAACTCAAAGCTAATGCCAACTAGAAAACCCGCCCCCGACAGTCAAGTTCGGCTCCTGGAACCCCAGAGGATTTGTGCATCTATACCAAGAGAGCTGCTTTCCGGGGTTGGATGTTGTGTGCCTTCAAGAAACGTGGCTGGACAAGCACCCCATCTCTGGAGAATATGAGATCGCATTTAATCCAGCCATCAAACAACTGACGGGTAGGCCCATGGCAGGCCTTATTACCTTGATTAAAAAAAGTTCTGGATATCAAATTCTCAATACTGAAAACGTGACTCCCTACATTCAGGCCACGACAATTGTACAAAGCAACTTAGGAAACAAGAAAACCCACATCCTGAATCTATATTGGAACCACAAGACTACAAGCGGCAATGAATACATAGATCAAGTTACAACTGTCATAGATGATTGGTTCGAAGCAGATGTTGGCGTCGATATAGTGATCTGTGGAGACTTGAATATGAACTGCCTAACAATAAACAATAAACTAGATCTAAAAAACACCAATAAATTACAACTCGCCAGTCAATGGGCGACAGAGATGGAGCTAAGAAACCTCATGCTGATGAATGGAAACATAGCAGGCGATATTCCAGCTCAACCAACCTGGTCCAGAGGCTCCCAACGATCGACGCTTGATTACTTTTACGTCAGCGAGAAAATACATCAACACGCAACTTCACTCGTGGTGCACCCTATGACCAATAGTGATCATGACTTAGTTATTCTGTCATGCATCACAGCTTATGGAGCTAAACCTACAACATGGAAATCCCCGGTAATGATTGAATCCAACAGGGTCAGACTGAAACTAAAGAAAACAGAGGTTAAAAACATACTAACCACATATGTAGTCGAACAAAAAGAGATCGATTACATCCATCTCTTAGACGATTTCAAAGAAAAACATCAAGGATCCAAAGCTCGTGGCTTTGTCGCAAGACACAAATTTGATCTAGAGCTGAGAAAAAGAAAGAGAGATTTAAGAGCGCAAATAAGACATCTACCGAAAACTGACGCCAATAGTTACTTAACTGCAAAAAGAGAGTGCAAACAAAAGTATAAAAACTGGTTACGATCACACAAAGCAGACATGATGCAGAACTAATTATGGAAAAACTGCAAAATAAAAACTCCTCTGCTTTCTGGAAGATAATCAACCACGAAGGAGCCCCGCAAATGGCAGTACTGACAAACGCAATCACTGAAGCTGAGTGGATACATCATTTCTCGAAGCTATATAGCAAGAGAACCACTGCAGCCGAGACATTACCACCTATCCGAGAAAAATGGAAGTTGGAATTTGAGAAAAACGATATTCAGGAGATAATAAAAAGAGCTAGCCCCTCCAGAGCACCAGGCCCGGACGGTCTAACAAACCACACAATCAAAGAAAACCCAGAGCTATGGGCTGAGCTATGCCACACGATGTTTAAAAGAATAGCAGCTAATCGTAAAAGCCCGGATTCATGGAAATGTGCAATAATCATCCCAATCTTCAAGAAAGGGAATCGATCTGATCCAACAAATTATCGACCCATTGCGCTGTTAGATGTGTTAGGCAAAGTGTATGCGACTCTCCTACAACAACAACTTGTGAAATGGGCAGCTGACTCAAACCACCTGGACCCACGACAGACTGGCTTTGTCAAGGGGGTAGGCTGCGCCTTGAATCTCCTCCTAATTAACCTTCTCAAAATGGAAGCCATAAGAACAAGATCCAAGGTGTACCTCGCACTGATAGACTTCTCACATACCTTCGATAGCATAGATAGAGAGCTACTATGGGAGAAAATGAAGTCGTGGGAATGTCCGGAAGATCTGATAGCGGCCATCAAAGAGCTCCACACTGGCACAAGCATCAAAAACCGCCTAGATCAAAAAGGCACCCTATCCAAAGCGATATACACCTTTCGCGGGGTCAAACAGGGTTGCCCATTGGCTGCTATAATATTTAACTTATTCTTATCGGACATTGGAGGAGCCATTGACAGCGTACGCTCCTTCTCTCCAAAAATACACGGAGCCCCATTAAGCTGGATGCTATATGCCGATGACCTAATATTGCTAGATGTAAGACATATAGGGCTACAACGAAAGATCGATGCAGTAGATCTATATGTGAGTGCAAACGGCTTACAAATCAACAAAAAGAAGTGTGAGGTGCTAACATTGCAAAACATGAAAACATCAAAGCACAAAAAACCTAAATGGCACTTGGGAAAGGAATGGCTAAACAACACAACAAACACAAGATACTTAGGCATGCAAATCAATTCAAGCCTGAATGATAGCCAATGGGAACAGGTAGCCAAAACCAAATGCCGGCAATTTGCATGCCAAGCTAGCGTATTACATAAGAAATACGGAAAATTCTCAATAAAACCGGTAAGGAACTTTTACTGTCAAAAGGTAGTGCCGGCCTTGATCATTGGTGCAGAAAATGCTCTCGGATGTTCCGCCGATGTCTGGTCTACCCTAGAAAACATCTTCTGGGTAAGAGTTTTGCATTTACCGAAGGGTACATCTACTGCGTGCATCAGATACGAGCTAAATCTAATATCAATTAATGCACGAGTTAGCTGGAACCTATTGAGTCTCTTCAGAAAGATGACCATGAAGAAAGTGGCCTTGCAATTCGAAATACTACAAAATCCTAGTAAAGGAAATCCCAACTGTCTGCTATCGCTGTGGTACACACGCTGTGAGGAAATTTTGGCATTTTACGACATCGACCAAAAAACCCTACATGACAATCCGGACGCTGCAAAAACCAAGATCTGGCGATTGGACTGGATCACGACTGGGAACTTAAGATCAGCTAACAACTTAATGAAGGAGGTGCCGAGTGAAGCAAGAAATCTAAACACTCTTCAGCCTTATATTGATCTGTTCCCAGACAACGGCAGCAGAACCTTGTTTCTTCACTTCAGACTAAACGCATTTAAAACAAGAGAGTGGTCCAGAGAACTACGTAAGACTGAAGACCTTAATGCGGCATGTAGATTCTGTAATCAGAAGGAAGAAACTCTAAAACATCTGACACTCCATCGTCAGAGATTACATGGGGAGAGAACACTGACATTAGGCCCGTATCTAATGAAATTTCAAACGCCAAGTGCGGACGACTGGTGGCAAGCCCTGTTCGACAGCCGGGAGAAACATCTGAACTATGCGCTAATTCGTTTCCTGAGTCTGTTGAAAAACCTATTGACATAATACTCAAAACAAAGTAAAACTGTGAGGTGGCACCAAAGAGGCTCTCAACTGGCGAAGGATCGAACGCGACTTACAAACATACGCTGTTAAGGTGTAAACAGACGAGACTCACCCGGTCATTTGAGGAGAGAAGAGGGAATAAACTGCACTGCAATATCTGTTCTCCTTTTTTAAAGGCATTTATGCCAATAAAAAATAAAAAAAAAAAAAAAAAATTAAAATCACCACCTATAATTATCATAACATTAGGAGATTTTTCTACAGCTGCAGACATTACATTATTTAATTTTTCCATTATGGTATCTAGAGTGGTTATCATCGGGTTCCAATATAACAATATTAGTAGTATATGTGGATACCTTATAGTACTTGATCTAATTTCTATTGAGAGTATGTCGGCAGATGTAAAAACTTGCCGTGCCTTAACCGCATATGTATGTTTCACAAAAATTGCTAGACCACCAGATGGACGCCCAGTTTCTCCCCTCACTGCATATGCACAAAATGCTGTGTAGCCTTCTAGATAGATGTCCGCTAGTGCCATGGTTTCCTGTACAAATTATAGCAGGCAATTTACCCAGATGTAATTTCTGGAACCATGCATTCAAGTTCTTCAGGCCACAACAGTTCCATGAATTTATACTCAAAACATTATTTTATAGGTTTGCTTTTCCTGACTGCTCACCAATTAGAGTCTTCATTAATGGTTCAAGCCATGCAAGGCTTGTGACAATTTGAGCCACTGCCTCTGATTGTTCTCTTATTTTTTCTTGCATGCTTACAATTTCATACCCTCTCCCCTCCGCAATAGATTCATTTTGGCAAACTTGAGGCTGGTATTCAACAAAACAACTTGCATCATCCATTGAAAAATACATTGATAATTCATAACCCAACATTTCGAAATCTTTAGCATGTTGCCATATTAGAGAAGCAATTATTATATTTTGGTATTTACACAACATCCTACAATTAGGAACATATGGAAGCCTAATCCAATCAATATCATGTGATACCAGGTTACGCAGATTTGGAATTTGGTGAAACACCTTCATCAGTGAAGCCCGATTTGAATTTGGTTTTTCGACCTTTGACGGATCTACCGTCCACCCCATCACCAGTTTCATCTCGGGGGATACTTGTTTATGATCATTCCTACCATTACAATTGTGTCCATCCTGTAACTTGGACTCTATATCGGGTTTCTCTTTGACATGGGCGTCTGGTTGTAGCGTATTTACCTGTAAGTTACCACACCCAAGTGCCTTAGTTGTCTCAAATTCTTTTTTCTCATTTTGTGCATGAGTGGTATCCTTATTGGTCACTGCGTCTGAGGTCTGAGTCGTATCTTCAGTATTAAACACAGTACCATGAGAAGGTTGAGTTAGAGAGGTTATTTTTTTATCCATCTTTTCAAAAAAACGTTGGAGCTGTGTTTGTATAAGTTGAGGTGTCGATATAATGGCAGCATCTTTAGCACCTACCAAGCTAAGCCAATACCATCATTGACCTCCAAAAGTGCCTGGCTTTCCATATTTAATTGGGTTAAGTCAATGATTGTTTCATCCTTCGTTTTGTTTACAGTGTTTTTTTTTTAAACGTCTCTCCTAGCATCAACACTTTTTTTTGTTTTTTGTTCCCATTTTTTTCAGTTAAAGTGCCCCCCACCTGTGGTAGACTATTTTGTGTTCCTGTGAATGCTTGTCTCTTTTTTGCTCTAGCATAGAGCTTTTTTGCTTTACGAGACATAAAGTATGGTGTTTGGTTTACATTGGGCTCTTCAGCTACAATTTTAATAGGATCGTGTGCTTTCCTATTGTCGCCTTCATTTAAATCAATCAGATCAGTAAGAGCTGAAGGGCTATCAGGACCACTATGTGATACAGGGACATAGTTATCCCCATGTACCGCCTGTTCTCCACCAAGCACAGCAACAGGAACTAACTTTGCAGCTAGTACAATTTGTTCCAATACCAAGATTCTCTCATGTTGGAGTTTTGCAATTTCTGCATACGAGGGGAGCTGTTTTGTGTTTTTATCAAATGAACAGGAATCTATATTTCCTTCCACGATATTGTCCATTTCCCCAGATGCGTTTGGGTAGATTGTGATTTTAAAACAGGGACAATACAGTTATTTGCCGCTCCTGTTGGTTCCCCTACAATTGTCTCAGTTCTCGCATTGCGTCTAAGGAGCTGTTCAGCCCAAAATGTGTGGCATTTTTCCTGTGCCATCATGTACCCTTCAATTCTACTCAGTCTATAGGCAATGTCAGAAGTTGCTGTGCCAAGGGCACCGATTGCTCCATGGGTATATTCATGACCCTTATCGAGCAAATTTAGGATCCTTGCCAGCACAGGGAAGTTTTGTAGCTCTTGTTGATTCAAATCAACCAACGTATCTTCGAGTGGAAAGAGTGGTAATGATGAATTTGGTTGGCGTGTTGAGTCAAGCATTCTTTTAGCTTGGAGTGGGTCAGACCCTAACACAGGTGAGTGTGGATACATTATGTCAGATGGATTGCCCACTAAGTCATGGGCAGGTGAGCTTGCATTTTGTTTCTTTTCTTTCTCTCCCCAGTTCCTCTCATTTTTGTTTGTTTCTTTTAATTGATCAAGATTGGCCATGATTGCTGCATGAAAGTGAACTTGTTCTCTCAGACCCCGTGAGCTCACTGCGGGGGTCGAGGGACCATTTGATAGACGTGTTCTACTGTGCAGTTCTGCCAGAACCACTGGTGCAACTAATGATGTATCATCAGTAGATAAACTGTGTCCCTCGCTTACCACACCCATCAACGAGCTGTCAGTAATAGGTATATTACATATAGGGTTTGATGGATATGTAATTCCAACCGTGTTCTCCATGTGTATTTGAGCCGATATCTCTATTTTTTTTAATGCCTCATTTGAGTTTGCCAAGTCAACCACTGATAAGTTTAAAGTGGGTATATTTGCTGGTGTTAGTGCTAAATCCTTATCACTTGAAGTCTTACTATTACTTCTCCCTTTTTTTTTGGTTTGATTTATAGTGTCATGAGCTGATTCATCCTCTGACATATTTCCTTCGCCTAGCATGGAAGGAGACCCGTTAAGACACCTTTTCCCGTTTCTTAACTTTTTAACCATGCTATACTGCCTCAAAGCACAAGTTTCTATTACTTACCGATAATGTAAAATACACACACAGTCAGTAGAACACCACGCTTTCCAGTAATGCTATGGGTATTTTATGTTCTGCTCCCCCATCCACACAGCAGTCTCATTATCTGACTTCCCGCTTGTTGTACAAATCCACCCTGCTTTAGACTCCTTATAAATCACAAATCATACCTCCATCGATTCATCAATTCAGAGATCAAGTAAATTTCTCACCTTTGATTTCACAGTTATTTACGCGCACTCCGCACCGCGAACAGCAAACAGTACTTAATGTACTTTCTGGGTGCGCTGATGCCGGTGCTTTTATGTAGTGGCGTGCGCGCCAGGGAGGCGGAGCCAACGAGTGAGAACCTTGAAACAACAAGAAAAGGGACGTATTACGTTCTATCCAATTATTGGCTTGTAACACCCCCTAACAGCACGCTGTTGTCAACGTGCCTAACACAACACTCGTTAGCAGCTCGTACGAGCAGACCGATGTTAGCAGCTCGTATTGCAGCCTATACAATCAGTCACCTTTTTCTATTTCCGTTAGTCAGGCAGTCCAGTGTTGCTGTTTAAGACGTCCTCCTTGTGGTCAAACAGCAACGAGAATGCCCTGCTCCACGTTTCCAATGAACGTGATCAGGAAGCCGCAGCGCAGACCCCACGAAGTCCTTCTCGACAGCAAACAGTACTTAATGTACTTTCTGGGTGCGCTGATGCCGGTGCTTTTATTTAGTGGCGTGCGTGCCAGGGAGGTGGAGCCAACGAGTGAGAACCTTTTTCTATTTCCGTTAGTCAGGCAGTCCAGTGTTGCTGTTTAAGACGTCCTCCTTGTGGTCAAACAGCAACGCGGCAATGAGAATGCCCTGCTCCACGTTTCCAATGTACTTCAATGAACGTGATCAGGAAGCCGCAGCGCAGACCCCACGAAGTCCTTCTCGACAGCAAACAGTACTTAATGTACTTGCTGGGTGCCATCTGCTGATCTTGCCTATTCGTATTTGACAGCCGCACATCTTATGCCACTTAATACCCAGGTGCCTTTTCACTAAGAGCCAACAGAACTCAGAACATTCAATACCTTACTTCACTTGAGTGGCTTTCATTGAAGGAAATCCTGACTGAGCAGGGCTCAAGCTTCATGTCTGAGCTTCACAGTGAGATGGAGAATTTCCTAAAATCAAAACCCTGAAGACTATCATTTATCACCCTTAAATTCAAAATATTTATTGAAGGACTCAGTACCTGAGAAAGTGGTTCGATTAAGATGAGAAAACTTGGTCTGAACTCATTCCCTGGGCCTTATTAGCCATGAGAAACACTGCAGATGTATACTGGCTTTTCACCCTTTGAGCTGGTTTATAGGTAGTCCACCAGGGACGGCTTTAATATGCCTCATTAAGGATGGGAGATGCAGGAGGATAATGTATTAACTACTGCTCAATTTGTTCCGAGGGTTGATGAAAGAATAGCAGTTGTCCAAGACCTTGTCAGAAAACATTTAGTTAGACACTCAAGGAAAATGAGTCAACTACAACAAAAATGCCACGTTTAGGTCTTTTAAGGTAGGAGCTCAAGTCATGTTCCTCCTACATATCATCAAAAATAAACTATTGTCCCAACGGCATGGATACTGGATAGTTATGATTGGGTGACAAACTACTGAGTAAAGCAACCCGAAAGACAACAAAAAGAACCGGTGTACCATATTTTTATTTTCAGTGTCTGAAAGAACGCCACCAACTACATATTTATAACACATGCCTAGTTTTCCAACCAGAGAAATCCAGTTACCAAGAAGAAGAGGTTGGAGCTGTTTCCCCAGATGTCACATGTCCAAGAACATCTACAAAACATTATTTCCTGCATGTTTTTCAAAGCTAGAAGGTAAGGTAAATGGATTTTACCATAACATACTAACTAACACCTTTGGAAAAACTGGTATGGCTGAGAGTTTATGTACTGTAGGTGAGAAGTTTTTTAAAAACAAGTGGGAAAGACGTTGAAACTTTGATTTGAGAGGTCACGTCCTGAGTGGGCGTCTCCAATCTTGGTACTGTTATGAAGTCCGTTGCCTAGTTCCAGTGACCATCAAAGGGATGGCTCTGCAGGGTGTGCGGGTGAGGTCCCTTCTGGAGCCAGGATGGGGAGGATTCTCTGTTCACCCTCCCTTATTCCCAACACATAGCAGGAGATCATAGCAAAAGATACAATTATGAACCCCCCTCCCTGACAGAGAGCCTGAAGGCCCCTCTAAGCAGACTTAAAATCCCTGCATGAAAAAAACGTTTGATTCAGTAATAGTCCGTTTCACATGGCAGACACCTTTAATGTTTATCCTGCTGGTATCCAGTTATAATATCGAAGAAAAAAAAAGTCGAATGCAAAAATGTCGAAAGAAATGTCGAAAATAAATGTGAAGGTTTTTTTTTTTATTTGTATGTTGTTTTTGGGTTTAGCTAGTAAAAAGAAACAGGGGATTGGGGGGAACCCCCCCATTAAAAATAAAATGTACATTATTTTTTTCGACATTTTTGCAGTCGACATTTTCACTATAAACCCATCCTGCTAGTGGTAAAACATTCCATCGTAACAGAGAATTCATTCCGAATCCTCTGGAAGACACTTCCAGAACTCTGCATGCCTACACTAGACAATAGGTTGCCAATTCACTGTTTTATGACTGGGGTTACCCACGAATAACACCAACTTACCAAACTATTGTCTCCCAGCAGAACATTCCATCACCAGGAACACGAAAACAAGTTCACCATGAACCAGCCTTCTATGCACATTCCAAAGAGTTAAAGAAAATACCAAGGCTTGTAAAAGCAGCTGGTTCAGGGTGGTGTTGGGTAGTAACAGGAAAGGCAGTGTGTATTCCAAGATGTTTGACAAGCCAGACAGACTTAGGCTGGCACCCTAAGCCTAAAGTAAGTACAGGTCAGCCTGGAACAGACAGCCACTCTAGCCTTCTTGCAACTGTAGAACACTGGTGCAAACCCATTTCTGGACCCAGCCCAGGGAAAGGGAACAGCACCCTATAAAATCTAGAGACCCTAGTCCGTGTGCATTATTAGAACAGAAGGTTGGAGTTTGGCGACAAGTGGTGAGATTTGGAGAGAGCAGAAGCTAGAACAGACAAAGGTGGCCAGAGAGACGGGAGTAAATGGGGAAAAGAAGTTGGTGAAATGGTGATAAAGGTAGTGGACAGGCGGAAGCCTTGGCATCAAGAGTAAAGGAGGTAGTGACCTAAGGAAGCAAAAGTGGTAGACAGGAGTTGAGAACATCAAATGTTAAGGGGGAGATTGTAATATCCAGTGTTATCAAGATCTAGAAGGAGGCAGTGGTAACATGAGAAGGTGAAGATGATATGTAGGTTTAAGAAGGGGCAACATGGGAGAGTGGAGGCCTTAGTGAGGCAGAGGTGGTAGTATCCATAACTGAAAGTGGTAGGGAGGAGGAGGTGGGCTGGTCGAGAAGCTTGAAGGAGGTAGTACCTCTTGAACATGCTGTTAGAAGCACCACAGAAAGGACATTTTAAAAAGCAAGCAGGATGGGGACGGTCAGCACAAGGCATAGGAGGTGCAAGTAAAGGTGAAAGATATGCAAGATGGCCATAGACAGGCTCAGAAGATGGGCAAAGGAATGATTATTAGACAGGGAGAGTGTGTTAGAAGTAGAGAGGAGACAAAGGGGCGAAGTAGGAGCATCAAGGATACGACTGGCCTCAGAAAGGGGGTACTTTCCTTTCCCGCTGTAATTCTCTGAGAAGGCTCACGCCATTTTTTATGTTTAAAGGTTTTTATTAAAGTATTGAAGAGGTAGATAATACAAAAACTCTTAATCATTCTAAACAGTAAAGGTTTGATGTACCAAAACTTGTATAGTTAATTCTGAATACGTTGAATAAGCTAATTATATAATCCATAAATGTAATGTTGACAATTAATAAAATGAAACAATATAACATTAGGGGTATAGAGACAAGAAGACAGGACACTGAACAATAGGGAAGGAGGAGGTAAGGACATGGGATACAATGTATTCAGTTACATATATGCATTGAGATATTCCAAGAAAACATTCAATTTTTGTCAAATTTATGTAAACAATCAAATGTAACAGCATGACATTTTTCTATACGATGTATTGAACAAATAGAATTCCACCAAATATTAAGTGATTAATTGGTATTCTTCAAATGATAAGTAATGCTTTGAAAGGCAATATTAAGAAACAGATTAAACAAAATTGGTGAATCTATCTGTCTTATAGCTGGATTGGCAACAGCGCCAGTCATGAGTTTGGCCAAAGTTAATGCTTCTGTTAAATGAAAGATTGATTGCATACGTGACCAAACCTTGGACCAAAAAGCATGAACAAATTTACAATTATATATTAAGTGAATAAAATCTGCATTAGGTTCATAACGAGACCAACATTTATTAGAGTAACTGAACAGTTTTGGTGATGCGCATAGGAGTTAGAAAGGCCTGGTGAAGTATGAAAAGGTAAGTTTCTGTAAGGTTGGCAGCAGGAGATGTGGCCTGACAAATCTTCAAAATTTTGGTCCATTGATCGGAGGAGATCTGCAAATTCCAATCTATTTTCCATTGTCTCATAATATTGAGATTTGGAGGCTTGGAAGATGGGTATTCATTTATAACCAAATAAAGTTTGGCTGTCTTAGTGGATGAATTATTAATTAGTACATTATAAAGAGGACCGGGGGATTTTTGGTTAAAGGTAGATAATGACTGAAATTGTTTTGATTAAAGATGTGTAGAAGGGGAGGTCAGATATAGGAATATTATAACGTGAGCAGATATTCGGAAAAAAATGCACTATAGTTGAGTTGTGGACTAACTGTTTGGCGAATTTAATGCCTGGAGAGTACCATCTGTGTATAGTGGCACGATTGAGTTTGGTAGAGTTTTGGTATTTGAACCAAAGAAAGATGTCATCAGGATCAGTTTTAGAAAAAGAGTTATCAAGGAGTTTCATCCATATAATTTTAAAGAACTGTAATGAGGGAAAGAGGTGATGTTAGGCCAGGAGGAAGTAAGTGAGAAGTGAGAAATGGAGAGGGGATAAATATGACCAATTTCAACTTTTAGCCATAAGGGAGCATTATCAGGGAGGGGTTCAAACTGTTTGGATAAGACTAATTGTTTTAGGATAAAGGCTTTGTGATATAGTTAGAAGTTAGGGAATTTTACCCCTCCTAAGGATTTGAGAAGTCTTAAGACGGTGATGGGACTTTTTGATTCCAAAGAAATTAATAAGAAGGGAGTCAAGTTGTTTTATAGAAAGAGGTATGAATTATGGTGGGAATCATGGAAAGTGAGTAGAGAATAATGGGACTGATCATCATTTTAATAGTGTCCAGGCGTCCCCACCGTGAAAGAAAAAGACGACCATCTTTCGGTCATTTCTGTAACTTACTCAATAAAATAGTTAGTATTAAGGCTAACAGTAGTATGGATGTTTCTAGCTATGAGAAGCCCGATATATTTAATGTGGGAAGGTTGCCAAGATAAGCCGTATAGAGGGGTATTGGTAGGATTACAAGAATTGGTTAGAGGCATGAATTCGGATTTATCGAGACTTAATTTGTAACCAGATAACATGATAAATAATTTCTCTATTGTAAGTAAGTGGTGAATTGATAGGGTAGATTCAGAAAGAAATATTAGACTATCATCTGCATATACTGATAGCTTAATTTCAATATTATTTATAAAGATACCTTTGATGCTTTGGAGAAGAGGATCGAAGGCTAGATTAAATAGGGAGATAGGGGACATACTTGTCGAGTTCCTCTTTCTATATGAAAAGAAGAGGAAATAGAGTTATTGATGGGGATACCAGTAGTAGGTGAAGAGTAGAGAATTTTTATTAAACTGATAATGGAAGGAGGGCGGCAATGCCAAGCTAAAGAGTGGAACAGGAACGACCACAACAACCGATCAAAAGCTTTTACAGCATTCAGGGCAAGAAGGGCGAGGGGTTCATGTGAATTTTGGGAATGTATCTGAGTGTTAAACAGAAGTCTAGAGTTGGACGATGCAAAGCGACCTTTGATAAATCTGGATTGATCAGGGTGTATACGTTTGGGGAGGAGCAATTCTAATCGTTAAGCAAGTATTTTAGCTAGAATCTTAGAATCCAAATTAATGAGGGAAATGGGTCTGTAGTTTTTAATTATGGATGGATCTTTATCAGGCCTCGGAAATAGAATTAAAAGAGCTTTGCTAAATGATCCGGGGCTTTGTCCAATGTCATTAAAATAAGCATATAGTGCTAAAAGTTTAGGTGCAATGGAGTCCATAAAGGTTTTATAGAAATCAGAAGAAAATCTATTAGGGCTCTGGGCTTTATTGGATTTGAGGTCCGATATAGCTTGTTTAATTTCATCAGGGGTGATTGGATTATCATGATAAGATAGATCTTTCTGGCTAACAGGATTTTTCTTTGTATTTGATTTGGAAAAGGAATTAATTTTATCGGATTTTTGGGAGGAATCGGAGGAATATAATTTAGAGTAGAAATCAAGAAAAGCGTCATTGATGTCTTTAGGTTCAGTTCATCTGTTACCTTCGGGAATACATTTAATCAATAGCTCTTTCATGATATTGGAGTCTGGATTTGTGTAATATGATTGTTCAAGGCTTTTGATAAAAGTTAAAAGGGTATGGATGGTGTAAACACTAACAATATTGTTCTAAACACTTATCGGTGTGCAACTTTTAACATTCCAATATTTCTTCTTCTTCGGTCAGGTACACGAAACCATGAGAACTCCTTTTGTAAAAATCTAATATAGATTATATACAAATAAAAAAAAAAAAAAAAAAAAAAAAAAAGGTATGGATACAGATTGTCGTTTTTTGATAGCAACAAATTAAATTATAAAACCCCGAAGGGATGTTATGAAGGCATCCCAGTTATTATGCATGGAAGTGTGTTCGGGGTGATTATTAAAAAAAATAATCTTTGACAAACTAATTGGTTTTGTCAAAAAAAGATTGATCTTTAAGAAGATATTAATTGAATTTCCATATAGGGGAGAGATTTGAGGTGGGGGTCCATTCAATATTAGTGGAAACGTGTGAATGATCCAATATGGTTATTGGTTACTGGGCCAATTCCAGAGTTTAAGATAGATGAAGTTAAGGAAGCAGTCTCACGACTTTTGACTGACTAGTTGGAGGACTGTAGTCAGTGGCTAGTTTTGTTGTGTGATACCACGAAAACCCACAAGTAGTTAACCATGAAAAGGATGTGTTTGGGAATCCTAAAGCCCACAATAAGCTGAAAGGTTTCCGGACCCCCTATAAGCCCACAACACAGAATGGGCTACAGAATGGTGAAACCACTTTTTGGACTTTTAGAGGCCCTGGGACCACTAGGAGAACCTATCCAATGTGCCAGGCAGGTCCATCCAGGATTGGGAAAGGTAGCACTCTCCAATTGTTTCCTGAGACCATATTTCTTTTTATTTAATCAACTTTGCCCAAATTAGTCTCAATTTGAACATTGGCTTTAGCCTACTTCTTGATCCCTAGTCATGTGGTCACTGTACCTTAACCAGGTCAAACATGGCGGTTTTGTAATGATTTTAGAAAGGTGTAAAAACCCTATCTGAATGTAATGGTTATGCCATGCTGCAAATTGAGGAGTTAATTAAGAAACTGGGATCATCAATCATATTTACCACTATCCATGCTTTTTCCACATGCTACCTCTCACTGATAAAATAAGTTTCATGGACCAGCAAACTTAAATGGAATGCATGTCAATCTAGTAAGCTAAATGGTGTGATTTATGTTTTGTTTTTTGTTTGAAAAGCCTATTCTAGGGGCTCAATGTATATAACAAAAAAAACAGGTTGGAAATGTTGCTTTATGGGGAAAGGATACAGCATCAATACCCCCAGATAACATAAGCTATTGTCTGAAAGTAGACAATGAAGTGAATCAGTTAAGATAAACTTTATAGGAATGGGGGGCAGGGTTGGACTATATGGAGCAATGGTGCCCGCACAATATCAAAATCTCAGACATTTTTGGTACATACCTTTGTGAAATTACAACGACATGTGATCCTACTCTTCCGGGGGGTGGAGGGGAGTTCAGGGATGATGTTATGTTTTTCAAGTAAACAATAAAAATATGTTTAAAAAAAAAAGATAAACTTTATAGGGAAATGAAATGTTGCAGGTGCTCCCCGGTATGGCAGGATTTAAAAACTGGGAGGCAAAATGTATTAAAGATTGGAAGAGGTCATACAAAAAGGGAAAGTAGGGGAATTCCAGGCCTTGCATAGGAAGTTTGAGATCGAAGCCAGAGAATGTTATAAATATTTTCAGCTGCAGCACAGTTTGGGCACATAATGCAAATCCCTCAGTCATCCCCAATTTAACTAAATGTGTTTGATCAGGCAATTAACTCCAAACAGATCTGTAACCTGTATAAGGCTTTACAATCCCATGCAGAAGCAACACTGAAAAGGCTTGGAAATAGATGGCTCAGAATGTAGGAGTCTCTTTCCGAAGAGGACTGGAGGGAATCTTTGCAGCACCTAATGCAAGTAGCTATCAGTGCAAGATAGTGTCTGGCTCAATGTAAGTATTTACATCAGGTATACTACTTTGAAGAAATGTTTTTTAATATGGGGAAGTGAAGAGATTAATACTGTTCTAAATGTGGAAAGGAGTACTTTTTTAATCACACAATCTGCGATTAAAAGGTATTCTTCAATTCTCATGAAGAGCAGAACTTGGAGCCTGCAACAGAGTTCCTTGAATTGGCACCTAAAAGTGTTTTCAATCCTCCCATACAAAATCACATACTTCCAGGACCTTTTTCTCAAAGGTTGTAAGACCTGAAGAAACTATCTTATACTCAAAGAAAACACAGTAATTTTTCTAAAAATGAAAGTCTGATTCTAAAAAGACTATTGGATAATCAAGAGATTTTCTTTAAACCTGCAGACAAAGGGGGAGCCCTGGTCCTTATGGACAAGAGTGATTATATAGATGAGGTTAACAGACAACTGAATGTTAAAGAGACCTATAGAAAAATCAACTTTGACCCGACAGAAAAAGTACGGACCCTAATCACAGGGATACTAGATGAAGCAATGGAGAGAGAAGTTATCAGTGAAAAAACATAACTTTCTCATGAAGGACCATCCGATTATGCCGGTCTTCTATTGTTAGGGAGAATTCTCTCTTTAGGCTATATTTCCTAACCTAGTGAGTCCCCCAGCAGCTTTGCTGGATTTCTGGAGTTTGTTTTTTTCCTCCTGCCAAGAGTGAGACTCTTTTTCTCCCACTCTTGGACATGATTTATGGTATTCCTTTGGCTGGTAATGTGTTTTATGGGCTATGGGGTCCTTTACTCCATAGGGTCTCATGTGTTTTTCCTATGTGTGTTACACAGCGACCTCCGTGTAGTAACACAGGGGTGTCATAGTGACACCCCACCATAGACTCCATACCCTGGGACTGACTACTGTCTCCCAGGGCATGTAAAGTCACCATTGGCTTTACTAGTCCCAAATTATTAACAGAAACCAGTACAAACCATCATATTGTGGACGTACTGGTCGGGGCAATTCGATTGCCCTGGGGTCTGTTAGTCAAGGGGGCACGTCTCCGTCCCCCCTGATCGAGTTTTGGCTGGTGGCAGTGGAAACTACTTTTTATATTCGACCGTGAATATTTTCCTATGGGATTTTCCCATTGTTCGAGGCTATCAACTTTAATTATTTAATTCTCATAGCCTCGAACATACCGCTGGTTTATTTAATTAATATTAATTCTCCGGTTGGTATTTTTTGCCAAGATTCGATTCTAAAATGGTGTTTGTGTTCTCTTCTGTGACTCCAACCCACGTCGAGCCCTTTGTTCCACTTTTTGGCGGGCTTCTCCACAGAAGCCTCCAAAAGTGGTGCCACTCTGTCTGGGTACCACAGGGGGTGTGGGAGGGGGTTTAGGCACCCTGGACTGAGTTACCTTGGTAACTCAGGTCGCACTCTTGTGTGATTGGCCCAAGTGGTGAGCCGGCGACAGAGAAGATCTCCCGGCTGGAGAGGCTTCTTCCCCTGACTGGTGGGCACAACCAGTTTACCTTTCTTTCTTCACACCCCAGCCCGGTTTGTGGTCGAACTGCCCGTGCCAAGCACCCCGGCAGCCGGATAGCCACTCACCACTGAACCGCGAATCACCGGACCGCTCCTTGTACCTGAGAAACTCCGCGGCTGGTTTCTTCCCTGGCAGTGCAACAGACTCCTGTCTTCTTCCACGGCGAGATCCTCTCTTCCCCCGGACGAAGCACCGACTTGCACCCGCTGCCAGAAACAACTGCCCCGCTGGAGCGTTCTCACCACTTTAAGGTACCGTGTCCGCCAGGCCTCCCTTTCTAAAGATTGCTACAAGGTAATAATAACCCCTTAACCTTCTGGACTGGGCTGGCCGCCTTGACCCTCTAACTGGTCCCTTTCTTTGGTCCAACTCCTTTTTTGAACCTTTACAAGACTTTTGTGCACTGCAACCGTGTGACCTTGGACACATTTCGTTTGGATCCTCAAAGTGGATCCGGCCTCTTGAACTCTAACTTCACGGTTTTACTTTGCCTTCCTCTCTTGTTATGTTCTGATAAAAGTGTTGGGATCTGTTTCAACTTGTTCTCTGCTCTTCTCTCCCTTTTTAAAACGAACTATTATAGTGCCATCTACGTTAAGCGCTCACCGCTGTCTGACAATAAGTGGGGCTTTACTTAGGACTTGTCTAATATTCTTTTAAGGGAGTGTATATCTTTTAGTGACCGTGTTTTTGAATTGCTTACTATTAGTGCCTGTGTGTTTTTCTAGATGTGGTTTTAAATAAATAACGATCTCTTTTACACCAAGCCCTGGTCAGTGTTTACTTGTTCTACTTTGTTCTCTTGACCTATTGTGAATACTCTGTATACTGCCTAACTCTTCTTGAGGGAAGTCTGACTGCTCAGCCACCGCTACCAAGTGAATCTGTGTGGTACAGACTGCTACCAAGTGGGTTTACTGCCAAACACCTGTAGTCCTAAATCTTTTGCAGTGGTCCCAGAGGGAACTGCACAGGTTTCTGTCTAACATCTATATATTACCAAAAGTGCACAAAAGCCTAGAGAAACCATCTGGGAGACCTATCATTGCAGCCACAGAGAGCATCTTGGAACCGCTAGCAAAATACCTTGACAAAGTCCTACAACCTTTGATACAGAACAGTCCCACTTATGTGAAGGACACAACTCACTTCCTCACACTTTTGAAAGATACTCAGTTTGTAAAAGGCCGAGATATACTATTTACAATGGACGTCACCTTGTTGTATATGAATATCATACACGAGGATGGCCTGGAAGCAGTGGAATGGCTACTGTTAAATTCAGAAACATGTCTAGGAGATAGGCTCTTCACACTAACACTATTAAAATTGGTATTAACCAACTATTTCTTTAAATTTAAAGACAAACACTACCTACAAATATCAGGAACTAGCATGGGGGCAGCCATGGCCCCTTGCTATGCAAATATATTCATGCTATATCTTGAGACGGAACATGTACTTAATTGTCCTTGATGGCTTAGACATCTGTCAATATTTGTCTGTTACATCGACGATGTATTTGGAATCTGGACAGGTCCACCAGATGAATTCGAGGAATTCTTTTCTATGATGAACAATATGAACAGACGGATCAAATTCACCACTCAAACTAGTGACACAAAGATCAACTTTCTGGACGTACAGATTTATTGGGAGAGAGACCATCTGAATACAAGAATTTTTACAAAAACAACGGATAGAAATAGCCTACTGCAAGCAACAAGTTTTCACCCCCAACGGACACTAGATGGTGTACCCTATAGTCAATTTTTCAGATACAGGAGGAATATCTCAGATACAGGAGAGTACAAACGACAATCTAAAACTCTAGAAGCAAAATTTACTGAAAGAGGGTATAAACAAAGCACCATCAGCGGACTAGCAACCAAAGTGGAGACCATACAAAGAGAAAGTTTATTTGAAACCAAAAACAAAAAAACTGAAGGACAGTTAGTCTATGTAACTACGTACTCCCTACAAAGCAAGAAAATTTAAAGCATTATTAAGAAAAACTGGCCTATGCTTCAATTAGACCCGCAGCTACAAGATCTCTTCCCAGAAAACCCGATTTTTGCTTACAGAAACAGTAAATCCATACGTAATAGCCTGATAAAAGCTGAGATGATAGAGGTTCCAAAAACTAAGATACAGCACCGAGGTACTCAACCATGCCATAATTGTTAACATTGCAGTGCAGTGATTACAGGCACATATATTTCTTATCCATACTCAGGGAAAAGAATTGAACTTCAACACTCATGTACATGTGATGCCACCAATGTAGTATACGCTTTAAAATGCCCATGTGGACTTTATTATGTAGGCATTACTACTCGTAAAGTCAAAACCAGATGGACAGAACACAAATCCAACATTAGAACTCAGAACACCAAATCACCTGTGGCAGCACACTTCAAAGAACAGAAACACACCATTGCACAACTGAAGTGTGTGATTTTATAACAAGTTAAAATAGCCTCCAGAGGCGGTAATTTACGGAAAAGACTGCTACAACGAGAAATCTTTTGGGTTGATAGGTTGGACACATTGCACCCAAAAGGAATGAATTGTGATTTTGACTTAATGTGTTTTGTCTAAACTGGATTTTATTACCCAATGCCTTTGAACAAACAGACTGTGAGTGGAACCTCCAACAGATGGCTTATACCATCCACAAGACTGATGATACCCATTTGAGTACATGATATGCTTTATGTAACATACTGCCACCCCACAGATATCCATTTGAATATATGATATGATTTCTGTATAATAGTGCTACCTCACGGATATGGTTCCCACGATCGAACAATAGAATATATGTTTTGAGCATCTCCATCCACACCCTCGAGTGTGAATTGTAAAGGAGCAATGTTTGAAAGATGCATACTGGAAATGTACTTGTTACGACCCGGGTGCACCGGAGGAACGAGGGGATATTTCCCAGCGTTCCGACCGCACAGCACTTTGGGTAACATAATCACTTTGTTTACCGTTACTGCACTCACCTAGAAAGACGGTAGGATCGATTCATGTATCTGAGATCCTAAAGCGACCCCCCAGTAATCATTAGATACACCCATTAAAGTGCAGGTTGTGATGCACACAACACTGCTCGAGAATTAAAATAAACAGTTTCCATGACTACATAGACTCATCCTATGTGCCCACACCAAGATGGCGGGCGCCATATTAAGATACACGCATGCGCACGGTCACCATAGTTACGAGAATACACTCTCGATGGCAGCTGCTATAGACTCTCGGTGAGACGAGCAGAGCACAACGAGAAAGGTAAATGAAATTGCAACAATATATCATTGCAACTTTTTTGTACACCCACAGATACTCCCTCAGCCTACTTACAAACACATAGATACTTTCAGATGTGACGAGCGTTAAGGGAATTCAAGAAATCGATATACTCCTGAGCACATAGAAGTGTTCGTGTCCCAGCGTAAAACACACTCGAAAATAGGGCTCAATGCGAATTTCCGCACGAGCACACACATAAGGCATTATGCGACATCTAAGCCTGAAGCACAGCATACTGAAATTAGTTTTATTTTTACAGCATCTGGTAACATTTTCTGTGGGCGATTGACCAGATATCCTCCAACACCATACTCACCTTGGAGAAAACACACTCGCCCTTGCGGTGAGTATTACTCTCCTAATTTATTGACCCTAATAAATGAAATTTACGATTTACATTGAACGGATGCAATCCGAAAAGCTACTTAACTGACAATTAGCAACCTAATAAGATTACTTTTACTGCAGTAGACGAGACATTGTTGAACTACTACAATTAAGCCCATTTCTGTCTTTACCCACAGAATGGACATTACCTTTTGGAACAGATAACTTGAAGGCCCTGAAGATTAACTTCTTTAAGTTCGAAATGCGCTGGCACTAATCACAAAAACATCATCCCAAGTATCCTCTGGACCTTGAAAAAACTAAAAAGGACTATTTTGTATATTTTATGAACTATGCACAAGCCTACTTAGAACCCCATGAAGATAATGGGGAATGGACAGATTGTGAATCACTAGAGACAACCTGAGAATTTTATGTTTAAACTGAATTATTGCCTTTACTTTGAACATTGAATCTTTTGTACTGTTTGAAGCTAAGACTGCTTTTGAAGTTAAAAAGGACATGCTATGAATGCCTGTGATTAACTGGATTAAATTTGTACACTATCTGATTTTCTTTGTAACATATATTTATGACTTCTGAGACACATTGTTATAGAGACAGTAAAGTACTTGCTTTAAATGAACACATTTTGATAGAAATTGTTTCCATTTAAACACCACAAACCGTGTATCAAGCAACAACATTTGACTATTAGAAGTGGTTATTATTCGACCAGGAAAGGACACAAGAAGGGCATTGACCCTATAGGAGTGCAGGAAAGTTTCGCCCCTTTGCAAATAAGGGGTAATCCTTCAAAACTTTTAAATCCAGGACTGGGAAAAAAAGCCAAGAGAACAGTCTCAAATAAGTGTGTGGAATCCCCTTAAATCCAGAACTAAAAACAGAGGAAAGCCTATGCTACTACCTGCAACTGGCAGCATATACCAAGAAGCTCCTGATGTCAAGAAACTATGTCGTGGAGACTCAGTTTCCCCAATCATTGTGCGCTATACCAAGAAATCTTGAGACTCGAACTGTGATGGAACAAACCACAATTTTCGAGTTAAATGCAGAGATGCCTTTATTGTGTGTGGCGAGCCTCTTTGTGGGGCCCACACACCTTTCTGACAGACCATATTTCTGACCTGCACCCATCAACATCATAGGTTTCACATCTGCCTCTCCTGCTATCCCACTGACAATCTCGTACAAAACCATGCAATATGAGACCAACACATTTGGCAAAGGGACACTATACAAGAACAAAACATTACTTTACACTTATTTAAAATCTGCATTTTCAGCACATTTTCTCAAATGCATTGGCCAATAAACCCACATCACTGCCCCCCCCCCTGCCCACGAGAAATCATGATGCCAGGCAAGAATGAACATGAGACTGCAGTACGAATAAGAGTCACCAAGCAGACATCAGTAATTGTGATAGACAAGGGATAAGCGCTATTGATCTCTGGAGAGGTTACATTATTAGGATTTGTATCGTGCACCGCTGTCATTTGCATGGCCTTCAGGTGCTCTGGTGGATCTGGAAGAAAGTCGGTGTGCTTGGTTAGTTGGGAGGAGAGGGAAAGGCTAGATCATAGTGCTTTGTGTTGCGGTTGCAGATAGGAAGTGCCCTGAGATATGTGTGCTTGTAAGTTTCCTAGGTGTGAAGTGTAGGAGGTATCAAAGGTTTTGTGTCAAGAGAGGCAGCTTTGTGCCTGTAGTGTGGTTGTGAGTTGTACAGGGACTGCCTATGTCAATAGTTAGTAAGTGCTGAACAGAACAGTACAAATTCATGAATAAAAATACAAAATGAGAGGGGTCAAAAAGGCGTCAGCCAGGGAACAAGATAGATAATGCAAGCGTGACCTGGAGCTCGGAACTGGGAGAACGGATGAAGGGAAATCGTTGGGGGGGATACACAAAGCAGGAGAAGGGGAGAAATCACCATTCAAATGGGTAACTCACAATGTTAGGGGTCTTAACTCCCCGCTGAAGAGGAAAAAGCTTGAGCTATTCACGAAAAGGGGAAGACCAGACTTTCTGGGGCAACAAGAAACACATTTACTCCATAAAGACCAGAGCCGACTCAAGCTACGGAGGTTAGGCCAAGTACTCCAGGCATTGGGGATAACAAAATCGAGAGGGGTGGCCCTGGCTATCAGGAATACAGTCAACTTCAGGGTCGAAGAGACAATAAAGGGCAAAAATTGCAGATATGTAATAGTAAGAGGCAAAACAGGAGATGAGACATATACGATAGGGGTTATTAACGCACCCAATTCAGGACAAGAAACTTTCCGGCGGGGCATTTTAGGAAAACTAGAAGAGCACGCAAGGGGCCAAATAATCATAATGGATGACCTAAACATAGCCTGGGATAGGGCCAGAGACAGATCAGAGGGGAATAAAAGCACGGGAGGGGGAGCAGTGGCCTCGACAGAGCTGAGGGAAAGAATGTCAAGTATGGGTCTAAGAGACGTCTGGAGGGAACGCGGAGGGATATACCTTCCTCTCAAAAGTCCACGGGACGCAGTCTAGAATAGACTACATATGGGTCTCAGCGAACTTGGTGGGAAGGGTCAAGGAAATAGAGGTAGGCCCTAAGGGAATAGCAGACCACAAAATAATATCAATGCAACTGGAGCTGGGAAACAGGAGGAGGGGGATATGGGGATGGAAATACCCGGAGTACTTGATGAGGGATCCCATAATACGAGAGGAAATGGAGGGAAAGATGAGAGAATTCTTCGAGAATAACAAAAGGGGGGATACGGAAGAAGATACAAGGTGGGATGCATTTAAAGCCACGATGAGGGGGGAAATCATAGCAGCCAAAGCACAAAGACACAAACAGCTGCTGGCCCTGGAGACACAGCTGGAGGTAGAGGTAGAGGGGGCAAGGAGGTGGCTGAGACTCCCAACAGAAACAACCAAAGGGAATACAGAAGGGCGGTAGGCCAATTGGGGGTCTTATGAACCAAAAAAGCAGAGGGGGCTCTACTCGATGTGAGACAAAAATACTACGCTAAAGCGAACAAGGCCAATGCCTTACTGGCGCGTCTCCTTCGGGGGGCGATGTCGAGAAATACAATCACGGCTTTAAAAACAGAATCAGGTGAAAGGGTCACACGAATAGAAGACATTCAGGAAACCATGGCCAAATTCTATGAAACATGCACATCACAGAACCCCCACGCCCAAGTACAGGAGGAGTTTCTGGAAAAGATAAGGCTACACGAAATGAGTAGGGAAGCTCAGAAGGATTTACACCAAAAGATAACTGAGGACGAGGTGAGGTGGGTCATTGGAAAACTGCCCACGGGCAAGGCCCCAGGCCCATACGGGTACTTGGCATCTTTCTACAAATCCTTTGCTGGGTTGCTGGTACCGCAACTGACCCACCTCTTCAATTCTTTCAAAGATAAAGGACAAATAGACCCATCCATGAAAGAATCCAAAATCTCCCTGATCCCGAAACCCGGAAAGGACCCTTTGGAAAGATCATGCTATAGACCAATAGCCCTCATTAATGTTGATGCTAAGATTTACATGAAAATTCTAGCTAATAGTCTACAGGGGCTTCTTCCGGACCTGATACATCAGGATCAGGCGGGTTTTATTAAAGGAAGGCAAACGGCAGATAACATAAGGAGGGTGGCGCACCTACTGGAAAAAGTGAAAAAAACGGTCACACCAGGAGCCCTACTATCTTTAGACGCCGAAAAAGCGTTCGACCGGGTGGAGTGGTCATTTCTTTTTTAAGGCCATGGAAAAGATGGGGCTCGGAAGCACATATTTGCAAATGGTCAAGGCAAACTATGGGGGTCCCCAAGCGCGGGTGGTAGTGAACGTTATGACATTGCGACCGTTCAAATTACAAAGAGGTACAAAACAGGGCTGCCCCCTATCGCCATTACTATACGCAATTTACTTAGAACCACTACTTCAAGTTATACAAGAGTCAGATGGAATCCAGGCAATCCCATTTGGGGGCAGGCAGCATAAAGTTGCAGCCTTTGCCGATGACATGCTGCTTACCCTGACCAACCCCTCCGAATCAAGCAGGTAGAGTAGAATACTACTGGAAGAATTTGGGGAGGCATCAGGGCTTTGCATTAACATGAGCAAATTTGAGTTAATGGACCTGACATTGGGGAAAGAGGAGAGAGAACTAAAAAGAAAAACGCTATTTGCGTGGCGACCAGGGTGGTATGCGGCAAACTACCCCCCGCCCCTCATGAGAAGTATAAAGAAGGACCTCCACAGGTGGCGGAATCTCCGGATCTCCTGGCTTGGGAGGCTGGCGGCAATGAAAATGGTCACACTGCAGTGGATACTCTATCTATTCCAGGCTGTTCCCCAAGTAGTTCTGGCAAGCTTCTTCAGGGAGCTTCAAGTCATAACAAATGAGTTCATATGGTAGGGAAAAAGACCAAGGGTAAGTAGGCAGCAACTCTGAGGAAAGAAGGGGGACTAGCCCTACCTAATTTCCGACAATATTATGAGGCAACCCAGCTAAGGGTAATTAGGGAATGGCTCCATGAGGAGGAAGAAAAACCTTGGGTAAAAATGGACAGGGCAGCTACAAAGCACGACTTGAGGGAGGTCTTGTGGTTTCCTAAGCAACACCGACCAAAACATATATATGAGAGCTCTATCACCAAATTAGTTGCGGACAACTAGGATAGGATGGTAAAACAAAAGGAAATCACAACTTTCCCATCCCCCTTCACACCCATATTTAACAACAAAGAACGTACTCCTGGAGAGGGGTGCATTCAGGAATTGGCAGGATGGGGGCTGTCAGAGGATGCGAGATAGGTTTATAAGGGGGTAAATCAGCACCTTCATAGACTGTAAAAGGCACTTTGCCACTGCCTCCTACACCCCATGAACAAGGAAGCGGCCACCAGATTACTGACCCCTTTCGAGAAATTCTTAATGACAAATGATGGCTCTAGAGGGCTAATTTCACAACTGTACAAGATATTAGACGAAGCTACCCAAAAGGCCACAATGGGCCTACATGGGAAAATGGGAATGAATACTGGGCAGGGATATAGAGAAGAGGGAATGGGAGAAACTATGGAGGGAAATCCCCAAATTAGCGAGAGCCTCACAAACTCAGGAAGCTTGGTACAAAATAGTCTACGGGTGGCACTACACTCTGGCTCGCCTACACAGAATATACCCAGAGACAACAGGGGTCTGTTGGAGAGGTTGTGGGAAAGAGGGCATAGCGGAACATATTTGGTGGAGGTGCCCAAAAATTGAGCCATTTTGGAAGGAAATCCAGCAAGCGCAGGAACAGGCATTTGGAACAGGGGGAAGCAGGACTCCGGAATGGACTCTATTGGGCCTTAGAACAGAGGAAGCGGTAGGGGAACCAGAGAAAGAGCGCAGGTGATGCTCACTATAGCAGGAATGACAATTATAGCTCAGAGGTGGAAACGTTCAAACATACCGACATTCCAGGACTGGTTGCGTAAAGTGTGGGAGATGGTTGCAATGGAATGGGCCACATACGCGATGAACAATTCAATGCAGAACTTCGCAAGTGAGTGGGGGGATATCCTAACCTTTCTCAGGGACGACTACAGGATCGGGTGGCGTCCGCAACGCCTTAGCCTTTTAGTCCTACAATGATCCTATGGAGATACAATGAGGTTACATGGTTAAATGTTAAAGGTATTTGTACCGTGCACCGTCACCATCGGAATTGGTCCCCAGGCACTCTGGCGGATCTGTAAATGATTAGGGGGGGAATTGGTTAGTAGGGTGTAGTGAGAGGAGTGTTGTTCTGTTGGCAGCTTCAACTCGGTGTACACCGGGTGCTGAGCTTTGGTGCGGGTATTGGATCGGTGTCAGTCCGCGTGTGCTGTTGCTCCGGCTTATGTGTTGTTGCAGTGTTGTGAAGTGCGTGCGGCTTGTTGTGCGAGAGATGGTTGTGGGAGTTTTTTGAGTGAAATAAGTATGCAGAGTTTGAGCTTATATTGGTTAGTGGGTTAGATGACCTTTAGCATGCTAGCATTCACAGTTTTGTCTAAGTGTGGCACTTGCCGGCCCTCACAATCTCATCCGGACATGGTACAGGCCAGCGCCCAGAACTCCATTCAGGCATGGGCATGCCAACACCCACAGTCCCATCTAGATGCGGCGCAGGCCAGTGTCCAGAAATCTGTCTAGGTGTGGGCATGCTAACACTCACAACATAATCCGGGCGCTATGCAGGCCGGTGCTCACAACTCCAAGTGTGGCACATGCCAACATTCAAGTTTGATCTAGGCACGGGCATGCTATCCTTCAATCAATCCTATCCAGACGCGACGCAGGTCAATGTCCACAACTCTAAGTGTGGCCTGTGCTAGTCTTCAGGTCTCGCGTGGGTAAGGGCATGCCAACATTCAAGGTCCCATCCAGATGCGACGCAGGCCAACATTCACAACTCCCTCCAAGCGTGGACATGCCAACATTCACAATTCCAACCAAGTGCGGGAATGCCAACGTTCAAGGTCCCATCCACATGCGACGCAGGCCAACATCCACAGTTCCGTCCATGTGTGGCCATGCCAACGCTCACAATTCTATCTAAATGCGTCTGCCGGTCTGGGTATGGTCCGTCCGGTACGTAGGAGTGGGTGAGTCACTTGAGGGCTTTCATCTGGGTCCAAGTATGTGATCAGTCTCTGGAGCCTTCCTTTTGTGGCTATTTTCCATAATATCTTATGCTCTGTCGAATGGTTGGTTCTTTGGTTTGAGTGTTTTTCCAATTTGAGAGTGGCTGAGGTTGGAGTTATTTTCATCGTTGTTGTAATGTCTGCGCATTCTAGTGCGTTTCCGTTGTGGTTACGCTGTGAAGAGCCATGATTTGAGGAGTTTCCTGAATCCTAGGTGGTTTGTTGTGTTCCGTATATTCTTAGGTAGGTCGTTCCAGGTTTTGGGTGCCTAGTGAGAGAAAGAGGATCCTCCGAGTTTTTTTCTGTTGTATGGTTTTGGTTCCAGGTGTATGTCAGTGCTTGATCTTAGTGTTCTTGTCGGTTGATGTAGGCATAGTTTGTCGCTTAGGAATTCTGCACCTTGTTTGTGTATTGCTCTGTGCGTGATGCACATGGACTTGAACTTTATTTGCTGTTTTAGTGGTAGCCAGTGTAGTATTTTTAGTGCGGGTGTGATGGTACGAGGATAAACCTGAGGCGGCACCGAGGGAGAGGGTGAGGAAAGGGGGGGGATATGGGGGATGTTTTGATTGTTGCAAAATTTAATAAAAAGAAATTTTTAAAAAAAATACAAAATTAAGTAAAATTACGAAATAGTATTAAGAGGGAGCAGAAAGAAGGCAAGTCCAGTGAGGGAAACAGGCAGGGTGGAAGAAGAGCAAATTAAAAGAGGGAGGGAATTCCAATACTTAAGACCAAGGAGAGCAAAAGAACAAAAACAGTAAGGGACACAGGTAGGCTGAGACACTGCAAGAAGAAACACAGACGGAACGGGGTGGGGAATAGAAAGAAACGAGAGGATAAATGGAAAGAAACGAGGATAGATAGGGTGGGAAGAGATGTGTAAACACTAAATAGGAAGGTATGAAAAACAAAAGGCGAGATTCAAAAGAAAGTCAGGGGAGAGCTCAGGAAATGGTAGCGTGAAGTGGGGAGAGCTGATAACCAGGAAAAACAAACAACAGGAAAAGCAGTAGAACAGACGCGAGAGCATGAAGGCAGAAACAAGGGTTTTGGGTAGCAGACAAAGAATGACGAATCTTACAGATACTAAATAAATGAAACCACCAGGCAGGTGCAGTGATAGTGGTAGTAATGTAGTGCAGAAAGAGTAGAATGAGTTTAAAAAGAAAGCGATAGGGCGGTAATTAGAGGGGAGAGATGGATCTAGAGAGGGTTTCTTCAGAATAGGATGTATAATGGCATGCTTAAAGATAGAAAGGAGGGTAGAAGAGAAGAGTTAATAAAAGAAGGAAGATGTTGAATAGATGGATAGACAGGGAATAAGAGGTGTACATTTGGGATGCTTGAAGTCTGGGGAGAGTGCTTTTTTAAAGTTGTGTGCAAGTGGTTGGTTTGCATTTGTGTGTGGCGAGCAAGGTGGAGAGAAATTGAGTGGAAAGTTCTTAGGGTTTACGTAGGGCTTTCAAATTATTGGTCTTGCTGTCAGTTGCGTTCTGGTGATAGGTGTACAACTTTAATGGTTGATGAATAAAAATCTCTTGTGTATAATAGTTATAATAATGACCATAGGGAAGGGCTTACAGTACTGATGAGCAGGCTGAGTATTTGCTCTATTGATCAATTGGCAGAGACTAGCAATAATGGAGGAAAAGGGAGTGTTTTTGTACGATTGATCTTATAGGTTCATTTGCAATAAAGGAGCAGCATGGTGGATTAGCAATAATGATCTCAGGCAGCATTAGTAATAATTATAAATCATTAAATGTGTACATTCGCCACCATGTATATATCCACAAGCCACAAGGAATTCCCACCAATCTTCCCCCCCCTATGCTCTGATTTGGTTGAGTTTAAGTTTCTCTGGGGTCATTCAAGACTCTGTGTGTGTGCGGCATGGGCAAACATCTGGTGTGTCCAATGTAGGGTCATATGTGAGTTTGTAAATTATTTTGGTGTTGTCTTTATAGCTGTAGTGCGTCAGGCCTGAGTTGCTGGCACGTTCCAGAAGCATGATCAGGTTTCTGTTGTAGCGTGGGGTGGCATGAACGGTTTCACTTTCCTGCTTAAGGAGATTCCAAGGTCGTATAGTCTTTTCAGGAGGATCTCGTGACTGATAGTGTTGAAAGCAGCCGCCATGCCCAGTGGGGAGAATGCACGAGAAGCAGTTCCTATTACAGAGCATTAACATTAGATATAATACAAAACCACGGTAATAATACCCCCCAGAGAGAAAAATCCCCTCAAAGGGGTTAAAATACACCATGGGACACAAATTCAAAGACTATAATTCACAGATTCCAATCCTGTAAGCGTCATAGTCGCAGACATTTGCTCCAAGACATAAAGAGCAACTCTACAAGCACAGCAGTTTACCACACAGATCACTAATACATTATAACTTCGAAAGAAAAACTGCGAGAAACAAAACAACTATTTTTTTTTACGAATTTCAACACTTCATTAAAAAAAACTGCAGAGCGAAGAACCACCCTCTCCCCCACCACAGCCTCCCACTACACCCTCACCTTAATTGCCCTAACCCCCCCCCCACCCCCCAACCCTCCACACCCCTCTATTTCTTCGATGAACTGTTTGAATTCGTAAAAAAAAGAAGACGTCGGTTTTCTGACTCACAGCATTTTGTCTACGATATTTTGGTACAATACCGTTAATAAACTAGGAACTGCCACCCGTTGTTAGCTCACTTGTTCCCCTCCCTCAAATATCATTAGGCCTAGCCTGCTTGAAGACAGGACACACGTTCACTCTATGGAAATTCGTGCAAGTTGCAGTAGACCACAGCCAAGAGTTTTTTCTTTTCTTCCTTCGAAAGAGTGGATCCCGTGCCTCGGGATAAGGCAACAGAAGCCACAGACAATAATGTACACTTCATCTTAGATTTCAAAGTAAGCAACCACTGCAGAGGAAGTAGGGGGTACATTCTATTTATTCCGCAAGCCCCCCCCCCCCCCCGACTCCTTTTAAGACAATACCAGGCAATATATAAAACACCCTCTGTCACCTGATGCCTTTCAGCACTATTTGTCCAGTGTTCCTGCTCTTCTTTTACAGAACTACCTGGACAAGAATGCATTGCACTAGTAGCAGAACCACCCAACAAGCAGATTATTCAAAACACTAGAAATACCACGAACAGTGAACCAGTACTACAACCAAACAGTGTCCAGCACCCCAGAAAAGAAATTACAGCGGCAACAGGAAAATGGGCCACAAGCAAGAAAAGCCTCAGAGACAGAAAGCCAAGCCATGTCAGGAAAGGGCAGGGGATTTGAAGCTGCTCACCTGTGTAGCCCAGTCCCGGTGGGAAAGGCAGCAACATATTGGTTATTTGTCAGGTGTGTTGGAGACAATAGAGAGAGGGTAAAAGGCAGGAGACGCACATTATATAAGGGGAGTGATTGGAGATGGTGCGCGACACCAGTCGAAGGACAAAAGTGGTGCTGAGTTTGTGTGCACGTGAGGTATTGGTTGAGAGAAAGAGTGGTGCCCTTTGTGAAAGTCTGAAGCTGTGAATGGGAGAATAAATGGAAAAAGGAGTGTTAGAGGCAGGAGAGTGAGAGTAGCAGAAGGTTGAGTGTATTATGGAGCAAGCAGGAGTGCAGACCGACATGGGGAGCCATGAGGGGGGCATTGCAGTAGGGTAGGACAGGGAGCGGGGAAATAGTAAGATCGATGGAATGGAGAGAAAGGAAGAAAGAAAACTAGCCTGCAGTGATACAGCTCTTTTTCAATTCGGCACAGATTTGGGCATCTGACTAACGCAGACTGCCCACCCCAGCCGTATTTACCGACAGCTGGACAAGCACAAGACCACCGCCATGGCGTCAACTTACTTGCACATGGATGACGCTCTTCTTACTTAACCAAGTCCAACTACGACTTGATGTCCTGAAGAGAGTTTGGTACTACCTTGCAGCACTGCCTCATTTCATCCAGCCACTGCCCTTTGTAACCTACCGAACCAGAAACACCAACCTATGTGTCGACAATGTTAAATGTATTGTGAATGTAAACAATACATAGAATATCTGGTCACTACTGTATGATTACTAACTCACCGATATGCAACCTGTAAATGTATTTCAAGTATGCATACACTATGTGCCACGGCACATAAAGAATTGTGTAAACATGTCTTCCTGTTAAAATAAACCTTCCTGTTTATTATACTCCACGGTGATCCTTTTTCACTAGCTAGTACTTTCCTAGCTCCACTGCAAGGAATATTGCGACCCCCTGTCACGCCTTAGGGCTGGGTAGCCGTTGACTCTACTTCCTCTCTACCTATGGAGAGAAAGGAGCAAGTGTGAAGAATAACCAGGGTGTCCAATAGGAACCAAAACCCACACAATTTCGCAAAACCCTGGGGGATAGGTAGAACCCCAGGAGATCAGGCCTCCGCGTTTAGGCCTTTACTAATTGTGAGCCAGTGTTTGGACAGTAGGGGCTACCGAACCATAGTGGAAATCCTCCAATTAAATGGGGACTCCTAGGCTGGGGGCTGGATGACCAATGGGAGACATGAGAAAAGTGTGGGGGTGGTACAGGACCAGCCTGTAGAACCTCACTATCATCCAAGTAGAACTAAGGTTTTAAAAACACATTGAACCATTGTGGAGTTCCCAGAGATTCTTTAAGCCATCTGTGACCAGAGCGGCCACTTTTCTCGGGAAGGTGTGCAGCTTATTTGGAGAATAGGCCTGATGTAGGCATTTAAAATGGATCAAGATGTATTGGTATACAGTGAAAATGTTGAATGATTTTATATCAAAACCTGTTTCATTAAAACATTTTTAATGAATAACACGTATCGAATTGTTTTTATGTATAATTATTTAATCTTGAAAACTTGTAACACTTATTTAATATTTCTTTAACAATTAAATAGAATTAACATTTTAACTAATAATGTAACTTTTTTTTAAAGTATAAATATATGTTTCATTTAGTGCAATATCTTTTTTGTCCAGTAGGTGTTACTCTTTCATCCATTATTTACAATTGGATGCTTCGAATACATAGCAGACATTTAGAATTTGGAGTGGATGGAGTGTTTCTTTGGGGTTCCCTTTTTTCACTTTTTGCCTGTTTTTTTGGGTATTTTTTTCAACTATTTCAACTTTTTCCATGGATGACTTGGACTGTTTTTGGAGTTTTTTTCCAGGTTTTTGTGTGGATTTCATGGAACTTGCCTGGGATCGGTTTTTGATTTTTCAGTGGAATTCCTGGAACGTGTATTGGATCTGTATTTTTTTTTTTTTTTTTTTACCTTTCTGTACTTTTTTGGGGTGTTTTCTGACTTTGGATTAATGGTTTTTTCGTTCTTTTTGAATGGATGCAGAATTTTCTTTGTGTGAATTTGTTTTTTTAAGTTGGCGTTTGCAGTGTTAAGTGAAAATTGTGATTATTAACATTCTGTTAAAATCAATACTGTTCAGATAGGCAATTTGTTCCCGTTTTTCGAATGCCAGCACACAGTCCTTAAGTCGTTGTTGGTTGTCGTGAATTTTTTTTATCTGTACTTGTTTTTTTTCTCTTGAGATAATTTGTGCAACTTGCATTGTTTTTTTTTTTTTTAAACCGCAACTTGCATTTCTTGATGTGATTGTTCTTTCTTTAGATGTTTTAAAAAGCACCATAAATTAGGATTGCAAGTTTTGAACGATTGTTTTATTCCATTGTGCCATCCCTCAAGTTTATTATTAGTTTTGGCATTTTCTTGTAGTACAGCTGAGTAACAATTCCATGTTGCTTTGCCAAATCGTGGTCTTAATCGTGTTCCACTTCGAGTCCAATCCAGGTCGAGTCAAAATAATCAAAAAGTGATTCAAATACAGTTAATTTTCTTTTTTGAATCAAAAGTTCATAGTATTCCTCAACATGATTCGCTGGTACAAAGCACACTTAAAATCCAAGCTACAGCTATATGTGCCTAGCAGAATGCTAAGATCCACCTACCAAGGCCAGATCACAGTGGCCGCACACAAGCTTAAATGCTGTATGGGTAGATCCTTCCCCATACTAGCTGCTGGCTTATGGAATAAACTCCCCACCTACATAAGACTGGAAACCAATTACATGCAATTTTGCAAACTGGTGAAAACCCACATTTTCAGATAACCGTTCTCTACAGGGCCCCAGCTAGACCACGATCAACCTCGCCCACTGTCCTGTGCCACTTTCATCTTTTTGTTTGTCCTTCATGTTCCTGTCTCTGTGCCCCGAGGCTTGCGAGCTACCGGCGCATTACAAATGAAATAAAATGCTAATGCAAAAAGTAATTTAATGTTGTGTTGAAATTCCAAATCAGCAGTATATCTATTTTGCATTCTATTTTGTTGAATTGTGCACCATAATAATTGTGTAAAATGAAAAACACAACCTTGAATTTTACCTTTTGGAAAGACTTCTGATAATGCCTTGATTATTTGTATTTCAAAATCTATCATTTCTGGCTCATTTGGGGTTATTTTATCATGTATAAATCTATAAATGTGCTTATCATTTTCCTTCAATTTCAATGGCATTAATGCAAATATTAATGGTAATAAAGTGTCTAAGATCCCATGCACACTGTAAAACTGGGAGAAAGGTTTTGGGCAGAGCTTAAATACTGCGTCAACATGCCATTGTTTTGCAGATTTCAAATACTCATTTTTAGAAGCTCTGAAAAAATTATAATCTTTGGGTTTTGTTTTCGGTATCCAATAACAAAAAGTTTACATTTTTTGACATTAACATTTCTGGTGGTATTTTCACATCTTGAAATTTCTGTGGTGCAGGGGGAAATGCGTTTTCTTTTGTTTATGCTTAGACACTTATCTTTGTAGAAGTTTGATATTTGGCATTTGGTCTGCCACGTGAAACAGCAAATCGTTGCATACCCGTTTTATAATCGAGCAGCTTGGTTCATCTTCATTACAATCTAGAGTGCCTTTTATTTCCGTAAATTTTCTTAATTACCACGTTCATACTGTTTGGTAGGTGGTTGTGTGTTCCTTCATGAACAATCTTCTCCTCATGTGTTAAAACTCTTCCTTTGTTCCTTATGAAACACTTTCAAACCAGCTGTTTTTTCCCTTTTGTGGATACAATATATTCCAGGTTGTCACTCAGAATGTCAAACTCTAAAAATGAATGACGAGCACATTTTACTCAATTAAATTGTATGTTATAATCATGAGAATTAATCCATTGCCCACTGAAATGTTCGATATATCGTAGTGTTACTGCATTCTTACTGTATGAAACTTACACATGTAGTTGAATAGCTTTGTTTTGGGATTCAATTCCTTCCGTCACTCTCATTAGTCAAGTCACATAGCGTAATGACTCAACGTTCTGTTGTACCGTTGCTACTGTATTCAAACATACTTCCTTATTAGGGTCCTTTTCTCAGTGGTCTTTGCTTACTATCGATATTGGTGAATTTTGCTATACACGTTTCGTTATATGAACTGGTTTCATGTTAATAGAATTGAGAAATATGTTTTTGTTATACAATACTTTCGATATATGAGTTTCGATATAAAAACACGTAACCGGAGTATTGGTAGTTTAGTAAAACTGATAATTTGCGCACATGCTTTCTGTCATTCCCTGACACTTAGGTCAGGGTCCCATTTCTCTCATACAGTCAATTTATTGTGGCTTGCCATGAAGCATAAGAAGGGGATGGGGGTCTACTTGAGGAGTCTTTCCGGTTTCCCCAAGTCTATCCAGAAACCTTTAGCCACCCCCTCGCCCCAAAAAAAAAAGAGAATATTTTAATCTTTCCACCCCACCTATTCAAGTGTTCAAGGACCCTCTGATCACATTTGAAACCAGTTTAATGAATATTGCCAATATGTATCAGCAGAGAGTACATCATTTTATGACCAGTGTATTAAGTTAATTTTTTCAAGGCAATCCAGGTTCAAAACTAGTAATTGTCCCCTGCTATTTTACATATGTGGTCAGCTAGGTCTGTAGCGAGCTAGGTCATACCACTGACTTCATTGTGTACAGGCAACCTATCCGTGACATTTGTATACCACCAGTGGCGAATTGTGCCTGCACAACAGGAGAATATTATACTATGTCTGGGACTGCATTGTACCTGTTCCATATGGCCTACATAGCATGTCTAGGAAGATGCATGGCCACCAACCCACCCAAACAATCTGTATCATTACTTAGGTCAGCCTCCTAAAGTACCCAGCTGGTGTAATTATAGGGGCATTGTGCTAAATGTACAGTAGCCTCAACACCGTAATCCATAATATTCACCCATTCATTGAACGTGGCCAACCGTTTTCACTCCTTTGCAGAGACTCAAACAGTGTTACCCACTGACATCAGGACACTACTGAGGAGAAATTACTATGCACTGCTTACGTCCCAGCTAGGAACTGGGCTAGCTACTGCTGGAGGAGGATAAATCAGTTTGACGCCTTACACAAAAGGAGTTAACCACCAGGACCTGAGCAGCAAAAGTTGTGTGGGCCCCCCCAATTGCATAAATAGTCACATCAGTGATATCACAACACAAGTCCTTAGTACAAAGATATCTTGGGACGTTAAATTAAAAATATGTTGCCATGCTTAAGGTAGTAGACAAATACACTGTGACGTCCAATATATGAACATTAACTATGTGGCAATATCAGGAGTGAGGCATTTTTCTGGAAGTAGCAGACAGCTGAATACCTTGTACAGGCTTGTTTTGGCAGATAAGACATAGTGTGATAGAAATTGCAGGAGCACTCACTGTGGTTAAGTGGGGATGGCCAGATTTGAGAGCAGTCTGCAATTCAAGAACTTGAACACATCTTCCAGATGTAATTGATAGAAATACTGTTGGCACTATCTGTGAAAGGCATTGCAGTTTCAAAAGACCTTTTGCAAATATATGGTGATTGTGTTTTGCCAACTGAAACTGACGTCTGTTTTGCTGTAGTATCACAATGTGTATATTTGGGCATATTCCAATTAGCAATCTGTTTTTATTTCAGATAAGGATTATTGGCACTGTCAAAAGAATTGCAAATAACTACTTAAGTGCGGCTCACTACAAAAAGAAAGTAGCATCATTGATGTACCCCTCCCCCCCCAAAGCCTTGATTGGCCAAAACTGTTTGCCAGGTGTAGCATAGCAGGGGATTCTATAGCAGAAGTTGCAAAGGCAACTGAGCAGGTTGGGAGACTGTTGCTGATATGATTTAAAGGAAAGTCTAACCGTATAACATGTCTTCTTTCCTATTCCTGCAATAAAATGTGGTGTTTTGACAAGGGAATGAGTACGGCTCCCACGCTTCTCTCGGTGTGGGAACCTTTGCCCCCATAGCAAGCAAAACTCAAAAGCTGGCACACAAGAATATACGCCATGTAAGATACGCATTTTGTTCACTTGACCTTTCCCCTTAAAAGGAAGCACACCAGACAAAAGAGCAATGGCCTTTCAACAACAAAAAAGTAAACAGAAAAATAACCCGAGGACATTTCTCATTTAATATACGCTGGCCAAATATAAAAGGTGCTCAATATGTAGTGAAACATACCCTAGAAAACAAAACCCCTATACGAGCATGTGCTTTGATGATCATTTTATGAGTCTTGTGGGTAAGTGTCTGCACTGGAAACATGACAACCACGCTGAAATCCTGATAGCCAAATGCTTCAGCAAGGTTGCGGACCTCAGAAAGACCCCAAGGGGGTTGCATCCGCCCTCTGAAAAAAGTTACTGTCCACCCACATCTATCCTTTACTTGTGCCTTGAAAAGCAGCACATGGCCACAATAAGGGAAACATAACTGCATCAGTCTACAGGATTGCAACCTCTCTTGCCACATCCTGGACTTGCTTGCCCTCTCATCTTTCCCCTCCTCAACCCCATGTTTGGCTTTCAACAATACTCTGCTTTTTTTTTTTTTTTTTTTTTTTGATTCAACTGTTTTCACAGTTTTTACAAATGGAGTGAACATGAAAAGGCTTCTTTTTTTTTTTCCCGCTTCATCGCCTGGTCGGATAGGGATTTTAGTTTTCCCGGTTGATCTCAGGTTGCTTCTTCTTTCTTCAGGTTTATATTCTGAAGGAACTGACCGACTGCAGATACTGATTTTACGTTTGCCCCTGACATCAGGATGTTCCACCAGTATTCTTCCTCTCCGCACCTGCTGTTTTTGGATAAATGTCCCATGTGTGTCACTCTTTTTGCGGCCAGTTCCGGGCATGACAGCAAAAGGTGCCTCAGGGTTTCCACTGTTTCTGGTTTGTTGCAGAATCTGCAGAGGTTGTTCAGGGCAAAACCCCTGATGAATAAGATTTCTTTCGTATGTAAGAGATTCAGCCTAGCCCTTAGAAATGTATTTCTAATTTGCTTACTAGGCCCTTGTAGTAGATAGCTCATGGGTTCGTTCTGTTTTTGTTGGTTCACTGGAAGGTCTGCAGTCAGTTTGTATTTAGCCGCTTCTTCCAGCGTTTTAATCCAATCCATTTGTTTGAATTTTTTTATTGTTCTGGTGGGGTTATTTTCCAATTCTTCCCATGAGCTTCCGATTTCATCGAGGGTTTCCGTGTTTCTTTGCTCCCAAGAGGCTAGAATGTTATTCTCTCCTTTATTGAGTTCTTCCTTTATTACCTTGAAGATCTTCTCAGAGGATAGCCTGATTTTCCTGCTCAGCATTAGAGTGTTTAGCTTAACTCTTCCTTTTAAAGAGATGACATTGATTTCTCTGCGGATTGAAGCCATCGGGGTTGAATTTGGGAGTGATAGAATTTTCCTCCAAAATAAGCCTTCCAGTTTCAGCCATATTCGCTCCGGAATGATGAGCATCGCCTCTACACCATAAGTGATGGCGGGTACCGCTTTCGCTGTGTAGAAGTTCAGCACTGGTTTTAGTGAGAATTTTCCATATTTTTTGTCCATCAATCGAGCTTGTGTCATCATGATTTTGGTCTTGGCGATCAAGGATTCCTGCATGGGAGCTTCAAAGCGGTCTGTATTGATCATGACTCCCAGATAACGGAATGATTTTACTTTCTCCAATCTCTCTCCCGCCAAAGACCATTTTGATTTTTCTTTTTGTATTGTGGTTTTTTCAAGAATCATTATTTTTGTTTTTGCTGAATTTAGAATCAGGTCGTTAACCTCAAGATATTCTGAGAGCGAGGTAAGTTTACGTTGTAGTCCTATGGCGGTTTGATCCAATAATAAAATGTCGTCAGCGTAGAGTAGTCTTCCAACCTTTTCATCTCCAATTTTGGGGGGGAATGTTCTGACAGTGAGGTCCCAGTTTTGATAGTCGCCGATGAACGCATTGTACAATGCGGGGGCAAGTGGGCACCCTTGTTTAACGCCTCTGTAAGTGCTGATCTCCTCTGAAAGTTGGCCGTTTCCGTTGAGTCTAACCCTCATAGATGTTCCGGAATACAGCTCGATGATTGGATTCAGGATTGGAGGCGGACAGTTCCGTGACCTCAGTTTTGTCCAAAGTCACTCTCTATTGACCGTATCAAATGCATGAGAGAGGTCTATAAAAGCCAGGTATATCTTTGGTCGTCCCTCTAACACCTTGGCTTTCAGAACACTCAGTAGCATTATGTTTGCCAATGTTCCGATTTTTTTTACAAATCCTGTCTGAAAGTCGTCGTGTAATTCAGAGGAGACGACCCATGTCTTGAAATTATCCAGAAGAAAAGTTCCGAATAATTTTCCAATGGTGTCCAATAAGGCGATTGGCCGATAGTTTGCTGGATTGGCTTTATCGCCTTTCTTGAAAATTGGGACCACATTTGATAGCTTCCAGGATTTCGGAATAGATTGGGAGTCGGCGCATTGTTGGAATATTCGCGATATTAGTGCTCCCCATGCTTCACTGTTATTTTTGAGGTCCACATTGGAGATTCCGTCGGGTCCAGGTGCCCGGGAGTTATTCAGTTTCCTTATTTTTTCGCAGATTTCCTTTTCGTCCTTTTCAATATCCCATTGATTTTTTTGAAACTGTATGGGTTCTTGGATGTTACCCTCTGGTAAGGCAAACATATCCGAGAAAAAGGATCTCCACTGCGTCTCTCCAATTGAATTTGCTAACGCGTTATTTGAATTGTCTCCTTTCGGGTCAATCAGTGCCCAGAAGTTTTTAGATTGTTTCCCACTTAGGATCCTTAACATGTTCTCAGAATCTTCTTGGTACAGAATTGCACGGTGTGATTTAAGCCAATTTTTGTAAGATTTTTTCGCGGATACTGCTGCCTCCTCTGTTAGTTTTGAGGGGCGAGATTTCGCTTTGCGTAAGATTCTTCTCAATTCTCTTCTTTTCTCCACCAATTGCTTGTTATATGTGTGGTGTGGCTTTTTGACTAGGGCTTGAACGTTCCTTTGTTGGTGGTAGGGGATCAGCAGGGGGTAATAGTCAGGTGTATTTAATTCCCCTGGAGCAACAGTAGTTCTTTCGTAGGTCTTTGTGATGTTTCTTATTGCTTCAGCAGTGAGTCTTAATCTAGTCCCTGCACCGTTAGTAAGAATAGACAAGGTCATTTTCTGTCTGTTTGCCTCCGATTTCCGTTCTGGGGCTGACCATATGGCCATCAGGAGGTTATGGTCACTGTTCTTGGTTCTTATGACTTCGAATACAGATGTCTTTGCGAGCAGGTTTCTGGATACGTATATGTGATCCAGAAAGGCCTTACAAGAACCTTGTTCCCAAGTTGGAATACAGTTTGCTGTGTGAGAGGTCAAGTAATGAAGGTTGTGAAGATCAAGTGCGTCCATAAGGAGTTCCCATCCTTTACCTCTCCGATCAGAGTCTCGAGTTGTCGAAGAGTCTTTGGGTACCACTGCGGAGTATGGATCCCAGTTTGGTGTAGTTTGGCCAATGTTGGGTAGTGTCAAGTTTAAGTCTCCGCATATTATGATGTGGTCTAGTGCCATCATGTTTAGGCAGGACTCTATTATTTGTCCAATGGTTTCAAGGAGTGTAGCTTCCTTCACGACTTTTGGATTCCAGTATGTATTTATCACTAAATACAATGTTGGTTTGTTCTCGTTCACCCCCTCTCCAGACTTCAGTTCTGATATCAAGGACGCTAGGATTGACGCATTCAATAGTATGGTTTGTTTAAGTTGTAGGCCACTGCAGACTCTGACTGCTGTCAGGAGGCCTGAGGTGGGCCTTCCAAATGTTCCTTGTGTGGCTGGAGAGAAGTCGATTTCGAAGCCGTCTAATGTTGGCTTCTTTAGGAGCCACGTCTCCTGTAGACAAAGGAGGTCGAATGACCCCAGTTGCACGTCTGATTTGAGTGTCAAGTGGGAGAATCCTCTTGTGTTCCATGACCCCATTTTTAATTTACTTGCGGTCTGATGAGGGTTGTCAGGATCCTCGTTGACTCCTTTCGTGGTCGATCGTGGCTATCTTCTTATTTCTAGTAAGAGGCTTTTCTGCGTCCCGAACCATCTTTTTTTTTCCGGATCTTGCCGATGGGCACGTGAATGATTGTATAGTTCACTTGTGCTGTTTCTGGAGTATGCTCGGTCCCTTGGTGACTTACAGTTCTGCAGGGATCCCTTCAGGTCACGATCTGAAACCCTGTTACTCTGTTTTTCGCTGTGTTCGCTCATGGACCCACTCAGCGTACTTTTATGCCATTGATGGGTTTTGATTGGTGTGAGCTGCATTTCCCGTCTGTCTCCGTAGTTGCCCGATTTTCTCGTCTCCCAGTTAGGGGCCCTTCCGTACTGTTTTCCAAGTGGGCTCTTCTCTTCTTGGTTCTCGATTCTATTTTCCTCGACGTTTTTATAAGGTCTGTATTGTGAGCCCCGGTGGCGTACATGATCGTCGTGGTTGGCCTCAAAAGTCTTCCTTTCGCTCCTGACTTGAGCTTTATTGCCTCGGTGAAAATTGGGCGAAGCATGATATGAAGCTCGGTCTCTTGGGGAAGTGTCTGTCTTATATGGGGGTACACGGCCTCTGATGTATGTGTGATCTCTGTCCTTTATTCCGATCGAGGTGTGGCTAGGAATCACTCTGTCTCTGTGTAATTCTTCCAAGTAGTAGCCTAGTTCTTTGAGGGCTTTGGCCTCCGCCTTGAGTTTAAGTCTTGTGCTTGTTGAAGATATGTGGATGTAGACACTGTCTATGCTGTGGGGACCCGAGAATTCAATTACGTCTAGACAGTCTGATGTTACTGATCTGAGCGCAGGGATTTGATGGAATAGGTCCAGTATTACGGTTCTGTTTAGAACCTGATTATACTTTGATTTATGGCTGGGCTGCAGGAAGAAAGAGCGCGTGTCAGTTGTTCTGTTGTTTCTCGTTAAACAGGTGCGTTTCCATTCTCTTTCACGAATTTTCGGGGGGGTCCGCCAGGCTCTTTCACTTGTTTGGCTACGCTCTATAGAGTCTCTTTTTTGTTTCGAGTGCACTCGCGTTTTCCACCTATTGGGAGAATGCTTGTTTTTCCTGTTAGTGGCTTCCTCTCCTTTTTTGGGGCTCGAATAGGGTCTATGTTTGGTTCCGGCCGAGGACGTATGTTTCACGTCTTCCGCCCTGTATGGTGCCGGGGATTTAGGCTCCAAATGTCTGATTTTCTTTGGAGGTGTGTCGTTGTCATAGCTTCGCTCAAAAGACACTGTTTTCCTTTTGGCTCCCCGGTTATTATCTGGTTTTGGTTCTTTGGCCCGCCATTGAGACGCGAGTTCCAGGGCGTCTTCCATTAGGTCGCTTTCGGTGCAGGAGGGCGATCTGTTGATGTTTTGATTGGCAATGGTTTGCTGGGGGGCTTTTGGAGTCGTCAATTTGGGGCAAATTTTGATATATTTTCTATCCGGAGACGAAAAAGATTTTTTCGAGCTCTGGGGTTGGGCCAGAGCCGATTTGAATTGCGCCGGTGATCCGCTTTTTACTTTCTTTGTTGGGGCCCGAAGCGTGGGTGGGTCAGCCAAAGAGACTCCGAGATCTTGGTCTTTCTCGTTGATGATGCAACCGTTGTTTTTCTTTTTAGTCTTGCTCGATGAGGGTTTTGCGAATTTAAGAGTGCTTTGATTTCCACTGATGTGGGTTCCATGTGCTTTCTTTGTTTGCTCAAGGTTAAGACTTAGGAGAGGTGTTTTTAAGCTCCATTTACCCGTGGTCGTGGGTACTGCTGGGGTGTTGTCGTGAGACTTCAGGCCCGGGTTGCTGGTCTTATCATCAGTGCCTGCTTTGAAGTGGAATATTTCCTCCGAAGCGAAATCCGTCTGGGACTGTAGTGCTTTCGTTTCTCGATGTTGTAGGTCCATTGTTTGAGTGCTGATGTGTTTTGCCGTCTTCCTATTTTCATGTTTTGAAGTGATGAATCCTTCTAGATACGTAAGTTTTGTTTGAGCCAGTGCCGCCAATGATACTTGGTCCTTTACAGAATCGTTCAATGATTCGTATAGTTTTGTGAATGGAGCTAAAGCTATGGTGATAGCAGACATTATCATCATTAAGTCTGGTTTTTTATTTGGTGTTTCTTTTGTTGAATTTCCCACAGTTTCGCTTTGTTTCCTGTTCCTTGGCGGAGGAGTTGACGTGCGCGGGTTAGGCGTTTGGGTTTCCGGTTGTCGACTGGTCGTAGGCGTTTTAAGCATTATCAAGTGCTCCGAATGGGCGGTGACTTGTATTTGCTTGCAAAGCGAGGGTTGCGTTGTAGGACCCATCGAGATGGAATTTGTTAGATCCAGATTTCTTGTTGGCAAACTGAGACTGTCTGATTTGGACACTGTGGGTGTTGATTCTGGTATCCCCTCGTGTAAGAAATTTTCTTTAGGCTGCTTTTCCTTGTTGAGGTTGTATGATGGAGTTGAGGGCAGCGCAGGAATGTCTGAGGCTGTGAGATCCTTGATCTTCACCGGCGGTTTCCCAAAATGCCATCTTTTGTTGGTGTGAAACTGGGGACTCGAGGTGTTGGGGTTTAGGGGGTATACGTTAAAAGTAGATTTCGATGGGATAGCAGGAGAGGTGAGTTGAGCTAATTCTACTTGGGACCCCTCCAGAAGGTCTGCGTCTGAGATCTCGCCTTTCACGTTCTGGTTTCTTTTTCCTTGTTTGCTAAAGAATTTGTCCAGAGTGCCCACTAGGGGCTTCAGGACCTCTTTGCTCCGCTTTGTGGGCGCTGGCAGCTGGTAATTCTCTATTGTCTTGTGCGAGAGGGGGTTTGTTATGGTCGTTTTGCCTGAGGTGGTTTCTTCCTCCTTCTCCTGCACTTGTTTGTGCTCTCTTGAGATTCGGACTTTTTGCGACCTTCTGTCGATAGTGAATGAGGGGTCCTTATCAAAGGGCTCCGGTGTAACTGACTGTAAGTTGATTGTCCGGAGTGCTGGGTCTTGATTTAGCGTGGGATCGTTTTCTGGATCCTCTATTGATGAGCACGAGCAGTCGTCCGACCAGACTGTTTCCAAGTTTCCCAAACTGGAGGGAGGGGTAGCTAAGTCCTCTCTTGCTACTATTGGATGAATCTCCAGTTCAATTTTTATTTTGTTGTCGCCGTTGTTGGGGGCATCTTTGTTAATCGCGTTTTTAGAGTCGTAACCCTTGTTGAGCTCGGGTGTAGTGGTGCACTCCAAGTTTTTGGATGGGACTTGTGGCGCCGCTGGATCTGGCACAGCACCCCTTCCCTCCCATCCCGGGCTCTGAAGACCCTTGCCAGCCCCTGTTGAGCCAGCCCACGGTGGGGAGGTCCCGCCCGCTGACCGCTCGCTGTGTGTTCCTTGGTCAGAGGGACCGCTCGTGGGGCGACTCACCGCACCGGGAGAGGCTTTATCCTCGTCGACTGCCTCCTTGAAGAGGACCCCGCCCCCATGGCCTGCCAGTGGCGGAGGGATCTGCCCGCGTCCCGCGGGTGGGCCCAGCTTGACCGCCTCAGCGATGATCGGGGGAGGTCGAGCCGGCGCATCCAGACTGATAGGTAGGTGCGGGTAGGGCTTTGGGGGTGGGCGATCCTCTCTGTCTTCCCTTTTGCCGGCCGCTGCGTTTGTCAGTAGAGCCGGCGCCCACAATCCATCTGTAGTGATTGTGGCGTCCGGCTGCGGCAGGGTTGCCTCCGCTGTCTCCTTGTCCAGCTCGTTATCTCCATGCAGTCGAGCTGAGGCGGCCAGACCGTCCGAGGGAAGGCTGTGAGCTATAGAGTTCATACCCTCCCCGGCTTGATTTGGATCCTCCGTCCTTAACGCACGAACCGCCACCCCCAGTCCCATCGAGGCATGTAGGTGGACCGTGCGGGAGTAGGTGGCGTCATCCTGAGACCCCACCTGAACGTCAGGTCCTGGCGGTCGAGCCGACGCTCCCAGACCGACCAGGAGTGTAGGGGAGGTCCCGGTCTGCCTATCTTTCTCCGTCAAGGCAGCTCCCTGCATCGCCGGCACTGTGTAGATGTCGGGCTTTTCCCGTCCTTCCCGCCCTTCCAGGTGAGGCTGAGTAGCTTGCGGGTGCGTTAGCGGGATAGTAGGCAAGCCGTAGGGCTCCGACTTGGGGTCCCCATTGGGTCGCACCGTTTGCTCCCCTTCCCCTTGACTTTGAAGGTTTGTCAAGTGTTTATTCATCTGTTGAGAGGGAAAGGGCAGCCTCACATCCTGTAATTTCTTGTTTCTTGGCAAATGTTCGTGAGGGCTGCGGTGTTCAAGCCCGCTATCTTCACTGCGGGTTCTCTGGCTTCTTAGCCAGTGTACTTCTACTTCTGGTATGCGAATCGCATGATTCATCTTGTCTGGACGTGAGGACCACCCCGGACTGCCACAGACTGCCTAGACTCTGCAGCCTCGACTCCGCAGCCGACTTCAAAAGTACACATACCATAATAAGGTACCCATTCAAATATATAAATCATTATGGCAATAGGTTAAGCAAAACATGTTCAATTGTAGCATTCCCCTCCCATCCGCCCCCCACCCCTCCTTGACTGAGAGGTTATCAATACCAGAATGCAATTCAGCAAGAAAATGGCCTTTGATTTTTGAAAAATGTACTTTCAAGAAGTGTAACACGTAATATGTGAACAGGTTACCCGTTTGACAAATGCAGGGTTCATATATGATGTGATGAAAATATCACAAACAGTCTACCAAAAAATGTGAAATCTGAAAATAATGTAGCCAATTTAAAACTGTTTAGATGGATTGTAATCGACCTGGAGAAGAGTATACGTTTAAGCAGCTCTGATGTTGTTACGTGACTGACATCGACATCATCATCATGACGCCAGTGTAATAAATGCGGATGAAAGCACGCAAAACGCACACAGTACGTGCATCCCAGCTACTGAGTATTTATTTTTGGTGCAACATGGGCTGCCATGCTGCACCGTCACACATATTGGCAACGAAGGTGGCTGCCAAGCCCACACAGCACGGCCACTACTGCTAGCCAGCTCTATGACGCAAGAGCCCTGAGGAGCTCAGTATGCCACAACCAGCGCTAACAGAGACAGGCCGACAGTGCGCTCCCTGCCTCAGGTAACCATGGTGGAGCGCAAACCAGCCCGCTGCCTTAAACAGGGGAAACCATTGCCGCGCAGGGGTGTCCACAGCGGCACAGCAAAACTTGCAGGGGGAAGGCGCAGGAGCGCCACCATAACCCCCAGCCCGCATCCAAGCAACACGCAGCCCAGAACAGGGCCTGCTATAAATAAAGCAGTGTGAAAGAAAAAAAAAAACTTTTGACACTGGAGAAAGAAACAAAAAATACAGAACCACTGCACATTGAGATAAGAGACCTGCTGCCGATTAACCAAAGCAAGCGGCAACAGACTGGCCTTGTGCCATTTCACCAGGCATGCTATGAAGCGTGCATACCCGTCTGATTGAAACGGTGATACAGAGCCACGGTGAAAGCGCAGGGCCACTACCACCACCGTAATGCCTAGAACCAGGCAGCTCGCAGAGTCCACACCAAGCATAAAACTGCCCCAACAGCAACACTACCCAACACACTCAAGTACCGCAGTCAACATGGTGGAAGACCACACAGTGTCACCAGCAAGGACGAACGCCCAAGGACTGCTTCCTGAGAACAACACATGGCTGTATTCGACCCAGGGGACATTCATGAAGTCCTTCAACCCATATCAGCCAGTAGCCAAGTTCAGGTGGGAGTTGTGGCTACAACAGTTTGAGCTGCGTTCAAAATCGAGGAAAGTCACAGACCTCTCCACTCTCCCCCCCCCAAGACAGGCAAACACTACTGATGAGCAACACCCTACCCAACAGGGGCACGGAGGAAGATTTGTACGACACAGCCAAAAGCAGTGTTAACTAACAAATTCAAGCCACAACTAAACCCTGATTTTGAGAGGTTTCAAATGAGAGAAGCATGCCAGCGGCCCAATTAAATGATTGATGACTTTCATAGCCACCTCAGAGAAAAGGCAGTAGGATGCAACGTTCTGGGTGAGTTCACAGTCTGCCAACAGGTCATCCACGGACTCATCAGGAAAACTGCGCCGTCATCCCACCAGAAGCCAATTTACCACTGGAATCTATACTCACCATGGGACACCAATGAGAGCGGACAGATGCGCAGGTGGCGGTAATGGTGACAATCAGTCATCTGCCATTAGACTCCAGGAACCCTGAAAAGACGGCAGCATCAGTGAATATCCTGCGGAAAGGATGTGATAAACATACCCCCAAGGCCGAGAAAGTCTGAGACCTGCATGTGGTGCGGAGGGCCCTGGCACAAAGAGGAGCCATGCCCAGCACTAGGTGTCATCTGCCACAAGTGCAGAAATATACACCACATTGGTTTGTCTCAGCTCAGCCCCCTGCAACCAACACAACAGATCCACAGGACCACCAGAAGCAGCAACTCTCACCGTGAGAGCAGGTTTGACAACAGTCACGCCAGCCAATACCCCACAAAACCACAGGGCAAGCCAGGGCGGTAGAAGCAGATGAGAGCAATGGTGACGAGTAGGATCAAACCAGAGGCGATTCGTCCTCCGAACGAACATCTCAATTCTGGAAGCCAAGGAGAGAGCGAGCGCATACGAGAACGGCCATAAAACCATGGCACAAGCAACATGCATAATCCTAGCTGATGGGACACCAAGAAAAATGAGAATTGACACAGGCGCCACAGTCAACGTGATGCCAGCATCGCGCAATGAGAGATTCTCCCCTGTCCAGCTGTATGGGTGCAAGAAGCCACTACTAGTGAGCAGTTCTTTCAAAACAGAACTGGCATACCACAGAGAAAGATGCAGTTCACACATCTACATGGTAAATGCGGGCATCTCTTCAGCTGCAAGATAGTTGAACAACTAAAGCTAATTCAGGATCCATACCCAAGGAAAAGAGCGGCTTCTAGAAAAAAACATGCAAAACTATTCCAGGGCATTGGCTGCCTCAGAAACCACACTGTCAAACTACCCATTGACCCCCAACTTGGAGAGGGTCCCATTCAACACGTGGGCAGCGGTTGAGGCAGAACTAAAGAAGCTGGAGGATCTCAACACAATAGAGAAGACAACAGGCCAGACACTGTGGGTGTCGCCCATGGTTGTGACCGCAAAACCCACACAACTGCAGGCAGTCCGCATTTGCATCAACATGCAACTGCCCAATGTTGCCATTGGGAGGGAGAGACATCACCCCACCATAGATGAACTCATTGTGCACCTAACCGGGGTAACAGCAAACTGGACATAAGGTCTGTATACCACCAGATTAGATTAAGCTGGTCAAAGAAGCGAAGTATTTACAACATTGGGCGCTTTGAAACACAATTTCTTGATGTAGAAGCACCTTACAAATGTACAATAAAAAACATTATCATTTCACCTCGGACTGCAGCGATATCGGCATCTCAATTTTGGGATCTCCTGAGCAGCAGAGGTATTTCAACACAAGATCAAGAACGTATTACAAGATCTCTCCCCAGCGTAATCAAGGTCAGTGACAATATTCTGGTCCATGGGAAAACAATGAGCAAGACTCCAGTCTACCCACACAACTCCAGCGCCTGTAGGAGTCAGGGCTAACTTTACATACAGAAAAATGCAAGTTTGGGAAGAAAGAGCTGTGGTGTGGTGTAGGCAAGCAAGCATGCCTTCCATGAACTATACACTAGCCCTGGATCAAAGAGGAATAATGACTACCCATTTGTTGCAGTGTCGTGCACCAAATTACAAATATCTTTCACATCTTGAAGTTACATTTCTGTGCATTTTGGTTTTCATGCCTCCCAGAAGGTTGCCATGCACTTGGATGGAAATTGCAAACGTCCTCAGGCACCATGCTGCCAAATGCATACAACGTGGATTGCTATTTGCCAGTGTGGTTGAGGACGCTGATCGTATGCGGGTTGAAGCTTGACTGGGTTTTACTGTTCTTCCCAACACATGGATGTACACCACTGACCATGCCCATGTTGGGGTACCTATTAAAGTCAGGTGTTCCACCAACAGTTTCTCTACCATCTTGTGTATTAAAAGTAGTGGGCGACTGGACAAGGTGTCTACCGATGCCACCAATAATGTGCAACAAAAAGCCCCTTTAAAAACTAAGAGCCAGGTCCGAGAGAAGACTGGCTGATATACAGCTATAGGTGGATTGCCAAGATCTACCCATTAATCAGAAAATCAGCTCGACCCCACTACAACACAGATAGTTGCTACTAGTGCATTAATATTAAACCGAGTGTATGGAATTACCTACGACTGATATAAGGGTAATAAAGATAATATTTGCATCAAATGTGAGTTCAAGCAACATACTCGCACCAATAGTGTCATAGATACGACAGACATTCAATCTGGGGTAAATGGTAAAAAAAAGAAACTCAGTTCAATCATCTACCAATAACACTATGGTGGTGAACTGGACTAGTAAAGATAAAGTAGGTTTACCCATTGCCCCTACTGTAACTACTCAGAACAGAGCGATTACCTGTGATTAAATGTGCTCTTCTCAACACACCATCTCCGGTAAACCATGCTACAGAGGTCGCTGGTCTCATTATTGAAGCCAGTATTGATAGTCTGTTTCTGACTGGGAATTGGCTCCATCCAGCTGCAGGACCCCCTTTCTCTCATCATACCAGGATCTCATCTTATTCTCTGTTAGGATTGTTTAGATCAAGTAGGGGTGGGTAGCTTATTTTCACAAAAGCTCTCAACATACATGCATTGGCAATCCAACCAATAGCTGGATATGAAATGTTACACATTAAACTCCAGGACAACCCACATACCACTTTTCATGTTTACATCATCTTCTTGATCATATGCCAAACTTCAAAAACGCTCTCATAGAAGAAGTTGTACCGTTCAGGACCATTACTTCAACTGTCATACTAGGAGATTTTTATTTAGGTTACTTGGATTCAGACAACAAAGAAGCGTTGGAATGTTTAGCCAACCATGAAGAACTTAATTTCGCTCAGCTAGTAAGGGGGTCCACACATGAAATGGGGCGGACTTGCCATTTGTGATGTTATCACCAAGACTGACTTTGTCCAATTGCCTATGGTCTGATCATTTTGTGCTTAGTTTCGAGTTAGTCATGCTTTTGGAAACAAAAACTCTGGTTGGCTCAACAAAGATCCTATGCCGGAACCATAACAGAATTTCCTGTCAGACCATGACCCTCATGCTTATGCCACTATACAAGGACACCTTCCTAGAAAAATCTCTGGAACAAAAGATCATACCTCTGGACATTTTTCCCCCACTTAGGTTATTCTGTGACTTGATCATTTTTGGCCTGACTGCTGACAGTCCTATTGTGAAAGATCTCAGCAGGGCTAAGCGGTGAGCTGAGAGGAACTGGCACAAGCCCAGCCTCATTGAACATAAGCAGGTGTGGGCTCTAGTACACACCCAATAAAAGGCTGCTGTTCTAGCCTCTAGGGAGATCTATAACAGCAAAATCCTCCACAGCTAATTTCCTCAGAGAATTGGTCAAGCTATTGCGTACTCTAGAGAAAGGGCATGTTGCCACTACTGTCACCCGAGTGGTGCGACTAACCTATGGATTATTTTGCAAATAAAATTTGCAAGATTTAAGTCAAATTGTCAATTTGCCAGTCTTGAAATTTCAAAACCTACTGCAAAATCCTTCATAACCGAATGGACCCCAATCCCTTTTTCCGGCCTGTGTCCACTACTGAAGTAGAAAAGATCGTTCAAGGGCTTAAAGCCACCAATTGCACAAGTGATATCTGCCATGGTAGAGTTAAAGAATGCTCGCTGTGCTTGCTGCGTGCAATCACTAATTAGACTTTTTCCACTAGTCTCATTCCAAGCTCATTGAATTATACATGCATTACACCCAGAAATAAAAAGGCCTCACTTGACCCAGATGATCCATTAAATTACCGTCCCATCATTAATGCGAGGTTCCTTTTGAAAACTATAGACACAATTGCATATTTACAGATACAGAAGTTTGTCACCTTGCACAATCTACTTGGGAAGTATCAATCAGGCCATCACCCTGTGCATAGCACAGAAACCTCCATGTTAGATAATCAAGCAGCTTGGACATACTTGATTAAGGCAAGGCTATTGATGTTTTTTGATCTTTCAGCCACCTTCATTGTCCTTGATCACAACATCCTCAGGACGCATCTTGCTTTTGACCTTAATCCGAGTCAGCAGTCATTTAACTAGATTGCCTCCTTTTTGCGAGGCAGATCTGCCTCGGTAGTGATGGGTCAGTCAGCATCTAAAGTTTATCCCATCACACAAGGTTCCACGGGTGCATGTCTATCCACCTTGTTATTTAATCTGTATATTAAGCCACTAATGGAAAGGAAAAACCTATGCCGAGAACACAACTGTTGTTCCCCTTGCCTGGAAATAAGCCTTTTGACACCTGCCCGATTAATGACATCTTCAATGTGGTCACTGGTTGGATGAAAGATAATTGGCTGTCTCAACCAGAAAACTGAACTATTACGGTTGGCAAATCAAAACATGACAAAGAAATGAATTGGGAAATGCCTATGACACTTTGGCACTAGGCTTTCACTCCATTCCAATAATGAAAGGCCAAATCGGCCATTGAATGCTCTTATCTCTGCCACAGTTCGTGCTTGCCACTATCTCTGGTTGCTCCGACAGATTACGCCTTTTATCTCAAATACCAACACTGCTACCCTTGCCAGAGCGATCATTGGCAGTAAATTAGATTACAGAAATGCCCTGTTGTCAGGTGCGCCAGCCTATGGAGTTGCCAGACTCAAGTAGTGCAAAAACTCAGCTGCAAGGTTTTAGGCAGAATTGCATGCAGTACCCTCTGGGACCACTAAACACAATCAGGACTACAGGTGTTAGCCAAACCAATCTTTGGTACAAGTCTGTACCACAGAGTTTTTGGTAGCGAGCTGAGCAGCCAGGCTTATCTCAAGAGTGAATGTGAGCAGTTCAAGTAATTATACAGAGGACATTCAATAACAGTGGTTCAAGTAAACACTTCTTGGTAAAACACGCATTAATTTATTTCACAATCATTTAGAATAAGACAACTTATTATATACCAATACACTTCAATACAAAACTCCAAGATTTAGAGACAGTTTGACCTCCTCTGAAATAGGAGCCAAATGGAAGTTCAGTTACTTAGAAGTGGGCAAAAAGGACAAAGTATGTAAAATAGATCACATTCTTGTTAGACAATGCAAATAGTTTCAGTGCACCAGAAGTTCAATTCAAGTCAATAGGCCAGGCCGAAATCAATGGGCTAGTGTTCTGTATAGGAAAGAGCAGTTCTGGTATCAAATGGTAAAGTCTTTGCAAAAGTTCTCAGAAGTAATTTAGGCAAAAAAAGAATCCTTTGTGGGGTCACAAGTTGATTAGGCCTGCAAGTTGGGAAAGTTTCACGAATTTTCACCATGAGAGTGACGTTCTCTCAATTTGGGTTGGCACAGTACCCTAGTATGAAGAACAAAATGCAGCTGAAGACGTTGGTTCCTGGCAGTTCCTGCAGATCTCACTGTTCCTGAGCCTCAGTCGCCGGGACAAGAGGGCATGACGTTGGGGGACTCCTGCACTGCACGGGATCGTCGAAAAAGCAAACGAGAGAGTCACTTTAGTTCCAGTAGCTGTAACTTCAAGCGCACGAGCTGGTATCCCTCTCCCTGGTTAATGCTAACCAGTCTTGAGAACGATATCCAGGTGGCTTACAAGTTGATTGGTCCCACCAACTCAAAGGAAGAAGTAATCCTTGAAGGGGCTTCTGTGTCGAGAAGAACTTGGCAATTCGGTCTTGCAGCAGGGCTTCACCGGGCAAACCAGCGATGCAGCAGTTGCAGCAGCCGTCCTCTTCCAGCTCTTCAGTTCTTTCGTTCCAGTGGTTGACTCTGCTTTCCAATCCAAGAGACTCGCCTTTTAAACCGTTTTCTTCCATTCATTCCAGCCTAGCTGTCACTCACCCAGCAGGGTGGCTGTCCTTGCCGGACATTCAGCCAGCCAATCACGCCAGAGTGCATTTGGGTCTCCTAGGAGACTAAGCACAGGGAATTTCGGGCACCTCTCTCACTTCTTGCCCACCCCAGCACGGTCTTCAGTCCTGAAGCCCACCAAAGGCACACAAACAAAGGGACCAAACATGGTTTGGCGTGCAGAGACAAACTCTAGAAGGACCTTTCCAAAAAGAAAGGGCAAAAAAACAAAGGGGCTTAAGGCGCCATCTTGAAAATCATGGCTCCCGTGATTGTTAGCTACCTGTGTTCACGGTCGGGAAAAATCATGGTAGTTTGTTGTAAAACCACTGCCACCAGCCTTTTCAATAGGAAAGGGTAGCATTTGACTGCTACATGAGTATTTAGATAGAGGGGATACTATGTAACCCCTCCAGCACTCCATTGTAATATGGTGTGTGATGGGTCTAGGAATTTGGAAAGAAGTCAATTTCACTTTACATTCTCTGGGAAACAGTAGTTTATCCCAGAGAAGGTATTTAAACCTTTGGGAAGTCTAAAAAGACATCCCTGTGTCACTGCACTGAGGGTGCTGTGTAACACATGAAAAGATGCCATAACACAAGAGTAAAACATACATCAAAATACATGAGTGGGGGGAAAAAAAGGCTCACTCTTTCCAGGTAAAAGTCATCAAGTCCTCAAAATCTAGCAAAGCTGCTGGGGGTCTCTAAGGTGAAGGGAATTAGCACATTTATGAGAATTCTCCCTAAAACAAGGATAGTGGCCAATGTTGCATTCCAGCTCACAGCAGCTACTTATGAACAAACACCTTCATTTCAATTTCTTGCTACTGTTCTATGGAACACACTACCTGTGTGCGTTAGATCTCACGCCACCCTCTTTTATATATAAAGTGTACGCAAATATCCAGGGCCTCCACAAGGCTTTGCCTAGCCACTGTAATTGTTGATACCATGCACAGGGGTGGGGGCAGGGGGCTTGCCAAAAAGAAAAAGCCCTCTATCAATATGAAGGCTACATGCCACTATTGCAGAGCTCTGAAAACGTTTGGATAACAATCGCTAGCTCTCCCTAACCCCCACCCCATTGCCTGTGACCATTTCGCACAGAGCCGATCCTGCACTGGTAGTACGTGATAACTGCAGGATGCCATAAGGGGTTCGAGGGCATCAAAAAAAAAAACACATCTCAGCAAAAATGGCTGCGACTACAAAATATTGCGCCAAAAAAAATGCAGTGATTTTTTGCGCCACAATCATGTAAAGGATACGGGGGGGACACCCCCGGCCCCTTAAATGCTATAATGGGGGTACACCTTCCCCAGGTTAAACCTTTTTGCTGTAATTTTTTTTAATGGCAACATTTTTGCTGCAATTTTATTACCCGATACCCCATAAGGCTCATCAATTTCATGGGTTTATGACTTTCCTGTTTGTGAAAGCTGATGGAGAAAACAATTATATGGAACACTTGAAATTACCATTACCCTTTTTGTCTCTCCCATCCAAAATAGTTAGTTAAACTGGATGGGGGGGAGGGGGCACTTATCAAGGAAGCCAAATGGATCTCGTTATCGTCTCCTGTGTATGCAGAGGGCACAGTTCCCCATTAATAGAACGTAGTCTAGAGCAGTACATAACCATATGCCTTTTTTGCACAAATGTGCAGCCACCATGGCATACCTTAGGAGTGCACCAAGGGATTAATGCTTCCATGTGCTCATGTTGACAGCCTTTGAAGTTGCTGGGGCCTCCATAGGAGGCATGCAATTGCTTTTGCAAAGACTTCGTAAGTGGAATATGTTGAGCTGCTGCTTACATTTCCGGTTGAGTCTATAAAGACTTTCTTCAAGCTCCTCTTGTATATTGACATAGAAGCCAGGTGCAGCCCTTTTGAGGAGGGCCCCATAAATGCACTCATTCTGGGTGGGCTACAGAGGCCAGGCACTCGGTGTCCTCAAGGGAATGAATGTGGAGTCCCAGTGGGTCGTCCTCATCAAATAGGACACACATGGCATCATAAACAGGCGCCTTGCGGAGGGCGGTTTCTCCAATCCCTCATCCGCTTATTTTCCCCTTCTCTAGCAGATTGACATAAGACAAGGGTTGAACAAAAGCAGTCTTGCCATGAAGCTCTCTTGTCAAATAATAATGCCCTCTTGTTCTTAGCTTCTAACCTCTTTGTGCAGTAGCCAGATGTAGGTCTTCCAGGCACTATTTTCAGCAGCACGTGTTAACACCCGTCCCTCAGCTGCTGACTTTTAAGAGCCATTTTTGCGTTGCCATTTATCAGCCCCCAATGTTTTGGTGCCAATTCGGTAAGATACAAAATGTGTTTTATGAAGGACAATTCCATGCAGAGCTCTTTATGTGTGATTAGGTCGCCTTTATGTTGGCTCTTGGACAGGGAGGGGGAATTGCTACATTTCATACATGCCAACCATCCTCATTTAATTAAAAATATGGCAATTTTGTTCCACCGAAAAAAAGTGTAAACCCAATGGGATAAATTCAAATCTCCCACTTTCCAGGACAAAATCTACCTCCCAGGCTCCAGAATGTTGTTTGGGCACTGGCTCCAGGCAGGTGCCCTTTGGTTTCATCAGCACAGATGTGGGTACTTTAGTCCCTCCAGCTTTCACACCACCAAGAGGAGCAGCCCCGAGTTTGCAGCATGGCGAGCTCTGCATAGACACCACCCGCTGGCTTGGAGCCTTAGAGGTTCCTTTTTTTTTTTTTTTTTTTAAATCAGAGCATTCCCCCCACCTGACCTACCAAGCTTTGCAGTGAGGCAGGCAGACGTGGGTGATTTATTGGTAATACAGGCAGAGTATTCTGTCTTGGAACCCCAATGCAACTCCTTTCTAATGGGAAGCAAGACATATTTCGGCCAACCCAATGTCGTCCCAGGCCAAGTGAGACCAGGTACATCACCAGTGATGAATGATTGTCCCGCCTGAACCACAGATGTGGGAAATTACCAGGGCCTGTACTGTGGTTCAAGGGTCTTAGGTGGAAGGCAGGGTTCTATCTTCAAGAGACGTGTTAGTTAGTAGACAATGTGAGCCATTTGCTAATAAAATTGCCAGAAGGAGAGCGCAGACTACAGTAAACCAGAATGATTTTGCCATCAGGTGAGGGGTGAATGCGACGTGCATATCCTTCACTGGTGGTGCGGGGGCCCCATACTGCCCATCCCCAGCAGGGGACCCACATTTTGTGTTACACCACTGATGTCCTTTAGCCACTCCTGAAGGGCACTAAACACATATGGCACTAGCCCAAATAAATATTTAAATAAAAACTAAACCAAGTCACAAAAGACAGATTAAAAAATATATGTACACATACACACGTTAAACAATTTCTGATCAGGATCATGCAAACGAATTCTTGCTTGGTTATAGAAAAGTTTACTCTTCTCTATGAAGGTGCAGATATTTGCTTTAAAAATATGCGTTCAAAAACTGCATATTGTTCCGTCAGGCTATCAAGATTGCGAAAATGAGCTATCTTCCAACATAGCAAGTTAACAGGCAGACTATTTTTGCCAGATAAACCATCCCACCACCCCATCCTGTTTCTCCATATAAGTATTATTGGTCCATCACCGATGTCACTCACGCCACCTGAATCGATTCATTGTTGGAGTTTTGCATTAACTTGTCAACCTAAACCTCTTCACTCTAATCACTGAATTCTTTTGACCTCAATATCCACCGTATCTCTTGAACTGTCTCTTCCCTCCTTATAGCACAGATCCTCCTAAGATTTCTGGAGGAGTTCGAGCCGCAAAACAATTGATTTCATGTTACTTCCCATTTGGAAAATTGCCATTCCCTAGTTAACAACACTTCCCTGTCCATGCCCCCCAACCCTCACTTCTCCACAGCTTTTCTGGGAGGACTATTATGCACATCTGATCTAGAAAGGTGGCATGGCAGTCCGGGGCGTCTAATTTCTCAACACCTAAATGCAAGGCAACATTGCACCTCCCACCCTTAGCTAGTTTATCCCTCCTACCACTTGAACCTGCATTCCGAATTCTCAAGTGCCACACTACAGCATTGGCTATCAAGTACCTAGATATTAATGAAACTACCCAAGGAATAAGTTCTTCCTAACACCAACATGAAGGCTGCAAACATAAGGAAAAACAAAAATCCCCACCTTGACAGATAAGCATATGATAATGCACCAGCCCATTTGGTGCAAACAGTTAAGCACTTAAATACCCTTCTAAGGATATCCCTTATTAGCCAAACATCCCCTTTGCAAGATATCAGACAAGTGCCACAAATATCATCACCCCCCTCCCTGCCCCCAGCAGGATATTCAATGTTGGCCAATCCAATCACCTTGCTTTCAGAAAGAACCTTTCTGCTGAACACAATCCAGACATCACGATGCTCAGCCTTTCCTCCGCTTCTCGTGATACAGGTTACTTATCACAAAACATGCGGCTACCTTTATTTCAGGCTTCACTGTTTTGCCCAATCATTCACTAATACCCACTTTCTTTAAGCCTAGGGCTTGACTAGCACAGCTACCGATACATTGCCAACACATTAAGAGCCAACATAAACCACTCCAAATTACAACAATGTACCGCCCTGTCCATCTAGCTTGCAACATTGCCAGATAAACTTCACTCATTGAAATCGGATAAAGCTAAAAACCATGTGGCTCCGACCCTTCGATTACTGGAGGCATTTGCTTGTTTCAACATTGCCACGTAATTCTTCAAAGGCTAGGCCTCAATGCACAGCGGTAACAAGGATGCACTCAACCCATTCAAATACTTCCTTCATTTCGAATTTATCTTGCACCACACAAACAAGGACTCGGCACCTTATAGGGATGCTTCGGAGTTGTACAAAGTTGCAGGAGGTGCAGCCACATTTCTCCATGTACATGTTAAAGTCTGGCCCAGTCTCCCATCACTTTCAATCCCATGCAGTGATCAACCAAAGTTACTTGTAGCTGACTCGAGCACAACGAGCACTGCAACCAGCTTTGGATCCAGGCAAGGATTGTATTTAAGAAAAACGGGTTGGCTCGGTTAAAGCAAAGCCAATCAGAAACAATGCTCAGCTTTCCTAGGTACATGAACCTCCTCGATTGCCCAGTTCACAGGAACGCTTGCAAGCCTCCCCAAACCTAAGACAGGTCAGTCTAAAATGAAGTACCCAGTTCATAAATCCATTCATGACCAGACCACAAAGGCCTCAGCTATGACCGGTTATAATCTCAGCTGAACCTAAATTCATTTCAACACATGTTCCTCATGCTGCCTCTGGGATTGGGCCTTCACCATGAATGGTGACAATCATCCGCTACCTACACCAACCAGCTCATGGCCTAACAACTCATGTTTACTTATTCAGTCTAACAGGCCTATGCTATGTCTCTCGTCAAGCACCCTGAAGGTGCCCGTTCCAGCATTGGTACTATACAAAACACCTTAAATGTATATGGCACCAAAGCCTGCAGGCGTCCAGGCACTGATCACTACAGAAGGAATAGGGCAACCTTCCAAAAAACAAAACAAAGTTTATCAAATAGCCTCTCGTTTTTAGAACATTTCTGAAAACTAGGTGATCTTTTCACATGGATTCTAGCAGTTCAGTCCATGTGTGGGCTGCTAAAACCGGGAAAGAGTGACCTCTTCCCTGGGCTCTTTTTACAGAGTCAAGTTTCAGAAGGAATGGTTTTGTGGATCGTAGGTTGGTATAATACCAACCTTTCTTTGATTATAAGGGGCAGTCCCCAAGATACAAGCGTCAGTATCTTAAAGGTTACTCTCGCCGCCCCCGGTAGCCATTGTAGCCCCTTCCTGGCTAGATACTGGATCTTTTCGTGGTAGTTGGTACACAATGCATACAGCTGCATTCTGTGATTTTTGAAGCTTTGGATGGACTTTTTGCTTGCTGCCTCTAAAACGGAATTGCAGTAGTTCAAACGTGAGAGAATAGCAGCCCCGCCAACTTGGTACAGTTCTCCTTCAAGATCATTCGTCTAATCCATCTTAAACTTCTAAGATAATAGTTTCCGCGTTAAGGTTTGCCTCCATATAGACCCTCCTCCCCCAGTTTTGACCTTAGACGCAACTGTTATCCAATTCTCGTCTATCAAGAAGTTTTCATAGGCCTGACAGCTTTTTCCTTGGTTGTCTCGAGCCATAAATCAATTAGCTCGGTTTTGGCTGCATTCAAACATAACCAGTTTGTGGACATCCAGTTGCACGTCAATAACATTGCCTCAGCTGCAGGTCTCCAATACACCTTTGATCTGCACCCCTCCAAAAACGATCTCACCAGGTTATTGCCTCCTCAGAGAGACCCCCTGTCACTCTCCACCCTTCCAGTAATATCTGATGGTCTAAGATATGAAAGACTGCTGAAAGATCTAAAAGGGTCTGCAGCCCTAATCCACTTCTTTCCAAGGTTTCCAATATTTGTGTTTGAAGAACACTCCATGCCATGAGCGCATCTAAAGAATCTAATTGATCCGGCCACGGCTGAATTTACCACGGCCGGAATGTTCGCATGACAAAGGTGCGAACTACCAAAAGTTTGCACCTTTCTCATGCGAACACACATACATATTCACACCCACAACACCCACCCACACCCAACATAAACTACTTACCTTCTTCACGCTGGTTTCCTGCGGCGCCAGTTCCATTTCACTTCTGTGATCGGGAACCAGCGCCACAGGGTCCTTTTCTTTAACGGGGCTGCAGCGGGAGGGGCTTCCTCGCAGTACCCCTTTTTTCGCAGGTGTGCTCTGGGGATGTCCCCCACAACGCCACACTCACTATACCACACAGTATAGTGAGTGGGGTGTTGCGGGGACACCCCTGCAGCTTTTTTTTTATACTTACCTATAATGCTACCACTAAAGGTTCGAACTTTTGGTGATAGCATTTTTTGGACTTTTAGTCCATGCAACCGTTTGGATGGGGTCCGTTCAACCGCATCCCATCTAAAACCAGATTGCTTCCTATGAAAGATTCCTGCCACTTCCATTTGTGTCTGAAGCCGCAACTTTGTCCACTAGTTTGAGAAGGAACAGGGTATTCGTAATTGGCTGCAGATTTGTATCCATTGGATAAAGCCCTTCTTTTTTTCCGCAAGGGAGTAACAGCCACACCTTTTATAAGTTGCAGGATGGTACTATGATACAAAGCATTGACAAATCTACAAAGAAACAGGATAAAAAGGGAAGAAGGTCTCCCAGACAATTAGTTGGATGCATATTTTTCAGATTTTTTTTAATTCAATTCCCTGCCCAGTAATCTCCTTGAAACTAACCCCATTAGCGGACATACCTTGATAAGATTACCTTTGACCAGGGCTAAACCCCCTCACCTTATCACGTTCTAAAGTGTCACAGATTTCATCTAGGCTCACCATACAGATTGCATTGGTCTCCCTCAAAGGAAATCACCTTTCAGCATCTTGCATAGTAAAATTGGGCACACCGCGTAAGATCTGCAAGTTGGTATGTATGGTATTTATAAAGCAACAATAATGGTGTGCTGTACAATGGGGACACACCCAGGGGCTACAAGTAAGATGCAGTGGTATTAGAGGAGCTGGTGTGGGTTGGGGCAAAAGCTCAAGAGGGACAAAGATGAAACACAACATTAGGGATTTGTAAGATGTTCTTTGAAGACTAGGTGGGGGTGGGGTGAAGAAGGTGATTAGCTTGAAAAGGCCAGTTAACTGGTCCCTGGTTACAGCCATCCCCTACACAGCAGTTTTTTGGTTTCCAGCCTGGCAATGTGGCTTCTGGTGGTGCACTGGCCTCTGGAGATGGGGACCTCAGCCAAGTAGTGGCATTTGTGGTTGCGACTGCTTCGTCGTTGGACAGTTTCACATATTCTATAGCAGTGTATATTAAATTTAGGATTGCAGCCTGTGTTCTATACCCTATTAATATTGTATAGCCTGCAACAGCATGCTGGGAACATAAAACAAATGCTACTACCAGATTTACGACATGTGTCCCGCTGCCACCCCTCCCCCCAACTTCTCAGGTCAATTATCTTGGCCAATACTGGCAAACCAGGTCAGCACTTCTCTTCTTACCAATATCACTTCTGTGCCATGTTCCCACACCAACACAACCATCAAATGTTCTTACTACTAAGAGCACCGGACAACCCCAGAATCACGGCCTTACTTTCCCATGACTATTGGCAGATCATTTTAGATCTTTTTTATCCTGAAAAGACTTGTGATCAGTCCACTCTATTGATCCAGTGTTGCAATTCCCCCTTCAGCTGCGATTAGATGTTTAGTGTAAAAAAACAATCGAAGAAAGGCTTACAATATTTTATTATCAAAATAAAGGCACATAATTTAATGGCATAATCTTATAGAACAGGGTTGCATGGCCCTTTGATGGGCTTTCTATTGGAGGCCAACATGCAGTGCTGTCCCAGATATCCTCTCCCGAAGTAACAGGCTGCAGGAAACATCAGAGGCACGACTGGGGATGGCACCCCATTGGTCGCTTCTCGTCATGGGCTGTCCTGACACTCATGTGAAAATACTGGTACAACCAGCTGAAAAAAAAGAGCATATACAATTGAATGAATTAGTTTCTAAATTGATTTACATAATTGTGCAACTGCTGGGGGCAAGAGAATGTCACACAAAGAACTAACAGCTAAAGGAAAGATGGACAACTGCTCCACTCACCGTAGAAGGGGATCATTCGAGACAGATCAGGTCATGCAGGTTTTCAAATAAGGTACTCAGGTTTTCAAATAAGGTACAGTTGTTAGGGGGTACAAAACCATGCAAGTTGAGACTAAATACTATGCACATTAGAACCCATGCAATGCAGTCAGTGGTGAAACTTATCAGCCAGGAAACAACCTGTAGAACAGTTCTACACTTCATGGATAAGACAGACAATACCTTTCAGTGATAAACTAAAAGCAGACCTGGATTTAGAGCTTGTGAAAGACGCTGAAGCATACAAACGTGCCTCCAGAGCACCTCCAGTATGCCCAAATCTCCATATTGCAAGTAGATCCCCACTCCCAAAGGCATATGCAAAACTGCTTTTAAACATACCCTCAACCCACATTTTGGCACTGGGAGGGGGTGGTCAGTGCAGAACAAAAAGCAAGCAATGATTTTCAGCAAGTGCAAGACCGTAGGTACTCACAGCATTTTGGCGTTTATGCAATTTTTAGCTTTGTATTCTAACAAGGTGCATAGTGCGCACATTCCAGAGAGCAGTCCTCTTCCCCCAAACGTTACCGATGAGTAATATTCTCCCCCCTCCCCAAAACAAGGGCTCTCCACAGCCGCTCCCCAAACATACAATTCAGAAAAAAAAGTTGCACCCCCCATGGATAAGGCAGGGACAGCTGTGCAGTGTCTAGGGCAGTAGCCAGTTCAGCATGTTATATGTACACATGGATGGTGACGGGAGGCTACCGCTAGTGCCCTCCCAATATCCCTTTCCAAGTGTAAGCATGCCACCTATCCACTTTCAGTTCAAGTCAAAGTCCTCTTCATACTAAGTGAATGATAAATATGGATCCCATGGATTGAACACTCAAGCCCCCCTAAAATAAAACTGCCCCTCTGGACTCACATTCCAGAATATCCACATAATGCTCTCCTCTTCCTCACCCCTCCACCCCAGCAGGATGGATCCCTCAGCCACATACAACTGCAAGACCAGTCTATTGCACCATTGTATGGTTAATCAATATAGTAAAACAGCACCACAAGCTGCATTTGACACAATAGCTCACATTATACGATAGATCGGCAAATACTAGTTATGCCCCTGCTACGGTTAAACCGGAACCGAGAAACCACAGCATTCAACAGTAAAGAGGGTGGCCTCAAAAACTGGTACAGTTCTAGTGAGACCAACCCGCTGTGTCATAATAACCCTCAACCACCAGCCACCATTGCCCGCAAGTTTCCTGAGGCAACTGATGGTGCGTGGGGTCAACTGAGGTAGCACCAACCCTCGGTACAAGAATAGGCCCCAGCACAGATGCATTGGCCACAAATCACATCAATAAAGGCATCGTTGAAGCCGCACCAATACAAGATCACGCATATCTCCAACAAAGTTGAGCAGCCAGCCATATTCTAGTGGATTTGCATACAGTTACCCATTGTCTCCAATTGCATCCTACTCCAGTGAAGATACTAGAAAGCCAGATTACCACCGAATATCCAATCCCGCCAGTCTGCCTGCTAAACAAATATATTCTCTCAATCCCAGCCTCTAAATTTCACTTCAGCACTTGGCTAGAAGAGAAAGGTTGGGATGGCAAATGAGGGGAGACTAGTTAAGGTCCAAACGAGAAGAACCTCAGCCTCAGAAACACTGCAGCACACTTAAGCCATACAGTGACAAGTTCATCCATAGAGAATACGGCATTCGTCATCATCCACACAACTACAAATCAGGCAATGGTCTTGCTGTTATTTGTACAGCCAAATCAAATGCTTACCCCTTCGCCTTACCTTCCTGCAGATCGGCCTTACTGTCAGCCCCTCCCCTGGCTACACAATGCAAGAAAGGGGGACATTTCAAAGGGGGTCAAGAAATTTCCACCAGCAGATGCCTTCTCAGGAGGGACACCAAGGCGGAGTCCCAGCTGCTCATTCTCTGGCATCCCGGGCAAATTGCACATACAAAGACAATGGCTACAGCCACCCCTTCCCCATTTTGAGCCAGGGACCTGCTCCGCTTCAGCACAGTCATGAGTAAGGCAATGTTTCTAAATTAAAGCCCACGCCCCCTAAAGCCCCGTCAGTTACCTACCAATTTCGGGTCTGCTACCAAGACAATGAAAGTGAGAAACACAAGACCTCTCCTTTTAATGATGTATTCATATCCATGATGCCGTTTTGATGCAGTTATATGCATAACAGCAAGCTATAAGTTTCAAGTGACCATATAACATTTTTTAGTTGCCAAAGTACATACAATGGTGTAAATTATAAAATGTAATTCTGGGACCTCTAGTTTTCCATTCAGGAAGTCCAAATAAAACCAAAAAGCATTTTCTTTTGGTATAACTCGTTTCTAGAAGGGTTCACACTTTACTATGCCTTTTGTAAGTAATCGCCATAAAACGGTACGTTTGTTGCCCCTGAAATTCAAAACCTAAATAGTTGCACCATGTAAAATACTTGGTGAAGTAAAATTATGGCTGAAAGTGTGAACTGGGGCCAATAATTTAATAGCACCAAATTATCTACATTGGAGCCCTTAGAAGTGATTATGTTCTAACTACTTGGAAAAAGCATCACACCTGCTGTTTTCACAGTTTCTTGGAGCGTCATGATTAGTAAGAGGGGAGAGGAGAGAGTGGGTTGCTTTGTTGCAAGGTTTATACTGTAAATCGTCGGCAGCAGTGGTCAATGTACTCTCCAGGTTGCCAGCATAAAGGTTGGAGAGACACTCAATACAACCACACAGAGCAGTATTTAAGGAGTATGGAGGGTTGCGTTGATCTACCTGTGTGGAGTTAGTGGTGTATAGGTAATTTTACTGTAGACCCGGATCTTCATGTGGTGAATGTTCCATTGTGTGTCATCTACTTTTCAGTGCTGGAGTTGTGTGACAAAATGGGTTGTTTTATGGGGTAGAATGAGGTGGTTATTCTCGTCATGTCCACTTGGTAAGACAACTAGCCCTTGTGTTAGGGAGATCATCAGTTTTATCCCTAGTGAGACCCCACCCCCAAATCCCCCCCCCCCCCCAAATCACTATCTGCTAGACCTCTTTCTTTCTCCTGGACAAGGGGAGCCCCCTCATTCATTTACTGTACTTATGGAACTCTGCATAGAATAAGGTAAAACCAAAATAGCAGTCTTGTTTTCTTCCATATCTCTGAAAGGCATCTGTGTTGCACTGCAGCACACAGCACCCTATGCACTGTGTTGCTGGGGACCCTTTGGGTTCTCTTTGGACTATCCTTAAAGTACTGTTGTAAGCATACTTTTCATTCTTCCCAAAACTTGCTAGGGGGATACCCGGTAACCCCCCCCACCCCTCCCCCCACTCAGATCCTGTGACTTTTTGTTCAGTGACAAGCCTAACGTTATGGCTGTGAACATGTTCTATCAACACGTCTGACTGGACAGCCAGCGACCCCTTTCTGGAAACTGCTGGGAGAGTTTGCAGAGGAGCGAATGGGATATCTGAACAAAAGGGGAGGTTCCTGAGGGAGCAGGTCAGTCAGTCAACCACTGACCAGAAGATCCAAAGCTGAAGATAACCAGAGACACCTGCAGACTCTTCCAGTACGCATGAAGCAACCGTTCTTATCGACAGGAGGTCCGAAGAGGACTCCTTACTTACCTTTGGCTGGTGGGACCAACCAGCCACAAGACAAAATGCAAAAGCCAAGCAAAAACACGAGCCAACCGAATTCCCCCCCCCCCCCCAAGATGATGCGACCTTACAGGGTTGTAAACTGCAACTACCAGGTGTCCTCCCACTTATTTACGTGGACAAACTGCCCAGAACCCGGTGAGTGGGATTGTGCCTAGCTCACCAGAGTGCAGGACTGCAGAAGCAAGGACGATAGCGCGATAACCATTCATGGAGCAGATCAAAGGCACCAAAACTGCAGACTGATGTGGGAGACCACAGAGATACTTGCTGAGGTGCTCTCTTGATGTGACATTCCATTCAGAGTTCTTCATGTTGGTCACCAGACCAAGGAGCCTGGAGACCAGGTTCATTGCTGCTGCACAGGAGATAATCCAGCTGAGTTTTCAACCACCCTTAAGTACTGTGGGGCTCAAGGTAGAACTTACCTCAAGCTGAAAAGTCGCTCTAGTGCGACTAGAGTGCGTTACAAGGTGTCCACCCATAACGCTGGTCCAGGCTGAACAGCTTGTGCTCTTAGGGAGAGTGTTGCAGGGTCTCTAGAATTGTGTTACCTTGCAAAAGTATTTTTATTTAAGTGAAAGTATCCTTAGGATCTTTGCCTTTTCTACAACTGCATAAGGCAGTTGATCCACTTCTACACTGACTGATGAACTCTTGATAGTTAGGGATGGGGTGTTACTAGATTACAGCAAACCCTTCTTTGTTCACAACTCTGCAGACCTGAGCAACTAGCAGCGCAAAGGACACACGGCAAACACCAAAGTAGGGGGACTGAGACAGTGCAAGATCCCATAGCAGCACCAGGAGGGCAGACACATGCCGGCACGCAGCAGCCAAAAGGGCAGCCGCCATTAAAGTGAAAGTTTGCAGCAGGCAGGTAAAGTAACAGCACACCTGAAGGCGGATTGCGGGACAAAGCATCGCCAGACCATCAGAGGTCGCCCAGTGAGGCTACCCCAGGAGCAGGCATATACACTGAAGTGCTGGTGGGCCAAACGGGGAATGCTGATCACACTGGCACGGGAGGGTCAGAGGCACAGCTGCCTGACAGAAGAAGCAGGAGGCACTCTCGAACCACACCCAGCTGGCTACGGTGTGGCGGGAGACCAGGTACAGATCACCAATCCCAACTTGGCGTTACATGATGAAGCATTACAAGATGACATTCAGGTACTATATAGCAGACAAGATAGAAGCGGTCGATCAAGTAAATAAGGTTAGTGTGGACGGTCGGAAATAAATTGGAAAGCTTAAAAAAAAAAAAAAAAGTTGCACAGAAGGAGAGAGGGGGAAATGATCCATGCCATTGAAGAAAGAGGCAGGAAAGTGCGTAGAACAAATGCAGTATTTGCTGAATTCTACGAGAAACTATTGCCAGGAAGAGGAGAGGCCTCCCCCAAATTGTGTTACCACGCCTAGACCCAGAAAGGGCAGAAATAGGAAATGCTCCACTTGCAATAGAAGAACTGCAGGAGGCTATTAGGGCACTTCAAGCCACCCGGTGCGGATGGGCTGCCTGGGGAATTAATACAGAATACTTGTAAGAGCTGGCGCCTAAACTACTAGAACTTTATGAAGAGGCCTATGAGAGAGGAGGCTTGCAAGAGAGCCTGCAGGGATCCATTATTGTACTGGTTCTGAAGCCTGGGAAGCCCCCCTCCCAGTATGGCTAATAGAAACCACAACGTAGATTGCAAAATCCTTACTGCGGTCCTGGCCCCACCATGATCAGACAGGCTATGTACCGAGTAGGAACACGCCCTGTACCCTGAGAAGACTTAACCACTTGAATGACAGTACTAATTCAATGGACGAGAGGTGCGCTGTGGCATCTCTGGACACTGTAAAGGCGTTCGATTCCATCAGGTGGGCCTGGCTGTATGAGACGCTGGGCCAATAGGCAAAGGGCTGGGCTTCCTGGGATGGGTATGGCTGATAAAACACAAGGCCCACAGCCAGAGTATGGACAGGAAGACATTTCTGGGAATTGGAGGGGCACACAACAGGGGTGCCCACTGTCCCCTAGGTTTGTTCTGGCCCTGGAACCACTGGCAGTGTTCCTGATGGCAGAATACGTAGACATAGGTATCTCTGTGAAGGACACTATACATGTCAGATCACTATACGCAGAGGACATGCTGCTTTACAAGAGTCCCCGAAGATAATCTCCCTTATGTGCTAGACAGGTACACAAGACTTGGGATAGGGATTAGCAGGGAGAAATCCTGCTCGTTCCCACTAGGCAACCTGCGAGGTAGAGAGGAACAAGAACTGCCGATACTAAACCTTAAGTGGTCACCACATACATGCAGATATCTGGGGGGTGAAAGTCCAGCATGACATTGCGGAAACGCACAAGGATAATACGCAGAAAGCAGTGGACGGTATTGGCAAATCTATGCCGTTCTGGAAGAGCCTGCCACGGTCAATGGCTGGAAGAACTGAGTAAAATGGTAGCCCTGCTGCATATACTGTACCATCTAAATGAACATCTCATATGAAATATGCCCAAGGAGGATCCCAGCACAGAACCCATAATATATGCAAGAAATGGCCAGAGGTGCATAATGGGATGGAAAATGATGCCACATTAGAAATCCCATTTGATATGTTGGAGGGAGGCCATGTAATTTCTAGAACATATGAACTGCTGTCGAGACGGCAAGAACCTGCCAATCTGAGAGCACATGGGAACTGGGAGCTAGGGAGAAAATAGAGCTAGGGAGAAAGTTCACTGATGCAGAATGGACTAAGTAGGTCTCGGGAACTACTAGGTTTAAACTCATGCAACTGTACCTAATACACATGACTCCACATAGGATTTTGTTGCTTCAAGGAGCAGAGACAGGGTTGCCCTAGATGCGATGAACAGAGGGAGGAATGTTACAAACGTTTTGGACCTGTCCGGTGAGTAAACTATTCTGGTCATCAATTGCAGATAGTGGCTAAAGGACGGGGGGAATTCAGGATGCGTAGTTAGCCGCCGGAGGCCTGCTTACGAGGCATGTTCCGTCAGAAAAAGCGCACTACCTCCCTGACGTGGTATTGTTAAATGTAAAAAACAAAATACAACTGAAGTGTTGAATAACCCTCCTTTTCACAGACTGTCTGAAGAAACTTTAGTAAATGAAACCAATTTCTCTGCAACAAATACAAGTGCGCCGCACTACTAGTAACACGGTACTGCCATTTTCTGTAACCATTGTAAGCGCAAGCAACTACTATTAGTTAGTAGTTATTCAGAATTCCTGACCCGTCAATAACCCAGAACTTTTTGCTGGGACTTGGTAACTAACCATGTCCCTAGATGAAGGAAAATCTCCTCCACCCCGAAACGCCCCCCCTCCTCCTCCTCCTCCTCCTCCTCCACCACCACCACCACCACCACCTGCATCCTCCTCACCTAGTATTTTACTCTTTTGTCTCTCCATAGAGAATGGTTGAAGTTATAGTTTCCTACAACTTTTGGACTTGAGGTGGATTGCTCCTTTGGGCTCCCCTGTTAATTTCTCCTTCATACCCTTGGGTGCACTACTGTTCCCAAGTAGTAAAGAGGGATTTTCATCCCCTTTACAATTTGTATTAAGTGAGCCAGCACCCCCACGTTATGTGGTGTGCAGGGGGCGAGGGAGGACACAATGTATCCTCTTCCTTACCCGTTTAACACGTTACACTAGCAAATTTGCTTGAATTGCTGGTGACAGTGTAACTACTTTGACTAGTCACAATTACAACAGGCTGATTCAGCCTCAGTAATACACAAAAGGGCTCCTTTTTCACCATGTCCTGCTGTTTGAGGTCTTCACCTGCCATTCTAGGTGGGAACGACCTCATTGGAATGGTCTTCCTTTGTATTCCCCACTCAGGTTCCAGAGTGTCTGGGAAGGCAAGAAGCGAGGGAAGAGTCCAAAACTTTTAAGCCCTTTGTCCTTCACCTTGCCTGAAAGGAACCAACTCCCATTGGAGGGCTTGTTGTTCCAATTAAACAGCCAGATTGCCCCTTTCTGTAAAATGCAAGGGGGAAGATTGCAGAAGTTGTGCTGTAGTTCCTGTTAAATACTCTCAACCTTGAAGCTGACAAGTCTACCAATGAAGCTTAAACCTTAGAGGAAAAAGAGAAGACTGTAGTGATTTCCAGTAACCGGAGAGCCGGCTGAAACCCTTCCTCCTAATTGACCAGGGTGTCCCGAAAACAACGACCCCAGGCCCGGTGAGATCCACTAGACTCAAGACCTGCATTTTGAGCCATCCACGGCGTGCCCGACCTTGCAGGGCTGCAATACACCTGGACCGCGAGCCATTTTGTGGTGCATGGTCTTTCAAGTCTGAATCCATCCAAAACGTTGGTGGCCTTCTCCTGGCCCTTCAGCGACACAAGTGGAGTTCTTGAAGTCCCCTCACCAGAGTGCTGGATCAGATTAGCAACGAGAATCCCAGCAATATTCAGTCTCCTCTTGGCTCCTGAAAATGACGCCCAAACCACAGAAATGCATCCAGCTGTGAAGAAACCCTTGCCCGGAGTCTTCCCCATTGATCTCGGCTGCTAATTCCTGATCGTGAAGACAGTGCACTGGAAGGGAATTAGACTGGGTTTTTGGCTGCAGATCCTGAAGGCATCTTACTGCAAACTTACCTTCTGTGCCGGGGACTGTGTTGGCTGGGGTATTACTTACCTTAAGCCATTTGAGATTCCTGTGATTGGGAGTACTTATCCAGTTCACCCAGGCCCACTGCTGAAATCCCTCTGGGGTGTCTTTGCTTAAGTCCCTGAAACCCTTTTGCAACTCCAGTACAATACGAACAACTTTCCCCAGGAACTCTGACTTTCTATAACTGTGCCGGTCCTGACCAGTCTGTTGGCCACCAGAGACTAGCGATTCCCCCCCCTAACACACCTCACTGCCACCTGAGAACACTCATGTTCCAAGAATAGGTAAGGACTTCTAAGGTTTGGGCCTTTTACCTAGTAAATGCAACAAGTGGGTTACTTAATTGTAATACAGTTGGTTTGTTAACAGTCCCTCTGAAATATTAAGTTACAAATGTTTTTACTAACCTTTGTATGCGTTTTGCCTTTCTGAAGTATATACAAGGTCATTTTACTCACTTGTGAATTGGTTCCCCCAATTCCCAAAAGTAATGCTGTTGGCTTCACCCAACGCTTTCTGAAAATAAGTGCACAAGTTTACAAAATGGGTCTTGCTTCCCCGGACCTGGTGTATAGTCCGTCTAGAATAAGTCTGCCTAGGGTTGTACCAACCTTTTTTTTTTTTACTTTTCTTTATTGGCAATCAGTGGCGACAGGAATACAACAGAGTGCATACACAGTTACAATCATACATTTGAGTTTGGCAGTACATATTTATGGGTGTTCGGTGGAGGTGGGCAGAAGGTCTAGATGCAACCTGTACCCCTGGCAGGGGGAGGCGGGAGAGGTTTTCTATATCATCTTTATTGTGCAGATAGCTACAGACCCATTTTTAGGGCAGGAATTTATAGGGAGGGAACTGATATATTCCTCCTCGCACATCTGTGTCCAGGTGAGAGCCTTCAACCACATCTCAAATGAGGGGAGGGGGGGCAGGGCGAGCAGCACTTCCAGCACTGCAGTATACATTTTTTTGGCCACCATAGTACTGACATTCAAAAATGTTGACATTTTCTTCACCTCAACCCCAGCCCACAGCCCGAACAGAATAGCTAACGGATCGAGGCCCACTGGGGTCCCAACTATCTCCGATAGGGCTTCAGTTACAGCTTCCCAGAATGTGCCAAGCACGTTACAGGACCAAAACATGTGCGTGTGGTCCGCTGCATCGGATTTGCATCTCGGGCATGTATGGGTCTGGTTATGTGCAAATTGCCCCATCCTGTGGGGTTTGTAATTCGATCGAGGAGCTTATATTGCATGCATCTAAATATAGATTTGAGGGAGACTTTGCGTAAGCAAATTTCTCTCCACATATCTGTGATTGCTAGACCCAGTTCCACGCTCCACTTGTCCCGCAGTTTTGAAGATGGATCCTCCAATTTTCCCAGCAGCATCTTGTACAGAGAGGACGTTATACCCCTACTGAGTTGGCTATGTAGTAGATCTCTGATGAGTCAGGAGGGGGAGGGGGAATGGGGGGGGGAATACGTCTTGGTAAGTGTGCCACATGACGTAAACTGCCGCTCTTAGTCTGAAGTATTGCAGCAGCCGCCGAACCCGAGTGACCAGGCCGCCATGTCTGCGGGGTAATGAATTTACCTTCAGGATATAGGTCTGTTAGAACCCGATACCCCAGGTCTAGCCAATGACACATGAGGAGTTTATCGTGGGTGGGGGCGAGGCTTGGGAGTGCAGTAGTCGCTTCCATGCCATAGTCGTGGTGGCCACGGGATCCACCAGGGCATCCGTGTGATATGTGCAGCAGAAGATTAGGGACACGTTTACTTCATCACTTGCTAGCTTTTCAAGTTTCACATGAGGGGGGGCGCCTCCAGGTGTTTGTACCAATGTGTAGCATGTTGGGCCTGTGCAGCAATCCAGTACCGGGTTAGATCAGGAGCCGTGAAGCCCCCTCTCTCGTAGGGGAGGGTTATACGTTGCTATTTCTTGCAAACAGCACCGGAATGCCACAGGAATTGGGCGCACGCAGAGTGTAGTTTCCTGAAGTATTGCTTCCTGGCCCATATTGAAACGTTTGTGAAGATATAGAGGAGCTTGGGGACCGCTATCATTTTAATTAGGGACAGTTTACCCAATAAGGAGAGCGGGAGGTTGCGCCACCTTGCCATTTTGGACTCTACGAATTGCACTGTGGCAGTACAGTTGTCAGCGAGTAAGGAGAATCTAGATAATGATATCTGAACCCCCAGATATTTGATGCCACCTGGGGACCAACAGAGCGGGAATTCGCATGTCAGCTGTTGGGTCGCCGCAGTGAGTGGAGTAGTTAATGGTGAAGCCCGAGAATGTGCCTATTTTCATTATGTCGCAGATAATTGGGTCTAGATGTGCAGACGGGTCCCTGATGTACCATCAGCGCATAGTGATATTATTTCCGGTGCGTCTCGGAATCGTATGGCCTTTGCGGGTGCGTCGACCTCTGACGTTATCGGCCATGGACTCAATGGCTAGCGCGAATAGGATAGAGGAAAATGGGCAACAATGGCGTGTGCCCCTGTGGAGCGTGAAGGGTGAAGACGTTAGGGAGTTGACCAGGACTTTGGCCACAGGGTCTGTATATAGTAGTTTAATGTAGGATTTCATACCTGGTCGGATCCCCATTTTCTACAATACTGCCCACATGTATTACCAGGACACCATGTCAAATGCCTTCAGAGCATCTTATGTAACCGCAACGGCTTTTGGATCAATACTGGACATTAAAGAGCCGGCGGATATTGAGGGATGTTAAGCGACCGGGGACAAAGCCACTTTGGTCTGGGTGAACCAGGGGTGACATTATGGGGGAGAAATCTGCTTGCTATTACCATGGCAAATATTTTGGTATCTGTATTTATAAGTGATAGGGGCTTGTAGGATCCACATTCATCTCAAGGCTTACCCGGCTTGGGAAGAACAGTTATGAGAGCTTCCCGAAGGGTTTGAGGGAGAACGGCCAGACAACTCCATGTAGTTTCGGTGCCAAAATGGCCACATGTTCTTGGTAGAATTCTGAGGTGAGCCCATCCCGTCCCGGGGCCTTGCCCTTTGGGAGGTCTGAGATGGCCTCAACTATCTCATCAGGAGTGATCAGGGCATCCAGCTGCTCCCTGGCGGCCCAGGAGATGTAGGTGATGGGGATATGGTCAAATAGATCATTTATGTCCTGGGCAGTGTGCTCCCGCTGGTGACGGTGTCCAGGATATGCTGGTCGACCAGTGTTGGGTGCCTTTTGCATCTCTGATGCTATCAATGCGCGGCTTAACCTATCCCCCCACACCCCCTCTGTGCGCACCAGTCCAAGGTTCTCCCTGGTCTATCCCCCCTCCCTATACTTCCGCGTGTAATACTGTACCTCTCTAAAGGCATGAGATTCGAAGATTTCCAGCTCCAATCTTATCTGTGCTAGTTGGTTGGGATAGGTGCAGTCATGTATTCACACTCTAGCTCCTTGAGTTTAGTTTCCGAGCGTTGTAGATCATGCTTTATGACCCTCAGTACCCCCGCCTCCTCCCTCGAGATACACATGCCTCTGATAAAGACCTTGAATGCCTCCCAGCAGGTCCTCTCGGTTGCGTCGTGTTGTTTGTTGCAGTCGGGGTGTGGGGGGGGGGGGGGGGGTCTAGTGCGCAGTGTGCTCCTTCAGCTGCGAAGAACGGGGAGAGTTGAGGATTATCAAGTAGGTCCTTGAGGAGATTCGACTGCCAGTTCCTTCCGGCCCTTAAGTGCAGCCTCAGGAACATCCACAATGCGGATATTGTTCCGCGTGATCTGGACTCTAGGTCGTCGCACTTGGCCTTGACGTGCATCACGTCGCACACTAGTTCCATGACTGGTTTGTAGGGCGTGGACCCCATCCTCTTTGGCCACAATTCTGATCTCCGCTTCAGTTATCCTAGCCCGCGTGCTGGTCTAGTTTGGTTCTCAGCAAGGCCACATTTACATTTATGTCATCAAGCTTCTCATGGAAGGATGCAAAGTTCTTAGCCATGGACTCCATCATCACAGTTAGGTCAGGTTGAGGGGGAAATCGAGTGATATCTTCGTGGCCTGAGGAAGACCCCACCCCCCAAACCCCCCCCCCCGCTTGGGTCTTGTCTTTGGCTCAGACCTTGTTGGCCCCACGAGATCTGTTGGACATCCTGGAGGTGGACGGTTATGTAGGCTGGAATGGTCGACTGCCGCCTATGCATCTAGGGGACCAAGCCTTCTCGGCAGTTGTGCCGTGGACCAGGTGGTGCGGTAACAGCCGTGTGGATGATCGCGGCGCTCGTGAGGTGATGTCCCCGAGAGACCAATCGAGCGAGGATCACCTGTGCTCAGCCGTCAGGTCCCCACTGCTTCCCCCGGGCCTCGCCCCTGGGATCAGGACAACCAAGGCAGAGTGCGGTTTTGCAGCAGGACCAAGAGCGGGCTATGATGTCTGCAATTCCCAGCGGTCCCGATAATGAAGCCGGGTATGGGGTCACGGGGTAGATGTGTGCCTGCTGGGCCGCAGTCTAGCAGTTAAGGAGCAGCGCTTAGATTTTCTGGCTCGTCGTGGATATTTAGCCAGTCCGCCGACAGAGCAGGAGTGTCAAAGAAAAGCCTGGGGGACCAGGTGTGTCCAGTATAGTGTAACACTCACCTGGCATCCACGGGGACGTCACTCAGCCTGTTCTGACCTCTTACGACCTCGAACCCTTCCCTGGAGTCTACTCGACTGGAGACTGGGCCTGAAACACAGGGTTGGTAGAGTTTAACTCCCTATTGTCTGTGTGCTTGAACCCCTTCTTCCCCGGGGTCCAACCCTTCCCTTTGATCCACAGCTCACCTCGTTTTCTTGGAAAGTGTGCTCTCCGTCCTGCTTTCAGTGCAGGGCGCGTTGATTGATGCAGGCTCGTTGCTGCCTAGTTACTTCACTGGCAAGAGTCCGACCGGTAAGTAGAATGAATCTTTTGAACAGTTCTCTAACTTCGTTCCTTTCCTTCCTTAGATGATGGCTGGCATCCGGGGATGGCGACGTGCTGCTGCGAGGAGTAGCGCTGAAGGTGAGTGAGAGCGTGATGCGACCCTTTCGTATTGAACCGAGTTCTTTTCCTGTGTCTTTTAGGTGCCGCGACATTTTCAGCGTGGATGCCGGTTATGAAGAAGAAATGCGGTGAGTAAATGCGGTATGCGGCGCCTCTAGATGTTTCCACGCTAACCTGGAGTGTCTTTTCCCTCTTGCAGATGGATGAGAAGTTCCAGAGAAAGAGTTCCCCCAGAGCGGCTGGGATTCAGGTAAGCGTTTGAAGCTCGTACAGTCTTTATAAATAAGCGAAGATTTGCAGAATGCTTACTAATGCCCCTTTTCCTTAGGAAGCGGCGTGCCGGGAATGGAATGACACCACCGAAGATGCCTGCAGAACAGAAGAAGCGATGAATGATGGGCAGAAGCGCTGCAAGATAAAGCTGTTCCTAACGGTGTTCTTGCAGGAGCTGAGCGCAGAAGAAAGATGCAGGCCTACGAAAACACAAAGCATGTTTCTCAGCCAGGGTGTGGCTTAAATAGTCTCTGGGTATCCCAGGTGTCTCTGGGATAAACCACACCCAAAAGACTAGATTGCACATGCAGTTCTGGCATCCATCTTGCACTACAAGTCCAATTCCCCAATATTATCCTATGGGAGTGAGTGACTCTGGTGCCACAAGCGCCAAGTCTGACTCCAAGTGGGTCTTTGGAGGGATGGAGAGGCCCATGTAGGTGATCGTGGCCTGGCTCCAGCCTAACATCTTGGAGGGCTGGGGACATGTGGGGCAGGAATCCTGACAGATAGCCACTGCAGCAGCTACATGCGAGAACAATGTTCGCTTTCAGTACCGCAGTGCAGCAGGTGTATAGACCCTGTGTGTAATGTTGTCGGATGGGGTGGCAGGTAGGGACCAGTAGAGCAGGCCAGTTCCCGCTGGGGGGGGGGGGGGGGGGAATTCGTCCAGCAGCTGAGTGGTGGGCAGAGAGGTATGGATGGTGCCCAGGCGGCAGTCAAAGGCAGAGGATGTATGGTGTCGCTGCAGCTCGCGGAGGAGCAGGATGGTGTATAGCGCAGTGTGCAGCTTGGCCGCGTGGAGAGAGTGCAGTGTTACAGGGCCGCAGCCAACTCAGAGCGTTCTTGGTCGCACCTGTGGCCGGCTCCAACCAGCGAGGCAACTGCAGCAGTGGAGAGCAAGGCCGCCCAGCAATCAAGGTCTTTGTCTGGGCGCCTGGGTAAGGGGGAGCGGGGGGCCGCGACCGGCCGGCAGCAGGGGAGCGGGCAAGTGTTGGTGATCCTGCCCAAAGGCTTCCCCAATCCAGGGCTTCCACGCGCCCTGTTGCTAGTTGCTACCCTCATGGGGCACAGGCCAGTCAGCTCCAGTCCGCCTCGCACCGGGCCGCTCATCGCAGGCCGCTCCACCAGGGACACCTCCACCGCTCCTCTACAGCTGCCCCCCTCGCCCCCCACCGAGCACCACCCCAGCAGGCACCAGGCGTGGTCCCGGGCTGGCCGGCGGCAGTCACAGATACCTTGGATGAGGTTCGCCCACATACGTCAGGGGTTATTAGCAGGATCGTGTACAGGCCCAGGTCCTCACGCCCCGTGCCGGCGGGCTGAACGCCGTATATGGCCATCCCCGAGTAGCTGTATCTCGGCCCTGGCGCTACGGATTTTCCCGAGATCAGAGCTGGACGCTCCCTGCACTCAAGGCAATGCCTTCACACAGTTTCGGGGGTCCAGCATAAGAGATTCCGCCGTTGTTGTCGGAGGTACACGGAGCACCCAAGCTAGGCAGCCATTTTGCAGGATGCTCAACAGCACCCCCATCGTACCTACCTTAAATAGCTGTGTGCCATTCTTAATAAGCATATTGTGGATTTTACTAACCTTGGTCTATACAAATGCAAGATAACCAATGAAAACCGACACAAAGCCCTCTGCCTGTTGGTACACAGGCACACAAAATGAAGAGGATTTGCACACAAATCCAGACAAGCCCTCAAACTTATCAGCAATATGGATCATCCAAGTGAAAGCAAACCCCCTCCCTTAATTCCTTAAACAGAAGCCAGAGACTCCAAAGCCATATAGAAAACCATATGCCAATTACGTGCCAGTTAAGTGAGGATTCAAACAGAAATCCCTTCATCCCGAGCACCATTAACCCTGCCCAACCCCAGAGACTGGCACTTCAGTCCTTGAGGTAGTCTATGGTCTTGTCAGAAGGCAGGGCTCTGCAACCTGTGGCTCTCCAGATTTGGACTGTAGCGCCAATGATTCCTCACCATTGACTTTCCTTGCTGTGGCCAAAGGATGCTGGGGATGGAGACTGCAATACTACACCCCCACCCCAATCGTCTAAGGGGCCTCCAATCTATCAGCCACTTTTGATACTGTAGATGACAAAATCCTGTTTAGATGACAAAATCCTGTTTACAAATGCTTCAATGGGTATCAAAGGAAGTACATTAGAGAAGTCCTCCATATTCCCACTTTGGCTCAATGATCCCTTCTTTTTATGGAACCCCAATGCTAAATCGAATTTCCATTCACCATTTAGTGGAATAAAAACTATACCCCTGTATAATCTTCTGAAAAAGAACTGATGCAACAGGCATCTTATTTCCTACAAGGCAGTTTTCAGAAAGGTGTGCTTGGTGTCCCCAAAAGAGTTTACCGTTTGAGGACAGCCAACCTTAACCCTTAAGACAAATTTGTTACTCTGCCCCCTCTCCCTCCAGCCATCTACCTCCCAATGGTTCCGAAAAATTGTAGGCGTCATAGGCTCTATAGAAATTGTGTGAAAACTGTCAAAGAATGGAACATCCGAGGTGGAGTGGTTCACCCCATCGTGCGCAGCAATACAGAGTTCAGGTTTCTAATGAAGTCAGCAGAGTTTTATCTAGTGAACCAAACATTCATTACCAATCTTTGATCAGAAACAATAGAGTAAACATGGGTAGCAGAATGCGTTAGAATTGTTGAGTAGTAGCATCAAAGCACAACAGCAAGCTGCAATAGCAGGGGGTAATAATAAAGTAGTACATCAGACAATGTAAAAACCAACTGGGGTGTGTGTTATCTCACCGTCTCTGGCTCCTCCCAGATTGCTGTATTTTACTGGGCATGCTTTTTAAAATCCTCAACGAGGACCTCGGGCTCTGGAAACTTCAATTTGCGTGGAGGGCCTTTCTTAATGCCACTCCACAACTCCACTTCTGAGAACAGAGAACACAATCCTTCAATTAGTCCTTGAGTTTGCTTCCCGATCATCCATAAATCAATTTTTCCTACCCACCCCTTTGAAGTCCTGACCGAATCAGACTTCGTATTTTCAAATAAATTATCCTTTGCTGCAATCCTGCGAGCACCCCCTCTAAAATACTTTCAGCTACCTCCACTTGAGCAACACTCCATCTCGTTGCATTATCTCCCTCAATGCAAGAGAGGAAAAAAAAAAAAAAAAAAAAAAAAAAAAAAAAAATTAAAAATCGTCCGAGGGTCAGTGTTCATCCTGCATCCCTACATCACACCACCATTGGTTTTCATGGCAAACACTTACTTAACCCACACCCCATGTCCAACATTTGTGCAAGTTCACTTACTGCTTCCACCTTCCTTCACCAGAGTCACCTCAAAGCTATTCCTCCTGGGCTTCTCTGGATTCAACTCCACCTGGAGGTCAGGGAATACTTGGCGCAGTGCCTGACTCACAGAGTCGGCTTGCCGCCCATACACTCGTCAGCTTTTGCTATGTTAAAATGTACAAAAAGAATAAGTCACATAAAAAAAGCCTAAAAAATAAATACCCAGTGTGTTACACATTACTTTTCAAATGAGAACACTGAAGCACCCCAGATGGCTCTACTGGCACTTAGATATCATTGACAGAAGGAATTATTTCCCTTATTTCCCCTTGTTTAAGCACTATTGTTCGTGTACCCCATGTTGACAAACCCCCCACCCCATCCCCCATAACGTACATTAAAGAATCAGATGACCGCCTCCCACAGCCGAACTTAAGTCCTGTCCATCATCATTGGAAGAGAGAGAGACAGACAAGAGATATTGATTTAATGCCTCAACCTCAGGTGGAAAGACTACTCAATTTTGGGGTCTCGCTCTCAGCTGCTGTGTAGTTATTTTTAAGGCTGTCAAGAAGCAATACGCACGTGGATCCATGACACCCTGCCCAGACCAATTCCCCCAAATTGAAGCCCTATGAGAGAATGCCCAGCCAATCATTGCCCCATTAAGTACGAGAGCCCCTCACCAATGCTCAATCAAAACACGCAAAGAGGCGACATCACAAAGCATCTTAGTTTTCTTCTCGTGTCCCGCTGTACCAATTATCTCTGCCTGCCCTACAGATTCTGCTACCTTCCTCTTCCGTGCTTTGGGAGCCATTTTAACTTTATCTGGAAGACAAAAACACAAACAGAATTTCGAGACGTGGAAGAAAATACAAACTAGCGGTCATGGGGTAGAAGGAAGAGGGGAAGAGATGGTCTGACAATTCCTTCTCTGGGAACAAGCAACATTTAAAATACACAGGTTTGTCTCTCTAGCCCTTGAAACCAATTTCACGGGGATTTGAATTTAGTCCTTTACCTGCCAAAACCACTTCTCGGAGCAGAGATGAAGGGTACTTTACTTAGAAAGTAACAGATGCACCAAATGAAATACAATAGAACAAAGAGTCGTCATGGGGGTTGGGCTAGTCTGACCTTTTAAACATTATGTACTTTGTACTAAACGCCTGCTAACTGAATGAATGCGAGCATACAAACGTGACAAACACATCTGGGGGGGGGGGGGGGGGTATATTTTTCTACTGTTTGGCCAGGCCTAGCAGCCTCCATCTTTCCTGCTCGTCAGTCAAAACACCAGTTTGCCCCATAGAACCAGTGTGACGCCTCCATGGGATATTTTTGAGTTTAGACTAGAACATAGTCGCTTAACATATGGGCGTGACCATACAAGTACAGCATTTGATTCCCTCTACACAGCATTCCATAAACTCAGGGCATCAGACTAGTCTTGCTCAAGCCGATGTCCCTTTCCCCATGATGCTAGATCTACCGAGCTGTTGAAGCAGTGAGTAAGCAGACAATATAGCCATTTTGAGTAGTGTGTGTAGGGGGGGGGGGGGGGTTACATTTCAGATATTTTCCGCCTTTCAGAAAGCCTTGGAGGTGTTGTAAGCCGTGTCGGATTTGGAGGCATCTCCAAAACTCTGTTCAGGGTATAACCCCTTGTGGCCTAGCTGCCACAAAGCACCGTTTTTACTGCCCATTTGAATATTGTCGTTTTGCCATACATAGCGGGGCGATAGCCCTGTGAATAGCTGTGGCCAAAGTGGAAAAATAACTGAACTATATTTTAAGTCTGTGCGGTGTTGGCGCAGAAAGACAAATGAGAATCCTTGTAGGGGACACAGAAAGACCCCTCGACTCCCATTATGTTAACATGCACTAATTGTGCCATTTGTGATGCCTGGTAATAGTTTTAATATCGGGGAAACCTGTTCCCAAGAGACTTCTTTGGGCACAAGGTACTCAGTTTCCCTCCGAGCCAAAGGAAGTTGATAAGGGATCTGGTCATTTTATTAAAATATATGGTAGGGAGGAGGGATATGAGAAACGCAGTATTTGGGGTTAAGGAGACATCTTAAAAAGTGATATCCTGCCAGTTAGTAATTGAGGGAAGAGCTACCAAGGTATGGAAGTTATTTCTATTTACTTCTATAGGGCTACAAGGTTGTAAAAATGCACTTTATTTTTCAGACCATAAAAATAATAATAATACATCCCACAAAATTAACAGCTTTTATACACATCTCCCCTCGTCCCTCCCACCCAATGCAGAGTGACAATCAGAAGGTCCTACCAACCATTTCCTCGTGCATCACATAAGCAGTTTCATGAACAGTAAGGGCCCAATACTGGGATACATTCCCCTGTGGATGTTCGGGGGCACTCCCTATGCAAAATAGACTACCCCTTGGGGCCGAATTTCCCCAGAAAGGGGTCACATTCTGTCTCTCTGGAAGGAATGGCATCATGCTGGTAATGTTTTTCCATGTCAATAGCTCCATTCCCTTTGGTAAAGGTTTCCTTTTTCCAAATAGATAATTAACATGCTCTTGCAGTGAACAAGGCAAAGTGTACCATGTGTGGCAGAGCCCTCAACGCCGATTCCTCCTCCATTTCCAGGCAGACTAGGATAAGCAGGGGGGTGGGGGGTTCCCAATTCCATCTAGGCCACTAAGCCATCCCAGGAGTGCCAAAAAAAATAAATAAACACACGCTGGACTTCACTGCATGTGCCACATTAATGGTAAAGGATATTTGTACCGCACACCATCACCACCAGAGTGGTCACCTGGAAAGGGGGAGGGGAAGTGCAAGAGAGCAGTGATGTTGGCAGCTTCAGTTTGGTTAGCACCGTTTGCTGAGCTTAGGTGTGCTTTTCGGTTGGTAGACATTGTGTTCTGTGAAGCTTTGTGTGATTTGTTTTGTTGTTGCGGTGAAGTTTGTGCGTGTGGTTGTTTTTTAGGTTAGAGTTTGAGGTGTATGTATGCAGAAGGGTGAGATTGTTAGGGGGGGGGGATTGGTTAGTGGCCTCGCTATCTAGATGTGAAGTTCCAAATTCTTTCTAGATGTAGCACGGCCACATCTATCTAGATGTGGTACTAATATTCACAATCCTGTCTAGATGCGGTGCAAGCCAACATTCAAAATTCCATCTAGTTGTTAAGCTGGTTAGTATTAACAGCCTGGCGTGCTAGGTTTTGAGGGTAGAGTGGCAGGGCTTTCGGAGTAGTGATTGCTCTACTCCCACCCAGGCCACAGATGGACTCGCCTCCCCTGCCCTCTCCCTTCACCCCGGCCCAACACACGCTTCTGTGACGCAATTTTCTATGAGATGTTGGCTATTCGTGGAAATAGCCGAGGCTACGGAAAGCTCACTGTTGCAAACTCAGTCCCTGTACCCCGTCCAACTCCCAAATTTCACTCAGTGCCCTCTAGCCACCCCCACCACAGTGCATTTTATGTTTTTTGACCTGCAAATAGATTTTTACTGCTATAGACACGTTATCTCTCGCAGCGAGAGAAACAAGATGGCGGTCGTTTCATTTCTGAAATCCATGATCCTGCAGTGCACCATGGGAGACGTAACTCATTTTTTGGGGAAGGGGGCACCCCCTTCTCCATCAAATTTTAAAATAACAAATGCACGGAATAACTCCAAACCATGCATAGAACGCAAGTCAACCTTTTGTGCCCAAGTCCAGAGGTTTTGGGCTGTGCGCTTCAGGAAAATTAAAAAAGATAAAAAACTACGAAGCACAATATTGAAATACAACAGATGATGCAAGGGGAGGAGAGCAACTGTTCACAGCAGAGTGCACTGCAGAAATTCATCTGGGTATGGCATTCCATGGTGTCACACAAGGTCATTAATGAGGATACAGGGAATCTCTGTATTCAATGACAGAAAGGAGGCAGGGGGAATCCGAGTGTCGAGCAGAGAGATTGGTAGGGGTCAACAAGGAGGTGGTAGCAAAAATAACGCCGGCAGCATGGAATACATACATATACTAAGCACTGTGCTCAGAGAGACAAAGCTTCACCTCACTGATTAGGCCCAACAAGGCTGAAACACATGTATGGGGTTGTTTTTGGTACTCTTGTTCAGAGAGGAATTGCCATAGCATTTCTGTGCTGGACTGCCCATGTGGGCGGGACAAAGACTTGTATGCAAATGGATATTTCCCATCTGGGAAAGGTACAGTGAGCAAAAAGCGTGTGCTGCAAACTCATCTCAGAACAGGTTATCATGCCATGTTCTTTCTGGAGAGGAGCGCCTGCTACCTTTTTTTGAAATAAGATGTTATGGTGGTCTGAATAGCATGGGGGTGAGTTGTAGTGCAATGCACAAAGGGTTAAAGCTGCAGAATTGCAGTGACCAACAGTTGCTATGTGGCTACTAGTCTGGTACCATAAGCTTTGTGGTCATTCTTGTACAACTGTTACAAAAGTTAACTGATCCATCTCCCACTCATGTCCTCGCCTCTCTAGATCCGAATAAAGTGAAATAAGATGCCTGCAATTTGTAGCGACTAATGGTCAAAGCATGTAACTAAAATTAACAGATTAAGTGTTCACCTAAATGCCCCAATTGAAAAGGTTTCAGGAAATGCATAAACTACTCCCAACCTCCAAAGGTTGGGTGTAAAATTCACCCACGTGAAAATGATGGCACCTCGGGCAAGAAAATAGCAACGCTCCTTTTTGGCACAGGCTGTAGACACAGAACTCAACAAATCATCTGAACAGTACAGGAGCAAATCTGCATACTGATTGTCCCAACCCCATTTAGTTTGGGCATTAAGTGGAGCACCACCTACATGCTAAACTATTGCATTAGAGTACAAGCTGTTGTGGGCGGGACGAGGCCGGGGCGGTGGAGGGGACGTGACATGAGGGGTACAGCTTCTGGGCATTCACCCGTTGGCTGCCCAAGCCCAGGGACCATTATCTATTCAGCTGTATTCTCTCACTGGCTCCCATTTGCTGCAAGGATCAAATTCCTCTGCATCATCCATAAGGCTGTTGGGACCAAGGACCACGCCATTTACAACTGGCACTCACCAAATACTCCCTCTCCAGATCTTTACGCTACTACAGCAACAACTCTGTCAAGCGCTTCTCTAAACAGCGAGCTGGTGGTCAATCTCTTTCCTCAGCTGGCTCCCTCCTCAGGAACAGCCTCCCCTTACTCTCATTCTTGAGCTGGATCTCCTCAAGACATTCCTTTTCATCTCCTCCTTCCCCGTCTCCCTCCCGTGATAAACCCCACAGACCTTGAGATTGGTGAGCAGGGCCCTTGTGTGTTCTTCTGGGCCCTGACCTCCCACCCTCGGCCCCCTCCAATCACCTTCAGCCTCCACCCACTCCCAGCACTTGCCTTTGGGCACCCACTGGCCTGTGCCGTCTCACAGGCCTGCACTAATGTATCGGCAGGAGAACACTCATCTCTGCCAGGCACTTAATAGTTTCTTGCAACCGACTTTCTTTCATTTCCCCTCTAACTCCCAGCACTTAACCCCCCCCCCCTCTCTGCACTTGCACGTTCTGAATGCTCAGAAGGCCTAGTAGGACGGCGCTGTCCTTTTACCTCATTGTTATTATATTTACCTTTCACTCCCATGTTCCCTCCCCGTTGCTCTGTTGGCCCTTTGATACAATTCCTTGTTGTACAAGTGCCTTACAAATGCACAACGAATGAAATAAATGTCCAGGTTGTAGCACCAAGGCTCTGAATGTTCACAAGGCCTAGTGGGACTGCCTTTGTATTTTTACTAATCATGGTCATATTCCATTGTTTTGCCATTTCCGGTTCCCCTTACACTGTGGGCGCTAATATCTTGATCTATAAGCACCTTCTTAACGCTCTAAATACAAACAGTCTGCAGTTAAAAATAAAAAAAAAAAAAGAAAAGAAAAAACTCCTTAACAGTAGAAAGTAAGGATAAAGAAAGAATCTGAAATGAGAACCGAAAGGGTTTCCAGCAACACTGAACATAAAGAGCTGTGTGTTGCAAAAGTAAAATAGAGATGCCTTCAAAGAGATATGGAGGAAAGTAGAATCCATAGTAAAGGTGAAACAAAGAACAGAGTTCCAAAAGACAAGAGCCCATAAGAATGAATTAAAAAAGCCTACACTCATTCAGGATAGAAGGAAAAAGGTACAGAAGTCCAGCAAAAGAAGTGCTGGGGGGTCTCAGTAGGAAAGGATGAAGCATACAAAATGATACATTTCCCCTAACAGTATGCCCCCCCCAAAGCAGAGATTGAATTCTTTAACACAGCTTGATGAACACCATCCAAGCTCCCCTCTGAGCGCTCGCCTGTGGATTAGAGGGACGTCTTCTAGAACATGTTATTTTTTAGAGCCTCTATTCAAATGCTGGATTAACTTTTTTCCATCCTACTGCCGGGCCCTCCTCCCCTCACACTTCCCTGGAATTACCAGTATGTTTGAACACTAGTGTCTGTAAACTTTTGTTTTGGAAAACGCCTCTGAGCAAAAAGATCCAACCCCAGAAATCTGCTGCACCTCCAAGAAACAAAAAGGTCTGTAAATCCCCACAAAGCAAGCATAAAAGCTCATTTACCGACAGCATGCATGGAAAAATCGCTGCCTGCAATGTTCTTCGCTTGCCAGGACATCACTGTGCTATTTGGGCGGTGCTGGATTTCTTTTGTTTCATTCAATAGACTCCTTGCCACAGAAGGCCCGGTTAAAGGCTTCTTGTGGCAAGCAGTCTATTGAAAAGAATTCCACCACTTAACGGATATCCGCAGCACAGGAAAAGTCTTGCTTTTGGGAATGGCGGCTGATTTAACATGCATTTAAATTACCACCATTAGTGTTTTGTCTGCCACAACATGCAGTTTTATGCAGTCCACCCTTCGGAGGGTGAGTAAAACTGCATGCTTTGTGGGGGGTATGATGACACTAATGGTCGCCATTTAAAGGCATTTTCTCTCAGATCTTTCCACTACATGCACAGCACACACCAGGCCATGCTCATCCTTGATGACACACCCCTGTATTGCAGCCGCCCCCCCCCGATTTCTCAACGCACTTAATGTACTGGATAGTGGCACTGCATGGACAACCAATAACTATGGTGCCCGTTTAATACGGACAGCGTGAAATGTGGGTGGTTGTATGCACTCTTACAGGGGGAAATGCAAAGCAGTGGCATTGCTCCACATTGTAAGGCAGTGCATTGCCAAGCGTGCGGGCTCTTGGAACTTCTTGTAAAAGGGGTGGAGAAGTGCTGAGGCTTGACAATACCCGAGATAACATTGTTGGAAAATGATACAGGAATATGGGCAAGTGTAGGCGGCTGTTAAATGCACGACGCCTTGTCCATGTGCAAGCTTAAACAAAGGACATGTGAAATGCTTGCCTTGTGCCATTTACATGTGGCCTTGCAGGACATATCCACCTCCGGCGGCATCTTTGGCACTTCTCATTTAGAAACAGAATATACAAACGCCACTGAGGTTATACCTCTATCCCCACCAAACTAGCAGCATGCTCCAGACTAAGTTCAGAGCCAGAAATCTAGCTATAGAACACAGTGCCAGTGGTGCCCATTACATACACAACCAATATTGCAATCTGGACATTCACAGCCAATGTCAAACAATTGATAACAGGTCTCATAGTAACGAGAACCACTCACACAATGTTAATGTTAAAGGACATTTGTACCGCGCACTATCACCACCGGAGTGGTCCCTTGGCGCTCTGGCGGCTCTGAAACGGGAGGGGAGGTTGAGTTAGTGGGAGGAAGCACCAGGGCAGTGATGTGCTGTTGGCGGCCTCAGCCCAGTGGGTCCGTTGGCTGGGCCTGGGGTGTTTGCGGCCGGTAGTCGTCGCGTACTGTTGTGCAAGGCTATGTGTGTTTTTGCGGTTTGTTGTGCTGTAGGTTTTGGTTGTGTTTGGTTTGGAGTTTGAGAGGTGTATGCAGAAAGGGGAATAGTTAGTAGGGGTTGGTTAGTTTGCGTCTCTATCCTGAATTGATGCGCTCTGTTTGCATAGTCTCCCCTGTTGCGGCTCTGTCCTGAACTGGGTCTGACTGGCCTACAGGTTCCTTACTCCTCTGGCCCCCGCCTCTGACATGCTTTTTCATAGCTCCCCTTATCTTCCATTCATCCTCCTGTGGTCATTGCACCTGCCAATGACAACCTCTCAGGTAGTGGGCGATTGCCAATATCTCGATAATTCCACACCCATATGGTACCTGGCGGTAGTTAATTAAGGGGCGGACGAAAGTGTTGGTGGGATTGTCTGGGGCAGTTGACTCGCCGTGCGTATCGCCTGTGTTCCAGTCTAGCTGGTGCCACCCGTCCAGGTGCCGTGGGCGTTACTCTCTCAGGTCCGGGATGTCCGTGTCTTTTGGTTTAGTCATCCTTTTCCAGTTTCCTGGTTTAATCTGTGGTGTTGTAGAGCCAGGTTTTTAGTGATTTCCTGAATTTTAGGTGATCTTCATTGTTTATTTCTTTTGGGATGTTGTTCCACGTTTTTGCGGCTAGGTGGTAGAAGGAGGTGCCGCCAAGTTTTTTCTTATGGTATGGTTTGAGTTCCAGGCCGTTTTCGTTGCTTGATCAGAGGGGTCTCGTTGGTTTGTAGACTTATTTTCTTTTGTAGGAATTCTGCTCCTTGTCCGCCGATTGCCCTGTGCGTTATGCACAGGGTTTTGAAGGTGATGCGATGTTTTACTGGGAGCCAGTGTAATGTTTTTAGGGCTGGAGTGACGTGGTCTCTTCTGGATAGTTTGAGGAGTAGTCTTGCTGCTGCATTTTGGATCCATTGCAGTTTCTTAAGGAGGTATTCTGTTATTCCGAGGTAGAGGCTGTTTGCATAGTCGATTTTAGACATGATTAGGGCGACGATAGCGAGTGTTTTGTGCGCGAAGGAGAGGAAAGGTAGAATTCTTCTTGCCGTGCGGAGGATGAAAAAGCATTTCTTCACTGTTGCATTTATTTGTGGTTCCAGGGTTAGGTTGTTGTCCATTAGGACTCCCAGATTTTTTACTACCTTCGATGGTGTTGGTGCGTTTCCCCATTTCTGTTGGCCATGGGACGGTTGTTTCGTTCTCTTGGTCTTTGGATACGATCATGATTTCTGTCTTTCCTGGGTTGATTTTCAGGTTGTTGGCATCCATCCAGTTGAAGACTTCTTTTAGACAGTCGGTTAGGGTTGGATGGTCGGCATCAGTGTCTTTGATTTTGTAGATGATCTGAGTGTCATCTGCGTAGTTGTAACATGTAATGTATTTTTTGAAGATTCTGATGACTGGAGTCTGATAGATGTTGAAACATAGTGGAGATAGTGAGGATTCTTGTGGTACTCCGCAATCGTTGACTCGTGGAGAGGATTTGAACGTTTTTATCCATACAGTCTCTGTTCTGTCTGCTAGGAATGATTTGGTCCAGCGTAGTGCTGTGTCTGTTATGCCTATGTCTTCTAGTCTTTTGGTCAGAGTGCCGTGGCTAACTGTGTCAAAGGCTGCGGAGAGGTCGAGCAGAATAAGGGCTGATGCAGTGTTCGAGTCTGCTTTAGTTTTGAGGTTGTCCCAGATGGATATTAATGCTGTTTCCGTTCCTCTCGCTGGTCTGAAACCAATTTGGGCTTGGTCCAGCAGATGGTGTTTTTCTACGTGTTCTTGGGTTAGTTTATATACGTACGTTTCTAGAGGTTTTGCTGGGTAGGGGATGTTGGAGTTCGGCCTGTAGTTGGAAAGGTTATCTACGTCACCACTTGTGTTTTTTAAGAGTGGCTTGATGTATGCTGATTTGAAGATCTTCGGTACAGTCCCTGTTGAAAGTGATAGATTAAGAAGGTTTCTGTAGTTTTCTGCTGGTGATCCTTGCGCGAGGATTGATTTGTAGATGTCTGGGGGACATGGGTCCATGGGTAATCGCGCTTTCTTGCTTCGTTTAACCAGCATTGCGAATGACTCTGCTGATATTTCAGGAAAGCTTCGGAGTTGTGGTTCCGAGTTGGGTTGTATGTTGTGGTTGGTCGCTTTTGTATGGTTTGACGGATGTCATTGATTTTTTTTTTTTAAAGTGATCTGCCAGGTCGTTGCATAGTTTTTCTGAGGGGGTTGGGGTGTTATCACAGCCTGGTGGGTTTCTCATTTCTTCAATGATGTTAAACATTTGTCTTTTTTGTGTGTTGGTGGCATTATTGATTCTGTCATCATAATGTCTTTTCTTTGCCTTTTGAATTTCCTTCTTGTATGCACAGATTTGTTTCTAGTACAGTGTTTTTTTCCCTGGGTTATATTCTTTCCTCCATTCCAATTCCATCTTTCCGTTTTCATGTCGTTTAATTGTGGGGTGAACCATTTTGCCATTGCTCTTTTTTTTTGATGGGGTGAACGGTTTTTCGGGGGCGATCTCGTCTATAGTATCTGCGATCCATTTGTGCAGTATCTCTGCTTTTCCGTCTAGGTCAGCTAGCTCCAGTTCTGTAGTTGAGGGTTTCTTTAATTCCAGTTGTTCAAATAGGTTGCTTTCTTTGACGTGTTTCCAGTTTCTTTTGGTGGTGGTTGCGAGTTTTGGATGTAGGCTTGGGTAGGCAGAGTAATCACGAATGGGATGATGAGATGCTCCATAGTATTTGTATCGGAGGTGCTGTGGCGAGTTTTTCTTTGGCTAAAATTGTGTCTATGGTGTGTCCTGTCGAGTGTGTTGCTCCTTTGACTAGTTGTCGTAGTTTCATGGCGCTGAGTTGATCAATTAGTGAGTTTTGGGAGTTGGCGTGGATGTGGCTGTCTTCAAACCAGATGTTGAAGTCCCCCAGGATGATTAGGTGTTCGTGGTTGATGGCTAAATTGGCGGTGGCTTCTATGAAGTTATCGACGAATGTTGCATCATATGTTGGTGGTCTGTATATCAGGATGAATGGGATGTTGGTTTTTGGGCTCGCTGTTAGGTGCATTACCATGGTTTTGTAGTTGAGGATGTTGAGTGGTTCGTCAGTTTTTATTTTCAGGTGTTCTTTGAATGCTATGGCGATGCCGCCTCCTTTTTTGTTTATTTGCAGGCATTTCAAGTCGGTCGGAAGGCAGCTTTGGAGTGCGATTTTGTAGTCGTCCAGCCATGTTTCTGTGATGAACAGGATGTCAATGCCATTGTCGTCGAGTAGGTCGAGGATCTCTGTTGAGTGTTTTGACATGGATCTTGCGTTTATTAGATTGCAGTGAAGTTTGGGTTTTGTTGAGGTCGTCTTCCGCTCGGTGTTGAGGTTTCCTTCTTGGTCGGCCACTTGTTGGGCTGTGGGGTTCGTGGCGTTAGCAAAGAGTTCTTCTAGGTTTTGTCTTGGGTTTTTAGTGTTTTCATCGGGTTCGTCTTCCGGGAGTTGTGGTTGTTGATTGAAGTTCCTCTTGCTTTGGTGATGTAGGGGCTTATTGGGTCAGTCGTCTGTTTGTTGTTTGTTTTGGCCATCCTTCTAATTGCTTGTGTTAGGTTGATTGATGTTACCGTTTCTAATGTTGGGTTGGATTGCCGTGGTGGCCAGTTGTCTGCAAGGTATGGAGTTAGGTAGAGGAATTTTGCTCTTCTCTCAGAGTTCCTTTGGTTTGTGTTCCTGCCTGTGGGGATCCAGTCTGTGGTTGTTCCAGGTTGCTGTTCTTTCATCTCTTTGTCTTCTCCTCGGAATTGGTCGTTTGCGCGGCATTGTAGGACAGAGTTGTTTGGTGACGTCTAGATGGTCCTGCTTAGGTCGGGTTGCCTTGTGGTGTAGTGGTTGGTGAGGGGGTGTCCGCGGGTGGTTTGGGCTCTGTCTGTGTGGAAGGGGGGAGTTAAGGTTTATTAAGTTGGGTGTTATCGGTGGCTCTCTTTACTGTCCGTCTCCCTAAGCGCAGTTCGCTGTGGTGAGCAGGCTGTGTGGGTTAGGAAGGGTATCCGCTGGTTAGGTGGCTTGGATGGGCGTAGCTTGGACTTTCGCCTTGTGATGCGAGAGGCCCTGGTTAGAGTGACCCACCACCGTAATTCGTTGGTGGTTTCTGTCTCACTTGAGAGTTTGCTGAATGTGCGAGTGAGCTAGATTTGAGACACCCGTTTAGTGGGAGAGAGGCCTATCAATGCAGTCTGGAGGTCACACAATGCAATATGGGTGCAGAGGCCCTGCTATCAATGTAGTTTGGGGAAACTAAAACTAATGTGCCAGTTTGGGCAGGAATTACAATACGCATTTAGTACTTCCATTTGTTCCAGTGCACTTCAAAATTGAGCAGCACACACTTCAACAGCTGCTAGAGTGCCTCACACAGGATTGAGCAGTATAAGCAAAAGTAACACTTATAACAGTATGTGTCCATCACATTATGTCCCTCTGATTGCTGTTCGAGCTGGATCCCTTTTACTCAGTTCCAGAAAAAGCAGATTCTATGCACTCGGCAGAAACCTCAGCAGATCTGTTCCCCAATCAAAATAATGGGAACCAACTCCAAAGGACACCCTATCCTTGGTTAATATACCAGCACCCCTTTATTTTCCAAAGTGCATTACCCATTTGTAATCACACTGTCTGGTCTGGTTTTGTACCTAGGACAAAAGTGTGGGGGGTGATGCGCTCTGCAAGACATTTGGGTTGGCCAATTAGCCCATTAACAATTGTCCAAAAAGGCCATACTACAAGTTTGAAACACCTGCCTCCACAACTGGAGGACTTTTGAGAGGACTGCTCTCAGCATTGTCCAACAAAATCTTAATGGATGATCCAAAGAAAGAAGTGGTGGGGGACCCCTTATTTTATAGGTAAAAACCCTCAGGTGATTGGACTAATGCTAGCTTGCTCTAGGGGTCCAAAACCCACTCTTGAAGTCTGTGTGGACTTTGCCCATATGATGCCACACCCAAAGTGCTTTGCCCCTGCGGCAGTGGCGTCGCTGGGGGTAGGGTCCCCCACTCTGAAATCCTGTGTTCCCCTACCTAAAGCGAGCAGTCACAATGTTCTCTGTTCGTGGTGTTATTTTTGTCACTCACTGAGGAAAATGTCTGCATATCACACAGCAATACTACTTTTGTCTCAAAGCTAGTAGTGATGGAGCAGCTTGCAGCCCCTCCCATCAGAATGTAGCCTTGAAACTGCTGATGGGCCATTAGTCACGGAATTGTTTTGAGCCTGCATTCTAATGGGAGGGGAGGTGCAGCGGGTGTGGATAGTTGGTGTGCACAAAAGCCTCCCTGCAGGAGTGCTTGGGGTCACAATACCCTTCATGGGTGGCCCCCCTACTTTTGTCTGTCCCCCCTACTTTTGTCTTTGGCCCCCCTCTGTGCCCCTACTAAATTTGATTCCTGGCGACGCCACTGGGAAAAGGCACTTCACCCTTATTTTTGATGAAGTTTAGAATAATTTGACTTTGCAAACCAAATCCGGCGTTTCGGGCTGTACAAAACAACTGGGCACCGTTATAATTCAATTGAAGGAGCATACAAACGACAACGACGGATGCAGTCAAGAGTAAAAACCACACAGAACAGCAAGGAAAGTCACGAGGACAAAGCAGACGGGACATACACGTGCAGAATCGAGCATGCACGTCTAACAAAAAGGCAAGCGCACATTCACACCGAAACGTACGTAAAAGTGGACTAAAAAGGCAATATCAGAATACGTGGGCAAATCGCGGTGTGCCTAAAATGGACACGAAATGCGAGCACATACAGTGGAAATACAACAGGTAATGCATGCAGTCCGCATGGTGCGGGCAACAAGAGAATAAAATCGACATTAACACCGCAATGCAAACGCAGACATTGACAAAACACACCCGATGAACACGTACCTTTAGTGTTGTTTCGAGAATAGAAACCCTGATCACATGACCAGGAAAGCCCGCGAAAGAAGCATTTATCCTCTGGACCGTACCATTCCCTGTAGCAACAGGTGGGTTCTTCTGTCTCCACTTGCCACCACGTCTATCCAACTCGGCACGAAAAGACAGTCCACACTGACCCCCTACTTTAAATCAGCCTTCCCGGCTCTTTCCCCCATGTTCTCTGTTTGGTTCCTTCCAATCTTACACAACGTGCGTTTTTCTCTAAATATCAGTATTGGCTGAGGTATGAACATAGACAAGGGACTACAGTCGTAGCGGCCACCTTACAAAGAGAGCTGCCCCTGTCATGTTAGTAGAAAAAGGAAACGTGTAATGGTGGCATTGCATTGTGCATGTTGCATCACCCAGGGTATCCAGTGATACACACCATTGTGTATCACTAGCTCTCAAGGTTGCATAAGATGAATTTCTTTCCATTCATTTCCTCATGGTGTGACTTGGCATGTTTTGGCCCGCTGCCGGGGCACCGGAGCAGGTTGCACAGGACACCAGGGTCAACCGGTACAGCAAATGGAGCTGCGCTCACGCAGCGGCCGACCGCAGGGGCCACCCTGCAGAATCCTGATCACCTGACTCAGACACATGTGCTGGGGGCACCCAGCCAACATTAGCCTTGGCTATGGGGGCACCCAGGCCGGGGCTACCACACAGGCCGTCAGCACATGGTGGACCAGGACACAGTAAGACACAGAGTCAAAGTTGCCACTTCCTGGCGCTCTGCTGGAGTGTCCCTCGCATGCCAGCAGAGCCCCTTTTATTGGGACGAGTCATGACAGCTTCTTAAAGGGGCAATACGAAGTGCTCCAAAGTGACTGTTGGGCTGTAGTGGACGGAGGGTCGCCCTGACCTGCTTCTCTACTTTACTGCAGGCTATTAAACTCGCCATCAGCGAGAGGAAGAACGGCCGTTGCCGCAAATTGGACTTGAGAAATTAACATCAACTTGCTTTGACCCGCCCTCTTGCCGCCTCCCAGCCCGCCCCCGTCCGCATCACCCTATATCTTCTACGGTGTGCGTGCATCGTGCACGCACATCAGAAGTGCTCAAATTGATTGTTGGGCTGTAGTGGACAGAGGATCGCCCTGATCTGCTTCTCTACTTTACTGCAGGCTATTAAACTCGCCGTCCGCGAGAGGAAGAACGGCCATTGCCGCAACTTGGACTTGGGAAATTAACATCAAGTAAACCTTTTTTGGACTCAGTTATTGCAACTGCTACTTATTCATTGTTATCTCGAGAGCCGCGGTGAAGCCGCGGCTCTCAGTAGTGCATATGCACGCTCCGCCCCAACGTTACCAGAGCGTAATTCTTCTTTTTCTTTTGTAGCTTGGTTTGACCCGCCCTCTTGCTCGCGTCCCAGCCCGCCCCCCTCTGCATCACCTCCTATATCTTCTATGGTGCACGCAAATCGCGCGCGCGCGGATCCAAAGTGCCCCAAAGTGACTGTTGGGCTGTTCGGCTGGGGAGGAGTGGGTGAGTGGGCCAAATTGGATAACGTGTGTATGTTCTAAAAAAGTGTATAACCTACCATTATACTGTTGGCTGGTGAGTGGCTGGAGCTAGCAGAGTAAATTGTTAAAGTTGCCCATATTCATATTCATTATGTTAGTTTGAACCAGTTCCTGTAGTAGCATTACACTCTCCACCCTAGATCAGTGCAGGTTCTGGTGGTATAATAGAAGTTATAGTTGTGTGTTATAGTTGTGTAAGGCTGATTCTATAAGTGCCGCCCGATATAATGGTTAACGGTCTGCGTAGCGGGAGAAAGCTGACAGGAATAATGAAATCTCCTGTCAATGAATGCTTGGTGCCCACACCACTTGTCAATGGAGTGGAAGTTTCCTCCTCCAATTTAATGGAAAATGAAATTAATATCTCTCCATCTGCAAACTTAGTCTCTTCTTTGACAGAAGAGGAGCTTAATGCTTTAGCCCTTCCTCTGTCTTCGGCTATTTTGTCACCCTCACACTCCTTATATAAGCAAGAAGAGGCATTGGTTCCTTTCGATGTACAGAACTTCCCTCCCCTAGTTAACAATGATGTTGTCTGCAAATTAATTATAAAGTCACCAGCGGCTGTGGAAATAGCCCCTCCTCAAGAGCTAAGAGAAACCATGGTGTCCTTAAATAATCCACTATCACTTCCACAAAAAGCATTCTCTATCCATCAAAGATGCAAATAAACTTTCTCCAAAAGGATGGGAATCCGAGTATAAACAGTTGGATTTAAGTCCAGACAGAAAAAAAAAAATGGGTGTTGAAAGTTTCAAAACCCAAATTGCAGATTTTTCAATGCTAGCTCCTGCAATTGAAACTGAAGCGCATGAGCCCTCTACTCCTGTTACTCACAGGAAATATGGTGTAGATAATGTTTTTCTGTTTAACAATCAGCCTAATAACTCATATTCTGTGCCCCCCCTCTACCCTGCATTTAAAGAAAACAGAGAAATTGGTAGTATATTTACACCAAGAATTGCACCTATTGCTGCTACTCACACACAAAATTGCAGTTCTCCTATTTCAGAGAAATCTGTTAGCGAGTCTAACCAACGTCCAAACAGATCTGACGGCACGCTGCATTCAGAAGCTGCTTCAAAAACTCCAGAGAAATTAAATTTAGGACCAACCTTGGATCCCAATCCTGCGAATGAATAGCCCTGAGGCTTATCCTGTAATTACAAGGATCCTTAATCTGCTTGATAAGGGTCATGAACAGACACACGAGGAAGTGAGATATCTCCAAATGTCTGAGATGATTGCCAAATTAAGCAGAATTGAGGGTCTTCTTTTTACTTGTGATGCAATTTCCATTTTGTCACAGTATCAGGGCCCTAGGACAAACACCATCTCTACCGCCACCCAAACAAAAACATTTGCGGAGGTGGTGAGTGTAGACTTAACCCAAAAATTCCATCCTGTCTCGAGCGACGAGGTCTCATTGCCGCAATTGGTGGCTATAAATGTGACAAAGATTGAAGGACTGATCTCAACATTAAACAAAATGACGAGGCAATTCAATCAAGAGATGAAGTCGCAGATTTTTCGGTACCGCAGATTACTTCGGAGTTGTTAACTTCTGATAGTCCCTTTGCGCTAACTGATCTTATTGACCCGATTGGCCAAACAAATGAGTTGAGACCACCCATCAACACAACTGAAGAGGCCATCTGCCCTGTAGATGTTCCTACTATAAACCTTACTAGAAAACAAAAACGAACCCTAGCCAGAACAGAAAAGCGAAAGGCCTTTGTAAAAAAAATGAAAGGAAAGGCAGAAAAAAAAAATCATCCCTCCGATAATCTGGATAAACACAACACAGATATAAAAGATATGTGTAATCTATCAGATGGGGACAATATGATTGATCTAAACCAAATAAATGAGGAATCAAAAGTAATGTTAAACCTTTCAGAGCCAAATCAGCAGGCCCAAAAAGAGAAAGGGCCTCTAAAGGCGGCAAATGTTTCATTAGGCAACAAAGAGATGGCTGTTGCTAATTTGAGTCTCAAGAATAAAGTAGACAAAAATAAGCATCAAATCAAACAATATAACCACACTGCCCATGGGAGAACAAGATCCAGTTAGAACTGTTCCAGTCCCGGTGACTGCTCAAATTGTGCATAAACAATACCTAATCCCCACACTAGCGAGAGAAGGGGGTTTAGATTCTATAAAAGACCAGGAGGCGAGTATTATGCATTCACAGTCTTTACTCTGAACCACAGCAGCAAAGAATAAAAACTTTGTGAAACAAATTTTTTTTGTAAATAAACAAAATGTTATGTGAAACAATGCAAGGGAAACATCCCAGTCGAACATGGTGGGCAGGTCATGCCCTGGAGGTAGCCAATGGGCTGCGAGCCAGTCCCATATAGGTCCATTCCTCTAATAACACCTCCTCTTTCTAATGCTGATCCTCTTCTCACGCCCACCGAACATTTTCTCCACGCAGAATGAAGAACAAATTCCCCTGGAAACGGCGGCAGCTGAAACCTTCTGCAATTTGGAGCTGAACATCCCGCTTCTTCCTGAGTCAAAGCCCTCAACCGAAAGCTGAAACAACAATCAAACACCAGTAAGGGTGGGTGGGTGGGATAATACTCGCCTCCTTGTCTTTTATAGAATCTAAACCCCCTTCTCACGCTAGTGCGGGGGATTAGATATTCTATGGCAAGACAGGAGGCTCATATTATGCAAGTTCAAAGCCCTTGCATTACATTCACAGCCACATGAGCAATACGTTTATGATAAAACGTCTTAAAAGTTGACTCCCTTGACCAGTCAGCTGCTTTTAAAATCTTTTCCAAACTACCCCCCAGAAAGGCTGCTTAGAGGCCATACCGCCTCGGACTGAGTGGGGACCAAAAGAGGACGTGTCAACCCCCGCCTCCCGCATAACCCACTTAATCCATCTGGCCAAAGAAGAAAGGGAGACTGGTTTATGGGGTTTCCTGTAGGAAATCAGCAGCTCAGAGGTATTTGGAGGCCTAAAACCTTCAGTTTTAAACTCAAAACATTTTAAACAGTTAACCACACAGTTTACAATCTTCAGGAAAAGCAGGATAGGATATTGAGGAAGTCAAGCATTTAGTCCTTGAGATAAAGAAAGTAACCCCTTGAGGGGTGAACATTTTATTGTCCACATCCAGAGCTCTGATATCAGACACCCTCTTAATAGACACCAGGCATAGCAACATCGCCAGTTTGGAAAATAACTGCTGCAAGGACAAAACGTCATTAGGAGGCCAGGAGCGGAAGAGCTGAAGTACCATATTACCATCCCAAAGCACCGAATACTTTGGTTTTGGTGGAACCTTAATACGAATAGATTTAAGGGCTCTACGCACCAAAAAGTGTCTACCCACCGGTTCCCCTTTAACCAAAAATTGACCCGCTGAAATAGCTGACCTAAACCCATTAATGGTCCTGTAAGCTTTCCCTTCTTTAAACAATTCTACTAGAAAATTAACCACCTCTACTGGAGGGGCAGAAACGGGATTGAGGTGCCTAGCCACACACCAGCTAACCCAGCGGTTCCATGCTGAGGAATACCCAGACTTAGTAGAGGGTGCTCATGAGTCCCTGATGACCGACAGAGTCTTGCGAAAGTCCTCTGAAGCACCAGGAAGAGCTGAAATCTTCCAAGCCATAAGGGCAAGGTGTCCCTGCAGGACCAACTTGTGAGGGAGACCCCCGGATCCACCAGCAACTGGGGATCGAGGGGGAGAAGACGGGGAACATCTACTGCCAATTCCAGAAGGGCTGGGAACCAAACCTGAGAAGGCCAAAAGGGGGTCACCAGAACCAGAGACACCGCCTGTCTGCGAACCTGAACCAGTACCCGAGGTATCATGGCAAAAGGAGGGAAGGCATACCCCCATTTTCTCCACGCAGAATGAAGAACAAATTCCCCTGGAAACGGCGGCAGCTGAAACCTTCTGCAACTTGGAGCTGAACATCCCGCTTCTTCCTGAGTCAAAGCCCTCAACCGAAAGCTCAAACAACAATCAAACACCAGTAAGGGTGGGTGGGTGGGATAATACTCGCCTCCTTGTCTTTTATAGAATCTAAACCCCCTTCTCACGCTAGTGTGGGGGATTAGATATTCTATGGCAAGACAGGAGGCTCATATTATGCAAGTTCAAAGCCCTTGCATTACATTCACAGCCACATGAGCAATACGTTTATGATAAAACGTCTTAAAAGTTGACTCCCTTGACCAGTCAGCTGCTTTTAAAATCTTTTCCAAACTACCCCCCAGAAAGGCTGCTTAGAGGCCATACCGCCTCGGACTGAGTGGGGACCAAAAGAGGACGTGTCAACCCCTGCCTCCCGCATAACCCACTTAATCCATCTGGCCAAAGAAGAAGGGGAGACTGGTTTATGGGGTTTCCTGTAGGAAATCAGCAGCTGAGAGGTATTTGGAGGCCTAAAACCTTCAGTTTTAAACTCAAAACATTTTAAACAGTTAACCACACAGTTTACAATCTTCAGGAAAAGCAGGATAGGATATTGAGGAAGTCAAGCATTTAGTCCTTGAGATAAAGAAAGTAACCCCTTGAGGGGTGAACATTTTATTGTCCACATCCAGAGCTCTGATATCAGACACCCTCTTAATAGACACCAGGCATAGCAACATCGCCAGTTTGGAAAATAACTGCTGCAAGGACAAAACGTCATTAGGAGGCCAGGAGCGGATGAGCTGAAGTACCATAGTACCATCCCAAAGCACCAAATACTTTGGTTTTGGTGGAACTTTAATACGAATAGATTTAAGGGCTCTACGCACCAAAAAGTGTCTACCCACCGGTTCCCCTTTAACCAAAAATTGACTCGCTGAAATAGCTGACCTAAACCCATTAATGGTCCTGTAAGCTTTCCCTTCTTTAAACAATTCTACTAGAAAATTAACCACCTCTACTGGAGGGGCAGAAACGGGATTGAGGTGCCTAGCCACACACCAGCTAACCCAGCGGTTCCATGCTGAGGAATACCCGGACTTAGTAGAGGGTGCTCATGAGTCCCTGATGACTGACAGAGTCTTGCGAAAGTCCTCTGAAGCACCAGGAAAAGCTGAAATCTTCCAAGCCATAAGGGCAAGGTGTCCCTGCAGGACCAACTTGTGAGGGAGACCCCCGGATCCACCAGCAACTGGGGATCGAGGGGGAGAAGACGGGGAACATCTACTGCCAATTCCAGAAGGGCTGGGAACCAAACCTGAGAAGGCCAAAAGGGGGTCACCAGAACCAGAGACACTGCCTGTCTGCGAACCTGAACCAGTACCCGAGGTATCATGGCAAAAGGAGGGAAGGCATACCCCAACTGACCCGACCAATCCTGGAGGAAGGCGTCGGTGGCCAGGGCTGAAGGATCTGGCCTCCAACTGTAAAACCTGGGAACCTGACAATTCAGTCTGGAGGCAAACTGGTCTATTGCAAAGGGACCCCAGAGGGACGCTATGCGGGCAAAGAGAACCCTGTTCAACATCCAATCGCTCCTGTCCTGTAGGTGCCTGGAGTTCCAATCTGCAACCTCGTTGCTGATTCCCGGGAGAAATTCTGCTTTCAACAGAATGTCCCGGTTGAGGCAAAAATGCCAAAACTCTATTGCCAAATCCGCCACGGCTTTGGACCTGGTGCCCCCCAGATGATTGATGTATCGCACCGCAGAGATGTTGTCCATGCGGAGGAGAACACAACAATTTCCCTGATCTTTGAGGAGGCTTCGGACTGCAAAGGACCCCGCTAACAACTCTAGACAATTGATATGTAGCTGTTTCTCTGAATCCGACCACTTCCCCCCCAGTGGAAACCTGACCCAATCTGGCTCCCCAGCCCGCTCTGCTTGCATCTGACTCCAGAATGACGTCCGGAGATGTACCAAATATTGCTCTGCCATTCCAGGCCTCCATGTGCCTGAGCCACCACAGGAGTTCTAACCGGGCCTCGGGAGACAATTCCACCATCTGTGAGTAAGAGAGACACTTGCGCAGGTGCTTGGCCTTCAGACGCTGAAGAGCTCTGTAATGTAGGGGGCAGGAAAGATAGCCTGAATGGATGCCGACAGCATTCCCACAACCCTGGCTAGCTGCCTGAGGGAGATCCTCCCTCTCCTGAGGAGCAGACAAATCTCCTTCTTTATTTTGGAAAGTCTGCTGTCCGGGAGCTTTGAAACTATATTGAAGCCGAGAAACTGGATACATTGCGTAGGCTTCAATATGGATTTTTTTGACATTTATCACAAAACCTAAGTCCTGTAAAAGGGTCACAGTGAAATTCAGATGAGAGCACAGTTTGATAATTCTGGGCTAGCAGAAGCATGTCGTCCAGATAAATTATGATCCGAACCCCTCTGGATCTGAGCAGAGCCATCACAGGTCTCATGAGCTTGGTGAAACACCATGGGGCTGAGGACAGGCCAAACGGAAGGGATGCAAACTGCCACACTCGACCCCTCCACTGAAACCGAAGAAACTCTTGATGCGGGGGAAACACAGGAACCACCAGGTAAGCGTCCTTGAGGTCCAATTTGACCATCCAGTCTGGCGGGAGAAGGGTGTCCCTGAGCAAATGGATTCCTTCCATCTTGAAGTGGTGATATACCACAAAAGAGTTGAGGGCTTTTCGATTGATTACGGGGCGAAAACCCTGTAAGAGGCCGGGACTACCACACCCTTGGAAATGAGGTCCCTGACTTCCACATCTATGAGGGACTGCTTGACCTCGTCGAACACCAAAGGAAGGGGATAAGACAACTGGCAAGGAGGGGCGTAAAATTCTATCCGATAACCTTGAACAGTTTGTAACACCCAAGGATCCGAAGTGAGGGCTTCCCACTGTGGAAGAAACCTGGCTAGTCTGCCCCCTAGACTTTTGTGGGAAAAAACTTTTAACACCTGAGAAAGTACCTGATGCCCCTCTTGATATTCCGGCGCCTCTGCCGGCACGTCCTCTCCAACTGGAGCTTTGTTGAGGGTAAAACTGGTTGTGCGCTCCTCGAGCAGAGGAGGGATTGTAAGCGCCTCGAGGCGCAAACTGGCAGGGACGGGAGGAACCCTGGGCAAACCGGCCAGAGGAGCGGGCCCTACCTCGTCCAGCCTTGTTAAAAACCTTTGGGGCAAATACCTTTTTTTAATTAGCTTGCGCGTTGTCCAGCGCTGTAAAAGTATGGACGTATGCTGACAGGTCCTTGAGGAAAGTATCCCCAAACAAATTACCTTGAGCCGAAGGGCCCCCTTCCCTTTCTGACATGTCTGCCAGTTTTGAATCCAGCCTCACTAATAAAGATTTTCTCCTTTCCCTGGATATGGAGGCATTAGCGTCGCCGAGCAGGCAAACCGTGCATTGGATCCACCCCCTTAATGCGGTAACATCCACCGGGGTATTAGAGGACACCGCCTCTTCTGCCATTTAAAAAATCTGCGTGACTGGACCTAAGATGTCCAACAGTCTATCTTGACAACTACGCCACGCTTTGTCGACCCCCTTCTTGGGGTCCTTTCCCTTCTGGGAAAGAAAGGCTGCCATCGACTGGTCTATTTCCGGCCTTAAAGCCACCTTGTCGGCGAGCATAGGCCTAGGACATTCCGACCTTAATTTATTACGCTCCTCTCTGTGCATGGGGCGTCTGATCCAGAACTTAAGGAAAGAGGAAACCTCTTCAGAAGGTTGCCACTCAGCTGACCTGGGGTGTTGTATCAGGGCAGGATCAAAGAATGGAACCCCACTAACATCAAGAAGTGGACACTCCTGAGGGGTAACTGGGGTGACCTTCCTTTTTTGCCTCTTAGGGGGCGAATCAGAATCATTTGAACTGTCTGAGGATGTGACAGCAATAGGGGGGGTTCAACCGCAGGGAAAGGTGCAGGGGCAGGCCACGGGGTAGAAGAGATAGGTTGTCTGGGCTCTTCCCACCCGCACTTTAGGTTTCTCCTAGGGTAAGACACAGGTGATATGGCAAGGGGAGGACTGAGTTGTCCTTGGATATGTTTAGTTTTGCTTGTAAACTTTCTAGGGGCCTGAACTGAAACAGATGAGCCAGCATCTTGTGAGGGATGAAAGTATGCAATACAGGTGATTAATCTGTCAAACGCAGAAGCCAAGGTGTTATTTAACCCAGTTAAGGCTGTGTCCAAAGAGGACTGAATAGCTTGCGCCACTGAAGGCTGGGCATGACAGGACTGATCCCCCATACTATCCCCCAACTTATCACTTTTTTTTAGCAGTGCGCACCTGAGTAATGGCATCTGCTGAGGAGGGAAGTGTACTCCTCTCCATGGCAGCACTGAAACCAAATATTTCAATATATTTTCAAAATATATAATTCACAATTTTTACCATCAGCAGGCTCAGCTGCAGTAGGACAGACTTAGAGCCGAGCAGGCTCACACCCTTCCACCTTAGTAGGGTGAAATACAGCAGGGAAGGACCGCAAAGGCAATGAAACAGGCTGTGCCTGTAACCGAGCATGTAATCACGCGAGCAGCGTGTGTGCAAATGACATTTTTTTGCTAAATACTCATATAATGAAACAAGTAAAATTATATAAATTCAAACGTGTATAGAATTATGACGGCGGAGAGCTGGCTCGAACCGCCAAGCTCCCCGGTGCAAGGCACGACTCCTACTGAGTGTGCTAACACGCCATTATATCAACAAGCACACGCGCGGCCAGTCAGAAGCTAGTCTTCCACACGGCCGCGTGCGCCTAACAGAAAAAAGAAACGCCGGCGGCCCGAACAGGGTCGCGCGTCTCTGTGGAATGCTGGAAGCGTTCTAACAAGATAAAGCAAATTGAAACAAATAAAGCGTGACGCCCTCAGGCGACGCGCTCAGTGAATCACCTCAGCAGGCGGACGCGGGCTAAAACAAACAAACGCTCCGCTCACCTGCTTGAGGAAATTATGTTCAAAGAAACTTATCACTAATGAATGAAAAAGAAACACGTTTCCCGCGAACGTTGCTTCCTGCACACCACACTACCAATACAGTCTAAGGAAGAACAAGAGGTGTGACTTAGCTGTGGGTCAGCAGTAAAGAAAGAGGAGGTGTTACTAGAGGAATGGACCTATATGGGACTGGCTCGCAACCCATTGGCTACCTCCAGGGCATGACCTGCCCACCATGTTGGACTGGGATGTTTCCCTTGCATTGTTTCACATAACGTTTTGTTTATTTACAAAATACTCTTCTTTTCCACACCTCCCGCATGTGTGTCCATTGGCTGGGCACTCATGCGCATGCAGGAGGCCCCATCCACACTGAGGGCATAGCGTGGCACCTGGTTCTCTCCGTGGCCACTCCCCTTTTCTTGATGGCCTACCTCCTTGCCATTTGCCCACGGCTGACACCTCCTCCAACTTCACCCGTTGCATGGGGGCTTCCAATTTGAGCTGCTGCCTGGAGATGTCCATAGCCGAGGCACGCACCTCCGCCAGCTCATGTGCGCGGCATAGTTCTAGGATTTGGTCGATACCCAGCCATGGCTCCCTGAGGACCTGCTTCCGCAGTTTGGCAAGCTACAGCCATAGATTATCTGAGCCCTGATCTCGTCATCCTCAAAGTTGCTCAGAGCGCAGGATAATGCAATGCCCCTTAGCTTGCCATGAAATGCATCGAGGCTCTCCCCTTCCTCTTGTCTTGCGCATCTCATCCTGAACCATTCATAATCCTGGTTGATCATGGGCAAGAAGTATTCGTTCAGTACATCAATGGCTGAGTCATAGTGGGTCAAGTGGCACAGCGAGTAGAGCGCTCGCTTTGACACCCGTGCAGAGCCTGTTAACGCAGGTTCGAATCCCGGCGGGGCCAAACTCAGCCTTTCATCCTTCCGAGGTCGATAAATGAGCACCACACACCGTGGGTAATAATAAGCAGCGCTCGGATACCTGAGGGTTTGTAGCGCTATATAAAAGCCTAATTATTATTATTATTATTATACGATTGGTCCCTGGGCCGCAATGTCTTGAACAGTCTGTGGACTGCCGGACCGGCTGAATACAAGAGGGATGGCCGTTTCAACCTGTCCTTAATCTCGACGGCCTCGAAGTATAGCTCAAGGTTTTCCACCCATGCCGTCCACCGGGGTCGCAGGCTGGCAGGTGCTCCCTTTCCACCCATGCCGTCCACCGGGGTCGCAGGCTGGCAGGTGCTCCTACCACATTGAAGGGATACAGGGACGCAAGCTGTTCATTCTGTCGATACGTCCCTTCATTTTCCTCATCCCCCATGATGGGTACTTAATGTCGGCCCACTCCTTACAACCAGGACGCACAAGCACTCACTTGGACCCGCTACCCTGTGGCGTCCCCTCGGGTGGTCTGTGTTGCTTGATGCGGAATGCGGCCCTCCACTGCCCTGAACCAGGCCTGTAGGTGCTCTTCTGGCCACACACCCTCCCGGAAAGACCAAATGTCCGCTCTGCCTCTCCGATCAGGGAAGTAGGGGTGGGCTCTTCTCCCCTTCAGGCGTTGGCCCAGCGCACTCACCGCCAGGCAGCAGCCGCTCCATGGCTGAATGTTGAGTCCTCTTTTGTTTTAATATTTTTTGACCCCTTTCTCCAGGGGACAGCAGGGTGGCTCCTCTATGTGGTGATTGATGGGCTTTCTGGGGTTGTCCTTGTGCCCCGGCGCCACGCCCACCAACTGATGAGTGCAGAAGGGAAATATGGGCCTTCACTTCCGGGGACTGCTGGCAGTGTACACGCCCATTCTGGTGCGGCCCACGGTCATATGGGGGATGGGTGCCCACACCCACGGCCTGCCCGCTATCTTAATAGAATGGGTGCCGCACACTGCCTCTCTTGTGAGAGACACCAGGTACTGCCCGCCAGGCCACCACGTTCCTTTGTTTCACTGCCGTGGGCCCGGTCGTTCCCAGGCCAAGCCCCCTCATCTCATGGCCGCCGCAGGCCTCAACGTTCCTTTGTTCTCTCTATCCATGGCACCCGCAGCCTCCTCCTCCACACCTCTCACCACGGGGCACCCTGCAGCCCAGGCCTCCCCTGAGAATAGCGGATGCCACGGTCACTGCATTGCACAGGGGCCCAACAGCCTCGTCGCCAATGTGGCGAGCCGCTCCCGGGGCACCGGAGTGGGTCGCACAGGACACCAGGGTCACCCAGTACAACAAATGGAGCTGCGCTCATGCAGCAGGCAGACCGCAGGGGGCACCCTGCAGATTCCAGATAACCGGACTCGGATACATGTGCTGGGGGCACATGTGTGACAATTGCCTCAGCTTTTGGGGGCACCCAGGCTGGGGCTAGCACACAGGCCGTGAGCACACGGCGGACCAGCACACAATAAGACACAGAGTTGCCACTTCCTGGGGCTCTGCTGCAGTGTCCCTCCCATGCCAGCAGAACCCCTTTAATTGGGACGAGTCATGTCGAGCTAAACAAAACACAACCGGTTGTTGCCAATCGGTAACCCTAAACCTACGAGGACAAGTAGTCCCCAAATACCTTGAGGTCTAGAGGTGGAGAGTACCCTCCCAGGGATTCTCCTAGTAGATCTATGTAGTTAGTAGTTCAGACACTCATTTAATGACAGTAGTGTCAGGATAAGAAACAATTGTATAGAAATAAAGTTTGCAGCCTGACAAAGCTGGCACTTGGCGATTCCACAAAAAGTGTTTAGTTTTGCTGGTTATCAAGCAGAGGTTGTTCCCGTAATGTGTAGCTGCCACACGGACAAATAGTTATATTAGATAAAAAGGAGGGTGATCCTCAAATTTGCCAACCATTAAGTGCAGTGTTCATTGTGATATTCTGGTGAGTCAAGATTCAATTGACATGCTGACACAAAGTTCTTTTTCCAAATTATGTCTCTAAATTTTATTTAGATGTTGTTACTTCACACCAATTTTCAAAAGATGATGCATGCAATCTCTGTTATCTCTATTTTTCTCATTTGTACAAGTCTCTCAACACTTGTTTCCCCATTTTTATTTTCAATGGTTCATCAGGAGAGAAAGGTTTTCTAAAAACAAAAAATGAAAACTCAAATAAATTTATCTCTGTGGGTCTAGGTGATTGATTGATATAATAACACAAAAATATTGATTGATTTTTCAAATGACATGCACGTGAAAGCATATTCCATCATTGTTTTTCAATGAAAGATTAGCTAGACATCACATTCTATTCAAGGGGTACATAATAAAGCAAGATAACTCACCCGGGTTTCACAATTCCAGAAATGATATATCTAATGTCTTGATTCAATTCACAATAATTGCAAAGAGTCCCTGTTGGGTAACTCCTAAAGCTGTCGGGATACAAGCGGGTGCCCCAGAAGATTTGGAGGAGAAAAAATAGATTTTTTTTGTGCGTAAATATTTAGGTTGAAAGGTTAGAGAGGATGAAGAAATTCCACATTTAGTTGTGGAGCCTCATCTAGCTTTAAAAGCAGAAAAGAGAGGGATAATCTTACCTTGTAGCTCTTAGTATTGTTGTGCCATGATAATCCAGGTGTCCCGTAGTTTCCATTAGGAGATACAGGGTTAAAGTGATTCTTCGCGCTGTTCATTTCGTGAGATCAGCGTTATGCGCGATGATGTCATGCACAGCAGTGCGTTTTACGTGCAGCTGCGTTGTGACATTATCACTTATATCCCGCAGCCATTTTAGAAAGGGATGCGAGATATGTCTGTTTTGGAACCATGATTTTGAAACAAAAAAGGAAGGAAAGACAAAAGTGATGATAGCCGATGTTCTAAAAGAAAGGAAAGCTAGAAAAATATGGAGAATGCACTTATGCCTATTTTAGGTGCTGATAATATTGTGATAAATCATATATTGATGTGTGGATTGCTGTGATATAGAGGATTGTTATGTAAATATTGTTACGTAATTACTGGGGAGAAAAGTTAGCATGACAATTATGTATACAATTTGTGAAAAAGAGGAGTATGAGGTGACAATTGAAAAATGGAAAGGAGAAAAGGGTTAAGAAGTTTTAGAAACTGCAAAGTAATGAGCCCATCCCCTACATTGCCTGAGTAAAAAAGAAAGTTGTTGACAAATTGAACAAAAAGGGCGACATAGTTAAAGTATCTAATGGCTTGCTCTTTCATTTTCCTTTATAGCTAGTTGTACATCGCTGAATCATAATTTAATCCAGAGATACAGGTATCCAAAGTACAAATCAATTTGGATTCTTTCTGTCGTAGGAGGATCTCTTTGTTTCCTCCTCTTGGCGGCTGTTTCACTTTTTCCAGGCCGAATACTTTGAGATCCTCAATGATAAAGCTTTGGTGGTCTGTTATTACGTGCACTCATATGGGATATCTAAGGTCGTTGTTTCGAATGGCTCTAAGATGTTCAAAGATTCTGGTCTTTTGTGCCCTATATCGTGCTGCCTATGTACATTTTTCCACAGGTGCATTCTATCCCATATATAACATTCTTGGTATTGCAGTTGATGAATTGATTGATATGTTTTGATTGTCCATTTGGGAGAAGGATTTCTTTCTTTCCCTGATGTATGAACGGGCAAAGTTTACAATTTACACATTTATAGTTGCCCAAGATAGGGCTTTGATTGAAGATTTCTTTTAGAGTTTGGCTAGAGATGGGGCTAAGAAAGCTGAGGCTAATTAAATTCCCAATGGTTGGTGCGCAACGTTAACTGATGCTGGGATGATTTTCCAGATATTTGTTTAGACTAGGATCCGTTTGTAGGATGTTCCAGTGTTTATTAAGAATTCTCTTGATTTTAGATACTGTATGTTGTGATACATTTAGGAACAGTTTCTGTGGTAGTTTGTTTGGGCTTGTCTGTCAAGATATAATCTCTTGAGATGTATTCTGCTTTCCGCACTGCTTCTTTCACAATCTTAGGCTCATATCCTCTTTGTTCAAATTTGGTCACTGTTTTCGCAAAATTTTCCTGATAAGTAGTTGATGTGCTGCAGTTTCTTTTTAATCTGAGGATCTCACCATATGGAATATTGTTGATGATGTGTCTTGGATGGTGAGATGTAGCATAGAGGAGACTATTGCCAGCTGATAGTTTAGTGTAAAGTTTGGTGTGAATCTGAGAGTTTTCCACAAACAGTTCCATATATAAGAATGTAAAACTATTAGCGCTTACTTGTTTTAGTGAATGAAAGATTGTATTCATTTGTATTTAGATGACATATATATGTGTCCAGGAGTTTAGTGTCTCTTTCCCAAATAATTAAAATGTTATTGATAAATCGACCCCAAAATTTGATGTTGTTTGAGAATAATTTGTGGTTCCAGGCATGTTTTAGTTCAAAGAACCCCATGAAGAGGCTTGCGTATGATGGGGCAAACTTAGACCCCGTAGCTGTACATTGGAGCTGTCTGAAGATGTCTTTGTCAAAGCAAAACATATTTTTGAGTGAGAAATTTAACATGGAAAGAATCCTTTCATTCTGCTGTTTATTCGAAACTGATCTTGTTTTCAAGAAATATTTGGTGCTTTCCATACCTTTGTCATGCTGGGTGCTCGTATATAACGAGACTACGTCAAGGGTTACAAATTGATAGTTTGATTCCCATGGTATTTGATTGAGCTGTTGGATGATGTGTCTGTTGTCTTTTTACAAATGAGGCAAGTCCTAATGCAAGCGGCTGAAGATTTGTATCTATGTATTGTGATATTTTCTCAGTGACTTCCAGCTCCGACCCCTCGCTGTGTAAACCTAGGTAAGTGCGCTCCCCTGACAAGGGATTGTCTAGCAGTGCATTTTGGTATCTATATGAAGTCGGCTGCGAAACCGACATATAGACGTAGAAGCCACCGCTTTAAACATTATTAGAACTGTAGGACGCTGCTCGCTCACCTCCAGGGTGTTTCGTTCTACGCTGCTTGAAACACTGCGCTCCAATTATTGGATGTGTGGCGTCTCTGTAACCTATACTCTTTTAGAAATTTCATGCACACAGAGATCTGTAATAAACTGAGACTATGTGGCCTTTGATATGCATTTCACTGGAGATTTCTGATGATTTCTTTAAAAATTCATGTGTAGCACTGGGTATGGATGCTGACACCCACGCTATATGTATCCAGCCATCCGTAATACGGATTATTGAAATATATATTAAAATATATCTACAAAAAGCTATTTACTGGCCAGATTGTGCTGTTAATCGCTGCTGTTTGTTTAAGCTGACATATAGACACTGCGCAAGTGAATTGATACTTACACCGCTGCTCTCTCAATCTCTACCAGAGTATACAGCATTTCAGCAGCTAGACTGCACTCCTACAACCCGGCACTTGCCTTCCTCGCAGAAGCCGGGTGAGTTACTTATCTGTCTTCACTGTCTCGCGACTTTCCATGTAATCTCCATCTCAGTGAGCCTCTTTTGTATTTAGTGACACTAATCTCTTCCTAAACAGGCAGAGATCAACTATACCTCTGGTACCTTGCCCTAGAGAGTTAAGGTTAATACTCCGAGACTTTTCTCAAGTTTTACTATTTAAATAATTAGGAGTGATGGTACTAAGTGAATATACTTGTTATCCCTTAGGTGAACATGTGAATAGAAAGGTCACACTACGGATTATTAAGCAACTGTCAGCTCCCAGGCCCTGAAGATGGATTTATCTTAATCCGAAACACGTCAGCTATTTTGTATCTAGAAAGAGCCCACTAGACAATTCTAGCCATTAGCTATATTTTATGAAACCAAGTTGTGTGATCAATACAACACAAAACCACTTTTGTGTGACAGATACAACACAAACCTCAGTTGATGGTTTCTTCTGATGTTTTCTTTCGATGGAATATGATGTTTATTGATCGAATAATTTATCTGATGTATTTTGATTGATATGGATGGTTTGTGTACACAGTTTGCATTTATGAGTATAAACGTTGATAACCTTTGGCAAAGAATAAACCCTATTGTGTTACTTGTTATTTTTTTTATATGATTTTTTGAACATGAGTGATGAATCAAGTCTACTACAATTGTTTCCTATCCTGACACTACTCTCATCAAATGAGTGTGAACTACTAACTACAAAGGTCTACTAGGAGAAACCCTGGGAGGGCACTCTCCACCTCTAGACCTGAAGGTATTTGGGGACTACTTGTCCTCCTAGGAGTGCACTTTAGGGTTACCGATTGGCAACAACTGGTTGTGTTTTGTTTAGCTTTCTTTGGTCTCGAGTGGTCTCGAGACTCTCCCCTATTACACCTGAAGCTACTCCTTTTATCATTATTTACTTACTTATTTACACATTCACAAGCTGTTGTACTATATTTGAACTCAATTACATTGTTGTGCCTCCCTACCCTCTCTCCTCTATGAGTCATGACAAGGTCATGACTCATCTTCTAAAAGGGGCAATATACCCACAGTTAAATGGGCAATACACAACAGTGCACACATGCAATGGATGCATCCATGCCAGGATACCAGCTACTTATGTTGCGGGTGAACATTCACACCCCACAGGAGAATAGACGACCGCAGGGAGTACAAGAGAGTATCCAGGGTTGTTTTATTATCGTGTGCGATACTGTTAGGACCCTCACGAGGACTTCAAGTATTCTTGCCTATGGGCAGTTGACGAAGTAGTGTAGGTGAGGAATTTTTCCCTACAATACAACTCCCAATAGCACTAGAGGACTGTTTTGGGAGGTGGATTGCCTGAAAGATGGAATATCGCCCCGGTAGACAGCTGGCTGCAAAGAAAGACATGCAATCAGTTTACACAGTGGTTACAAGGAGATAAAAGTACAAGAAAAAGTACCAATTGTAACTCACGTGTATAAATGTGTCTTTAAGTGGTCTAATGACTCAATAAGTGGGGCGGGATCCTATAGACAAACGATACTATGTTTAGAACAAGGAAGGACTGGACATCATCTCATCAGAACGTAGTAAATGATGTGACAAAAGTCTTACCCAAAGGAGTTCAGGTAGATGTGGAAAAAAGGATCCTTGATAAACCAAGATACAAATCGATAGCAGTTCCAATCGCAATTCCAGATGATGAACAAAATCCACTAAATGTCTCAGAAGGAAACAAACATAACACCGCCGGCACGAGGACGCCTGAAAAGGTGCTTACATGGCAGTCTCTAGTTCAAGCACACTAATTAATCCTTAGAATGGCCAAAATCCAATGGTCGCAGTAACAGACAGACGTGAAACAGGGACAAATCCAAGGAGCATTCCAGGGTCAGCTAGATTCCGAGAAAATCCAGGTAAGCAAGGCGTGAAGAAAAGAGCAGTTCAAAAGCCTTCCGAGGTCAACAGAGTCCTGTTCGAATCTTGGTAAGAAGACAAGAGACAAAGGCAGGTCTTTAACAGTGTTTCGAGGTCAGAGCAACAAAGTATCCAATAGAGCCCAAAGCGACGTAACAAGGGCTGAGCAGAAAGCAGTCCGTTAGGAAAATGGGTCAAATATCATAATAACAAACAAAGCGTAGAACGTGAGAGCTTGATGAAACAAAGATTCAGAAGCTGTGCTTCTGGCATTGAGCAGGGTTTAAATTGTTGTCGGTAGAGAGCAGCATGACGTCGGACGTGCCGTAACCCTGAGCAACGGTATAACGGCAGCCACTGTCTCCATGGCAACCCCCAGCTTTGTCGGAAAGAACAGAGAAGCGCTAGAGACCTCTTTTGTGAACCCTGCAATAATCGTGATGTATTGGGAGCAGGAGCTGTGAATGGAACAGGGAGGGAGGAGCGGATAAGGCCACAAGGAGTATTAAGAGTTGCTGAAGGAACGTGTCACTTCTTAGAAGGGAACCGGGCCAGATGCTTGACAGATAGAGATAGTTTATGATAGTGCGTGGTATAAATATCCTTTAACATTAAAATCAAGAAAGATGCTCCATGCAAGGGAGCCGCACCATCTGCTGCTCCGGTCCCAGGGCAACTGGTCGATGCTGTCTCGCACGAAGCGTGTCACACAGGAGAATTGAGCTGCGCGAGGGTCAGCAACCCAGGGACCACGAGACATCTCTACACGTGCGGCGCAGCACACCTAAGAACCGCTCTACACAGCTCCCCCTTAACCAAATATCCTTAGCACAAAGTCCTTGAATTTGTTCCGCAAGCATCGCAACTTCATTCCACACTCCAGGGTTGCGTCCTGAGCTAACTGTTCACTAACCACTCGCGTTCCTCTAGCACCCACAGCTTGATGACCACCATTCACACACAAATCACTGCTGACAGTTCCCCAGCACGTCCAGATGTTTCTGTCCCTGCACTCTCCACCCCAGATTCTTCATGCCTCGCCAAAGTGCGGACAGGAACAGAATCAAAAGGCAATTCTTGGAGCATCACCCAACTTTCCTTGCACTCGACATCATGACACCTCACCAGTTGTTTCATGCTCCATTTGGTGCCATCTTCCAACAACACAATAGTGCCCATGTCTTTCACCACCTTCTTCCAGGAGACAAATATCCATCACCTGCACCCCTCACTCTGTTTTTTTATCCTGACCCAAGTGTCCACACATATTGGATTGGACACACTTCTTACTGTCAAACCACTTCTTATATTTCTCTAGACACTTCTACGCCTGGCTGTTCAACTCCTCTCTGGTCACTTTAACTGGACCAGAGGTTCTGAGCCATTCCGGAGTTAGCTTGTGAATTGGCTTCCGGCACTTGAGTGCCACAAAAGGCGTTACTCCCATAGTGGGGTGGGGCGTGGTCCTATATGCCCAAAGCATGTCCCTAATCAGCCCTTCAATGTTCAGTTTGGTCATTTTTGCCAGTTGCAGCGTTCCGTTCACCACTCTGTTAAACCTTTCCACCATGCCATTTTGGCAAGGACAATACAAAGCTGTCGTCTCATGATGCACAGCTGCTCCCTTGAGATAGTCAGTTACCAAGTTAGACCCAAACTGTACTCCATTGTCAGTGAGTACCACAGCGGGAAATCTGTCCACCCTAAAGATTCCGTCAAGAAAATCTATTAAAGACCTGGCGGTCATCTACTACGACCATCCAATACACAACCATTGGAGTAGTATTCCATCAGGACAAACATGTACTTTCTTCCATGGTAACATTTTGGTAATGGGCCAATAATGTCCAAAGCAATCTTCTCCCAAGCTCTCGTGGGAAACTTTACTGGAGATGGGGGGTGGGGGGTTCAGTTGACACATGAGACTTATCACTGGGAGTAAACCGTATCAATTTATCACCAAGTGCTCCACCTCAGTATCCATACCTAGCCACCTGTATGCTTCCCTCACCCCATTTCAGTGGTGTTCCTCCCTAGATGTCCACTATGAGTAATTTCCAAAATGCAAGCCCTCATCCCCTTCGGGGGTAAGCTTTTCTCTCCTGTGCACAGGGTATCGCCATCCATCTACAATTCTTCCTTGACCTGTTCAAATTGAGCCCTGGCACCAGGGGCTCCTCTGGCCCAGTCATGCTCCAATAGCTGACGAAACCTAACCAATTCAGCATCTGTCACACATTCCTAAGACCATTTCACCATGTCCTAAATTCCCTCTTGGCCCACTAGCGCAATCATAGACCACTCTACTGCCTCAATGTTTTCCCTTTAAAGGGAAGCCTAGACAAACGGACTGCCAATACATTGCATGGTCCTAGGACATAAACTCGGGCAAAACGGAACTCCTGCAGGGCTTGAGCCCATCTATTGATCCTGGGAGAACCTCCCACACTTTTCCCACTCAAAGCATCGACCAGCGGTTTGTGATCGATCCCGACAGTGAAAGGCACACCCAAAAGGAAAAACTTAAAATGACTGATGGCACAGAAACAAGCTAGCACGTCTCTCTCGACAGTGGAGTAATTATTTTCAGCACCCTGCAAGGCCCTGTAGGCAACCGCAACGACATATTCCTTGCCCTCCTGTATCTGAATCAAGGCAGCCCCTAACCCTACAATGCTAGCATCAGTCATAAGAAATGTCTTGCAGCATAGGTGAAACATGGAAATTATGGAAGCCCCACAACTCTCCTTTGTTGAGGTGAATGCCCTCCAACACTCCTCACCCCAGACACATTTGACACTTTTTTAACAACTCTCTTAAAGGAGTACACATAGAGGGGAATCTTTGGATAAACTTGGAGGAGTACTTCACCAGTCCCAGGAACACCCACAACTCATCCCTACACTGGGGCGCATGGGCCTGCAACACATCGTCCACTAAACTCATTTTGGGAATGATCCCTCTCTGGTCTATGACATGTCCTAAATAAGACACCTCTGTTAATCCAAATTTGCACTTTTCCTTTTTTAGTTAATCTGGCCCGATGTAAAATGCTCAGCACTTTACACATGTCTTTCATGATGCTCAGAATCTGGCGCAAACACAAGGATATCATCCTGAAATCATTTGACAAATTCTGATCCACGAAATAGTTTCTCCATTACACGCTGAAATACAGCGGCAGCGGAGGCAAGCCCAAAGGGCCTCCTCTTGAATCGGTACACCCCAAAAGGCATGACAAAAGATGTTTGAGCCCTCGAATCTGGGTGCAATACAATTTGATGGTAAGCACTGGAAAGATCAATTGTTTAAACATATTTGGCACTATGCAACAATGAGTTCATTTCTTGCACATTGGGAAGGGGGTGTCTGTCAACCCAAATATTGTTGTTGAGGGACCTGAAGTCTACACACATTCTTATGTTGCTGTCCCCCTTCCGTGCAATGATCACAGGGGACAACCACTCTGCTGCTTCTATGGACTCAATCACATCACTCTTACAGAGCTTGACAAGTTCAACTTTGACCTTCTCTCTTAGCATCAAGGGTATACTGCCAACCTTGTGTACTACAGGTTTAGCTCCCCTCTTCAAAATAATTCTGTGGCAAAAACCTTTTAAGCACACCAAACCGTCTGAGAACACATTTGGGAACTGTTGGCACACATCCTGCCCTACGAAAAGCACTGGTTCTGGAGTATTTGGGTAGAAAATTATTTGGAGCTCTTTCTGGTGCCTCCAGCTAAGCAGTTATACTCCCTTATCTGCCACATGCAACACACATGTGATTGCCCTCTCTTTGAATGCAATCTCAACATGCTTTGAACCAACAATTCTGTTCAGGTCGCCTCCATATCCCGGGGGCATATGCTGGGGGCATCTAAATCCTCCACTGCAATGCCCAAGATTTCTAGGGCATCCATACCTACAACAGTGTATTTGGAGCTGGAATCTGTCATCATCCTTAGTACCTGACCATCGACTCGCACTTCATACCATGGGGCTTCTTTGTCACCCCCATCAATGCTAGCAATAAGTAAGCCACTCAATCCCTCTTTAAACAAACTTTCTTCCTCCACATATCTCACAGCACTGCCAGCCCTGCATTCCTTTCCCAAGTGCCCTCCCTTCTTGCAATTCTGCACACAGTATTTCTAGCTGGACAGCCGGGGCTGGTAGAGAAGTGTCGCCTTCTCCACACGCATAGCATGTAATGCTCACCCTCTCCCCCTGCATGCAAGGTCCTTGCGGGAGACCAGACTTGTTCTGAGCCTCGATGCAGAAAGGGAAGGCTGTGCCCTGGAGTTCCTTGATGGCCTGTTGCTGACAGAGTTCACTTCGTCCTCTGAAGTGTTCAGGGCTGCCGAGTAGGTCGAGGGCTGCTCTGCTAGTTTGGCCATGGTGATGGCCTGGTTGAGGCAGAGGTCCTTAATCATCAATAACAGTTCCTGTAGTTTTCTTTCCCCGGTGCATCTGACAATTGAGTCATGCAGAAAACTGTCAGCGAGGGTACCAAATTCACAATTTTTCATCAACCTTCAAAGGGGCGCACCAAACAATTCAGCAGCTCCGAAAAGCTGTTTGGGCCACTGATGCGGAACCCCCTGTCACGGAGGACACCAGAGTTTGGCAGCTGAAGGTGCCCACCACCACTTGAGCGGAAATTCAATGAAAATCAGAATCGTATTCATTGAGAAAAATAGTAGTGAAGTTCATACCTCTAACTGCGCAATGCGCACAGAACTCTTGGACACATCAGGCAAGCCGGGCAACTGCGGTTCCTCCACGTGAACAGACGGAGACACCTACGACACGGCAGAACACCCGAAGGCGGATGCAACATATGGCTCCAAAGTGATCACCCCGGAGGCCCAGAATAAGAAAAGCGAAAGTGACAATACAAGCAAATCTCCGTAGAGACAGTACCTATGGCTAGGTGCAGTTATGCCACGCCGCACTTATGAGGGACAGGGAATTGGGAAGACCTTATCCTCTACCCACATAGGAAGGGAGAGCCCTGAAGTGAACTACAAAGACTGGAATCATTCTGGAATTACCCGAGAGTGTACCTGACATCGCGGCAACATCCCCTCGGCTCTGAAGCACCTAATAAACAGACACACGGAGGTAAGGTGAAAGCGAGGCAACAGGTGCTTGTGAACCCCCACATAAAAAGAACTGCAGCGGGAGAGGAGCTAATAGGAAACTCCACTACTTTGTGATGACTTATTCCACTCAGTAACATAAGAGATACCCACAGTGACCACTCCCAAGTGTCATACAATTAGACTCCTCATAAATAAATTGAGCCTCCAAGCCCCGCAAGGTCAGAGGGGCCCTTCGCGACACATGAAGACACAGGACTGAACCCGGGAGGGAAAAGGGATTGCTGTCCAACGAATCCAACGCTTACCTCGAGAGAACACCAGAAGGATAGGCCTTTGCATAGCAAACCGGGGACCCTCCCTGGAGATATCTCCTCCTAGAACTGAGACCTTCTGGAGGGTGGAATACCCCCCATGCAACACTGACCGCTGTACATCACCCCTGAGAAGGTTGGACCCCCGATTTCGGGGCACGTGCCCTCTTCTCCAGCTGAAGGGACCACACATGCCCCCCTCGCCGATACAGGGTCCGGAAGGAGGACGTATCATAGGAGGAATACCCGAAAGAAACATCAGGTGCTACGATTGTATGGACATCAGGGAGAGGCTTGCCCCATACAGGTTCTCCCAATACGACACTCACGTGGCCGATTCCCTGGACTCCAGAATGTCCACTCAGGGAGCAGAGGCAACTGCAACCAAGACGGATGTGGCAGATATACTGAATGAAATGAAAAGCATGAGAGCCAACATAGGAGGAAAATTCGACAAAATAGCACAAAGAATAGACAAAATGGAGGAGAGACTTGAGGAGGTGGAGCACAACCAATCCTCGCTTAGCATTCTGGAAACTCAAATGCACCAGAGAATTGCGGACATCGAAGCTAGAGAAGAGGAGTTCCGGCTGAAAATGGATGATCTGGAAAATCGGGAGTGATGCAACAATATACGCATTTTCAGCATCACGTAAGGGGAAGGGGAGACCGACCTAGACCTGAAAAGGACACTACATACGCTCATGAAACTCTTGTTCGAAGATGAGTATCGGTGAGCCCAAAATAGACCGCATACACAGAGCCGAGGGTGCTGCAGGTGGGCCAAAGACGGTCCTAGCACGGTTCCATAACTATGCAGACAAAGCCAGGGTCCTGGAGAACGCCAAGCATAAACCGCAGATCACCTTGGATACGGCAAGGGTATTGATATACTAGGACCTGTCGGCCCTGACGTTAGCCATGAGAAGAAAGTGTGGCCCGCTTACCAGATGGCTGAAGGAGAAGGGCGTACACTATCGTTGGAAATATCCCTTCTTGCTGACATTCGAATGGGAAGGGAGTGTGATCAGGCTCAAATCTGAAAGAGACATTCAGAGCTGTACAACCGACCTGCTCAGTGAGCAAGGAGACGAAGTAAGTCATGAAGGAAAAAGGGCAGAAGATAGGGAATGGCAGATCAAAGGCCCGAAGCGGAGGCAAATAACCGGATCCAGGAAATTCAGGAGAATGAATGTGTCCCCAGATATGGAACACTGAATTCAAGTAACGTTATGGGTATCCAGACCACATGGCCGCACTTGCACAGGTTTGAGTAGTCGAAACGCCACACGTTCTTGAAGAAATAACCATGTGACACGCAAGGATGCCGAAGCGCCTGCTCCTCGAGCGGGAGACGAATATCAATGGATACTTGCAACTTCGCTGGATGCTGTTCAGAGATTGACATCTGGAGAGGGAAGGGGAGAGCGCTTCCACTCGGAAAACCTGGACACGGAGGTATACGCAGAGGGTGAGACATTTTGTAGTTGAGGGATTTGTTGGGTGACCGTAGTTAGGGGGGGCATAACTTGGGGCTCAAGGTTATGATGTAAAGCATGGGATGGGACCGCAAGAAGGGCAGACTGCTCTGCGATCCGAGATCTACCAGGTACAGATGACCCAGTGGGATCGGACGCCAACAGGGAAGGGGAGGGAAGGAGAAGGGCCGAGAGAGGAGGAGGTATCGGAACATGCCTCTTTAATAGTGGGGGGTGGGCAACGAGAACAGTTGAAAACGATAGCAGCATGAGCTCACAATGTGAATGGTGTACGCATGATACAAAGAATGGCGACAACACCTGAACTCCTGGGAGCTAGACCTTTCAGGGTGGGGACATTCAATATAAAGGGCTTGAACTCGCCCACAAAGACATCGCTGGTCTGCAGGGAGTTTAAGACGGCACAATTGGACATGCTTTTTCTGCAAGAGACCAAATATATGCGAGGAGAAGAGCGTAGGGTTCTACATCCCAGACTGGGAACGGAATATTGGGGTTCTGGCCCTCTGAGGAGAGCGGAGGTGGGAATATCGGTTAGGAAGGGATTGAAACTAGAAATCATCAAGTCATGGGCAGATACAGAGGGGAGTGCTCTTGTGGTGGTGGGCAAGGTATGCGAGAGAGTGTGCACACTTGCAACGCTGTATGCTCCGAATGCGGGCCAAGCGAGGTTCCTACAACGAACAATTCCAAAAATAATGCTGGAAGCCAGAGGTCATGTGATACTAGGGGGGATGTTAATTTGTGGGCACACCCCGTTATGGACAGAAAGTCCGGCAATCCGGAATCACGTGAACCTGCAGAAGATGATGAGAACATATAAACTATGGGGCATTTGGAGGGCCCTCCACCCTAGCGAGGAAGGATACACCTTCTACTCTGCACCTCACGCCCAGTGGTCGAAGTGTACGAAAAGAAGTAGTAGAACTATGTTCCCTGCTGGTCTGCCCCGCCACCCACAAACCACATTCCTGCGCCCCCTCCCACACACAATCCAAACCGCCAAACAAACGCACCTGCTATTTATGGGAATGTGCAGTGCAGTGCACTGAAGTGAAAGCTTCAACTTCTTCCTACACTTTTATTTTAAAACTAAACCATTCCAGAATGGTTTCTTTTTCAAATAAAAGAATAGGAACAGTGAAACTTAAAAATAAAAAGTATGGGAGCACCGCTCCCGACCGCTCCCGCCCACTTCGACCTCTGCTCACGCCACGTTTACCAGAATAGATTATATATACCTCTATGAAGAGACGGGGAGAGTGGCAACTGTTTCGGAGATAGTACCTATCTCGTGGTCAGATCATGACATGGTCACTGTGGACATGAACCTATTGACTCTCCCACGCAGGTGGGCGAAATGGCGCTGTAATGAGACTCTCTGGAAGGACCATCTTTTCCAAGAAGAGATGGGAAAGGGGATAAAGGAATACTTTGACCTCAATGACACAGGGGACGTGCCCAAGAGAGTGGTATGGGAAGCTGGAAAGGCAACATGGAGAGGGATGCTGATAAAGGAAGGGGCAAGTAAGAAGCAGGAAAGGGCATTGATAGAGACGGGCCTAAAGAATAAGATTGCACAATTGGACATTGCCGCCTGCAACTCTAACAAGGAGCGTGCCGAAAAGATAGCCGAGACCAGGCAAATAAGAGAGGAGCTCCGACTCCTAGAGGATGACCAGGTGACCCGTAAATTGCAGTTCCTTAAACAGAAACACTATGAAAAGGGAGACAAAGCAGATGCCTTACTTGCGGCTAGACTGAGGGGCCAACGCATGGAACGAGCGATTGTTAGCATAGAAGGGGAGGGAGGTGTGGTAACAAAAGACCCGAAGGACATTTCAGAAAGGTTTGTGCGGTTCTATGAGGACTTATATAAAATCAGAAATGTTACAGGCGCAAGCGCAACTAGAACAATGTTTGCAAGCGGTGGACATGCCGCGGCTCTCGCGTGAGGACATAGAGCTATTAGACACCCAATTACAAGTGATGAGATTGAGCAAGCAATAAACCGGCGGCCACTGGGGAAGGCACCTGGCAACGTCAGCTAAACAGCTGGCTTCTATAAAACTTTTAAGTCCTCTCTCCTTACTTTCATGGCATATTTATTCAATGATATCCTGCAAACGGGGATATCTCCAGAATCCTTCTCAGAGGCACTCATATCAGTAATCCCCAAGGAAGGCAGAAACCCTAATCAGTGCGGGTCCTACCGCCCGATCTCACTGTTGAACATTGATGCCAAAATCTATACGCGAGTACTGGCAGCCAGACTCGAAGTGCACATACCCAGATTAATACACTCTGATCAGGTGGGGTTCATTTTAGGGAGGCAAGGGGCTGACACCATGCACAAGACGCTGCAGTTAATTCATGAATCAGAGAAAATGACAGAGGACCCAGCTCTCTTATCAGTGGAAGCAGAAAAGGCGTTCAATAGATTGGAGTGGGGCTTTTTGGAGGCGGTATTAGAAAAAGCGTGTCTGAGTCCTATATTCAGAAGGGGAGTTAAAGCAGGATATACATCACCCAAAGCGTCGGTAGTTGCTAATTCTGAGTATTCAAAATGGTTCATCTAGAAAGAGGCACCAGACAGGGCTGTCCCCTATCGGCAATACTTTTTGCACTCTCTTTGGAACCCCTGGCCAGGTGCTCAGAACAGACGGCCTAGTCGAGGGTCTGCAAGTGAAGGGGAAGTAATATAAGGTTGCCCTACATGCAGACAATATAGTCTTGTATATAAAGAACCCTACGTCATCGATACCAAGAGCTATCCAAATAATAGAAGAATATGGAAAGTATTCAGGGTTTAAGATTAACAGATCCAAATCCCTAGTATTCCCATTACAAGATCTTACCCCCGAAACCACCAACAGATTAGCCGGGCTTGGCCTTGAACTAGGCGGCTCCACCCTGTGGTATTTAGGGATCAATCTAACGCGAGACTTGGAAACACTATATGAAGCTAATTATCCTAGTCTGAAAGTCTTCACGCAGATTTAAATAAGTGGCAGAACCTAACTATCTTGTGGGTCAGAAGGGTCAATGCAGTCAAGATGGCGTGCCCCCCAAGGTTTCTTTACCCTTTCCAAATGCTCCCTGTGCGACTCCCAGAGGCATTTATTAAGGAAACCAAAAGGGCCATTATGAAATTCCTGTGGCAAGGGAAGAAGGCAAGAATAGCGTATGATACCCTGGTCCTACCTAAAGAAAAGGGAGAAGTGGGGCTCCCTGACCTCAAAATATATTATCAAGCCGCCCAACTAAGAATCATGGTTCCCCACTTAAGAGGGCGAACGGACTTGCAGTGGGTGTACCTGGATAACCAGAATCTAGCTCCTGCCACTGTCACAGAGTGGCTATGGGTCCTGAGAAACAAACTGCTCAGAATGCTCTGAAATCATCCGATATTGGGCACGCTATGGGAAATCTGGAGGGAGGGGGCGGGCTTGAGAGGAATAACCATGTGGCCATCCCTGCTGAGCCACATATGTGCCCCGGAAATCCATGAAGAGATACCCAACCTTGATTGGATCCAGACATGGTTTGAAGCGGGTCTTGAAAGGGTTGGACAGCTCTGGAGAGGGAGACGCTTCCTGTCAATCACTGAACTCGAGGAGTCGTTAGGAATACACCCATTATCAGTCTTTTCCTTCCTGCAGCTAAAAGAGGTACTCATGAGAAATGAATGGAAGGAGACGTTACAAAGAGACCTCACCCCCTTTGAAAAACTGCTTGACACAACAATAGAAACCCAACACTTGATCTCCGCTATGTAAAACGCATTGGTAGAGGCGGGGAAGGGGTCTACTGCCCAGTTGGGGGAAAGGTGGGAACGAGACTTGAACATGGAGTTGGACCCAGACATATGGGCAAAGATCTGTAGATGGGCCGCGCAAGCATCAATAGCCGCCCAATACAAGCTCCATACCAACAAACTCCTCCACAGATGGCAATATGTCCCTGATAGGTTATCCAAAATGTTCCAGTCTGCTAGCCCCATGTTTTGGCGTCAATGTGGGGAGACGGCCAACTACTGGTATATGTGGTGGGAGTGCCCAAAGGTGAAAATATACTGGGATGAGGTGCTGAGCAGGATCAGGCAGATTGATGGGATCTCCTGAGAGGTAACACACCTCTTGGTACTATTTCGTTTGGAAGAGTGTGATGGTGAAGTAAGAAGGCTAACCGGGATAGTTGACCCGCTCCTATTGGCAGCAAGGGCCTGTCTGGTAATTAGATGGAAAGTTGGATTCCCTCCGAGCAAGAGGGAATGGAATAACATTGCCACAAACATTTGAATACTGGAGAGAATCACAGCGTCCCTCCATGGAAAAGCTACACAATGCGAGATGATGTGGAATCACTTTGTGAATGAGTATGTTGTCGCCACGGAGAACATCTGAGGAGGAATAAAATATGAACTAATCTAGTGTTAACCACCCGAGAACTTGGTAAGGACCTTACTAAAAAGCGTATACACCTGCAGACCGACAGAGGATATCGCCATGTCTGCCGAAGTTAAATAACTTGTCAATCATTGTCTCTGAAAATGCATATGTACAAGCCATGCATGCTATGATCAAGGTCGCGCACGAAGATACAAACCTATAAATATAAGAGGTTGTTGTTCTAAGGGTGGAGGTGGGAGGGGGGAAGTTGGATATAAAAGTTGGTGCAGAATACCAAATGGTTAAGTTAGTAAGTTGAGGGGGTGGGTGAGAAAGGGAGGAACCACCTTAGATGCGTTCCAACTGTATGGTAAAAGTTGTGTATTTCACGTTGTAAAACTTAAAGTCAAATTTAAAAAATAAAAAAAAAAATCGATTTTATCTGTGTCTTGCTACTTTTAAAATCAAATTTAGCTGTGTGCACATCCTGATTGTCCATCCTGATTGTCTTGCTGTTGTTTAAAATCTAATTTAGCTGTGTGCACATCCTGATTGACTTGCTGCTGTTTAAAATCGTTCTTAGCTGTGCCAACATCCTGCTTTTCATGAGATTGTGTTGACACGTCTGCCCCCTCTGTTCTCTGTCTGGTCTGCTATCTGTTCCCTTACCCTTGTCATCTCCCACTGTCTCCTCACTATCTTGTCTGTGTCTCCCTGTGCGCTTGCTCCTTTCTTGCATACCTTCTCTCATGTGCCTGGTTAGGTGTACCACACCCTTTGCCGCTCACTATGGCACATTCTATCTCCCTCATCTACTCTAGCTGTTTCTCCATCTCCTATCCTTCGCCTCTCACTAAGTCTGGCAGGAGGAAACTCAAGAAGGACATACTTGCCTCCAACCCATGCCTTCCCATCGCTGACACCTTCGTCAGTGCTTCCGCCAGAGAGACTCTCACTGACATCCTCTTTGTCGTTCCTTCTCCCGACCTATAGACTCCCCATATGGCCGATTTACTCTCTCCCTACTCTTCCTCACACATAAATGGTGGCACCCACTGGGATGTCCTTCTTGCCTCCTCTTCCACCGCCAGCACCATCATAAATGTCTACCAAAACAGTACCATCATAGTACAAGGGCCTCAACCCAACCTCTTACTTTTTGATAGGCTCCTTCCTCACCTTATTAACCTTCCGCTTTCCTCTTCACGGGCTCCCTTGACACCTGCCTATACGGCCGCCCAGGCTCCCTTGCCATCTATGCCCACCTTGCTTTCCTTGCCCCCTGCTAACCTCCCTCACAACTACCCTGTGTCACTTTCAACTGTACAGGCTCCCCTGCCTACTCTCAATACACTGACAATCTCATTAGCCTCCTCCACCCTGCTGCCCTAGCCACCCACTGCCACCACATCTGGAGCCCTCTTGCCTCCAGCTGCCCCTCAGACATTGGCTCCCTTGCCATCTTCCACTTTCCTGGTTCCCTTGCCTGCACCCTCCTCACTAACTTCCTTGTCATCCTTGCCTCCACTGTCTCCTCCTATCTCTACCTCTCAGGCACACTTACTGCTTACAGGCGGGACCTCTGTCCCCTGCACCTCCCCCGTAAGTCTTTCAAAAGTGGCAACCTGCTCCATGTTCCCACATTAAACTCTCGCTCTGCTGTCAAGAACTCCGCTGACATCTGCCACCTCCTTGAACTCTTGGACCTTGATGTTCTTGCTCTTACTGAGACATGGTTTAAGGACAGGTCTGCCATGAGTTTTGACACACTTCTCCCTGAAGGCTACAAGATCCTCTCCGTGCCCAGACCCAACAGGCCAGGAGGTGGAGTAGCCTTGGCCTTTCCTGTGTGGATCCCTGTTTCCATTATTCTCACCCAGGTCTACTCCTCCTTTGAAAGCCTGGTCTGCAGGCTCTCTCTCTCCCCTGTCACCTCACTTACTCTGGCCACCTTCTATCGGCCGCTGGGCCAGTCCACCCTTTTCCTCTCGGAATGGTCTGACCTGGCCTCTTCTCTCACCCTCTTCCAAACTCCACCTGCTCGGGGTTCTTAGCATCCATCTCGACTCTCCGGACTCCTCAGGACCTTTACGCGACCTGTGTGACTCCCTTTCTCTTTCAATTCTACCCTCTGGTCCAACTCAAACTGCTGGCCACACCTTGGATGCTTTCATCTCCACAGACATCCCACTATTCCTCTCACTACCTCACTCTCATGGACTGATCATTCTCTTCTCTCTTCTCACTTCAAGCTCTCTTCTCCTTTAGCAATGGCACACCCTACACCAGCTCCTGCCTTCAAGGTCATCCGACCCATGAAGAGAGTGTCAGTAGTGTGAGGAACCCATGGTGACAAGTAAGACAGACACAAGTGATCACAGTTCAACGGTGTTTATTGAACAATGAATGCTGTATGCAAGTTGGAAAGACACCTAATCCAAACCTATATCTAAAATGGGAACAAGTGTTGACCATCAAATGAAAAATGAAAAAAGGGCCTATGCTAAAAAAAAAACCTATTGCCAAAACATCGCAACTAATACAAAAGGGTGTGTGGGATAGTTCTCAAGAAAAGAAAGAAGTGTTCTCAAATAATATGTCAAGGGGCAATAGCCTGGGTCTTCCTTCCCCATGTTTCGAGCACTGGGTAAAATGGGAGCTTGGAGCACAGTCTGGTCTCAGGCCTTTCCAGCAGAGATGACAGTTCCAAGCACAGTTCTTAGAACACACTCTCGGGTTGTCTAGCACAAGATAACAGTTCAGCTTTTGACCCTCAAGCTTTCGGTAATCAGGGCCGTTGATGGCCAAGTCTCGTTTCACTTGAAAGTCTCTTGCCTTTCGAAGACCTGACGTGTTCATAAAACAAAAGTTCCTTTAACAAATGAAAGTTAGTTCCCAATATTCGCTGGGTGATGAGTTCACCCCAGGGTCCCGCTCTTCTGGGCTGACCCTTGTCAATTGTAATCCAAAGTTCTGATATGGCAACAATTTCACCCATGAGTCCCCCTCTTGTAGGCTGACCCTTTCTTAATAATATTTCTCCGCTACAGTTCAGATAGGGTGAGGGCTTCACCTCTGGGCCCCCCTCTTCTGGGCTGACCCTTTTTCAATAAAGTTTGGGTGATAGCTTAACTTCTTGGATCTCCCTCGTTCGGGCTCAAACCTCTCTCGACTGTCAGCCCTTGGGTGACGGCTTCAGCCCTGGATCTCCCTCAGTCGGACTCGGACCTCTCTTGACTGCCAGTGTTTAAGTTTAGCTTCACACCGTATCGCCCTTGTCCGGGCACAGATCTTTCTCTGTTCTTTGCCGCCCTCCTCTGGGTTCACAATGGCTTTCTATTCTTCGTTGCAGGATTCAATTCCCTTACTTTCTTAATGTTTGTTCACACAGTTTGGTAGACACCCCTCTTCTGGGTTCCACTTTGTCATAAATCTGTTTTTCGGGACTTTTAGACTTCGCCCCTTCTCTCAGGCATCCCTCCTTCAGATGCGCTTTTGCCTTTTTGGTGCTTTCAAATTGGTTTCAAGTCTTCACAGAATTCACATTCCTTTCTTTCATTCACCATGCAGGATTCACTTCCCTTACTTTTAGCTAACTTGCTGATCAAAGTCTTTCGAATGTAAGGGGCTTTTACTCGACCCTCTTGTATGACCACTTTGCTTCCTTTGGCTGCCTTTTCTTAGGCCTTTTGGCTTCCGTAGTTTGCTTTTAGAGGGGAGCCACCAGAGTCTCTCGAGGTAGCACCAATGTGGTGCCGGTTTCCCTCTGCAGCTGGTCTCCCCTTCACACTCTTTACAGTTCAATTATAGTTCATCAGCTTTGTTTCAAAAGTTGGCACTTGGCGATTTCTACTCAACACAACCTGGTGCTTATCGATTCTCCCCTCGACTCACCGGCTGAGATGAACCGCTTGGCTTTAGCTTCTCTGGAGTCAAGGCTGGTACCACGGGCGCGGGAGTCTCCTCTGCTCCACCTTATCAGCATAGGCTTGCCCCATGTACCATTGAGATCTGCAGCAGGACAATTGTGCTATTGTTCGCGGTTTTAGATTCCCCTCCATGAAGGTTCTGCGGGCCTGAGACAAAAAGGGCAAGGTCACTGCTCTCCTCGCCACCCTCTCCCTTCCCACCATCTTTCTCCTTCTCTTGAACTGCTGTGTAGTAGCCATCTCAACGTGCTGTCTGCCGTGTTCGACTTTGCCATACTGCACTCTCTGACTCCATCTTTTATCCCTGTGGGGAAGGGAAAGGGCTGTCAGGTGTGTGTGATTCTCATCAATTGCCTGACTTTGCCTGACCCTGGTATTGGGACAAGTCAGGTAAACGGCTCTAGTGTTAGTCTGGTGTCCGTTGTGTTGTGCAAAAGTGTTTGCAGTGGAAAAGAGGGGGGCAGTGGTTTGGAATGTCGTACGTGAGAGGATGGGAAAAGGTGTTAAAAGAAGGGGGATACCGTGTCCCACCCATCAGTGTAACCCCTACCACTCCCTGAGGACCCCCCATCCAGGTAATCCTTCCTCACTAGTCCACCCCCAGGAACTGGATCCAATAGCGATGGGCGTGTCCTGGCCACCTGGATGATAGATCCTCGAGGGGTAGACAGGGTGACACCTTCAGGTTCTTCACAGTGGCTGCTTATGCCTCCACCTTCTCTCCTCCTTCTACTCCTGCGGCTGACTCCCACCCTGACACAGCCCTCTCCAACTTTCATCGTTCCATCTCCAACACTCTTGACATTCTTGCCCCGGTAATGAGGGTCCGACTGAAGCCTACCAAAAAGTGCAACTCTTGGTACGACTCTGATCTGGTTGCCCTTACATGCAAATGTAGAGCTGCAGAACTGAAATGGGGCTCTTCAAATGCACCCTCAGACAAACTGGCCTGCCGCCTTTTTCAAAGGTAATATAGACTCTGTATCCGCTCCAAGAAACAAGTCTACTTTCAAGCCCGCATCTCTGCGGCATCTAACAATATAGCTGAACTCTTCAAAGTCTGCAAGGAACTGGCCCAACCCTACTACAGCTGCATCCTCTACTACACCTACCCAGGCCCTTCGCTCGGCCCTGGTCACACACTTCACCGCCAAAACATAGGACATCCTGTCCTCTCTCTCTTCTGCCCCCCCCGCACCAACATCTCTTATGCCTCCCTTGGCCATCCCTACCCCTCCCCCTCTTCTCTCCTCCCTCTCCCCTGTCACACCCGATGAGGTCTACAGACAAGTCCCGTCTATGAAAGCCTCCTCCAAACAGGTTGACCCCTGCCCCTCCAAAACCATCAAGGACAATATGGACACTCTCGCTCCAGCCTTGGGCGACCTCTGCAACTTCTCTCGCCACTGGAGTTTTCACCTCTCTTCTCAAGCACTCCCTTGGGCACCCTCTGCTCAAAAAACCCTCAGCCGACCCATCCATTCCGGCAAACTATCACCCGATCTCAGTCACCCCTTTCCTGGGAAAACTCCTGGAGAAGCTGGCTATCACTCAACTTACCCTCCATACTGTATCTGTTGGTTGTCTCCAACTTGTGAACACCTGTGAAGACTTGCTATCAAATCTTGACTCCAACTCTCCCTCTGTCCTCATTATTCTCGACCTCTCTTCTGCTTTTGATACAGTAAACCACAACATCCTGATCACCCGTCTCAGTGATACCCTGGGCATTACAGATCAGGCCCTGGCATGGCTTGCCTCCTTTCTCTCTGGAACTCAGGCACCTTCTCTCCTCTACCACTCTCTCTACTTGTGCTGTGCCCCAGGGATCTAACCTTTCCCCTGGTTTTTCAATATCTACATGGCCCCCTTGGCCCACAGGATCTCTACCTTTACACCTTTCAGTGTTATGCGGATGACACACACAGCTCTCTTTCAGGCTACCCTCGGCATCCTCCTCCTCGCTCATCCCCGACTGTCTATCCACAATCCAGGCTTGGTTTGCTGATAACAATCTATGCCTGATTTTCATTAAGACAGAGATCATACTCATTGGGACCCCTGCTCCCACTTTCTCACTGCCCTACCTCCCTTGGCCCTGCAACCTCAGCTACCAATGAGGCAAGAAATCTTGGGTTCATCTTCGACCCCACTCTCTCCTTCTCTTTGCACATCTCAGACATCTCCAAAAAGACCAACTACCAACTGCACCGCCTCAGAGGTATTCTGCCTTTTCTCACTTTCCTCCCAGAGACTCATCACATCGAGAGCCCTGGTTCTCTCTGGGCTGGACTATTGCAACAGCCTCTTTCTCAATCTTCCTACTTCTACCCTCCGTCCTCTGCAACTCATCCAGAGAAGAACCACAAGAATTATCCTTGGCCTCAAGCCCTGGGGACTGCATCTCTCTGGCACTGAAATCCCTCCACTGGCTCCCTGTGGCTGCAAGGATTAAGTTCAAGACCCTCTGCATTATCCACAAGGCTTTCTGGAGCCACGGTCCACACTATCTCCAATGCTCTCTTCCTAATTACTCTCCCTCTAGAGTCCTCCGCTCGTCCTCCTTCAACTCTCTGCAGGTGAGCCGCTTTCACAAACAGAGATTTGGGGGTAGATCTTTATCCTCTGCAGGTGCTTCCCTCTGGTATAGCCTCCCTGCCCCTCTCCGTCTTGAGTAAGAGCACCTTAAATTCTGGAAACTCCTCAAGACCTTCCTTTTCTCTCCCTCTCTCTCTCTCCCTGTAACAGTTTTCTTTATGAAAACACTGTCAGAAAATACCTTGAATGTTAAACCACCATCTTTAGAAGGCAAACTCCATCCACCTGTTTCAGACGCAGCACCTTGGATGAAATGGAAAAGCCCCCTAAAGGACTCGTTCCGCTCCTGATGCTTAGTCAGCCAGGAGGACACGAGACCTACAGGGAAACCCTTTGGGGAAGAAAACCCTGTGAGCTCCGGGATGATTCTGTTCTTTCTATCTGACGAGCTGCAAGTTGTCCAACGATATTCAAGCAGGATGATTCTTTTTCGGAAGACTGGGTAACTATCGTGTCACATTACTTCCTACTGTTAATAGTTGAATCCGGTGTAATGCAGAAGTAAAGAAAAGAAGGAGTGAATCCTACCAATTGAAATTCAGAACAATGTAGCCCAGACGGCTAGGAAATGACAAGGAGAGTGGGATTCTACTGCGCGGTCAATACCTTGTGCCATAGATCTATGAGAGAAACAGGCAATGCTTGTGAAAGCTCGCTGGAGTAAGAAAATGACGTTGGAGGTTGCCGTAGTAACTCCAAACACTGCGTGAAAGTCGGGAATGGAAAAGAGGTAAGATTAAGATGGAAAGCGCTTTCACAACTGAACCCACATAACAAAGGGTGCAATCCGTACCGAGATGGTAATGGAGTCCCTCCTTCTTGAAAAGAAATGTGCAACTCGAAGAGAGTCGCCGATCGTGGCTTCTGTAACTCGGAAATTCTAGCAGAGAAAATGACAAGGGTTTAAGGGATTTGGAAAGACACACACAACATGTAGAGAGGATAGAATTCCCTAGATGTGAACTTACGGAGCGTTGTGAAGCAAGAGTAGCAACGCGTCCGTGCTCCGGTTTAGACGCTTGATATGTCTTCCTTAGCAACCGGGGTGGAGCCAGATGGAGTGCATTGTCCTGCCGGTCTAGAATACTGCTACAGTAAACATCCGCCATCTTGGAAGGAATTACGCTGGAAACACGGATCTGTCTCCAATGATGCCAAATAGACCACTGTCTCCTGTGAGACATGACACTCCCCTGCTAAGCTCCTTTCTTTTCTCTCCACCCTTCTTCGTCTCCCTAACTCTGTTCAGTTTTTGCTGACTGGCTGTCTGGTTCACCTCCGGAGCCTACTGGTCCCAGGCTCCCCCGCCAGTCTTTTGCACTTGCCTCTGGGCCGCTGCACTTTGTTCAATATTACTGCCCTTTCAGCTTACTTTCCTTGAGCAGGGCAACCTCTCTGCACTTCACCCAGGGCCCTGCTTGACCGGACTCTTTGTGCCCGCCACCATCCCCCTCTTCCCAGCACCTCTGTCTGTACGTATGCATGACCTAAATGTACTAGGACCAGTTAGTCGGTCTTGTCCCCCCCCTACTGTTTTTCTGTGCCCCCATCCCCCGAGGTTGGTCTTAACTGTGCCACTTCATGCACTTGCACTAGGAGAAATGTTGTCAGGCCTAGTATGCTAGTGTCATGGCCTCCTGGAAGTTATGGGATCGGTGGAGGCGCCATTGAATCGTTCCATCATGCACTTGTCATTTCACAATGAACGGTCTAGTTGATTTCCAACATGGCCGCCTCCCGGCTTAACTAGCCACAGATCCGGCGTCTCGGTGCGTTGCACCTTGGATTTTCCGTGCCTCAATGCTAGTTGATCCTTGTCTGTCTGCCTACACTCTGCTTGTGTTCCTGAGTGTTTAGATAGATCCAGACATGCCCTTTTCGTGGAGCCTCTGCTGCTGCGACCTTCCTTTTTTTTCTCAGACATTCTCCGTTCGTGGAGCCCCTGCTGCCGTGACCTTCCTCTTTCTCTTTTACACAGTGTTCTTGTCACCGCGTCTTCTGCACTCAACCTATATTCTTTCCTTCTCTCTGTGTGCTCTCTGCATGGCGCTCTTTCCCAACTCTCGGGAGGATTTTTCCCCCCCGTTCTTTCTACCCGGAATTCTCTCTGGGATCCTTTTGTTTTTTCTTTACGTTCTTTCAGTCTTTGGTGCCTCTTGTCCAGCACTGCAATCTCCCGTGTCCTCTGTTACTCCACCTGGGAATCGCTGCCTTCAGTTCTGTTTGCCACAGTTCTTCCAGGAGGAACCCATCTCATCTATCCTTCCTAGTTCCACACTGTACCACAGAAAACAGTCCGGACTCTCTCATCCATCTCGGTTTTTCAGCCAGGAGGCTTTTCCCTGTTGCTGGGGCTAGCTCCCGGGAAGAGACCACGCTGTTGGGGTTCTTCCTACCGACAGCGTGGCATCCCAAGGAGAGAGACCTTATTTACACCAGAAGAAGGATAAGAAAGGAAAAGACACACTTAAGATCCACTGGAAAAAGAAGATAGATCCTGAGGAAAGCTCCACGGAAGACCCAGGTGAGGAAGAAGGGCGGGAGGTATCTTCAGAATCTGACAGCGTGCAACGCCCAGGACCCATCATGGCATCCTTGGAACAATACCATGAATTGGTTACAGCCATTCAAGGACTGACGACAGAAGTTCAGACACTTTGGTCTGAGAATGTAGCTTTGAGGCAACAAGTAGCAGTCCGGGATGATGGGGTTCGAGGTGATCTACCGCCCTACCATTGCCTTTTGGCAAATATAATGGAAACCCAAAGACCTTCAAAGAATTCCTGGACGCCTGTCTCATGAACTATACATTTCGTCCTCGAGCCTATGAATCTGTCAGGATCGCCTTCTTAGGTTGCCCTCGTAGTGTAGACGAAGAATTCTACCCTACAATGTAACCCTGTGTCTGGATATAAAATAAACCAGCACCAGGGATCAATTGTTTGAAAGAATGGACCCAAAAGGCGCGTGGCAGCAGACTCCCTCGTGTGCGACCGTATTCCAGTTGAAAACAGTAATGCTTTTTATGTCGACGTCACAAGGAGCAGAAATAACTGTTACAATATACAAGAAAAACAATCCTTAATGCTTACACAAGGGACATCAAACAACAGAAACATGAAATAGGACAGACACTCTTACCATGGGACTGGTAACAAGAATTCCATGGGCAACCAATGCTCCAGTAAGACCGCCAAGGTACAGGGGTGTAGGACTATTCCCGCCGGCACGCGTACGCCTAAGGGTCGGCAGTACAATCCCCGACGAAACGAGGACGCTCCTACCTCCGCCCCTGATGGTACCACGGCAGTCTCTAGTCCGTACCGGGGAACGGAGAGGAGTAGTGTACCGGCAGTCTTGATGAGAAGCACTTGTCAGGTGGATCCCAGAAGCAGGAGGTATTCCTATGCAGTCCACGCGTGATTATAAACCAGGTTGATCAAGTTGAGAGGCAGTGGCAATCCATAAGGCAATCCAGGTCGGTAGCTGAGAAAAGTTCTGAAGACAAAAACGTGAGACAAAGGCAAATCCTGGGCGAAGTCCGGTTCGGCAACAATTAGCAGTGGTGCAGAACGGGGTTAGTTCCGCGGGAAGGCTGGAAAGATGACAGGAGCGGGTAGGCAGAAGACGAGGGGGAATTGCACCGACAAGAGGTACTCAGAGTGCAAGGTAGCAGGGCCAGACAGGAAAACAAGGGTTCAAGGAACAGGAAAACAAGAATATTCGCAAGACACCTAGCAGACTCCAAATTCAAAATCAGGCTAGAGTTTTATCAAGTTGCGATCACATGACCTGAACGTGCGGCAGCCGTGGTGCGGGTCGACGTCGCTGCCCTAATCTCCATGGTAACCGCCAATGCAAGAACCCTAAAGGACGAGGTTGTACCAAGTTCTTATAGCCGTGGATTAAGCCTTTAATACGAGGTAACCGAGTGGATCGTGACCGCTGATGCAATGTAGCCTGATCCTGTTTTCTCTGAGACGGCGGGGACGGCGCTAGCCTATTTAGACTCCTGCGGCTCCCGGGCCGATTCCTGACAGTACCCCACCTCAAAGAATGCCTCCCTCTACGGGAAACCCAAAAATCCCGCAAACAGGTCGGAGCGTGTATATTTTCCAAAGGCTCCCAAGTCCGGTCTTCCGGCCCATAACCCTTCCAGTCAATAAGGAAGAGGCGGACACCGCGACGAACCTTGGTGTCCATAATCTGCTGAACCTCGTACTCGTCCGAGCCAATAGCAGGCAGGGGACGTTTCGGGACTAGTAATCGTGAACCCCCTTGAACAGGTTTCAGGAGCGAGACGTGGAAGACAGGATGGATCTTCCAAGTGGGGGGAAGCTGTAAACGGACAGCCACTGGGTTAATTACTTCAGAGACCGTGAAAGGGCCAGAGAACCGAGGCATGAGGGAACTGCGACTAGGTAAGCGCAAATTCCGTGTGGATAACCAGACCTGCATACCTGGGGAGTAAGCTGGAGATGCCGAACGATGGACATCCGCACGCTGTTTACTAAGCCTTTGAGCCTCCAACAGATGTTGTCTCACTTGGGTGTGCAGAACCGTAACTGACTGGACACAGGAATTAGCAGCCGGGTTACTGGATCCAGCAGACAAAGGCAATGGCAAGGTACGTGGATGATGTCCATAAAGAGCAAAAAACGGGGTGACCCCTGTGGCAGTATGCAAGGAATTATTATACGCAAATTCAGCCATGGCCAAACAAGATGTCCAAGAACCCTGATAATGGAGCAGAAGACAACGGAGGTATTGTTCTAGAGTTGCGTTGATTCTCTCCGTTTGCCCGTCAGTCTGAGGGTGATAGGCGCTGGAATACCTGCCTTCTATGCCCAAGGACGTAGTGATAGCCCTCCAAAAACGTGAAGTGAATTGTGACCCCCGATCCGTGACAATGATACTAGGAAGACCGAAACGTCGAAACACATGGGAAATGAACAATTCAGCTAAGGCTGGGGCAGAAGGCAATCCTGAAAAGGGTATAAACAAAGCAGACTTCGTCAAATAATCGACAATAACCCAGATGGTATTGTGGCCATCGATTGGAGGTAACTCTACAATGAAATCCATAGATATCATAGTCCATGGTAACCTGGGAACGGGCAAGGGATGCAACAGCCATGGGGTCTGCTGTAGCACCAACACTTGCTAACCTGTATGTTGAAACCATTGAAGTACATACCATCATGAATAACTCTAATCCATATATGAAATACATCAAACTATGGAGGAGGTTTATTGATGATATTCTGTTGATCTGGACGGGTGATCTGGCTAACTTTGAATCATTTGTACTATGGCTGAACTCACAAAATCCCTTCTTACAATTTACCAAAACTGTGAGCGCTGAAAAGATCAATTTTCTAGATTTGACTATCTTCATAGATAGAGATTCATCGACACTACAAGTGAGACCTTTCCATAAAGAAACAGATAAGAATTCGATGTTACTATACTCTAGTTTTCATCCCAAACACACAAGACAAAATTTACCATTTGGACAATTTTTGCGGATGAAACGTAACAGCAGTAAAAGAGGGGATTTTGTGAGAGAAGCAGATAATCTAAAACAAGACTTGATCCTGAGGGGTTATCCGAAAAAAATTGTAAAAACAGCATATAAAAGAGCATCCAACAACCATAGAGAGGCTATCTTGGAATATAGGCAGAAAAAGGTTAAAGATGATAATATTGTGTTTGTTAGTACATTCAATCCACTATCCAATGCCATTACTAAGATTGTGAGGAAAAACTGGCATATACTTGAAAAAGGTGATTGCCCACTATCGGTACCCAAGTGTGCATTCCGTAGGAGCAAAAATCTTAAGGAACTGATAACAAGGAATGATGTTTCATTGAAAACAAGTGCTCAACAAACCTTGACTGAAAGTTGGGGGCTACCTAAAACCACAGGGCATAGCCCTTGTGGCCATTGCAACTGCTGTGCCCAAACCTCTCGTACTAAAGACATTGATTTAGGACTTGAAAAAAGGTGGGAACAAAGAGTATTGACCAATTGCAATTCTATGATGGTAGTTTATGCCATCTGGTGCCCATGTAAGAGACTCTATATTGGGAAGACAGAGAGAAAAATTAAAGTCAGGATGGGCGAACACAAAAGTTGCATCAGGAACAATACCATTAATGCACCTCTGGTAGGCCACTTTGTTAGCCAAGGACACAAACCAGAAGAACTGAAATGGGCAGTGTTGATGAAAATTGGACCTACACAAGACCTTTCTAATGACAAACACACTCTGAGTGTACAAGAACAAAAAATGATTTTTTTGACTAAAAGCTATCCAGAAGGGCTTAATGAAAATAGAGATTGGAGTGTATTCATTAAATAATCCAATTATCAGTTGTAATAACTCCACGGCTCCGTTACAGCCTTTAGGTGTTTGTGTTCTAGCCAGTAACTAGCCATTTCTCTACTCATACCCATATCCCTAGAAACACTAGCTGCGTGCACTTGCAATTCATATACACTTCATTAACACCTTAGGGTGGTTTTCTTTTAATAACATGAACCCACCCCTTACATCTTACACCCTCGGGCAAATTCATAACATGTCTTGTTCTTCCTTTAACCCTGAGGATGTCTGTTTTGAGCGCTTCTAGAACCTTCTATATTTCAGGCACTTAATAGTGCCCGACACCTGTCGTCCTTATAAACAAATATATCTTTACCAAACTGTGCGCTTTACCTCACAATCAGAGGACAATCCATGGAGGAAACGCACACTAACTCCATTTATATACATTAGTCGATTTATCCAACTCATTCATTCTTGGGTTTCAGGATCTGTTACCTTATATGTTTAAAATGTTTAATTTGAGTCCCAGGCAGCCACATTACTCCAAGGACTGCGATCGATAGTCCACATCAGCCAGAAATCAGCTCCAGTAGAATAGCGATTAGCATCTTAGTCATTGCGCATGCCAGACACTCTGTTTTCCAACTAACGGTGCACTCGCTTTTTCTCCGCATCAAGCTAATAGACGCTATCAATTAGCAGCTACCTAGCGATAGTCATAATTCTTTAAACATACGATTAAAAACACACCCTGATTTATTTTCGAACAGCCTTTTATATCTTGATATCTTCACTTACACGGCAGTACAGACGCTAGTCACTTGACGCATGCGCAGCCGCAGACACATATCGGATTCTGTGAAGAAAGCTACCTCTACAACAGCAGTTTTCCTTTCCGATCGGAACTGTGAGATTCAGCCACACCACAATGAAGCGCCTATGGACCATCCATTGCAGGTAACCCATTACCCAGTGAGGAATTACGCCACAAACCCGTTTGAGAGAATCGTTAATATAGTTTGTAAATTCAGCGTTTCCTTCTATATGGGAGCAACTGAACTTAAGATACTCGTTTTCCAACTTTGCTATGTGGCAATGAGCTAGTAATTTGCCCCAAAGTCGTTTTACACTAGTTCTGTTTTACTCATGGAAAGATAACGTTTCCAAGGCACCCGGCTCCCGTCTGTTGCCAGATTGCATTGTGCTAGTAACCAGCCTGGTAGCCATTTCGCATTAGCTCTGGTTAACAACTGGCCAGACAGCGTTTTTAATCTGGTAGTCCCATATCGCCTATCCAGCTCCCCATTGCCTCCATTTTTACAATGTATAGGTTTCCTTCATTGATGAATATATTTAACTACCATCCCCGACTACATATTAATATGGGTTCCACTTTCTAATTCACAGAATTTGGCACTAAACCCTGTATGCCTGCATCAACGAGATTTAAAAAGGCACTCCAATCCTTCAACGACTTTTCAAACACACGAGTGTTACTTTAAGTACGTTTTTTTAACAATATCTTTTTTTATATATAGCCCTAATCTTTTGGGTCTGACAGGAAGGTATGTGTTTTTGTATCTGTATATCTATAGGGATCCTATTGGAGACTGCAATACTGTGATTCCAGACAGTACTCACGGGCAGCTTACTAACACTAATAGATGGTAAGCGCCTACTCTAAGTGCATCTTCCAATTAAAATTGATTATTGATGTAACTTATCGAGCAACCACACTAATTAAGATGTGGTTTTTGTTGTGTTTTGCTTGAATAGGTGTGGCCGGGATCGTTTATCTTGTACTACTAACAAGACTACACGGACACTATCTCTCAGAATTGCCCGTCAAGAATAATTGAAAAAGACTTCTCACTTTTACGACAGTCAGACAGTTAATATTTGAACTTGGGCTGGGAGTGCTCCTTGCCCCAACCCCCACACACACAAAAATTCCTTTTCCCCTGAAGAAGTTCCTCCCAATAATCTATAGGACTATAGGAACGAAACATGTTGGGCTTTAGACAGATACTAATGCGAAGTATTTGCTTCATAGATGCACTTTAGGTATCCTTTGACCAAGGCATCTAAATTAGAGACACCCAACAAAGAAGGTCTCTATCTATGTACTTTGTGTGGTTTCTTTGTTTGTTGTATTTTGATTGAAAATGTAAATCAGACCTATTTCAAAAAAGATAGAACAGCCTACAATTTTTTATGTACAATTGGAGCCATGTATGATGCTTGTACCTTGCCCTTTTGTAGCCACATGGCCAATAGCACTTAGCACTTTGTGTTGTTAGCACTAGTCACTTTGTCAGCACGTATACTAGATTTTACATGTTAGTTTTACAAAGTTGATTTTAATACTTGTATGTTTTTTTATTAAAATTTCAATGTGAATCGTATTCCCTAATGAGGTCTGGTTGTATTTTCCTTAGACTTCGATTTTGTACTGTCTTTTAATTATCCCTGAGTTTGATTTCTTTAGTGATCCAGTAAAAATGCATGCTCACACCCACACTAGGCGCGGGAGCCCCAATTTTGCTTTTTGTTATAATATGTCAGGTTTGCTCCCTTGAAACCTGCAGTGATACCTGATTTCCCTCTATATTTTTGGATGAGGGATGCAACAACCCCATGTGTTTTGCATGAGATGATTTGCCCTGAGCACAAACTGCGCAGGTCTTGATGTACTGGGCAGTGTCGGACCTCATGGTAGGCCACCATGCCCACCTCTCTAGTAATTCCATGGTTTTTCTAATCCCCGGGTGTGCAGAAAACTTAGAATCATGGCACCAATTCAATGCCATGGAACGAGTTGCGTCGGTGGGAAGATATAATTTTTCATGAAGATAGGGTAGCATATTCATGACCCTGATATTCTCATCCTTAATGACCTGTGGGTTTTTCTTAGCCCAGTTCTCCAGGATCCCTTAACGTAGGATCGACCGTACAACCACAATTCACCTGACTGGGGAGTAATACTGGAGTAGGAACCGGTTTTGATGCGTCGGTTCCTGGAATACGTGATAGAGCGTCTGCCTTGGTGTTACAAGAACCCGGCCGATAAGTGATCGTGAAATTGAAAGCAGAAAAGAACTCATGCCAGCGAGCTAGTCTGGCCGTGGTACATTTCACAGAGCGAATGGCAACTAGATTGCGATGATCAGTGTATACCTGGACAGGAAGCTGGGTACCAAGCAAATGATGCCTCCAGGCGGTGAACGCGTCTTTTACGGCCAAGAGTTCACGCTCAGTGATTGCATAATTCCGTTCATGAACGAAGAGTTTCCTGGAGTGGTAGGCTACAGGATGTAGGGCCGTAGAGTCACGACAGGCCTGTGATAGAACGGCTCCTACTGCCGTATCGGAGGCATCCGCCTCGACCACAAACTGCTGAAGTGGGTTAGGATGTTGGAGTACTGGGGCCGTAGTGAAAGCTAACTTGAGGGATTCAAAAGCGTCTTGAGCCTTTTGATCCCAGGCAAAAACCTTTTTGTTGCTAGTCAAGGACGTCAACGGAGCGACGATTTCAGAGAATTAACGGACAAAGCGCCGGTAAAAATTGGCAAATCCCAAGAACGACTGTAACGTTTTTAGATCTTTTGGAACCGGCCAATCCAAAACTGCTTTTACTTTGTTCCTACTCATCTGTATACCCTGGTCTGTTATGTCATACCCAAGAAATTCCACAGATTTCACGTGAAAGATGCATTTTTCTCGTTTAACATACAGGGAATGCTCCCTTAATCGTTGTAAAACTTGACAAACATGTTGTACATGGTTTTCATAGGAGTCTGAATATATGAGAATATCATCAAGATACAGGACAAGAAATCGATCACTCATATCTCTGAATATGTCGTTAACGAAATGTTGAAATGTAGCCGGCCCTTGCACAACCCAAAAGGCATTACGCAATACTCAAAAAGACCATATTTGGTCTTAAAAGCCATTTTCCATTCGTCCCAATCCCTTATTCTGACTAAATTGTAAGCCCCTCGTAGGTCTAGTTTGTTGAAGATCTTAGAAGACCAGAGTTGGTCAAGAAGGACAGATATTAGGGGAATCGGATATTGATTTCTGATGGTAATGGAGTTAAGAGCACGATAGTCTATACATGGCCTGAGATCCCCTTCCTTTTTGGGTACAAAAAACATTGGAGAAGCAGCTGGTGAACGTGAGTGACGGATAAATCCATTTTTTAGGGATTTATCGATATATTCCTTTAGAATACCTTCCTCCTTTTGCGTCAGTGAGTAAATACGACCGACAGGTATTTTGGCCCCAGGAATCAGATCGATAGGACAATCATATGGCCTATGAGGAGGGAGGATTTCTGCTCCTTTCGCATCAAATACATCCCCAAAGGCAGCATATTCTTCGGGTAATGGTGTAGTAACAATGGCTCCGATAGTGGAAACGCCATGCAACAATGGTCGACACGGATTCTTTGACTCGGAATTCGAGGAAAAACATGAGGTCTCAATAGGCGGACACAAATTCCAGTTCCCCGGAGTTCCAATCTACCACCGGATTATGACGTCTCAGCCAAGGTAGACCCAAGATTAGCCGATATTGTGGTGCTGCGATCAAATCGAAACTAATCGTCTCTTCATGACCTTGGCAGGTGGTTAGCACCAAATCCACCGTTTGTTCCGTAACTAAGCCAGAAAGCAGTATCGAACCATCCACAGTATTAACCATTTCTGGTTGGGACTTGGTAACTACTGGGATGCCTAGTTTCTTAGCGAAGGCCTCATTAACATAATTACCAGTGGCTCCAGAATCCAAAACCGCATCAATGAACCATTCTTGGTCCGAGGCAAGGGCGCAACGGGTAGGAACAAGGAAAGGCCTCTTAGTCATGGAGTCAAGGAATGGTGAGCTCGGCAGAGTGACTCCCTCTACTGCCGGGCTCTGGCGTTTCCCTGACGCTTGGGTTTCTTAGTGCAGGTTTTTAACAGATGTTCTGATGAACCACAATAGAAACAAAGATTGTTCTTCTTTCGGATCTCCCTTTCTTCAGGAGTTAAAGGACCCCGAATAGCCCCAATCTGCATTGGTTCCGGTCCCCCCTAAACGAGAGCTGGAGGTAACATAGCCAAGGGTGTAGAAGCCCTTTTTTCTCCTTTCCTTTTGGCTCTCCTTGAGTCGATCTGAAGAACCATATCTAAGAGTTCCGGAAAGGTTGTGGGTACAATAGGTACCGTAGACAAGGTATCTTTCAGGGAGTCGGATAGTCCATGATAGAACATAGAGGCCTTCTTGTCCTCAGGCCACCCGGTTTCAGCCACGAGTTGATTAAACCGGGCCAAATATGCCAACAACGGGGAATCGCCCTGATGTAGCTTCAAAAGTTCAATATCCGTGGCTTGGGTCTTGTACCGGGTATCAAATACCCGACTCATTGCCGCAATCAAAGCATCACAGTTGAACAACAATAGACTACCCTGTTCAAGTAAAGGGTTAGCCCATGATGCTGCAGTCCCACCAAGATGGGACAAGAGAAAAGCCGCCTTGGTTTTAGAATCAGGAAACGAGATAGGTCTACATATAAAATGCAGATGACACTGATTCAGGAAGGTACGATAAGTACGAGGGTCTCCAGTTAACCTTTCTGGTTGAGCTAGAGGGAAATGAGCTGTCATAAACACAGGACCCGATTCCTGTCCTGACCCAGCCATTCCTGAACCTGAGGGGACCATAGGGCCGACTACAGGAGGGGCGATTGAAACCATTCCTGCCTGTATCTCATTGATGCGCTGTTGGGTAGCGGTATGAGCCGCCGTCATATCCCCCCGTAAATCAGTAACCATTTGCATAATTTGGGTCAGAGCATCGTTTGGGTCCATGAGGGTGATTTAAGAGGCTTCTGATTATGTCAGGATCGCCTTCTTAGGTTGCCCTTGTAGTGTAGACGAAGAATTCTACCCTACAATGTAACCCTGTGTCTGGATATAAAATAAACCAGCACCAGGGATCAATTGTTTGGAAGAATGGACCCAAAAGGCGCGTGGCAGCAGACTCCCTCGTGTGCGACCGTATTCCAGTTGAAAACAGTAATGCTTTTTATGTCGACGTCACAAGGAGCAGAAATAGCTGTTACAATATACAAGAAAAACAATCCTTAATGCTTACACAAGGGACATCAAACAACAGAAACATGAAATAGGACAGACACTCTTACCATGGGACTGGTAACAAGAATTCCATGGGCAACCAATGCTCCAGTAAGACCGCCAAGGTACAGGGGTGTAGGACTATTCCCGCCGGCACGCGTACGCCTAAGGGTCGGCAGTACAATCCCCGATGAAACGATGACGCTCCTACCTCCGCCCCTGATGGTACCACGGCAGTCTCTAGTCCGTACCGGGGAACGGAGAGGAGTAGTGTACTGGCAGTCTTGATGAGGAGCACTGGTCAGGTGGATCCCAGAAGCAGGAGGTATTCCTATGCAGTCCACACGTGAGTATAAACCAGGTTGATCAAGTTGAGAGGCAGTGGCAATCCATAAGGCAATCCAGGTCGGTAGCTGAGAAAAGTTCCGAAGACAAAAACGTGAGACAAAGGCAAATCCTGGGCGAGGTCCGGTTCGGCAACAATTAGCAGTGGGGCAGAACGGGGTTAGTTCAGCGGGAAGGCTGGAAAGATGACAGGAGCGGGAAGGCAGAAGGCGAGGGGGAATTGCATCGACAAGAGGTACTCAGAGTGCAAGGTAGCAGGGCCAGACAGGAAAACAAGGGTTCAAGGAACAGGGAAACAAGAATATTCGCAAGACACGTAGCAGACTCCAAATTCAAAATCAGAAGCAACGAGTTTACTGCAGGCTAGAGTTTTATCAAGTTGCGATCACATGACCTGAACGTGCGGCAGCCGTGGTGCGGGTCGACGTCGCTGCCCTAATCTCCATGGTAACTGCCAATGCAAGAACCCTGAAGGACGAGGTTGTACCAAGTTATTATAGCCGTGGATTAAGCCTTTAATACGAGGTAACCGAGTGGATCGTGACCGCTGATGCAATGTAGCTGTCATGATCTCTGCTTCCAAAAGGTCAGGGTTTTCCCAACTCCCTTGGAAGCAGATCCATAACCCAGGTTCCGAGTGCCAACCAGTCCCGATTGGGACCTTTTGGACCCAGTCCTGGCGCCAGTGGCACCAGGCTCATAAATATGCCCAGTCCCAGCGCTGGAAGCGCCGGACTCATAATGCTTGGGTGGACTTACCTGCAGCAGACCATGCTGCTTACTTGCCTGCCAGTTGAGCCTCTGATCCTCTTCTGTTTGGAACTACTTTTCCTGTTGGGTGGGGCAGGAGCCACTCCCTAGATTCAGAACACTGGAACTCTTCTGGAAAGCAGGAACTCTTTTCTTACCTAGGCGTGGCTGTGGAAGGAGACACCTAAGCACTACAGGAGGCTATTTAAACCACACCCGATGGATGAATCTTGCTTTGCGTTATTCTGCATCCTCTGCAGCAGAACGCTCATCGTGTCTTCTGCATCTGATCCTGGGCCTAAGGAAAAAGGCTTACCATCCTGAATCCAGTCTTCAGCAACACCTATAAAGACAAGAAAGAACAGGTTAGCATTACGGTCTTCAGTGACAGCTCTTCACTTACCTGGTCCATCGGCTGTCACCAACGCCTCGCGCTGCATTCCGGCATCTGAAAGACAAAGGCTTACCTACTCTTCGTGCGCTCCGGAGGTCTTCACACTGCATTCCGGCATCTGAAAGACAAAAGCTTACCAACTCTTTGCACGCTCCGGAGGCCTTCGGCGCTGCATCCCGCATCTGAAAGACAAAACAAGGTGCGTTTAAAGACATTGGGGAACTTTAATACTCACGTGCCATTACTCCTTTCCACATCTAACCCAGTGAGTATTCCGGCACCCTGCAGCCGCTCCGAACTTGTACCTGCAAAATAAAAAGACAGTTAGAGCGCATCGTGAAGCAGGCAACAAGCGCTTACTTACGTGCTTCCAGGCGCTTCTATTCATCACACGGGCTCCATCTTCAACTCACTTCAGCCCGTCATCCGCCATCGCCGGAACCCTGCAAAACAAGAAACATCATTATTAAAGACTTTAAAGACATTAGAATTACTCGAAACTTACCGTTCGTGCAGTAAACGACGGACAGCAGTCCTCTGAAGTCAAGAGGCCTGCTCCCCTTATCCAGTGAAGAAACTGGTTACAGCACCCTGCCCCGAGGCAGATGGAGAGCACGGCGTTCACTTACCTAAGGTGAGAGCGTTAACCTTTGGGGTTCTACAGGAGAAGAGAAAGGGAAGAAGAGAGAGACATTCAATAACCCAGTTCCTTAATCCCATATTTTCTATCTGCAGACATCTTACCCTTCGAGTCAGACATACAGTGCACAGAGGTCCAGCCCAAAGAGCCAGCCGTGTGTTACACATCACCTTTGAAGATACGGTATACGCCCAGTCAAGACCGGCGCCTCTACGGGAATCAGGTGAGCGTTACAGAACGCAAAGCCTACCACAAAACTCCCGTCCAGGCGCTATGGAAACCTCGGATACCGACCAGCTAGCCCAGTTACTTGGGGAACTAAGGGCAGAAGTGCATGCAGCCCGTCAGGAAACTAACGCTCTAAGAAGGGAACTGATTATTTCCAAGGAGCGAACAGATGATCTCGCTAGACAATTGCTACAGTCACAAGCCGGACAGACCCCGTTACCCGCATCTGGGGGAAATCTTCCTTCTACATCCTCTATGAATCCAGTGCAGATCAACCTACCTGGGAATGTACCTCTGGCTCCGCCCGAACGATTTTCTGGTGACCCAAAGAGGTTTGCAGTATTTATCAATCAGTGCCGGTTGCATTTCTTATGCCGGCCAGCAGCCTTTCCAACTGATCAAGCTAAAGTAGCTTTCGTACCTTAGTGGCAATGCGGCAGACTGGTCGATCCCTCTAGTAAATCAAGATGATCCGGTCCTCCATGATTTTCAAGCTTTTCAGCTCAGTATGGAAAAACTGTTCGCAAGACATTCACAGGGGCAGGCCTTGGACAATGAGCTTCTTTCGTTGCGACAAGGTAATCAAGACCTTTTGGCTTATATTGCGTCTTTCAACAGACTGATAGTGGAAACTCAATGGCCTGAGGACAAAAGGATTACGCTGTTTTATAGAGGTCTACGTGGAGAGCTCAAAGATGTGTTAGCCCAAGTAGTGAATCCCCCACAAGATTGTTCGGACTATATAGACTTAGTCGTTCAAATAGATCACAGACTGCAGAACAGGAAGGCCGATCGTTCCAAGTTTGATGCTCGAGTATTTTCCAAACCGCCAACTCCTTCCAAAGGAGTAGACTCCGGGGAACCCATGCAAATAGGGGGTCTGAAAGGTCCTCTAACACAAAAGGAGCGGGAAAGGAGAAAACAGTTGCAATTATGCCTCTATTGCGGAAACTCAGGGCACTTTCTTCGAGACTGTCCGGTGAAACCTGCCAAGAAGGCAGTAGGAGCTGCAGTTACCAAAGTTACAAACTCTGAGCAGGGAAACGACCTCGCCCGACAAGAATAGGGGTCCTCTTGCCGAGCGTGAAAACCAGTTCCGTGACCTCGCATTTCGTGATACCTATGGTCCTCATTAGCCCTGATAATCCGGATCGATTACATGCAATTGAAGCTTACGTCGACAGCGGTGCCATCGGCAATTATGTGGATCATGAAATGGTTTTGAGGATGAATCTAACTCTTTGTCCCAAGGCTGTAAAGGACGTCATTACTACGGTGGATGGTACGGAGATAGCCTCCGGGCCAGTAACGCATACCACTCAAGAGGTGACGCTAGTAAGTCAAGATGGACACCATGAGAAGATCGTGTTCGATGTGATCAAGGCCCCTCAGTTTCAGATTATTCTAGGAATACCTTGGTTAGAGAAACGCAATCCTCTGATCGATTGGCGAGCAAGAACGGTCCAGTTTCCAGAATGTGTCTCTACTTGTCACCCTCCACCTGGTGTTGCACTGGCAGCAATTTCTTCAGAGACTCCCCAGTTACCTCCCGAATACCTAGAATACCAAGATGTTTTCCGGAAGGATCAGGCTAACTCTCTACCTCCTCATAGGTCTTATGACTGCCAGATAGACCTGATACCTGGATCTACTCCTCCTTGTAGTAGAATTTATGCCCTCACCGAGCCTGAGAACCTTCACCTTCGACAATACCTGGATCAATACCTGGCAAATGGGTTTATTCGTCCTTCCAAGTCCCCTGCTTCTTCAGCTTTGTTCTTCGTTCCAAAAAAGGAAGGAGACCTTAGAACTTGTATAGATTATCGCTCCCTGAACCAGATCACCGTTAAGAATAGATATCCGTTACCTTTGATCCCTGAACTCCTGGACCAAGTCAGAAAAGCATGCATATATACAAAGCTGGATCTTAGAGGAGCTTACCACTTGGTACGAGTAAAAGAGGGCGATGAATGGAAGACGGCCTTCCGCACCAAGTATGGGCTATTTGAATATCAGGTCATGCCCTTCGGACTTTGCAATGCCCCGGCCGCCTTTCAATATTTTATGAACGATGTCCTCAGAGAGCTCATAGATGTGTGTGTTGTTGTTTACATTGACGACATCCTCGTTTATTCTTCATCGGAATCTGAACATCGGAAACACGTGAAAATGGTCCTCGAAAGATTGCGTCAACACAAACTTTTCGCTAAGTTGGAAAAATGTGTTTTCAACGTGACTGAAGTTGAATTCTTGGGATTCATATTATCACCTGGCGGAGTGCGTATGGATTCAAAGAAGGTCGATGCAGTTCTCAAATGGCCATCACCATCCTCCGTAAAAGGTGTGCAAAGCATGTTAGGCTTCGCTAACTTTTACCGCAGGTTTATCCCCGAATTCTCTCGAATAGTCCACCCCATCACTGCCTTGTTAAAGAAAAACAAACGTTTTGAATGGTCTAACGAGGCGGAACAAGCTTTCCAGGATTTGAAGACTAAATTTATCTCTGCACCAATCGTAAAACACCCTCGCCCCGAACTCCCCTACATCGTGGAAACTGATGCTTCAAGCCTTGCCATGGGGGCAGTTCTATCACAAAAGGACCCGGTAACCAATCAGTTGCATCCCGTGGCATTTTGGTCCCGCAAATTCTCGCCTCCTGAAATCAATTACACGATTACTGACAAGGAACTTCTGGCTATCAAGTCTGCCTTTAAGGCTTGGCGGCATTATCTGCTGCGGGCCCGACACACCGTTACTGTGATTACGGATCACCGAAACCTGCAATATTTGAAAACCGCAAAAGCCCAATCCTCTAGACAACTCCGTTGGGCATTATTCTTTGCCGAGTTTGACTTCATAATTACCTATCGACCTGGTACAAAGAACGGTAAAGCTGATGCCCTTTCTCGGATGGGAGTGGAAGAACACTTGATCAACCCTAAACCTGTACCAATCATTCCCGAACAAAGAATTCTGGGTGTAATCGCCACAGAATCCATAGAGGAAGTTAAGGATAAAGCCAGGCAACTTGTAACTCCAGCAGACATACAGAATTGGCATCTGCAGGGAAAGGACTTTGCAGTAAAGGACAACTTATTGTATTTCCAAGAACGATTATACCTACCCAGCACAGATTTACAGAAAAAAGTAATCTCTTGTTATCACGATTCTTTAATGGAAGGACATCCCGGTATGGCCAAGACCTCAGAAAAGATCAAGCGCTACTTCTGGTGGCCGTCTTGGAAAAAAGATATCAGAGACTTTATAATGTCCTGTGGAGTATGCGCCCAAAACAAGAGTCAAAAGGAAAGACCAGCAGGCCTCTTACGCCCTATTGACATCCCACCTCGCCCTTGGCATACGCTTTCTATGGACTTCATCACCGATCTACCTCCATGCTCCGGATACAATACGATTCTAGTAATCGTGGACTTATTCTCCAAGATGGCGCATTTCATTCCGCTCAAAGGCTTGCCAACAGCAGCAACTCTGGCCCGAGAATTTCTCGAAAACATCGTCCGACTGCACGGTTTTCCTTCGGTTCTAATTTCGGATCGAGGTAGTCAATTTATTTCTCATTTTTGGCGAAGTTGCTGTCGGTCGGCTCAAATTGATGTGAGACTATCGACCAATCACCACCCTCAGACCGACGGACAAACCGAGAGGACCAATCAAACTCTGGAACAGTATTTACGCTGCATGCTGCAACAAACTGAAAAAACTTGGAAAGACATCCTTTGGATAGCCAAATATGCCTACAATAACTCTGTCCATTCGGGAACTGGGAAAACCCCGTTTTTTCTTTTGTACGGCAGTCACCCTCGAACCTCGGAGTTGGATCCCCTCCAAGATCTTGAAACACCAGCAGAAGACTACCTGCATTCAACAATCACCCAAGCCTTTAAGGAAGCTGTTTCTCAAATTCAAAGGGCTAAAGAACAATACAAGAAAGGAGCAGATCAACATCGGAAGGAAGCCCCTCAATATCAAGTAGGGGATCAAGTCTGGTTATCCACCAAATATCTACCTCTAAAAGGGCCACGCACATTCAACCCAAGATACCTTGGTCCCTATTCCATCACTACTATAGTAAACCCAGTAGCGGTCAAGTTGGACTTGCCCCCGCACATGAAGATACATCCGGTCTTCCACGTCTCTCTATTAAAACCCGTGCAACCTCAAACCTGACTAACTAAATCTCCAAAACCTATCCTAGTTGATGGAGAACTCGAGTTTGAAGTCAAAAGCATTCTGGACTCCAAGATCTCCAAATCTAAACTATTTTACCTAATTGACTGGAAAGGCTACGGCCCCCAAGAGAGATCCTGGGAACCTGCTGAATATGTCCACGCTCCTCGCCTAATCAAAAGATTTCACCGAACATTTCCTGACAAGCCAAAACCCCCGGAGAAGCCCGGTTTGGGAGGGGCCTTGAGAGGGGGTACTGTCATGATCTCTGCTTCCAAAAGGTCAGGGCTTTCCCAACTCCCTTGGAAGCAGATCCATAACCCAGGTTCCGAGTGCCAACCAGTCCCAATTGGGACCTTTTGGACCCAGTCCTGGTGCCAGTGGCACCAGGCTCATAAATATGCCCAGTCCCAGCGCTGGAAGCGCCGGACTCATAATGCTTGGGTGGACTTACCTGCAGCAGACCATGCTGCTTACTTGCCTGCCAGTTGAGCCTCTGATCCTCTTCTGTTTGGAACTACTTTTCCTGTTGGGTGGGGCAGGAGCCACTCCCTAGATTCAGAACACTGGAACTCTTCTGGAAAGCAGGAACTATTTTCTTACCTAGGCGTGGCTGTGGAAGGAGACACCTAAGCACTACAGGAGGCTATTTAAACCACACCCGATGGATGAATCTTGCTTTGCGTTATTCTGCATCCTCTGCAGCAGAACGCTCATCGTGTCTTCTGCATCTGATCCTGGGCCTAAGGAAAAAGGCTTACCATCCTGAATCCAGTCTTCAGCAACACCTATAAAGACAAGAAAGAACAGGTTAGCATTACGGTCTTCAGTGACAGCTCTTCACTTACCTGGTCCATCGGCTGTCACCAACGCCTCGCGCTGCATTCCGGCATCTGAAAGACAAAGGCTTACCTACCCTTCGTGCGCTCCGGAGGTCTTCACACTGCATTCCGGCATCTGAAAGACAAAAGCTTACCAACTCTTCGCACGCTCCGGAGGCCTTCGGCGCTGCATCCCGCATCTGAAAGACAAAACAAGGTGCGTTTAAAGACATTGGGGAACTTTAATACTCACGTGCCATTACTCCTTTCCACATCTAACCCAGTGGGTATTCCGGCACCCTGCAGCCGCTCCGAACTTGTACCTGCAAAATAAAAAGACAGTTAGAGCGCATCGTGAAGCAGGCAACAAGCGCTTACTTACGTGCTTCCAGGCGCTTCTATTCATCACACGGGCTCCATCTTCAACTCACTTCAGCCCGTCATCCGCCATCGCCGGAACCCTGCAAAACAAGAAACATCATTACTAAAGACTTTAAAGACATTAGAATTACTCGAAACTTACCGTTCGTGCAGTAAACGACGGACAGCAGTCCTCTGAAGTCAAGAGGCCTGCTCCCCTTATCCAGTGAAGAAACTGGTTACAGCACCCTGCCCCGAGGCAGATGGAGAGCACGGCGTTCACTTACCTAAGGTGAGAGCGTTAACCTTTGGGGTTCTACAGGAGAAGAGAAAGGGAAGAAGAGAGAGACATTCAATAACCCAGTTCCTTAATCCCATATTTTCTATCTGCAGACATCTTACCCTTCGAGTCAGACATACAGTGCACAGAGGTCCAGCCCAAAGACCCAGCCGTGTGTTACACATCACCTTTGAAGATACGGTATACGCCCAGTCAAGACCGGCGCCTCTACGGGAATCAGGTGAGCGTTACAGTAGCCTGATCCTGTTTTCTCTGAGACGGCGGGGACGGCGCTAGCCTATTTAGACTCCTGCGGCTCCCGGGCCGATCCCTGACAGAATCAGACCGAGCCCACGTAGGGTTTCTTGTGTCTAATCTAGTAGGCAACGCCCTAGCATGGGCTACCCCACTGATAACCCAGGCTGATCCAGTGGTCAATGATTATGCATTGTTCACCCAACAGTTCAGATCCCGTTTCAAGATGCCCGAAGTCCAATTTTCCACATACAAAGCCATGTTGGATCTCCGTCATGGCTCTCAAGATGTACAAACATATGTGTCCGCCTTTCAGCGCTTAGCGGCAAACTCAGGATGGCCAGACTCGGCCCAACAGACTCTATTCCGCCGCAGACTCCATGATGACATCAAAGATGAGTTGGCCAGAACAGCTTGAGCCCAGTCATTTCAGGAGTTGGTTACTCTCTCTCTGCAGATGGAGTTTCATTTGGGTGAGAGAAGACAAGAAAGAAGAAGGAACCGGCAAGCACTGCTGCCTCTGGTTAATCCGTCCTTGCAAGGTGAGCATTCCCCTAGTTTGCCTGGTAATGAACCAAAGCAGATTGGAACAGGCCGTGGTGCCTTGACCCCAGAGGATCGCAAAAGGAGACGTGAACAGGGCCTATGTATGTATTGTGGCTCTCAGAAACATCTTTTGTGAAATTGTCCATAAGTTCCTCCTCGGCGGCAGGGACACGCTGCTCCCCGAACCTAAACAGGGATAGGTCGGGGGTTGTCGCTATTAGTCCCTGTAACACCACCAAAGCACTTGGACTTCAGGAAGACAATCGGTTTATGATACTGAAGTTACAGTTATCAACAGACGCACAATTGTGGGAAGCATTGGCCATAACCCTTCTATTCACTAGTCTGCTAATACTGTGTCTTTTGACTCTCGCCATTGCCAAGAAAACTGTCTGAGTCTTCCACGTTCCGTCCCACTCAAAGGTCTAGACCAGTGGTCTTCAAACTTTTTTGGCCGGGGCCCCCCTGAGCAAAATTTGGGCAGGTCGGGACCCCCTAGAAATGCTAAATGGACAGTATGTATTGCACGCCGTCACCTGCTCCCATTACAGTCGCTGGGCTCCCTCATCCCACTCCTACCCAGTCCCTGGTCTCTCCCCCACCCCATCACACACCCTGGGCTCTCCCCACTCTGCTCCCACCACTATCGCATGGTTCCTGCCCATTATGCTCCCACCATAGTCCCTGGGTTCCCCCATCCTGTGCCCAACACAGTCTGAGGGCCAGTGGCGGCTGGTGATTTTTTTAAGTGGAGGGGCATAACTATTTCCCCCAAAAATGCCATAGCGACCGAGCATAGTGAGGGAGCCCGAACCAATAAAGGGGACTTTGGGGGGGTGTCCCCCTGTGAATTTTTTTAAAATAATGGGTTAAAATGTTGCATTGTAGAGCATACTTTTAACCAAAAAATGGGTAAATAGCCAAACAGTTTGCAATTGGTGCTGGGGGGCCCAGGGGGCAGGCATGACATTTCTTACTGGGCATCTATAATAGATGTCCAGTAAAAAGATACCATCCCTGTCCCCTGGGCCCCACTGGGCTTAACACAATCAACATGATGATGTGTGTATGCAAGGCGCTGCACATTCATACAGCAATCACTCTATCATTCACACGAGCATCCATCACCATACACTCACTCATAACATAAGCATACACGCATCCATACACATGTTTAAATAAAAACAATGAACATAAACATACCTTCTGTATTGGCCTGCGTGTGGGTGCTGAAACGCCCTGATCCAGGCTGCTCTGTCCGTATGTGCGAGGAGGCGCAGGAGCTCCCCGTCGGACATACAGACATGCAGTGCCCCAGCCAGCATTTCCAATGAGCTATGCAATGCTGGCGAAGCAAAACGCCCCAGCACTTGCATGGCTCAGTGAGCATGTGCAGCTGGTGAACTAAACTGAACTGTCAAAGGCAAACAGTGTTTCCCTTTGACAGTTCAGCCAGCCCAGGAGCACTCCATTAGCTGGAAAAAGCAGCTGAGGGAGTGCTCACTGTTTCACTGGGCTGGCTCTTAGCTCCTGCATAATGGGTATGGGGCCACTGGGTGGGCGCCCCCTCGCAATTATGGATGAACTGCCAGGCTCGGGCTGGCCTATAGGGCAATGCCTGTACCAAAAATGTAAAATGCTGGTGTGGGCCAGTCAAAATGGGCTACCATTTTGGCCAATGTGGACCAGTTTGATGAGTTACTTAACTATGCAGTTAGTAATTTTGACCATTGTTGCTAAATATATCACAATTTACTTACATTTTAACACAAAGCACCCCCTTGGGTACTATTGAAACAGTGGGCCTCATTACAACCCTGGCGGTAGCTGTGCCGGTAAAACCGGCACGGCTGCCGCCGGAGTTTCATCCGGGTCCGGCACCCGCAAATGGACAATAACTGGGTCATGCGAGTTAGGCGGACCTGATAATTGCCCTTTCGCGGGTGCCGGTACTGGTAGATCCCCATTCCCGTTTGAGCCTCATAGGGCTCAATGGGAATGGGGATCTTGGATGCACCGGCACCGTTAATAACAGTGCCGGTGCATCCGACGAGCTGTGCTCGCGGGTGCCGCACGGGCTGCCAGGTCAGACCTGGCGGGCTGTCAGGCACCCAAGAGCACAACTCGTACTATGGCGGTACGGTAGCAACGGTGCCGGTAGCTTACCGGTAGCTTACAGCACCGTTGTTACCGTACCGCCATTGTTGTAATGAGGCCCAGTCTGTGACTAAAGGAATGAATATCCATTTACAACTGCGAGCCACTTTTTCATTGTTGCCTGAGACAGTTTCATGCTTCAGCCCGACCATGTGAGCCACCCCTGCCCATTTCTTCCAATCTAAAACAAAAAAAAAATTATATTTCATGCTGAGCTCTCAGGGCCCCCCAGGGATGCACCAGCGGACCCCTGTGGGTTCGTGCCCCACAGGTTCAATACCGCTGGTCTAGACGAAGGACTCTCTCCTTCCAAGGTCTGTTCAGTACCTGTGCATTACCAGGATTATGCAGAAGTATTTGAAGAGAAGAAACACCTCATTCCTCCACACAGAAGCGAGGATTCTGCCATTGAAACGATACCAGGGGACTCCATTCCCTTTGTAAGAATGTATCCACTGTCCATTCCTGAATGTAAGGCGCTCAAGGAGTATTTGGAAACCAACCTGAAGCATGATCTCATCAGAGAATCTAAATCCCCCGCAGGAGCTTCACTTATTTTCATCCCCAAAAAAGGATCACATGAACTCGGGCCTTGCATCGTGGTCTAAATCAATTCACTGCCAAGGACCGATATCCATGCCGTTAATCAAGGAGATTCTGGAGGCTGTACAGGGGGCATCGATCTTCACCAAATTGGACCTTAGGGGAGCCTACCATTTGTTGCAAATAAGATCTGGTAACGAATGGAAAACAGCATTCAGAACTCCCAAAGGTCACTATGAATACACTGTGATGCCGTTCGGGCTGGTGAACGCCCCTGCAGTGTTCCAGAGGTTCATGGACAAGTTATTCGGAGACCTGTTTGTTAATGTCGTGGTCTATCTGGATAACATATTAGTTTACTCTTCCTCCTCTACTGAACATCGCAACCACGTGCAGGAAGTTCTGTCTCCTCTGCAACTTAACCATCTCTAAGCCAAGCCCGAAAAGTGTTTATTTGAGGTATCCTCAGTCTCCTATTTGGGATTCATCCTTTCCGCAAAGGGTGTTCAGATGGATCCTGGCAAGATCCAAGCTATCATACAATGGCCAGCCCCTAAAACGGTGAAAGACATCCAACGTTTCTTAGGCCTGGCAAACTTTTATCTGAGGTTCATAGCAGATTTCTCTAACAAGGTATTACCTCTTATGTGATTTCTGAAGAAAGGAGTGCCCTTTCTTTGGGGACCGGAGGTCGATCAAGCCTTTAACCTTCTCAAAAACGCATTCACAATCGCACCCATACTAAGGCAGCCAGATCAAAGCCTCCCCTTTGTGGTCGAAGCCGATGCGCCAGGCGGAGCAGTCGGTGCAGCACTTCTACAAGAAGGGGAAGATGGGTTGGAACACCCAGTGGCTTATCATTCACAAACCCTCACCACAAGTGAACTGAATTATTCTGTTATACAAAAGGAACTGCTTGCCATATGCCAAGCCTCTGAAGAGTGGCGTCATCTTCTTCAAGGAGCAGTCCATTGCTTTGTGGTCAGAACCGATCACCAAAACCTTTGTATACTCCAACAGATGGAGTGGCGGAACGCTCGACATGCTCGCTGGGCATATTATTTTTCCCATTTTGATTTCACCATTACGTACATACCTGGGAAAGAGAACACCCTAGCTGACACCCTATCCCGCAGTATCGGGGTGGCATCCGATTTCCAACACGGAGGCGAACTTCTGCTGGCAGGCAAAGAGATCATTGCGGTGGACGTTCGTGCAGAGGTTCAACAAGAAGCCTTACCCAACGCACAGAGATATCCTCTAATCAAGAAAGAAGGTCTCTACTTTAAGGAGCATGCCTTATATCTACCCACAAAGAATCTTCAGGGCCAGGCCATTGCCTGGTGTCACAACCTTCCTTCTTCAGGACATAAGGGTCAGAAGGCGACCGCTGAACTTCTTTCTCAGTATTTCTGGTGGCCGACTTTACGGAAGGATGCTGCAGTCTACGTCTCTACATGCCCCACGTGTGCTTTAGGGAAACACATGTCCTCCAAACAAGTTGGGTTGTTACAACAAGAGAATGTCCCTTCTAGGCCATGGACTCACAGTTCCACTGATTTTATTGTGGACCTCCCAAAGTCTGACAGATACACCGCCATCATGGTGACTGTGGACACCCTTTATAAGCTAGCTCATTTCTCTGTGTTATCTGGTCTACCATCTGCTCCTCCGACGGCTTCAGTGTTTTTGAGAGACATTGTCCGTTTGCATGGTCTCCCTACTACCATTGTGTCTGATCGTGGTATCCAGTTCACCTCTTCCTTCTGGGCCTCTCTATGCCAACAAATGGGTATTCAGCAAGCTCTTTCTTCAGGGTACCCCCCACCAGAGCAATAGACAGATGGAGGCTGAATGCCACTGTAGAACAATATTTACAATGTTTTTGTTGTCACAAACAGGACGAGTGGAGCAGGTTTCTAGGTTTCTTCACATGGCTGAGTTTACATATAACAACACCTTACATACAACTATAGGTATGAGTCCTTTCATTTTTTAAAAACTTCTTTTTATTATTTTCATCATAATAAACAAGGAAGAAAAAACAGATCAAAACTGCATCAAACTGAACCCCCCACCCCCTGCCAACCCTTGCCACAGCGCCCATGTTCCTTCTCACCCGATCGTTTCTCTTCCAGCCTTTTAACCGTAGCTGTCCAACAGCTTGAGTCTTTGAGGGCGCCATTGTTCCCTAAATTCCCCTTTCAAATAGGCCAGTGTCTCTCCCCAATCCGCAGAGAAGTTCTCCGACTTATTATTGGCTGCATAAGTTGCCCATTCCATCAAAACTATATCCCACATTTTCCTTAATCAGTCTTGCTCTGTCGGAATCGTAGGACTCTTCCACCTCTGTGCAATAAGGGCCATCGCAGCCAAAGTGAAAATCACTTTCACCTTAGTACTTCCTCCTCGCCTCCCCTCTTCGCCCCCCTGCCCACTCTTCCCCAGTAGAATATCCCGGGGATCCTGGCTAGCTCCCTCCCCCAGTGCCTGAGATAGGGCCCGTGCGATATCGCACCAAAAAGGCCTGATAATGGGGCAGTCCCACCATATATCAGTTGCTGTACCTTCTCCCCCACAGCCCCTCCAGCACTTCCCCAAGGTTGCTGGGTACATCGCATGTAGGCGGGCCGGAGTGTAATGCCAGCCGTACATATACTTATACCAAGCCTCCTGCAACTGGGTTGCCTTTGCCACCTTTCATACCTGCTTCCATAACCCCTCCCAGTCCTCTTGTTCCATTCTGACCCCCGGTTGCTGTTCCCAACCCCTCATGTACGCCCAGGTGATTTTCGGACCGACGTACTCTAACTGCCTATAAAGGTCCGAGATTAACCCTCTGGACCCCTCGTGCGTTAGTAGAAACAGTTCAAATTGCGTTAGGTCACGAGTCGCGGCCTTCCTTACCTCCACAAACACAACCCAGTGCCTAATCTGGAAGTATTGGTGCCTCTCCCGCTCCTCCACCCCAAACTCCTACTTGCATTCCTCAAACGTTTTCACCTTTTTACCGCAGAACATGTCCCTCAGAATTCTGCAGCCCCCGCTCTCCCACTTCAGAAATGCCCCCCTTTTAAGCCCCGGTGTGAAGTCCCCGTTATTGAAGATGGGGGTGAAAGGCGATGGGAAGGTCGTAATCCCCCGCTTCTCCACCGCCCCATCCCAGCTGTCCACTACTCCATTCGAAATAGCACTTAGGTAAAGGTGGGGCGGTCTCAGCCTTCGTGGGAGCCACAGTACTTCCTCCAAATGATGCCGAGCTACAGCTCTGTCCATTTTCACCCAATGCTTGAGATAATCCTCCGAGAACCATTCCCCGATTACCCCAAGCTGTGCTGCTATATGGTAGCGGCGAAAATCGGAGAAAGTCAGGCTCCCCTCCCCCGTAGACGGCATTAGTAGTCACCTGGACAAGCGCTACCTCTTGCCCTCCCAGACAAATTCCTTGACCGCCCGATCTAATTTCTTAAAAAAGCTTTCCGGGACAGGCAAGGGAATGGCCTGAAATAGATAGAGTACGCGGGGGAGAACCACCATTTTGAGAACAGTCCCTCTTACCAACCAGGATATCCGTAGGGCGCCCCATTTCCTTAGGTCTTTTTTGATTGCCAATAGCATGGGCTCATAGTTCGCCCCATACCAGCCCGCCAGCGAGGGGGTTATCCTGACCCCCAAATATCGCAGCCCAGTCGGACTCCATTTGAACAGGGAAATTGACCTTGTCTCCCTCGCTTCATGCTCCCCTAAGGACAGGTTCATTAACTCTGATTTCTGGAAGTTAACCCGCAAACCCGAGAGCTCCCCAAATTTGGTTAGTAATTCTATGCTTGCCTTGATGGACTCCTTTGGGTTTGTCAATGTGAGCAACATGTCATCGGCAAAAGCCGCTACCTTATGCTGGCCTCCCCCGAATGGTATACCCTGAATATTATCTGCCTCTCGTATTGCCAGGAGAAGGGGCTCCAAATATATTGCATAAAGCAACAGGGAGAGGGGGCACCCCTTCGTCCCCCGCTTCAGACTGAATGGTTGAGACATTTCACCATTCACTAAAATACACAACGTGGGATTCTTGTAATTAGCAGTGACCATATTTATGAACCCCGTCCCAGGCCCATTTTTTCCATCACTTGGAATAAGAACGACTACTCCACCCGATCGAACGCCTTTTCAGCATCAAGCGCCAAGAGGATCGCCGGAGTGGTCGTTTTACAGGACTTCTCCACCAAATGTGCCACCCTCCTGATATTATCTGCAGTTTGCCTTCCCAGCACAAAACCTGCCTGGTCTTGGTGGATCAGTGAGGGTAGGTGCTTTTCCAGGCGCTTCGCCAATATTTTGGTAAAAATGTTTGCCTCTGTGTTTATAAGGGCAATAGGGCGATAGGAAGTACATTCTTCCGGGTCCTTCCCCACTTTATGGATAAGGGTGATTTTGGCCTCCTCCATCAAAGGGGTAATTCCGCCCCCAGCTCCGAACGTGTTGAATAATTGTGTTAAATGCGGGACCAATAGATGGGAGTAGGTTTTATAGAAGGAGGCTGGGTAACCATCGGGTCCTGGAGCTTTGTTATGGGGGAGTGACACTATGGTAGCTCTCACCTCATCCTCCGTGATAGGTTGACCCAGATCATCGCCTTCCTCCCGAGATAGTCGCGGGAGAGACAAGGACCCCAAGAACTCTCTCTGCGGCTGAATGTGTAGGCACTGTGAAGAGTATAGCACTTAATAGAATTCAGTTAGTCTCCCCTTTATCTCTTCAGCCCGGGTGAGTCTCTCTCCCCCCTCGTCCTTGATCGCCGTTATAATCTTTTGCTCCCTTTGTCCCCTCAGAAGGCGAGCCAGGAGTGAGTCTGCCTTATTGGCCTTTGCGTAGAATTTTTGCCTCACCCTGAGCATTGCTTCTTCCGCCTTTTTGGTCCTCAAAATCCCGAGCTGGCCTTCCGCCAACCTATATTCCCTGTATGCCTTCCTTGTAGGGGTTTCCCATACCCGTGCCCTGGCGGCCTCGACCTCCTTTTCCAACTGAGTTTCTAGACCTCTCAGTAGTTTATTTCTCTCCGCCTTCATAGTAATGAGTTCCCCCCTCAAAGTCGCCTTGAAGGCGTCCCACCTTGTGCTCTGACTCGTGTACGAGCTATTGTTCCTCTCAAAGAAGTCCCGGATCTTACCTCCAATCTCCTCCCGTATCACTTGGTCCCTCAGGAGTTCCTCCGGATATTTCCAGCTCCACACCCCCAGCCTTCGCCTCCCCAGCTGCATTTTCATCTGCACTACCTTGTGGTCGGCAATCCCCAGAGGGCCCACCTCAACAGACTCCACCTCCCCCATCAGGATGGCGGATACCCAGATGTAATCAATTCGGGACTGGGTTCTGTGGACATCAGAGAGAAATGTGAACCCCTCCTCTTCTCCCCTCAGTGCACTCCATACATCTCGCAGCCCGGCCTCCTCCCATCTCTCCCTCAGCAGGGGCAAAGCCACTACACCGCCCCCTCCTCTCTCATGCAGGGACCGGTCCCGCCTCCTATCCCAAGCAAGATTGAAATCTCCCATCAGTATCACATGTCCCCTCGCGAAGTTCTCTAAAATGCCCAGGGTTTCACGCAAGAACTGGTCCTGACCCACATTAGGGCCATACACCGATGCGATGGTATAGCACAAGCCCATTATCTCCCCCTCACCATAATGTATCTCCCATTAATGACCCTAAGAATATCCTGGGGTCTAAAGTTAACCACCCTCCCGAAAACCAGGGCTACCCCCCCTTTCTTCGTAGGACCCGATGTGAACAATATCTGTGGGAAGCCCTTCAGTCGCAATCGTCCCTGGTCCTGCCGTAGTAAATGAGTCTCTTGCAACGCCAGCACATCTGGCTTGTGAGACCTGGTAAATTGCTCCAGTTTTGTTCATTTGAGGGGGGAGTTTAGCCCCCTCACATTATGTGTTAACCCCCCCTGAAGGCTGCGTTAAAGCACGGTGCGCTTTCCTTAGCCAACTCACCAACCCTACCCCGGGTATGCCCTCGGTGTGCCCCCCCCTCCTGAGGGGGGCGCAGATCTCCTCTCCCTCCTTCTGTCCCTCCCATCTCCATCTTCCCATTCCCCCGAGTCCTTCCTACTCCATTGACAGCTATGGCTCCCCTGAAGCCCCCCTCCCTCGCTCCCCTCCCACATTCCCCACCCTGAAACCCCAATTTAGGGTGAGACCACCCCTTCCCCCAAGCCCCCTTCCCCATCTCCCCCACCCCCTCGGACACTCCTGCCCTTACTCGTTCCAGGATGTTTTCAACTCCATCCTCCCAGGCCCCCATAGAAAGCCCCTGTTCCCACCACCCCCAAAATAAGGCCTCCTACTGAGAGTCTGTGCCCCCAGTCTACCCCGCGCTATCTCCACCATTCCCCTTTGACTCCTCCAGAGTCCCCCGCAGCTGGCCACCGCATCGCCACCTTCCTCCTTCCTCGAGGCCTCTCCCCCACCGTGGACCATTCCCATGGTCTGCCTCTCTACCTTTGTTTGCTCCAGGCCGAAGGGATCCCCTCTTAGCCCTCCCCTCCAGTTTTCCAGATCTAGTCGGATTATACCGGCTGCCTCCTGAAGTGTAGTAGCTCGCCTCTGGCTCCCCTCCCACTCGAACACCAACCCGAATGGGAAGGAGCATTTGTACTTTATCCCCTTCTTGACCAACTCCCTTACAACCGGGCCCATTTGCCTTCTCTTCACCAGCGTACTGGCGGCCAGGTCCTGGAACAAAGAGATTTCTTGTCCTTTGTAAAGCACCTGTTCACTCTGCCTCGCCGCTCTCAATACTGCCTCCTTTTGGCTATACCGGACAAAAGCCGCCAAAACATCCCGTGGTCTGGTGTTTGGTCCTCCCGGGGTCCGGCCCACCCTGTGGACCCTGTCTAATTCAATCGCCCCCGGGGATTTGATCCTAATGTTGACCCTTCGGATCTGTTCTCCAAGTCTTCGATCGTTGCCTCCAAGTTCCTTGTTGCAATGTCCAACCGATCTATGGCCTCACTGTTTGCTGTTGTGTCCCTTTCACACTCCTGGAGACCCCTTTTCAATAGGTCTGTCCTCTCCCCCAGCTGAGCCGTCTCCTGTCGCAGTTCTCCCAAAGCCGCGTTTAGGTCGCTCCTCATCAATTGAAATTGCTCTTGAAAGGTTTTGGCCAGGGAGTCCCTCAGGTTCTGCATTTCCCCTCTGAGGTCTTATCTTGTCATCTGCATCGATGTCTCAGGTCCTTCCTTATCCCATGCCTCCCTCGACTGTTCGCCCCCTTCTTTGCTCCGATCTCTGCCCTCCATTGCTGGCCAGAGCGCAGTCAAAGTTCCCTTGGGTTACAGGATGAACAGCTCTCCCTGCCCTCCCCTTGGACCTGGAAGGCATTTATAGTAGGTCGCCTCTGCGACTTAGCAGCGTTGTACATCGGCGGTCGAGCTCCCCACTGTCTCCTCTATTGCTTGGAGGGCTTTTCTTCCGTCAGCCTCCGTGGGGACCAGGGTGGACCAACACCACTATAGCCACTCCAGCTAGGGGCCCGCCCCGCTCCTACAATCTTGTGTGCTGTGCTGTCACCCCTCCCTCGTTTGGGGGGGTCTCACTGTCCTCCAGGTCCTTGGTCACTCCGGCTGCGTGGGGGTCTTCTGCCCAGCGAGGACCTCGCCCTTGCCAAGGCCCCCTCTCTTCACCTCAGTGGCGTCTGATGCCCGCCCCTTCCCAGCCGCTCCTCTGGGCAGCCCCGTACCCCACACTCCTCCCCTGTATAGGGGCCTGCTCTCTTCACTTGGTGGATGTACTCAGTCCTCCTCTCTCCCCTGCTTTCCCACTGCCACACTCCTCACCTCTGCTTCGGTGTGGGCTTGACGCAGGTAGGGGGGTGCCAGGCGGCCAAGAGTCTGTGATTCTATCAACTTGTCCCTACCTGAGGCTCCGTCTGTTGGTAGACCGTGTCCACCCCTCCTCCGGGGCCTACTTGCTGCCCGCCTCTCAATGGGGCCCCTGGTGGGACGCAGCAGCCACTTGTATAGGTGCCTTTCCAGGGGGGAGGCGCCAGACGTCCCAGCACCTGCTCTTCGGTCACCTTGTCCCTGCCAGAGGCTCCGTCTGCTATTGGGCTCCGTCCGCCCCTCCTCTGGGGCCTCCACTGGCCACCCGCCTCTCAATGGGGTCCCCGGCGGGCTGCCGCGGCCACTTATATGGGTGCCCCTCGCCTCCTATCCACGCACTTCCAAAGTCCAGAGGCCCACCGGTGCACCTGGCGCCTCCACTGTCTTCGCTCATTGCCCCTTGGGCCGGGCCTCCCCCAGCACCACGGTCCTCCTGCTCACTCTATGCAGGGGGGCAGGGATCACCTGCTCCCCCTTCCGCGCGACTCCGGTGCTATGCCGGGGCCCGGCTCCTCCTCGCGGGTCCTCACACCGGCCCGCGGCTCCCGCCTTGCCTTCTGGGGGGAGGGGGGAGGGAAACCCACTCATCCAAGCCGCGTCTCCCAGATGGCACTTCGGGAGCTGCACCACTGTGATCCCGATGCATCCTAACCTCCAGGCACTGTGCCTCGGTGCGGGGTGGGGGGTGGGGTAGGGCCGCCCGAACCAGGCCTCAGGTTTCCGGAGCTGCTGTCGGCACGTCTATACAGTGCTGGCGGCCATCTTGGAATCTGATATGAGTCCTTTCTTATGTACTTATGGATACCATTCTCGTCACCTTCCTCTCAACGTGCCAACTACAACTAAAGTACTATCTATAGAACACTGGGTGGAAACCATTAAGGAAACCCACAAACAAGCTCTTGAGACTCTAGAAGAAAGCGCAAAAGGATACAAGAAGAGAGCAGATGCGGGAAGACTGCCTAACCCTTCTTGGACTGAAGGAACTTTGGTTTGGCTGTCCACGAGGTTTCTGCCCAGATGGATAAGGAAAGAGAAATTTTCTCCCAGATATATTGGTCCTTACCCTATACAAGACCAGAATCCTATGGCATTCTGTCTCCGACTTCCTTTAAGTATGAAAAGGATACACCCTGTGTTTCATTCATCTTTGTTGAAAACGTACAAACCAGATCCCTTTCACCGGAAGGTTCCGAAGCCAGAAGTCTCTATTCCAACAAATGAAGAAGAATATGAAGTATCCCATCTTGTGGACTCCAGGTATTGGAAAGGAGTGCTGCAATATTTAGTGTATTGGAAGGGTTTTTCTGAGGCAGAGCGCACTTGGGAGCCAAGGAAGAACATTCACGCTCCTCTACTCATCTGGAAATTTCATAGACTTCACCCGGGAAAGCCAGGGGCCCCTCTGAGAAAGAGGAGGTATACTGTCATGCCCTCCTGGAAAGTATGGGATCGGTGGAGGTGCCATTGAATTGTTCTATCATGAACTCGCCATTTCACATTGAATGGTCTAGTTGATTTCCAACATGGCCGCCTCCCGGCTTCACTAGCCACAGATCCGGCGTCTCGGTGCGTTGCACCTTGGATTTTCCATGCATCAACACTAGTTGCTCCTCATCTGTCCGCCTACACTCTGCTTGTGTTCCTGAGTGTTTAGACAGATCCAGACCTGCCCTTTTTGTGGAGCCTCTGCTGCTGCAACCTTCCTTTTTTTCTCAGACATTGTCCCTTCATGGAGCCCCTGCTGCCGCAACCTTCCTCTTTCTCTTTTACGGGGTGTTCTTGTCACCGTGTCTTCCGCACTCAACCTATATGCTTTCTTTCTCTCTATGTGCTCTCTGCAAGTCTCTCTTTCCTGACTCTCGGGAGGATATTTCACCACCTGTTCTTGCTACCCGGAATTCTCTCTGGGATCCTTTTGTTTTTTCTGTATGTTCTTTCAGTCTCTGGTACCTCTTGTCCAGCATTGCAATCTCTCGTATCCTCTGTTACTCCACCGGGGAATCGCTGCCTTCAGTTCTGCTTGCCATAGTTCTTTCAGGAAAAACCCATCTCATCTATCCTTCCTACACTGTACCACAGCAAACAGTCCGGACTCTCTCTTCCATCTTTGAATGGACTCACAGGGTTTTTCAGCCAGGATGCTTTTCCCTGTTGCTGGGGCTAGCTCCCGAGGAGACCACGCTGTGGGGGTTCTTCCTACTGACAGCGTAGCATCCCGAGGAGAGAGACCTTATTTACACCAGAAGAAGGACAAGAAAGGAAAAGACACACTTAAGATCCACCAAAAAAAGTAGAAAGATCCTGAAGAAAGCTCCACGGAAGACCCAGGTGAGGAGGAAGGGAGGGAGGCATCTTCAGAATTTTACAGCTACTTTTTCTGTTTAGATCATTTAGAATCTTTAAGTACTAAGAATGGTTACTGTATTTTCCTTGATACCTTCCCGCCTTGAAGGGCTTTGAAGCAGTGACCAAATTGGGCCAGTAGCGCCAGTTCAGTGGCCTGGTAAACATCTGTGGCATCTCCTTGACCATCACCAACGGGAAGTACGGGCAAGGTCTCGATAATCCTGCGTCCTTCCCCTCCCAGGCAGTTAAGCAGGATGGCCTGTTTCCTCTCCGCATCTAACTCCTTCCCCACAATTGCAATAAGGTGTCAAAAATGTTCTTCCATTGTATACATGGAATGGCTGGTTCAGCAGGTGTGCCTGAAACACAGACCGGGCCTGTATTGTTGCTTCCATTATGTTCCTGGTGCTGCTCCCCAATGTCCACGAAGAAAATCCAGGCCCTTAATAATCCAGTAATGGTAATTCCAATGTCAAAAATCAACGAGGTCGCTACAAAAGCATTTTAAGGATCAGTATTATTGATTTTACAGTTTCCTACCAGCGTCCGCCATGAGAGGTGCCAGTGGTCCATGAATCAGCGCTCTGCCTGAGTGAAATTCTTCGGCGCACGGCGTGGTTCAGATAGATTGAAGCTCTTCACCAAAATGTTACGGGTGAACTTCGGCATCCCGCAAGGGAACAGACGACCGCAGGGACGAGAAGAGAGGTTCTGGGGTAGTTTTATTATCAAGAAAGATGCTCCCTGCATGGGAGTCACGCCATCTGCTGCTCCGGTCCCTGTGCAACTGCTGGATGCTGTCCCGCACGCAGCGCGTCACACAGGAGCATTCAAAGGATGCTCCTTGTCACTGCTGCACGAGGGACTTCAACTCAGGGACCACGAGACATCTCTACACGTGCGGCACAGCGCACATAAGAACCCCTCTACGACTTACCCATGTGCATGGACACACAGTGGGGGAAATGGAAAAAATCTGGTGGGGGATCCCACAAGGCCTGGGGTGGGGTGGAGTTTTGGGGGTGGGCGGCGTCCGACGAGGCGGGGTTTAGAGGGGGCGTAGCTGGCAGGTGACCTCCGCTCAAAGTAAATGTCCAAAATAATAGCAATTTCTTTCATGCTGCTTCTTTTTGAAACTATATATCAATTCCACCTTAAACCACTTCCATGGCACTGGTGCACCCAAAATATGATATCATTACCTATTGAAACCCGCTTGGGGTCCCACCATCTGATGAGGCGTGAAGGCAAGCAGCAAGTACTGGGGTACGGCTTGCAGTCAGGATTAAGGACGGAGCCACACTGAGAATTTCTTTTTTAGTGTTTGCACAGCACTAATGTGTACTTTCATTTACATTCTTTGTATAGTATACTTCAGTCTACAAACCCACGCACAATACAAACCCCCCAAAACATGTCCCTGCTATCTAGGGAAACGTTCAACGCAGTCCAATGACAGTGCAAGTTTCCAATTCTTCCTACACTTTTATTTTAAAACGAAACCATTCTGGGGCGGTTTCTTTTTAAAATAAAAACATAGGAACTGAACAGTAAAACCGAATTACAAGAAGTAGAGAAGCACTGCTCCCCACCACTTTGACCACTGCCAGCAATGCGTAATTGATCATACACATCAAAATGGCCGCCGGCCGCGTGTGCCTCTCCCCTCTCCGCGGTCAGATTTCGCTGAAGCGCTCACGTGGGATCATCTGCGCTGCAAGCGATTATCTCTGCCTGTCCCAGGGAGTGGTCTGGTCCTCGTCGCCACTGTTAGCAGTGTTCAGACACTGCTGTCCGTGAGCCCCCCACTCCCCGTGACACAGAGACACGGAGACAGAGATGTTTCGCGTGTGGGCTCCCCAGTGGTTGTGACGCCACCGGACACGCCCCATTTATTTAACAGGGCACGCGACGGAGTGAACGTCACCCCATCGCGTGCGCGCCCTTAAAGGGCCAGCGTCAAAATCATTGTACTATAACGACCACTGGCGAATTGGCCTAGGTGCACCCTTGCCCTATTGTGCCTTCTCCAAAGGAACAGTGTTAAGCCTTGGATCGGAAAGCTGAGATCAAAAGTCTGCTTGACCCTCAGTGCTGCTTTCGTTTGTGCAGGTTATTCTTTTTAGGGGTGGGAGTGGGGGGCAAGGGTAGTGTTACATCCCAGCAGGCCTGCTGATTAATAGGTGTCAGAGGAAGAGGAGCTGAACCATCAAAACAAACATACCTAAACAGGGCGGCTCTTGCCTTGTCCCCACAAGCAATGGTCTACGTGATGCTACGCACGCACGTTGGTACGTGTTAAGACATTGCTGTCACTGCTTGCATGTGACATGTTGAGTTCGGTTCTGCATTTTGTTACAGTTTAATTCGTCATTACATGACTACACACAAGGAATGGGGTTTTCTACTGATGCCCCAATGTCACGAAAAACAATTCTCCACATTTAAATCGGGCTAAAAGAAAATGCAAACTGAAAAATACAACCAGCCTGCTTCTATTTGGCAAGGTTTAACACACAAATGCCTTATGGCCCTTTGTGACAACGGTCGTAATCTTAACATCAATAGTTAAAATAGCTGCCGGTTTGGCGCAGGTCACTTCTTAGCCAGCGTTAGTTCTCTGTTAAAATAGCTCATAGTATAAACGAAGAGGTAAACTTGAATATCTTTAAACTACCCTGAATTTTGCATTAAAAGCAATGTAAACAGTCATAGTGAAGCAGGTAAAAAGTAAGAAAGTGAAAATATCGAATTATACCCTTAACAGTGTTAAGAGTAAGTACGGTCCTCTCTGCCCTGTGCGAGAACTGTGCACAAAGAGTAATCTGCTCTGTGTGCAGTGTGCTCGCACAGGGCAGATTAGATCTGTTCCGAGCAGCCCAGCCGCCACCTTCGCGGGCTCAGCAGTTGTAGTCTGCGTGGGTGCATTGCCTGCATGGGGCAAGCACAGCAACTCACCACTAGTGACGGTGATGGCCTCAGCAGGTCAGGCTCCAGAATCCAGAGGATGGCAGATCCAGCAGCAGGCTCCAGACGATGGCAGATCCAGCCGCAGGCTCGGCAGGTCCAGCATCAGACTCCAGACGATGACATGGCGGTTCCAGCTCCTCAAGATGGCGTGGGCTAAGTGCAGGCCAGCCATCCTTGAGAAGGCCTGCTGTCCTGGTGTTCTGCTGTTGTGTACACACAGGAGGGGCGAAGTGAGAAGAGTGCTCATGGCGGCAATGAGCTGCTCCACCCCCAATGCCATGCCATTGGGGGTGCTTTTTTTTTTCTTTTTTCCTCGCTCAAAGTAACCCAGCGCAGAGCATGGGTTTGGTGTTTGGGGCGGCTGACTCTGGCTGGATAAAGAGATCTGGCTTCACATCTGGTGCCGGATCTTGGATGCGGTGAAAGTCGGCCCAATGACCAGCACTACATGGACCCATACACCACTGGCTAATTGGACTCCAGCCTCACCACCATACAGGGCAACCCTCCTGATTCAGGCGGGAGACTCACTATTTATCAATCAAATATATTGCTATTTTTTACTTTCTCCGACCTAAAATAATTAAATCCTGTGAGAACCAATCCCCTGGGATCCTTTGTTCAGGTGGCCAAGGAAGGGCCATCGCCCTTAGAGCCCAACCTGGATGGCAGACGTGTGACAAGGGATCAAATGGACCAGGGATCCTTGGGGACTGCAGAAGAAGCACCCTTGGGCGATACATGGTGTTCCACCTTTCCTTACCCTGATCCATTTTACCCCCCCTCTGTCTTAATTCATGACTTTACATCAGAGTGGATGCCTGAAGATAAGACACAACACTCCCCCATTTTGTACCCCAAACCAGCCTACCCTCCCGATACTTTCATGGGATGCTATTACTCTAGTCCCATCATACCACAGCTCTTTATCTTGGAAAAGAGTAAGAGAAAACAACAAGGGAAGTCAAACCTTTTTCCAATCCTTAAAAGCAATCTAGTTTCTCCTTCTTCTAAACCTAGAGGACAATTACTATATCTCCCATTGTCCTCTCCTGAGAACTACAAAACTCAGAATTCTTTTTCACCAAGACATCCCTTCTTTTCTGACGTGTTCGTACACAAGCTACCTACTGGCACAACAGGAAACTCCAACTCCCATAATTCCCTTACCCCACTGAGTTACCCATGAACTACAACTAGGAAGAATACCTCTACTGATATGCAGTGGCCCTGTCCCACTAATGAGACCAAGCAGGGTCAAGCACTCAATCACCCATTCTGCCTTTAAAGGACATTCTATCCATCACAACTCCCCCTCCCCAATTCCGGAAATTACTAAGAAGAAGAGGCAACTAAGAAGGATAACGATTACTCAAAAACACACTGGGCCGAGGAAGAGGAGCACTGAGAGCAAAGAGACTAACAATTGCATATCTCATTGGACATGTCCCGTTAATAAGGTCAGGCAAAGTCAGATACTTGACCTTAATTATATTCATCTGATGCCCATTAGCTCCCCACACATGGATAAAAGGTGGAACATTGAGACACACTCTGAGCAAGGTGGGACACAAGAACGGACAGTCCTTCTGGGGCGAAGGCAAACCCACTGGAGCAGGATGACCAATCGAGGGACCAGAGCAAGGCGTAGCGAGACCCTAAAGATCCCTGCAAGAGGTCATTGCCTCCGGGAAACCGTGAAGGATACGCAGAGAAAACCCAGCCTGCGGTGTTTCAAGGAGGCCAGCGACTATCCCGGATGAACAGCAGAGTTGGGGAGGTGAGGCAAACCAGTGGTATCAACCTTGACTTGTGAATCAAAGCCACAGAGAAAAGAAAGGAATGCAGGTTGTGGCAAGGAGTGTTCTTCGTGATTGTTGGAGTCTTTTCTATGCTGGGACCGTAGCTGAGAACACAAAACACCATAGCCGAACGCAGAGCGTCGCGGAGTGTGGCGAGGAGTGTTCTTCATGTTCTTCATGCTCCTGGAGCTCCGGGAGCTGTTGGAGGCTGTCGGAGGCGGGATTGGGCTAGACTTTCTGTTAATCTGGTCTTGTGTCCCGTCAGAGCCACTGGAGTTTGTAGCTAAGAGCGTACACCAAGAGCAGTCTTTGAGTTGCATCGCACAGGAGCTGGCTGTCATGGCCACTCAGTCAGGGGCACAGTTGCCCATCCACCCCATATAGGGGGCTCCTTGGGGCACTCCTGAATACCTTGCGAGATACAACATGGAGCCAGATGGGTGTTGTCCTGGCGCCTCTGGGGCGCCAGACTCATGAGAAAGACTAAACCATGGGGAACGTTCCAGGCCCAATCTGCACGTGCATCTGGCACTAGGAGTGACAGGGCATGCCCAGCCAGGCTGCTTGGGGCGTGGCTAAACAGCCCAGGGCTATATAAGCCCCGCCCTCATACTGATCCATACTTTGCGTTACTTTGCTGCGGCAACGTGACGCTCACCGCGATCCTGTCTCCAGCTACACTCACCTTCACGGACTTGTAGCTGACTCCACCTGCAGCAGCGGCAAAACCAGGAACCGCGCAGAACTTACCCTCGAATCCAACGCCTCACCGCGATCGTTGTAACAGAAGAAGGGAGAAAGGTTAGCAGCTTGAAATCACGTGCTGCAGCTCAGTTGCTCACTGGCACGTTTCAGACTCTACATACCTGCGTCTTGATCCACTCTGCATACCGCGGCTCCATCCTGCGCATCGCGGCTTCACTACTGGAACTAGCGGCTCCACCTCTGCCATTGCCTTCCCTCGAATCCGAGCCGCATCAACATCTGAGGAGAGAAAGAAACAACATCAGACAAGGACCATGAATATGGGAACGAACAAAATGGAATAAAAGACAAACGACACAGATCCTACAGAACGAACAACACGGATCACACAGAACAAACACGGAATAAGACAATACAGAACATACAGAACGAACAACACGGATCACACAAAACAAACAACACGGAATAAGACAAACAATACCGAACATACAGACGAACAATAAGGAGAAAGATAAGGAGAGCATTGAAAGGGCAGATACAGTTAACAAGCGGCAAGGGGAAAGAGCAGCAACTGCCAGGACTACACCACAGCAGGCCTGGGTTAGTCCCCATCAGAGATCAGTGAAGTAACTGACCCAAAGAAGAACTGCACCCCTGCAAGAAAAGCAGGATGGAGAGTCCAGCATTCCAAACTACCAGGTGAGCCATCCAGCATAGGCACTCACAAGGGATACCAAATGGAAGGGATGGGAGGGGGTGTAGCACAACCCAGAGCAGTTCTCAACTCATCACCATCTCCCTGTCTATGTAGGAGTAACCCTCACAAAGCCAGTTCTGCGGTATTCCAACCGGTGAACCAGGGGAAGATCGCCCACCACCCGAAAAGGACTAGCAGCGTCAGACGTCCCCGCAGAGACCAGGTGAGCGTAACACTGGTCTTGTATTCTTACTCTTTCCATGCGGAAATGCAGGGCAAAATCTCTGTCAGAGCAATAAATCGTAACTCCCGTAAAGGAAAACCCTACAGGAAGTCCAATGGATACAAAAGAGCTTGTAACCGAGACCCCCAAACCCTGGTTAAGCTGCACGGATCCCCATGCTTTTTACTCCTGCTGTGGCCCCCCTAGAAAGTTAGATGGCAGCTTGGCATATTACGGCATACTTCAAATCAAACAAAGCCGATATGTGACAAGGGCAGCTGCCAGACTCTGTGATTACAAAGACCAGCCCCGCGTTGAGGCTCCGACCCAATTGGGTGAGGAGAGCGGGGTGTCTAACCGGTCATTTGGTGACATCAATAGTAACTCATTATTGAACCTATGCTACTCTCTCCAAAATACAGCACAATCTCAATGCGAAACCGGTCCAATAATGACGATGGAAGTACCTGTCCAGAATGTGCCAGGTATTTCGTCTCAGGTTGCGCCTTCGGGTGATGAGGCCTCACAGCGATTATCGCCCTCCCCTCATAGGGCTTTTCACCTTCTTGCAATGAATTCTATACAGCATGATTCTGAAGGGACGGAATCAGCGGAACCGACTGACAAAAGCTGTTTTTCCCGGGATAGGAGGAGTTCACCCATACTGGAAATTAAGTTTCTCATGAGGTGCTCCATTTTGCGATAAAAATGTAGTTAAAACTATGTGAGCGCATTCATGAAGACCTAAAAAAGAAACCCTGTTTATACATGACCTTCAGTCTTTCATGTTGTCCCATTGTGTCACCGATTTGACCGGTGCAACCTCTCATTCTCCTCACGAGTTGCAGGTCCCACCGGATAGCAATATGCCTATTGTTGTTTCATCACAGGATTTGGAGGTGTCGCAAGGCCCCCCTGCAGGTTCCACTCAATCTCCTCTCACTGATAAAACTCACAAACAAAATTGGAGTATTGCAAAACAAAAGAGGGTGATAAGCACGAAATCTGCAATGGAATGGCACCTAGTACAATCTCATCCATTATCCTGAAATCTATGATTGTTACTGTAACTAATCGCAAATCTAGGAGCAGGAAAACTAGGAAACAGGCCCTTTGCAAGAGGAAGAGACAATCTCATCAAGAAGGGACATAGGCTAGCTGGCTTCTTAAGGACAACGATGTAAGTGGGTCTGACATGGAGGCGTCTGAGGTCAGTCACGATGCCCTGCAAGTGAAATCTGCCGAGATCACCTCACGAAGACTGATTAGGGCTGGGGGCCTTGTGACTCCCGCGTCAGTGCCAGTTACAGCCCACCAGTGTAGAGCTAATTCCTCAGTTTTGGATATATGTGTATTCTCTATTAGAAGAAAAGGGCAGGCCTGTAAAAAAAAGGGCATGTGAACCGATCTGAACTATTGAGGAATTTAGCAAAAATACCTGCACTTCGATTGTTAAATTCCTGTGATTTTGAATTCAATGAACCTGTGAAGTCTGTGGGGGGTGGTATGAATCGTATCCATTGCAGCCGCCCTATGACTGCCTCCCTTATCAGAGCCCAATGTGACTCACTCGAATTTCTGGGGTTTGAATTAGACCAAGCCATCCCATCTATTGAAGTCGGGTCCACTTGCGAACACTGTTGCACGGGGGTAAAAATTGACACGAGTTCGGCTAAAGCTAACACTGTAAATGTACCAACAACTTTGACAATGAAAAGGGGTGGCGGTGGCTGAAGGGTATGCTATCAGGTTGAGTGCGGTCTAAAATTAGTATTTATTCTGGCCTCTTGGAACACCTGAGGATGTTCGCATTTTCTTGTTAAAGGCTCCTCCCAAGATTATTTATTCAATCATACTGCATTCATGCTGCAAGAAATGTGGCTCACTGCCAATTTCTGTGTGGATGGATTTGTAATACATTATTCTCCTGCTAAAAAGGGCGCCAAAGGGGGTCTGTCTTGGGGTTTAATTATTGGGGTTAATCAGACGTATAGATCTAACAAAATATTCCCCTTTTATCCAGAGGGTAACGTACTTGCAGTTGAAATAACTTGGGAGGGGTCTAACAAAATGAACTGTCTGTTATTAGAGTTCTGGAGGGGCTGATTCCTAATCACATGGCCAATAGGGTTGTGTGGTCGAAGCGCAACATACACAAGGCCTGTTCGACTTTACAGTTCAGGCCGAAACTGCATATTCTTTTCTGCATCAGGCTTCACCTTTTGAGTTTGAAGCATGGCTGTCCTCACTGTCTAAACCAATGGGTGGGGTGTACTCGAAGCGAACCACAATGAGAGGTAGAAAAGATGTACACGCCTACGACATTGAAGTTAACAGGGCCAACGCTTAATGCACAAGGAGCTATGGGAATTAAAAAGGAAGCCAAATTCCTTTTATATATTTCAGCGGGAGTACCCTTCGATTTAAAAAATCAATATAGAAATTGGATAAAGAGTAGACGCCTTAGGGGCCTCATTTCTAATTGGCAGCAAATGTTTGCAGCTTTACATTTTGGAAACCCCAGGAATATGTGGAGAGTGGTGTCGTTGGCTAGGTGGCCGGCCAACTTCTCTATTCTAAACCCCATTTCTGCTGAAACCTGGGTTAATTTTGTTGAAAATAGGATGTATAATTCAGTACATGGTAGGGGAATGCTGCTTAGTAGTTAGTCCCCTGGAAGCTCCATTTTAGCCCTGGCAATGTTCAGAGCCATATCCTAAAATTAAAGAACTCTAGGGACCAGGGGACCCAATGGGTTATCTGCAGCAGTCTTGAAGGGGGACAGTCATCTGTGAGCCAACCTTTTATGTGCCCAATTCCCAAAGATCTGCAGGGAACGATTGATTCCTGGGTTTTGGGAAACAAATCTATATTGGTACCCGTGTTTAATTCCAGTGAGCGCCTATTCCTTGAGAATTATCATCTACTGTCCCTGCTCAATATAACTGGCAAAGTTTTCACGTCTTTTGTACTTGAACAGCTACAAATCTGGGTTACCGACAACAATATTTTGCATGCCTTCCAAATGGGCTTTAGACCCGGGTCAAGCGCGGTACATAATATTCGGTTATTGGACACCATAATTGGAAAGGTTAAAAGGCACCAATCCCCCTTTGTATACATCACATTTGTCGACTTTTGTGGAGTAAACTCAGAGGGTTGGGCTGCCCTAGTTGGCTTCTCACAATCATTATGGCACTTCATTCAAAGATCACTGCCCAGATTCGTTTCGGCGACAAGGGGAATTCGTCGAAGCATTTGAGCATCAACCAGGGAGTAAAGCAGGGGTGCATGTTGGCACCACTCCTGTTTAACATTTACATCTCTGATTTACTGGCCAGGTTAATGAAACGTGTTAAATGTCCTTCAAAAATCGGGCAATCTGCCATAGTCGACATGCTTTACGCAGACGATCTAGTGGTCTTTGATCAGATGTTGACTGGCATGAAATCAAGCATGAATGAGCTGGGGTGTTATGCCATAGAACATGCAATATCCGTTAGCCTAAATAAGACCAACAATGTACAGGTATCTGCAAAGAAAGTTAATAAATCCTGCTTGAACACCAGCCTGGGTAACATCGATTACACTGACTCCTAGAAATAATTGGGAGTGGAAATGTCAAACAGTGGTAACCGTAGTAACGTTGTTGAAATCAAAACCACAGAAGCCAGGTAAATCACACATTTAATCTGTAAATTTGCCACTAATTATGCAGGGCTTTCATTGGAAGGAGTGTTCTCTCTTTATAAGCAGAAGTTTTGTTCAGCGATTTTGTATGGTTTAGAGGCCTTGGTTCTAACAAATTTAAAATGATTAAATGTGATCAAAGGGTACTTTCGGCGCAATGTGCTGGTCTTGCCCCGTTCCGCCTCCATCGAGTATGTACGCTTGGAGCTGGGCCTGGTTTCTCTACGAGCTATATTGTTAAAACAAAGGGGTGTTCTATTCTTGAAGGCATGGCTGTCCCCGTCATGTCCGCTATTAGCAAAATTGGGCGAGTGTTACAGCATGGCACACAAAGTGGGAGCAGGGGACCCCTTTGTGAGACTATTTAAGGAAACATGCCACCTGATAAACTGAGAACCAAATTTTGAATGCTGTGATGAGTTCCTGGTACTTAAGGGGGGGTTTCACCCATAGATTAATGAAGTTGGATTGGCTACGAAACTATGAACATCTTTCACGGTTACATGGCTACCCACAGGTGTGCCATGTCACACATAGATACTTGAAGCCCCAACGCTATCTGTCTCTGTCAGGCTCCAATCTTCAAGCGCAGGAGTGGTACGAACCAACCACCCCCTCCGCGGTCTGGGTGCCTGCAAGTCACAGCTTACACAGACCTCCGAGACCCCGGCGGGGAAATAGGGTTAGGGAATCGTTGGTTGGACAGGAACTGGTTTTCAGGATAACCGGAAAAAGGGTTAGGAGAGGGAAGGTGGACAGGACTGGGAGAGTCAGGGTAAATACGAACTAACAATTAAACATGCATACCCAAACCAGCATATACATTACATGCCCACATTACAGTCTGTCATCAATGAGGCAATTAGAGCAAAAGGACTTATCTCTGTTTTTGAGTGCTGGCCTCCTGCCTGCGCACTCTCAGGTCTGGTCTCCGGAGCAGATAAATGCTGCAAAGAGAGTTATAAGTTACTACCTTGTGGGTGTTTCCTCACACACACAACAGATGCATCCAGTGGGTAAACGACATTCGTTCATGCACCCCCACTCATCTCCAAGTTGCCACGTTCTAACTTGTATGCCCCCTTGAGTGGGTTTCACCCTGATATGCGGTTAGGCCGCACGTGGCCCCGCAGTTCACGCTGATCCACGTGTTAGTATGCACACGTAGACTAAATAATAAATGTGCTGCTAGCCGCACGTGGCGCAGTGCGACTTCAGTACAAGCCACGGCGTGTTCCCTTAGCTGGTGCACATGGCTAATTATGCATGCAAATAATATGCAGTGCTCGTGGGATCGCTGCGCTTCGGTGCGGGTCTTGCGCGGGTCTTAGGTTTGGATTAATGGCTGCTACGTGCTGCACTTATCTTTTGCCGAACAAGGGGACTTCATGAGTCTGGGCGGTGCCCCCTTGCGTGTGCCCCGCTTCGCGTGGGAGATTCCTGACTGTTCGCCCCCGAACGCGGCTTTGCTACCCAAGCGTGGGTTTCCCAGCATGTGCTGCAGCTGCTCCCCTGCGCTTGCGGTACTTATCTCAGGCGTATGAGGGGCCCGGGTGATGGCTGGCTGGGGTGTGGCCCCTCGTGTGTGTGCCCTTCCTCGGAGCTGCAATGAACACGTCCTCTTCGTTCGGGAGTTCAAGCACAAGCCCCGTGCTCCACCCAATGTGGGTGGGGTTTTGTAGTTTCCGGCCCATGGCCTGCTGGGAAGTGGAGTTTGTAGGCCTTTGTTGCTGCAAAGAGGGGACAGAAGCCTTCTATAAGGCAATATCCGTTTGCGCTGGGGTTTTTTGTGTTTCCCCATGTGTGGACCACATCCACAGCTCACTCCAGGCTCCCCTCTACACAATCCCAATGCCTGCACCCTGACAGTACTCCCCCCTGCACAGAAGGCTCTGGGTTTGGGTTTCCCTGGGTAATCTCGATGAAACGCCCTAATCAACCTGTTCGCATGCACATTGCAGGCCGGCTCCCAAGACCGGTCCTCCGGGCCATATCCCACCCAATCAATAAAGTAATACAAACCATCTTTTCGGTGCTGAGAATTCAGGATTGCCCTAACCTTATATTCAGGGTGTCCCTGGACTAATATTGGAGATGGTTTCTTAGTAGGGACAGTGGAGGGTGCAGATTTCAATAGGGATACATGAAAGGTGGGGTGGATCTTCATTTGTTTTGGCAAGGCCAGCTTTACTGCCACCGGATTAATCACTGCAGAGATGGTAAAGGGACCCAGATATCGCGGTTGCAACTTACGTGGGCCGGACATTTTAATATTTCGTGTGGATAGCCAAACACGGTCCCCTTGTTTATATGGAGGGCTTTGTCTCCTTTTCAAATCGGCGTAATGTTTGTATGACTGTTTTGCAGCATCTACATTTTTTTGTATACTAGACCAGACTTGTTGTGCATAAACATGATGCCCCCTGAGTGTTGGTATATCCTCCAGGGATGGGCTGGGAGCTGTGGGCAAAACCCTAGGGTGGAAACTATAAACCCCGAAGAATGGGGTATGTTTCGTGGAACTATGGAGAGCATTGTTGTACGCTATTTCTGCTAACCATACATACTGAACCCATGAAGTTTCAGTGTCTGCAGTGTAGCAGCGTAAGTACTGCTCCAGGCCCTGGTTTAACCTCTCGGTTTGTCCATCGGTTTCTGGGTGGTATCCTGAGGACAAACTTACTTCCATACCAATTAACTGGCAAAAGGCGCGCCAGAAGCGGGAGGTGAACTGTGGACCACGATCAGTAATTACTCGTGTTGGAAGTCCATGCAGTCGCACTACGTTTTGCAAGAACAGTTTTGCTAATTCCCCAGCTGTGGGTACCCCTTTACATGGAATAAAGTGACCCATTTTTGTGAGCGAGTCAACCACTACCAAAATGGAAGTGTATTTTTGGACAGGTGGTAAGTCCACAATTAAGTTCATGGTAACAGTGTGCCACGGGGTAGAGGGAGTGGGCAAGGGTTGTAGTAATCCCGCCGGTTTTTGATGGCTGGACTTCTGTCTTCCACAAACGTCGCATTCTGTCACGTATTTGCGCACATCCCGTAGCAGTGTAGGCCACCAAAAATGCCGAGCCACGTTCCGTTGGGTTTTGGCTACACCTGGATGACCCGCGGTAGTGACATCATGGCACCATTGCATAATCTCCTTTCGGAGCTCTTCTGTGGGCAGGTATAATGCTTTAGCATAGTAGGGAAGTCCATTCACCAGGGAATGATGTAAACCCTTCCCACACCAATCTTGCAACTCTTGTGTAGTCATGGCTGTTTGTACATCTTCGAATATGTTAGGCCGTCCGACTACCCCGATAATTCGTGGAGGAGGCACAATAGGCCGATTTTCAATACATTCCTTATTTTACGAATCAGGGTATCACAACAAGATATCCGCTTTTTTGTTATCAGCTCCAGGCCGATAAGTAATAAGAAAATCGTAATCAGCGAAGAATAATGCCCAACGTAGTTGGCCTGGACTAAGTGTCTCAGCAGTTTTGATGAACTATAGATTCCGATGATCGGTGATCACAGTCACGGTATGATGAGCCCCATGAGGTAATTTCTCCATTCCTCAAAGGCCGCCTTCACTGCTAACAATTCGCGATCAGCTATGGTATAATTAGCTTCGGCAGGGAGTAATTTGTGGGAATAGTAAACAACGGGATGGAGAATTCCCGTCTGCACTTCTCGTTGTGAAAGAACTGCACCGATGGCGTAGCTGGAGGCATCTGTCTCGACCACGAAGGGCTGAGCTAGATCGGGATGCTTTAGCACCGGGCAGACGTGAAAGCTTGTTTCAACTGTTGAAAGCCTAATTCTGCGGCTTCGTTCCAAACATATGAACGTCCCTTTTTTAGTAAGGAAGTAATGGGGGTCACCAATTCCGAGAAGTTTCGGATAAACAACCAGTAGAAATTAGCGAAGCCTAGGAAGGATTGCACTTCCTTCACTGATTTCGGTGCTGGCCAGTCTAAGATTGCTTGTACTTTACGTTGATCCATTTATACCCCAGACGGGGTCAAAAAGTACCCTAGAAATTCCACAGTAGAACAGTGAAATTCACACTTCTCCAGTTTAGCGAACAAACCATGTTCTCGTAAACGTTGGAGCACTGCCTTGACATGTTTGACATGTTCGTGTTTGTCTTGTGAGTAAATTAAGATATCGTCGATGTATACCACCGCGAAGATATCTAGAAATTCACGTAGCACTTCATCCAGGAAATGCTGGAAGGCAGCTGGGGCGTTGCACAGGCCGAACAGCATCACCTGATACTCGTACAGGCCAAACTTAGTCCGGAACGCTGTTTTCCATTCGTCCCTAGCCCGTACTCGTACCAGGTGATATGCCCCTCGAAGATCTAGTTTAGTGTATATGGTCGCCTTCCGCACTTGATCCAGTAAGACTGGAATTAACGGTAATGGGTACCGATTTTTGATGGTGATACGATTAATTCCACGATAATCGATGCACGTTCTTAAGTCTCTGGTCTTCTTCGGTATGAAGAATAATGGCGAGGAGACTGGGGAATTAGAGTGTCTAATGAACCCGCTTCGTAGGTTAGTGTCTATATATTCCTTTAGATGTTTTGTTTCATCTTCAGTGAGCGCATATACCCTACTGCAGGGTAAGACTGCTCCTGGCTCTAGGTCAATTCGGCAATCAAATGGCCGGTGAGGTGGCAGGGTTTCCGCCGCTTGTTTACTAAACACATCTGCATATTCCGCATACTCGGCGGGTAAGGCACTCATGTCTAAGGGTTCCATTGAGGCTATACATGGTTTCTTTTCGGATTTTAAGCACTGTGCGAGGCAGAATTCTGACGAAAAACTCACCTTGTTTTCTGACCACACTATCTTGGGATTGTGTTTGTAAAACCAAGGAAGGCCCAAAATAATCCCGAATTGTGGTGCTGCAATCAAATCAAACTGGATGTCTTCCAGATGATTTTGCTGACAACGCAAGGTTACTACTTGTGTGCTTTGGATGACGGGTCCAGAACATAATGCGGTACCATCGACCGTCTTGACGGATTCCGGAGTAGATTTACTACACAAAGGTAGTCCCAGCTTGTTAGCATACGCGACATCAACTAAATTGCCGGTGGCTCCTGAATCCAAAAACAATGTAACCGTAACCTCCTGGTCCAGGAAACCTAACACACCAGACAACGTGACATGCGGAGCATAATTGCTGAAACCAACTACTGGGGCAATCTCCACGGCCTGGCTCGACTGTACCACCCCTACTACTGCCGAGCCAAGGCATTTCCCTGCGGCTTAGGTTTATTAGGGCACTCTTTTACGAAGTGCCCCGAGGTACCACAGTACAAACATAGCCCTTCCTTGCGTCTACGCTCCCTCTCCTGTTTGGTGAGAGGACCGCAAACATCTCCTATCTGCATTGGCTCGTCTCCTGTCACTCTCTCCACAGATGTGGGAGGACGGGAAGTCCCAAAGCGGTCCAACCTAGCTATGGGACGCGGGTTCCCACGCTTCCTGTCTCCGCGACGTTCACCTTGCTTATGATCCAGTCTTGATGCTAGATCAATCATTGACGGACAATCCTGGGGCTGTGGATCTACCTGGGCTATGAGGTCTTTCAATTCGTCACGTAACCCTAGGTAAAAGAGAGACATTTGCTTTTCACGTGGCCACTCAGCTTCAGCGACCAACCTATTAAACTGTGTGACATAGGTCACCAGTTCCTTGCTACCTTGACGTAAGGTAAGGAATTCTCTGTCCCTACACGTGGCGGCTGCCTTCCGGTTGAAGATCTTGCCGAATTCCAGCTGGAATTCATCCCAGTCGTACAACACTCCATCATCCCTATGCACTAAAGGGTTTGCCCAAGCTGCAGTGTCCCCAGTTAGATAAGAAATTACAAAAGCGGTCCGGGCTTGAATGGTTCGAAAGGCTGCTGGTTTCGTAAGGAAGTGCAGCTGGCATTGGGTCATGAAGGTCTGGTATTTCTGGGGGTCTCCCGCATACCTTTCAGGTGGAGCTAAGGGTACTACAGGTTCAGGAGTAACCTGGACTTGTACGGGCGTAGGGAGCGTAGGCTCCGTAGGGAGGGGGGCTGTTTGTGCAGCTAAACTGCGCACTTGCGTAGCTAACACAGCGTAATCCTGTCTGGTGGCAGCAAGCTCAGCCTGGAGGCCCTGCAAGACCGTGGTAAGCTCCTCCATGACAGGCTGGTTCGCACCACTCGGTCGCCTGTTACACTTGGGCTTGTGCTTCTGTCAGGCTCCAATCTTCAAGCGCAGGAGTGGTACGAACCAACCACCCCCTCCGCGGTCTGGGTGCCTACAAGTCACAGCTTACACAGACCTCCGAGACCCCGGCGGGGAAAGAGGGTTAGGGAATCGTTGGTTGGACAGGAACTGGTTTTCAGGATAACCGGAAAAAGGGTTAGGAGAGGGAAGGTGGACAGGACTGGGGGAGTCAGGGTAAATACAAACTAAGAATTAAACATGCATACCCAAACCAGCATATACATTACATGCCCACATTACAGTCTGTCATCAATGAGGCAATTAGAGCAAAAGGACTTCTCTGTTTTTGAGTGCTGGCCTCCTGCCTGCGCACTCTCAGGTCCGGTCTCCGGAGCAGATAAATGCTGCAAAGAGGGTTATAAGTTACTACCTTGTGGGTGTTTCCTCACACACACAACAGATGCATCCAGTGGGTAAACAACATTCCTTCATGCACCCCCACTCATCTCCAAGTTGCCACGTTCTAACTTGTATGCCCCCTTGAGTGGGTTTTACCCTGATATGTGGTTAGGCCGCATGTGGCCCCGCAGTTCACGCTGATCCACGTGTTAATATGCACAAGTAGATTAAATAATAAACGTGCCGCTAGCCACATGTGGCGCAGTGCGACTTCAGTACAAGCCACGCCGTGTTCCCAGTTGCCTTAGCTGGTGCACATGGCTAATTATGCATGCAAATAATATGCACTGCTCGTGGGATCGTTGCGCTTCGGTGCAGGTCTTGCGCGGGTCTTAGCTTTGGATTAATGGCTGCTACGTGCTGCACTTATCTTTTGCCGAACAAGGTGACTTCATGAGTCTGGGCGGTGCCCCCTTGCGTGTGCCCTGCTTCGCGTGGGAGATTCCTGACTGTTCACCCCTGAACGCGGCTTTGCTACCCAAGCGCGGGTTTCCCAGCATGTGCTGCAGCTGCTCCCCTGCGCTTGCGGTACTTATCTCAGGCGTATGAGGGGCCCGGGTGATGGCTGGCTGGGGTGTGGCCCCTCGTGTGTGTCCCCTTCCTCGGAGCTGCAATGAACACGTCCTCTTCGTTCGGGAGTTCAAGCACAAGCCCCGTGCTAACGTGCGTGCGCGCATGCGCGGATGTGCTCCACCCAACGTGGGTGGGTTTTTGTAGTTTCCGGCACAGGGCCTGCTGGGAAGTGGAGTTTGTAGGCCTTTGTTCCTGCAAAGAGGGCACAGAAGCCTTCTATAAGGCAATATCCGTTTGCGCTGGGGTTTTTTGTGTTTCCCCATGTGTGGACCACGTCCACAGCTCACTCCAGGCTCCCCTCTACACAATCCCAATGCCTGAACCCTGACAGTCTCTCTGTCCTGACCCAGAGGCCTGTACGTTCCGACTACTGATGTGCACAAATCAACTCCCTGTCTGCTCAGTATGTGGCGCAAAATGGAGTTTACCAAATGATCCAAGGTATTGCAGAATCTTTAAGATCCCAGATAATTTGGAAACCGTTAAACATCTGCTTACTGAATGACCATGTATAGGGTCACTCTACATGACCACTTTAGATAACGTAGTGCATGACTACGATGCTATCAACTCAAATGAATTTTGGATTTATTGTTCTAACAAGCAATCATCTGCCACGCTCATGACACTTTATTGGGTATGGAAAACGGTACAGTTGAAATTGACCGAAATTGAAGCAATTTGGTTGAAACCAATATGAACTGATTATAAATGAACTACGTTTTCGAACTATAATGAAATGTTTATTTATAATTTGTATGGATGTGTGAGTTTTATTGTTGGTTTTTAAAAGGGTTGCATAGGAATGCTTATTTATGTGAAAGTTGTTGTGATTGATTTACATGTAAGCTAATTAAATTGTAAAAGTTCTTAACAAACTAAATACAATAAATAAATAAATGCACACAACCAATGAGTTAGCGACAGACATGAAAGGCCAGTATGTGTCAAGGAAAGAAAGGAACCCCTGCAAGTTCTATGATTGCGAGGTTCAACCCCGGCTGAGGGAGATCTACGTTGAATCAGGTACTTTTCATTGAGAGGTCCGTTGGATCAGGTACTTTTCATTGAGAGGTCCGAGCCCAACAAAGGGAGACCTACGTGAACGTTTGATGAACTGTGAAAGAACTTTAGGTGAACTTTAAACAAGTGACTTTAACGTGGAATGCCAAGTGGGCCCAGATCCACGTTTTGAACTGCCTTTTGGTGTCTTGAGCCAAAGTGGGTCGACCTGTCTACGTTTGCCACCTTACCCCGTGCTGTCCAACGTGGGAAGGGGAGCTGACTCAACCATCTTGATTATTTATGTTATAACACTGACTTTCCTTTGCATACCTATTGCCCTTTACACAATGTTTGTATAAGAGATGGGGCTGGCATTAGTACTTTTTAGTATAGGCCATTTTGATTTGACAAAGACTGTCTAGGACTGTTTTCCTTTATTTTGAATGGTTGAGTTTACTGCCATTTTAGTATAAGGAAGTTAGGAAGTCTCCAACCCATTTAAAAGTGTATAATACACATCCTTGAACTTGCTCTTTTATGTTATGTCCTTACTTGTGATACCATGAGTTTGTCACAAGCCCCAATGCAAACCTATGGGAAAATCCCTTTCTACCACTTTCTTTGTCAACATCTTCCTCCAAGTTGCTCCAGATGTTGGTATGTTTGCATACATTGAAAAACAAAATTGAGGTGTGCCGGTGTGGTGAGGCGCTGGGTTAGAACTAAATTTGAGAAGACAAACTAAAGTCAATGAGACCCTTACAAACCAAATAAGATTGGGTTGCTGCACGAAAGAGGGACCAGCAGTCACCTCATAAACTGCTAATAGATACAAACACTTGAAATTGTCACCTCTAAATGATTGCGCAGCCCTGAGCAAATGGTAAATGTCCTATTCAAATTGAGTGTGTAACTGGACAACAGATACGGTGAAACAAAGAGTCCAAAGCAAGTAGATTCTTCAGTCAAAATACGCTGTCGAAACAGATTTTATGAAATGATGCAAAAACAAGACTGCCGACACGTGTTTCGACCCAGAACAACGGGTCCTTTTCAAGGCAAGACTGTGGTGTTAGTATGATTCATATGCATTCAAATACAGCAATATATTATGTAATCATGCCATAAAGATAAGAACATTTGAAATTTAAACGAAATTAACCAGCAGAGGAAGAAGAGGAGGCCAGGGTTAAAGAAGAGAAATGCAAACAAGAAAGAAAAAAGCCCATATGTACATTACATCATGTCAAAGAGCAAGGCAACCATTTCAATGTGAAACATATTCCAAGTAAATAAGGAGTAAATAAAAAACATTTGATTTATTACCATATATTGTCGAACCAAAAATCGCGGTCGAAGTGCCAATATGTGAATGTCCATATGATGAGAACAAAATAATATGTAAAAAAGAGAGAAAAAAAAAAAAAAAAAACACCATAAGCCTGAATCCTAAATGAATAAACAACTGGTACATTTTTACAATTAGTTAATCCCATGTACACGCATAGTGCAAAGGTAACAAACTATTGTGCCAAGGATCAAAATGCTCATCCCTCATGCGCCTCATGGTGGTAAAATGTATTGTTACATTGTCACCCGTGTGTGATATAAATGTTAGAATGAATAAATGTTTTACCGTATGTTATTCAAACTGCGTTGGAAAACCCAAAGCCCTCCTGGGGGGGCAGATATATGGGCCAATTCTAAAGTAGTTGATTCTCCTCAAGAAAATAAGCGGCAAATAACTGAAAAATACATAAACCAAGAAGCCCAAGGCATGAGTTGCCTTGACAAGAGATCGACTTATGACTTGAATGGATTGTCAAAAAAATCCAAATGCGTAAAAATAATGGACAGCAATACCTGAAGCAGTCTCTGTTACTGATACAGTGTGGTACATTCCCAGAACATGGGAGTTTGTTCAAACGTTGCAACTGCCAAGGAAAGACAATGCATCAAAACCCAATTCCGCAGATGGGTCAAATAACATGAATATTTGTGAAAATCGTTCTAACAGTGAGATACTCTGAAGGTACTGTCAAGCCCATACCTGTGATTTCAGGGGCTGGTTCCCCACTGTGGCCAAAGTCCAAACGCTTCACGAAATCAGTGTTGTGCAGTTCATTCCTTCCATGTGTTTAGAGAAAAGAACCTAAAAATGTGTCACATGACTCAGTCATGTGGTTAAGTTTAGTGCATGGAATTGTGGTAATGGTAGTCCTTGTATTAAATAAGGCAAGCGCTTGCATTTTATATGTGCCCTAGAGAATGTCTACATCCGTTAGCACAACTAATAAATATTAAATAAAAGTCTAATGCATAATAAGCTGTAATGGCAGTGTGCATGCAAATAGAAATAATAAAAATATTTTAATTGAAAATTAAAAAAAAAAAAAAAAAATTATTTGAAAAAATCAAAAATCTCTGGAATATTCAATGACAGCAGTGGACGGATGAGCAATTACAAACTGGCAGCGATTCCTGACGATCTGGGTTGTTTAAATTTGACTAAAAGTAAATACATAAAAACAAACAGGGAATAATGAAAATGCAGTTACTGCAAGTATAGGAAATGTGCACCAGCATTTATGTAAAGCATTACAAAAATACATTTAGTTCCGTGTCCGTGTTGAGACCAAGACTGGTACAACGAAGTTTGGCGATGGTGCGTGCCTCAAGCTGGCGTAAAAGTAATTGACGGTCCCCGCCTCTTGGGTGGGAATGTGCTTGAATGAGCCCAATGAACTTAAGATCTTTTACTGAATCCATTTGATGATTCTGTTGCCAATGAAGTGCAAGAGGCAGCTTCGGATCTTGACTCTTCAGGTGTGCAAAATGTTCTCGAATGCAAACTCGCAGTTCTCTAATAGTAGAACCAACATATACTTTGCGGCATACGCATAAAATAGCATACACCACAAATTTCGATTTACAATTAATAAAATCAGAGATGTGAATTGACAAACCATGGTGGCAACTAAATGTATTTTGAATAAGAGCATATTGGCAAAAATTGCATAGACCACATTTGAAAAAACCAACAGGTTTGGGTGGAAGCCAAGTCAGAGGCTGTGCATGAGTAGGCTTTGGTTGTAAAAACGAAGGGCAGAGTTTGTTGCGCAATGTTTTATTACGAGTAAAGATGAGTTTGGGTATAGCCGAGACATAAGGCAGAAGCTCTGGGTCAAGTCTCAACAAATGCCAATGTTTGCTTAACAGGCGATAAAGCATACAATGGTCTTCTGAATATTTCGTTATGAACTGTACATACTCCAGACTTGGTCTGGTAGATTCTGTATTCGTAACCAACGTCTGATCCTGAGTGAATGTGTTGATACGATTAAACCCTTGCTTAATGCATTGACTACTATATCCACGTTCATAGAACCTCCGCCTAATCATGCGACACTCATGTTGGAAAGCCATGTCAGTACTGCAATTACGTCTCGCACGATAAAATTCTCCAAATGGGATGTTAGAAATGACAGATTTTTTATGGCAGCTGGAGGCATGCAACATAGCATTAACTGCGGTGGGTTTCCGAAAGGTTTGAGTTTGTAGTTCACCATTCACAATGTTTATCTGAAGATCAAGGAATTCCATAGACTGAGAGCTCACATGTCCAGAAAATTCTGTGCCAAAATTATTGCGATTAAGATATTCAGAAAAACCAACAAAGGACGAAGACGTCCCATTCCAAATGACCAGGACGTCATCTATGTAGCGTCTCCATACTATGAGATTCTATTTATATGGGTGGTCTGTGTATATGTGTTTGTCCTCAAAAAAACCCATGAATAAGTTAGCCAAAGAAGGGGCATATTTCGCACCCATGGCTACTCCTTTCGTCTGTAAATAATATTGATTGTTGATCAATGTTATCAATTGTTACCTGGCAACCCTACCAAAGAGACGGTATCTGAATTGAAAGTTTTGTTATATGACTGGCACTCACGTGGGACATTGACAGATGAGGAAAAGGCTTTCCTTTACAGACCTAATCCGGTCATTCCTACAATGTATTTTCTGCCCAAAATTCATAAGGCATACACAACATTACCCCAGGTACGACCTATTATGAGTGGCTTAGGATGGGCCACTGAGGGACTTTCCCAGTACATTGATTCTGCAATCAAGGATATGGTACCAGCATTACCAGCCTACCTACGAGATTCCACTCAAACACTGGAGATTTTACATCAGTTAAAATGGTGCCCCAATTATCTTCTAGCCACGTTTGATGTTAAAGCATTGTACACATCGATACAGCATCGATTAGCTCTTCAAACCATTGATTACACTTTTCGCAACCACTCAGCATCACACAGTCAACATGTTTACATGATCAAAGATTTCTTGTATTTCACGTTAGCACATAACCAGTTTTTGTTTAACAATCAATATTATTTACAGACGAAAGGAGTAGCCATGGGTGCCAAATATGCCCCTTCTTTGGCTAACTTATTCATGGGTTTTTTTGAGGACAAACACATATACACAGACCACCCATATAAACAGAATCTCATAGTATGGAGACGCTACATAGATGACGTCCTGGTCATTTGGAATGGGACGTCTTCGTCCTTTGTTGGTTTTTCTGAATATCTTAATCGTAATAATTTTGGCATAGAATTTTCTGGACATGTGAGCTCTCAGTCTATGGAATTCCTTGATCTTCAGATAAACATTGTGAATGGTGAACTACAAACTCAAACCTTTCGGAAACCCACCGCAGTTAATGCTATGTTGCATGCCTCCAGCTGCCATAAAAAATCTGTCATTTCTAACATCCCATTTGGAGAATTTTATCGTGCGAGACGTAATTGCAGTACTGACATGGCTTTCCAACATGAGTGTCGCATGATTAGGCGGAGGTTCTATGAACGTGGATATAGTAGTCAATGCATTAAGCAAGGGTTTAATCGTATCAACACATTCACTCAGGATCAGACGTTGGTTACGAATACAGAATCTACCAGACCAAGTCTGGAGTATGTACAGTTCATAACGAAATATTCAGAAGACCATTGTATGCTTTATCGCCTGTTAAGCAAACATTGGCATTTGTTGAGACTTGACCCAGAGCTTCTGCCTTATGTCTCGGCTACACCCAAACTCATCTTTACTCGTAATAAAACATTGCGCAACAAACTCTGCCCTTCGTTTTTACAACCAAAGCCTACTCATGCACAGCCTCTGACTTGGCTTCCACCCAAACCTGTTGGTTTTTTCAAATGTGGTCTATGCAATTTTTGCCAATATGCTCTTATTGAAAATACATTTAGTTGCCACCATGGTTTGTCAATTCACATCTCTGATTTTATTAATTGTAAATCGAAATTTGTGGTGTATGCTATTTTATGCGTATGCCGCAAAGTATATGTTGGTACTACTATTAGAGAACTGCGAGTTCGCATTCGAGAACATTTTGCACACCTGAAGAGTCAAGATCCGAAGCTGCCTCTTGCACTTCATTGGCAACAGAATCATCAAATGGATTCAGTAAAAGATCTTAAGTTCATTGGGCTCATTCAAGCACATTCCCACCCAAGAGGCGGGGACCGTCAATTACTTTTACGCCAGCTTGAGGCACGCACCATCGCCAAACTTCGTTGTACCAGTCTTGGTCTCAACACGGACACGGAACTAAATGTATTTTTGTAATGCTTTACATAAATGCTGGTGCACATTTCCTATACTTGCAGTAACTGCATTTTCATTATTCCCTGTTTGTTTTTATGTATTTACTTTTAGTCAAATTTAAATAACCCAGATCGTCAGGAATCGCTGCCAGTTTGTAATTGCTCATCCGTCCACTGCTGTCATTAAATATTCCAGAGATTTTTGATTTTTTCAAATAAATTTCTTTTTTTTTTTTTTTAATTTTCAATTAAAATATTTTTATTATTTCTATTTGCATGCACACTGCCATTACAGCTTATTATGCATTAGACTTTTATTTAATATTTATTAGTTGTGCTAACGGATGTAGACATTCTCTAGGGCACATATAAAATGCAAGCGCTTGCCTTATTTAATACAAGGACTACCATTACCACAATTCCATGCACTAAACTTAACCACATGACTGAGTCATGTGACACATTTTTAGGTTCTTTTCTCTAAACACATGGAAGGAATGAACTGCACAACACTGATTTCGTGAAGCGTTTGGACTTTGGCCACAGTGGGGAACCAGCCCCTGAACTCACAGGTATGGGCTTGACAGTACCTTCAGAGTATCTCACTGTTAGAACGATTTTCACAAATATTCATGTTATTTGACCCATCTGCGGAATTGGGTTTTGATGCATTGTCTTTCCTTGGCAGTTGCAACGTTTGAACAAACTCCCATGTTCTGGGAATGTACCACACTGTATCAGTAACAGAGACTGCTTCAGGTATTGCTGTCCATTATTTTTACGCATTTGGATTTTTTTGACAACCCATTCAAGTCATAAGTCGATCTCTTGTCAAGGCAACTCATGCCTTGGGCTTCTTTGTTTATGTATTTTTCAGTTATTTGCCGCTTATTTTCTTGAGGAGAATCAACTACTTTAGAATTGGCCCATATATCTGCCCCCCCAGGAGGGCTTTGGGTTTTCCAACGCAGTTTGAATAACATACGGTAAAACATTTATTCATTCTAACATTTATATCACACACGGGTGACAATGTAACAATACATTTTACCACCATGAGGCGCATGAGGGATGAGCATTTTGATCCTTGGCACAATAGTTTGTTACCTTTGCACTATGCGTGTACATGGGATTAACTAATTGTAAAAATGTACCAGTTGTTTATTCATTTAGGATTCAGGCTTATGGTGTTTTTTTTTTTTTTTTTTCTCTCTTTTTTACATATTATTTTGTTCTCATCATATGGACATTCACATATTGGCACTTCGACCGCGATTTTTGGTTCGACAATATATTGTAATAAATCAAATGTTTTTTATTTACTCCTTATTTACTTGGAATATGTTTCACATTGAAATGGTTGCTTTGCTCTTTGACATGATGTAATGTACATATGTGCTTTTTTCTTTCTTGTTTGCATTTCTCTTCTTTAACCCTGGCCTCCTCTTCTTCCACTGCTGGTTAATTCCGTTTAAGTTTCAAATGTTCTTATCTTTATGGCATGATTACATAATATATTGCTGTATTTGAATGCATATGAATCATACTAACACCACAGTCTTGCCTTGAAAAGGACCCGTTGTTCTGGGTCGAAACACGTGTCGGCAGTCTTGTTTTTGCATCACTTCATAAAATCTGTTTCGACAGCGTATTTTGACTGAAGAATCTACTTGCTTTGGACTCTTTGTTTCACCGTATCTGTTTTCCAGTTACACACTCAATTTGAATAGGACATTTACCATTTGCTCAGGGCTGCGCAATCATTATGTTTGCATACATGCCAACATTCTGACGCACCTGGGCGGGAGATTTCGTCAGAGAAATCGGGAGACATACATTTTCCCACAGGAATGCATTGAGGCTAGAATTATTTTCGCTGGGACAACGTGAAAATAGCAATATTTTTCACTGAAAAATTGGGAGTCTCCCCCCTACATCCGCAGGGTTGGCATGCATGTGTATGCCCTCCACCACCACCTCCCCCCGAAATACTAGACCATTTATATAGGTCCTGCGGACCTTCAGAGCTGCCAGGAGCAGGACGAAAAGCAGACGAGTCCTGTCTTCATAATTACCTTCCTTTTGTTCTCAGCAGTGCCATACATGCTAACATTCTGCATCACTTTGAAGGGAGATTGTCTCACAGAAATCGGGAGAACCAAATTCTTCTATTGGATTGCATTGGGAATACCATTATTTTAGGAGGGAAAAACAAAAAAGGTACTGCAATGAGGCATTTCCAGCTGAAAGACCTCCTTTACAGCTACAAGAACTATTCGTGTTGTATTTCAGTGGGAAAACCCTTTTGGAAATCAGGCACAATGTGTGTCAAGCAGGGAAGTTACTATGTAAAGATTAGTTTATATCCATGATATTCATTACCTTGACATGCAAAAAAGGGTTTGCTTTAATGTGGATAGCAAATGTTTTACGTATTTTTTATTTTTTCGTGTTCGATATTTGCCGTGCCATATTGTCATTTATTTGTATGGCAAAGAAAGAGCATGGAATGGAATTTTGATATTCGCAACCCACGTCCTCTCCGTCATACAAAAGCACAGGCATTTACGCCACCATGATATTTTCCTGCTAGCGCAAATGGTTTGGACTCTTATGGAATCTGACTGGTTTTTACACAAGGTGGAAGCAGGCAGATTCCAAAGGAATCCATTGTAAACGCTGCCTGCCATGCGTAAACGGCAAGTGGCATTTACAGAATTACCACTAGGGAGGAAGCCCACAAGGGCATACATGCAATTACGAATACATTTACACTGTTGCTTTGCACTTCACAGTGCAAATAACTAGACTAAAATTGAATGCAGGGATCCTGTTTTCACATAAGGGCATGTAATTTTCATTTTTAAGTAAAAGGACCCGTGTATTTTTTTAATGCGGAAAGCACACTGCTGTACAATAGGAGATTTGTCAGGATATTATGGTTTTGCATTCTAGGGCTTGTAGCTTTCCATTCAGTATGTGGAAAATAAGGAGGCTTAACATGTTTCTTTTAAGTATTTGCATATTGACAGGTTGCTTTACTATGGGATTTGTGTATTTTTCAAGTAAACGCTATGAGAGCGTATTAGTCCTTGAAAGCCAAAACTTAAATATTTGCACCAGGCAGAGCTCATAAGGTATGTGGTCAAGTGCCTAATGGGCATAGGGGGTTACAATCCCAGGCTCACTGCTTAAACAGGTAATCTCACTTGGGGCAGATGTAATGATTTTAGGTACAAAATAGTGGGCCTCATTACATGTTTGCCGGTACAGTAACAAAGGTACTGGTAAACTTGCCGGTACCATTGGTTTTTTTTTTTAACCAACTTTAACCAACTTTATTTTCATTTTACTTAGGACAATAATTGGCTTTTAGTTACAGCATGTATTACGACATTATAACCCATATGAACACTTTATTCAACATACTTGAACTTTGTCATTGAGACTAGTATTGTCTTCAAACTTTCAACCAACTCCCCCCACCCTCACCCACCCTTCCCACCCCCTTCCTTTAGTGTTATCCGAATCCATTTAAGTCAAGGTATAATCAACGTAGTCTCATGAGCGCACCCCTCCTCCCAATCTTCTGCTGTCTTTATCTAATATGGACGTTTCTTAGACTCCTGGGTTTAAAGGACTGAGCCTCCCTCTCCCCCACATAGTCCTTAAGTGGATCCCATATGGCCAAGAATTTCAGGTACGTCCCTGACTTTGTGGCGCAAATGTTCTCCATCACCATGACTCCCCACACTTTCACCCACCACCATGGGGCTGTAGGGCCTTCCACTGTCTTCCATCGTTGGGCCACCGTCATTCTTGCTGCGGACAGTAGGTGGGTGATGAGAGCCGCTCTGTTCCCTGAAGCTGCATATATCCCTTCTGACACTGCCCCCAGCAGAATGACCTTCGGGGACCATGGTAGGTCTGCGTCCGTTATGTCTCTGATTAGGCTCAGAATTTCTTTCCAGTACACTTTTATCCTTGGGCACGACCAACACATGTGGAACAAGTCACCTCTTTCTCCACACTGACGCCAACATTCTGGAGGATACGTGGGGTTCATTTGATGTATTCTGCTTGGGGACAAATGCCAGCGATAACATAATTTATATGCTGATTCTTTAATTGCCGTGGATTTGGATAATTTGTGCGCCCTCCTCCAGATTTGACTCCATTTGTCCTGTGTAATCTCCTCCCCTATGTCCCGCTCCCAGTCCTTCATATATTGGAGGGTTTCATCTATATGCGATTTGTCTAGTAGCTTGTACAATCTAGCTATCCCTCTTTCGTGTGTCCCCTCCCGTATCATGAGTTCTAGGCCTACCGGGAGTCGTAACCGAGCTTTTTTTACCTCTGGGTGTGAGATTCAGTGATGCAATTGTATATATTGAAATCTGTGATGTTCGGTAATGCCGAATCTTTGTTTGCATATTTCAAAGGAAAGTGGGGCATCATTCTGATACAAGTCTTGTAAGGACACTCCGTCTGCTCCCCGCCAACCGCCCCAGAACGTTTTATGAAGCCCAGGCGAGAACTCTGGATTGTGCACAATAGGGCACAGTGGGCCCAGGCCCTGTTTGACCCCCCTGCCACGGATAGCCGTATCCCAGGTGTGTAGTGTTGTTTTTGTGGCTTCCAATAGGTTACTTCCCCTCTCTCTCGAGCTTTTGGCGTTAGGAACGGTAGGATACCCAATGGGGTGTCTGTCGCGCTCTGTTCTATTTCCCTCCACCCCGGAAGGGGGTCACTGCCCGCCCATTTCAATGCTGGCACCAGTTGAGCTGCTAAAACATATCTCCCTATATCCGGGACTCCCAGCCCCCCCCAGAAGCATTGGGCGCATCATGATCTTTTTTTGGATTCTCAGCTTCTTATTCCCCCAGATAAATTTAAACACAGCTTTCTGGAGTTCCTGAATCAGTTTTGGGGGGATCACCACTGGGGTTGAGCTTACCACGTACAATAATTTGGGTATCAAGGTCATTTTTATCGCCGCTATCCTAGCAAACCATGATAATTCCTGAGCATCCCATCTCTGCAAGTCTTCTTGCAGGCGCTTCCATAGAGGTGTAATGTTTGCTTTGAGCAGGTTCTTTGTTGATCTAGTGATACGGATACCTAGATATTCCAGGGACTGCTTTTCCCACTGTAGGGGATAACGTTCCTTCACTACCCTCGGTGACATTCAGTGCTTTGGATTTTGAATAATTTATTGTGAACCCTGATGTCTTTTCGAACTTCTGCAGTTCTTTAATTATTCTGGGTAACGTATGCTTCGGGTCTGCCATGTAAAGCATGATATCATCTGCATAAAGGGCTATCTTATGTTGGATCTCCCCAGTTCGCACCCCTCTGATTCCCGGGTCTTCCCTAATCCTTTGGGCAAATGGCTCCATTGCCATGACGAATAGGAGGGGGGAGAGAGGACACCCCTGCCGAGTACCTCTCCGGATATTGATTCTTTCTGATGGGTAGCCATTCACCATTAGATACGTAGATGGATGCTGGTAATTTGCCATAACCATCTTGGTAAACGTCAGCCCACAGCCAAAACCTCCTAGTACCAGTCTTAAGTACTCCCAGTCTATGCTGTCGAATGCTTGTGTGGCGTCTAGCGCAGCAATAGCGAATTTCTGGGCGCCCCTAGCCCCACAATCTATGATGCCAATTACGCGCCTGACGTTGTCCTGAGTGTGTCTCCCCCGTACGAAGCCTGCCTGGTCTGCGTGTATTAACTCGGGCAATACTGTCGCCAACCGATTCGCGAGTATTTTTGCATACAGTTTTGCGTCAGTATTGAGGAGAGCTATGGGGCGGTAACTGGAGCATTCTACGGGTCTTTCCCAGGCTTTAGGGGTAAAATCATGACCGAGTGTCCCATATCCTTTGAAACTGCTCCCCTATCCCTGATTAGGTTGAAAAGGCGAGTAAGGGGGGGTAGCCAGCTGCGTCAGGAATACTTTGTAGAACCCGTTTCCTAAGCTCTCTGGACCAGGTGCTTTCCCCCTAGGTAGCGCTGCTATCGCATCGTCCACTTCCTGTGTTGTGAACAGGGCCCCCAATTTTTCTTTTTGCTGTTCCAATATCTGTGGCAGTTTTATGGCTGACAAATAGGACACTTGTTCTACTGCATTCAGGTTCTCGCTAGACATCAGGTTTTTGTGGAAGAGGACCATCGTTTCTAGTTTCTCCTCATCTCCCATTTGCAGTTCCCCTCTACTATTCCTTAACCGGGTGATATGATTGCGCGCCTTCTGCTTGCGTAATTTGGCTGCCAAGAATTTGCTCGCTTTCCCCCCATGTACGTAATATGATTGTTTAGTGTTTAGCAGTATTTGCGCTGTTCTATCCGCCATATGGTTTTCTAATTTGGCTCTGGCCTTTTTGAGGTCTTGCCAGGCTCTGGGAGACTGTCGGGTCTTATGGAGCTTTTTAGCATTTCCTACCTCTTCTTCTAATTTACGTGTTATAAGGGCTTTCCCCCTGTAGTATTGCGTTGCTTGTGCTATAAATTCCCCTCTAATAACTGCTTTCCCTGCATCCCACACCACCCGCCAGTCCACCTCCCCATTGTCATTTTCCAGGAAATAATTCCTTATGACTTCTTCCATGTGTGCTCTAAGCGCTATGTCCCTCAGAATTGTTTCATTTAGCCTCCATTGTGGGCGGGGCCTGTGCATTGTCCTCTGCAATTCTATGCCGGTCACCACTGGGGCGTGATCTGAGAGGTATTGGACCCCAATTTCTATTTTCCTGACATAGGGGATTAAGGTGGAAGACACCAGGATCGTGTCGATCCTGGAGTACCCCCTGTGTACTGCTGAGTAATGTGTGTATTCCCGACCTTTTGGGTGGAAAAACCGCCACATTTCTATCACATCCAAGTCTCTGAAGAGTTTACCCAGGGCCTGTCTGTTTCGCTGGTCTGTAGCCATTGGGGGGAGTGTTTTATCTATTTTTGGGTCCATCACACAGTTAAAGTCGCCTCCTATAATCACCCTGCCCTCACACCAACCCCCCACGCTCTGGAGTAGTTTGAGAATGTACTGGTCCTGTTTTTCATTGGGGTGGTATAGTGCTAGAATTGTATACATTTGCCCATTGACGGTACCTTTCACACCCAGGTATCTGCCTTCCAGATCCTTCATTATGTGCCGTTTGTGGAAGCCTAAGTCCCTGCTACACAGAATTGCCACCCCTTTTGTTTTAGACTGACTTGAGGCGAAAAACTGAAGAGGGTATGTTCTACTACGCATCCTTTTCTCATCTCGTTGGAGCAAATGTGTCTCCTGTAGGATCGCTATTTTCGCTTACATGGCTTCCAGCCGGTCTAGGATCGATTGCCTTTTAGCAGGGGATTTTAGACCCTGGACATTAATCGAGACTATGTTCACTTCTTCCATTACTCCCTAGATGGAGAGTCTCAGCATATGGTACCCCATATTCTGCTACAGGGCTTTTCTCTATTTGTTTTCCTTGTGTAATAACCCAGTTGTGGAGGTGGCTCATTTTATTCATAGTTTTTTGGTACCTTGCTTTCCTATCTTTCAATCCCTTCCCTTTTCCCCCATCCTGGGAGAGTATGAGGCCTGGACCCCTAATGGGCCCCTCCGCTGAACAAACGGGTGTAAGGCCTCTAGATTCCCCCCAGTTCACTATAGTCAGGTGTTGTTTTACCTGACCTGCTTCTAAGATGAATGACCTCCTACCTCCGTGCAGGCGCTTCGAGGCAGTTTTGCGGTCTTCACGCATATAGGTAACACTTCACTCATTGACTGTGTGCTGGGCCGTGTTCGAGTCCAGTGAGCATCTGCGTTCACAGACCTGAACCGGTTGAGAGCTACCGGTTCTGCCCATCCTCCCTCGTCTTTGCCTTCTCCCCGTTGACCATTCCCATGGTCTGCTGGGCTGGCCTGTCGTATTAGGCAGTGGGCGCGTGGGAGCCTCCGGTTGCTCGTCCTCCAAGTGTAGCAGAGCTAGACCTTCTGCACAATTCCCAATTCTCCTCTGTTTCCCTTCCCATGTAAATGACAGGCCGAACGGGTGCGTCCATCTATATCTAATTTGATGTGCTCGAAGGGATTTCGTGACAGGTTGCATTAACCGTCTTTTATGAAGAGTGATCCAGGTGAGGTCTTGGTATAGCTGTATGCGGGACCTGTTAATCGCAAGGTCCCCGTTTGTCCTTGCCGCACGTAGCACCTCCTCCTTCAGACCATACGATGTCATCGCTAGGACATCTCTGGGTCGTGACCCTGGTTCATTGCGTATTGGGCCCACTCGATGTATTCTGTCGAAGCCGATTGTTTCAGGATGGGAATCTGCAAGCAGGCTGCTAAAGCAGAGTTGCATCGTGTCTCTCAAGTCCTCGTCCTGTACTGATTCTGCTCGCGGGTGCCTTTTTGACTGCCAGGTCTGCACTTGCATCCGGCCTCCCCATTCCCATTGAGCCCTAAATGGGAATGGGGAGCATTTCTTACTGGTGCCCGGGAATGGGCAATTACCGGGTCCGGCAGCGCCGTAATGACCCGCTAATTGGCCATTCACGGGAGCCAGAACAATTCACACATTCGGCGGCAGCCTGCTGGTTTTATCGGCAAGACTACCGCCAAACTTGTATTGAGGCCCAGTGCCTTCTTGTGCTCCTCCATTAGTGGCCTCCGAGACCGCCACTTAGAAGTATGTTATTGTTGCAGTGATTAGCCCTCAGTTACCATATAACTTACTTATAGGCTATTCTCGCCAGCCCTTCACTGCACCAAAGATCATAGCAGAATGACTGACATTCATTTCCTGCCCTCTTGCTGCCAGTATTCAAAGTTGCCTGCGCTACCACAAACGAGAACAAGTGAAGCTCTTTGCTGTGCCCGGTTACACTATGTTATTGAGTCTTGCATAACACACCTCTGAAGACCTGTAAGTATTCTGATAGGGGACTAACGCAGAGCAGGGAAAGGATGCAATGTTGATGTGTGCAGATGTATAAAGATAAGACTGTAGTGTGTACGGTTAATCTATCGTCTGACTTTTCTGGAGTAATCATTAATTTGTACTCCAGGTTGCTAATATAAATTGTTTGTGTGGGTGACTTTAGTAACTGTCAGTGGTGTTTAAGGAGTGTGGAGAGTTGTGCTGGTTTATCTGTGGTGGGCTAGTATGGTGTTAAAGGACAGTTAGTGTAGACATTTGTTCTCCGTTGGTGTACGTTTCATTGCATAACCAACCAATGTGTTTTTGCTGCTGGAGTTGTGTGTCGAGATGTGTTGTTAGGCTACAACAGGTCATGTCATGTGACACTATGCCATGACAAAAATTCAGGGTCCACAGTATGTAGTCAGTTTACTGATGCCTCCCTGCTGACTGCCCACCAATATCTCAAAAATACTCAATCTGACATGGGATTATGGTACAATGCAGCAAGATATGCATCATGAACGGAGAACTGACGAATCCAACCATGCACTACAACATAACCACAGCAACACAATGCTGGCAGTTACCACCAAAATGTGCATTGCCAGCAAGGTCACTGCCAACTGCATCATTGGTTAGAGCTAGGCCCATGGATCCTCCAAAAGCCATAATTCACTAGGCACCTGCTTATCCCTTGATGTTATCGATTGATGGTGAGTTGTGTCCTTGGTTATCGTGAAGCTTGGTTTGGAACGAGGCCTTTGTGACGAATTTGCATCTGTTCCTGAGCCTTTAGCATTGTTTTTGGGTACACGGGAATCCCCAGATCTACCTTTGAGAGGTTCTGTAGCTCTAGACTAAGGGCCTCATCACGACTTTGGCGGTAACCCTTAAATCCGGCGGTCGCGCTATTACCGCCGGATTTAAGGGTCCGCCAAATCAGGACTTGGGCGGATTTCGCCCCAGCTCTTGGCTGGGGGGAAATCCAATGAAAATTCGCGCTATTACCTCCGGCGGGAATCCGCTGGCGGTAAGACACACATTTTCCCCATTGAGCCCAATGGGGAATGGGCTCAATTGGGAATGGGGAATTACATTACTGCCAAAATCGTGATCCGGCACTATTAGCGCCAGGGAGTTCGGCGGTAGGGCTAATACCGCCGGCAGTAATACCGCCAGCTTTACCGCCAAAGTCATCATCAGGCCCAAATTATTTCATTTGTATATTTTTTAGAATGTATATTCAAATGGATAGTGTTCATGCATTCTTATTCAAAAACCATGATTGTCATTTTTCATGAGTTCATGCTTCTTTAATATAAAGATAGCTCCCGCTAGACGTACATAACAAACATGAAGATACATTTGTGAAACCAAACAATAAGTGCTTTTCATACAGTTCATTTGTTAAAATAACACATATGTAGGTGTACAGACCAAACTTAGAACACAGCACATGTATATATGTAGGTGCAACGAGAGGGAGAGAAAAAAGAAAAGCTAATACATGAAATATTTTTCTACTGTTTACATCGGTTTGTTGTTCTAAGTCCCTTTTGCTGCCTGAACAGTCAGCTATATGTGAACCCTTAGTGTTCTTTAGTGTGGGTATTTTTACTCAGGATACATCATTCATCCAGAGGGTGCCTAATTTTGACAGAAAGTGACTTCTTATGTATTACGTCTTGCAAGGGTCACTTGGCCAATCCTCAGTGGACGTTGCTAGTAGTTAGCTGTAATTAGGGGCAATGGCTTAATCCTCTGAGTCCTTGTCCTTTTTATAGACGTTTTGGCAGAATGTATTGGATTTGGCTGCCTTCTTCGGGACCTGGATTGGGGTACTCCATAATGTGGGAACACGAATTGCCAAATTACTGAAATGTAAATAGCTAGTTCCGTGTTGTCAGACATAAGGGTGAAGGAAAAGGCGGGGGAGGGGCATTAATATCACTAACTTTGTACTGCTGACCCTCCCTCGGGTGGGACGAGCAGCAAGTCACTATGCTTTGTTGCCGGTGTCTTCAAATTTTGTATGGTGAGGAATCTTACTTTCGTCTTTTGGGTTGCTTCCTGGGGCTGTGGGGGCCAAGCCCTCTGTTAGAGATAACAGGAATACAGGAGGATGGGGGAGGGCGAGGTTGGTACACGTCGCACAGACAATTGTGGAGAGCAGATATGTGGCATTAGTTTAAAATTATAGTTACAGAGGAGCTGAAAGGATAGACATATTATAAGACTGTTGGATAGTCTATTTCTACAGCTAGCATCAATGATGCTAGCATCAATGATTTGCCTGGTGACTTCACCTGTAAAGAAAGGCTGAAGGAGGGTAGAACGGGAGGTGTATCCCGGGGCACCTCTCTATGTGTAAAAAGATGCATTAAATAATATATATTAGCTATCTGGTTATTACATGTGGAGCGGGGTTCACTCCTCGGGAAATCTCCAGCTAAAGTGGCCCTGCGTGCTACGTTTCAACGTGCGTGCCGGATCCGTGTATAAATATGGTTCAAATGCTGTAAGAAATGTAGGGTGGAGATTAAACGATGTCTTCGGAAGGGGGGTTGTGAGACGCATTATGTCACGATTGGTGCAGTTGTCACAAAAAGCCAATATCTTTGCGAGACAATTAAGTTCAAGGTAGGACTGCCTTCCGTAAGATGAATAGCAAATGATCCAGGTATTAACGAGCCACCACAAAACCCCCAAGCCCTTTACTAAGAAGGACCCTCCCAGTGATGTATCTAACTAGCTTTGGAAAAGATCAGCCAGCAAAATAAATCACTTGGAAGGGCGAGGAATCCACAAGAACCGAAACGGGCACCAGGTTGTAATAAGAAACAAGGTTTCAGTAACTGAACTCCCCGATGGCATTTAACCCCAAGCAGACTAGACTAACCTATGGTAGAGGGATCCTGTACCTTCCCTGGACCTTCACTGAACCGTCACTGATGCATGCAGAGAGATTCTTCTTGAATTCCCCTAAGAATACAAGTAGGGATGTAAGGACAATGATACCAATAGTTGCCTATCCCCTATGAACCCTTGGGATTGCCCCACTTATTTTCTCTTACCCGTGCAGTAATTCGGTGTTCCAATGTTGTTCCCGATGTTGAAGAAAACATAACAAAAGGGACAGGGAAGGTTAGTACAGGAAATAACCCACACAGCATGAGGGACGCACTAGGATCGGGTTGGTGCACTGGAGAGTTCAGCAGCAAAGCGTTCATACAGTTTAGTGCACTGTTGGTGGTCCATCGGAAAAGAAAGGTAGAGGAGATTTGGATTCACTCTGTGGATCCTCAAGCTGGAGATTGAGTATTACTGGGTTTACCTGATTCCTCAATAATGTTTCTTGGAAATTCGCAGGCAAATTAGGAATGTTCAAGGAAACCCAGTACAAGGAATTGAGGCAACCGGATTGATAGGAAGAAAAAAGTCAATGGTAACTGCAGCGGAGCCTAAATGAATAAAGTCTGTACCGGTAGTCTTGGATTGGATAGTCACGCTGTGGAAAAAGAATTTAACTGAAATACCACAGCGTAAAGAATCCTGGGTGGACATACGTTCTCAAACTGAAAATGCCTCGGTTAAGAAAGCAAGGCAGTCAACACGCTGAAGTAATCACGGAAGATAGAATACAGCGTAGGAATTAAGGAGGCTTACTGTATATCCAACAGGATGTTGGGCGGAGCCAAAGATATCAGGACGGTAAGCCGGATTAAAACAACGAACATTCACAGAGCGCTGAAGCAGGGAATTCGGTGAACGCAGCTTCGGGATGCAAGATGATCAGAAGCACACAAATGTTGCCCAAACGGAACTTAAATAGTAGCCTCAGATTGGCTGCAGGGACAGCGTGATAAATCGCGTCCCATATCACACGATTCTGTGATTGCGTACGTCTTGTAGAACGGCGTGTCGGGATAAAACAACGTCGCCATGGTCATCTAGCCACAACCTTCCACTGTGTGAAAAATGTCCTGGCAGCCGATCTATGTGCAAATGAGGTACTCCGAAAACGCAAACCAAGACGTCCTTATCCACCTGCAGGAGCAGAATCGTCAGGCATGACACTACCATCCCCAAAGGCCCCGACACTCCGCTAGAAGCGTGGAACCAACGAAGAAGCGGAGCATGGATGTTGGCAAGGGGTTCCCAAGTCCAGTCTTCAGGACCATAGCCTTTCTAATCGATCAGGTAATAAGGCACACCCAGACGCCAACGTCTGGCCAAGATCGCTCAAACCTCATATTCCTCATAGCCACGTACAGTGACAGAGAGAGGACGAACAGGCAGACGCATGGAATCAAGACAGGGCTTGAGACGCGAGACATGAAAAACCAGATGAAAACGCCACAGAGCGGGAAGCTTCAAATGAACAGCCACTGGATTGACCAGAAACAACATACAGGCCTACAAAGCATGGGAGGAAAGACTTCTTACTAGGGATTTTTAGGTTTTTGGTAGGTAACCAGACCTATGAGCATCAGCAAACCATTTGGTACAGACCTGCGCTTTTTTCAGTTGGGTAAGTACATTCTTGTGAACAGAAACGATATCCCGAGCATGGGCTAATGCAGCAGGAGTGGATGTGGACAAAGCTGTATCCATGGGAACAGTCCTGGGATGTTGCCCGTATAAAGCATAGAACGCTGATGTACCAATGGAGGAGTGTAAGGAGTTGTTGTGGGCGAATTCCGCAAACAGCAACACTGACAACCAAGAGGACTGATACCGTAAGCACAGACAACAGAGATATTGTTCCAAGGTACTGTTTGTGCGTTCAGTCTGGCCATCAGTCTGCAGATGATATAAACTGGAAAACCTGCCATCAATATGAAACACAGCACAGAGTGCCCTCCAGAAGTGCGAGGTAAATTGCAATCCCCTGTCTGTGATGATTATGGAAGGCAAGCCAAAAAAGCGAAAGACATGTCGAATGAACAGATCAGCGAGTGCTGGGGCCGACGCAATGCTGTCAGAGGGAACAAACAAGCCAACTTTAGAAAAGTAGTCCACAATGACCCAGATGGTGTTGAAACCATGATCCATTGGTAATTCGACAATAAAATCCATGGACACCATGTGCCATGGTTTATGAGGCACAGGTAGTGGACGTAACAAACCCACGGGTTTACCTGGAGTAGACTTGCAATACGTACAAACGGAACAGGATGAAGCGTAATCCACCACATTGCGAACAAGGTTTGCCACCAACACCATCAACAGAGTATCTCTAGTGTTTTCTTTCTGCCAGGATGGGCAGCCACCAATGAATCATCACCCCACTGGAGTGCCTGTTTGGGAGTTTCTTCGGTTGGCAAATACAACATCCCCTGGATGAACAGGATACCGTTTTGGACATCAAGATTTAGCTCTTGCAACTCCCTAGGTTTGGTAGCCACCCAGTTCAGTAACAGCGTCTTCAACAAAGGTTTTGCCATGCAACTGCAGACCACATGATCTGATAGAATCGTAAGCTGATGGGAGTGCAGAAGAGGCAAACCATCATCCAAACGAGAAAGCGTGTCAGGAGGATAAGTGATGTGGAATTCGAACTGAGTGAAGAAGGCGTGCCACTGTGCCGGTCGTGCTGTCAAACAATATATCGTTTTGAAAGTCTGCAGATTATGGCGATCAGAAAACACGGTGACAGGATGTTTAGCTCCTAAGAGGGGATGATGCCATATATATATATATATTATATATATATATATCTCTCTCTCTCTCTCTCTCTCTCCCCGTAACAGTATAATTCCACTCGTATGGTGTCAATTTTCGTGAGAAAAACACAACAGGATGGATCCTGTTGGTGCTAGGACATTCCTGGGAGAGAATGTCTCCCACAGCGATGCTCGAAGCATCTGCTTCAACAATGAAAGGGAGATCCGGATCCAGGTGTTGAAGGATAGGAGCCGTAGTGAAGGCTTTCTTGAGGTACTCAAAAGCTGATTGCACAGCTGAATTCCAGTCAAAAGGAACCTTCGAACTGGTCAAAGCAGTGAGAGGGGAGACCACGGCGGAGAATGGCTGAGTGAAGTGGCAATAGAAATTGGCAAAACCAAGAAACGACTGAAGAGCTTTGGTCTTAACAGGCGTTGGCCAATCCAGGATGGCTTTTACCTTTGAGCGTTTCATTCAAACCCCATGGTTGGTTATGTCATAACCTAGGAACTCAACCTCTGGTGTTGAACACATTTTTCCGCCTTCACATATAAATGATGTTCACGCAATCGCTGTAACACTGAAGTAACGTGTTGTACATGCTCTTGGTATGAGGGAGACTAGATCAGGATATCATCCAGATATATGATCACGTACTGGTCCAAAATATCACTGAATATACCGCTCATGAAGAACTGAAAGGTCGCGGGTGCGTTGCATAAACCAAATGGCATAACAAGATACTCGAAAAGCCCATACCGTGTTTTAAAAGCAGTATTCCATTCATCGCCTTCTCTGATGCGAACATGGTTGTATGCTCCCCGCAGATCTAACTTGGTGAAAATTTCAGAGGACCCCAGCTGGTCCAGGAGCACAGAGATAAGTGGTAGAGGATACTGATTTTTAACAGTGACTGTGTTAGGAGCCATATAATCGATACAGGGTCTCAAGTCCCCTTCCTTTTTTGGCACAAAATACAGCGGTGGAGCCGCTGGGGATCGTGATGGGCGTATGAAACCCAACTGTAATGCTTTGTCAATGTACTCGTTAAGAACCACATTTTCTTGGCAGTTTAATAAACCCGACGGTTGGGATTTTCGAACCAGGAAGAAGCTCGATGGGGCAATCATATGGCCTATGCGCAGGAAAAATGCTCGGCCCTGCCCTTGTCAAACGCATCGGAGAAAGAAGTATACTCGGGTTGCACCAGGGATTGGTTGGGTGAAATAGAGCCGATGGACAGTGCTATGCCAGTGATCGCCCGACAAGGAAATTACTGTGTAACCTCCCGTGATTGAAAACAGTGTTCATTACAATAGGCTGATGGAAATTGCAACTGGCGTGCAACCTAATCAGTCAATGATGGAGTGACAACCACACCAAACCGAGTATGACCTTGAACTGTAGAACGGCTATGATGTCGAAAACCACTTCTTCGGTATGTCCTTCTTCAGTAACCATCCTCATGGGTATGGTTTGTTGAGTAACCGGACCAGAGACCAATGCCGTACCATCCACTGCATTAACAGATTAAGGGATTGCCTTAGTTACTACAGGTATTCTGGAAATTTTAGCATACTGGACATCCATATAGTTGTTAGTGGCCCCCAAATCTAGTATGGCACGAGACCGGCTACCCATGGTGTCAAAGTTCAGGGAAACTGATACCACAACGGGTGATGCAGTAGCGGAAAGGTAGGGGGCCGTGTTCAAACCCGGCAATGGGACCCCGTCTATTGCCGAGCTCTGGTGTTTCCCGAACGTCTTGGTGGTTTCTTGGGACAATTGCTTAGTTGCTGATCGGGGGACCCGCAATACGTACAAAGATTGTTCTTTCTATGATTTTCTCTCTCTCCGCATTAGAAAGACGTCCCCGTATCACCCCAATCTGCATGGGTTCGGATTCGGTAGGAACAACGGGAGGATTGTTGCTACGAGGAAAAGGATGTGTGTTGTTCTTCTTCTCTCCTTTCCATTCCGTCTTCCGAGCGTCTATTTGTAGGATCGGATCTAGAAGCTCATCGAATCCTGTAGGGACAACCGGAACAGTGGCAAGGGTGTCTTTTAAATCATCAGACAACCCCTTGTAAAACAACGCAGCTTTCTTATCCTCGGGCCAATCAGTGTCAGCTGAAAGCTGATTGAATCTAGCCAAATAGGATACAAGGGTAAGATTGCCTTGTTGTAGACTGAGTAACTCCCGGCTGGTGCTTGAGTTTTACATCTCATATCAAACACCTTGTTCATGGCTCTAAGAAGAGCATCACAATCATAAAGGATATAACTGTTTGTCTTCAGTAATGGGTTTTCCCCAAGCAGCTGCTGTTCCATCAAGATATGACAATACAAACGCTGCTTTGGTTGTGGAGTCCGGAAAGGAGGCTGGCCAACAGAGAAAATGCAACCGACATTGGTTCACAAAGGTTCTGTAAGCCTTAGGATCGGCATTAAACCTTTCCGGAGTCAAGGGAAACTGAGTCAACATTAGTACAGGTACGTGATCCTGTCAGGGATTCGGGAACCCGGAACTCAACGCGGTAGCCCCAGATGAGACGTCAACCGGTTGGATGTCCGCACCGCGTCTTGCAACACATCAATGCAGTGGCGCATTGAGTCATGAGCCGAAGTCATGTCATTTCAGAGATCAGTGACTAGTTGCATTAAATGAACTGGGGTTTCAGTGACTTCCATTTAGGCTTCTGATTCTCTCACAAAAAGCCAATATCTTTGTGAGACAATTAAGTTCAAGGTAGGACTTACCAAGAGCAAAGAATAGGCCTTCCATAAGATGAATACCAAATGATCCAGGTATTAACGAGCCACCACGAAGCCCCCAAGCACTTTACTAAGAAGGACCTTCCCAGTGATGTATCTAACTAGCTATGGAAATGAACAGCCAGCGAAATGAAACACTAGGAAGGGCGAGGAATCCACAAGAATGGAAACAGGCACCAGGCTGTAATAGGAAAACAAGGTTCAGTAACTGAACTCCCCGAAGGCAATTAACCCCAAGCAGACGAGACTAACCTGTAGCAGAGGGATCCTGGACCTTCCCTGGACCTTCACTGATGTATGCAGAGATTCTTCTAAGAATACAAGTAGGGATGTAAGGACAATAATACCAGTAGATGCGTATCCCCAATGAACCCTTAGGATTGCCCCACTTATTTCCTCTTACCCATGTAGTTACTCAGTGTTCCAATGTTGAAGAAAAGGTAACAAAAGGGACAGGGAAAGTTAGTACAGGAAATAACCCGCACGGCATGAGGGACGCACTAGGATCGGGTTGGTGCACTGGAGAGTTCAGCAGCAAAGCGCTCATACAGTTTAGTGCGCTGTTGGTATTCCATGGGAAATGGTAGTGGAGATTTGGATTGACTCTGTGGTCCTCAAGCTGTAGAGTGAGTATTACTTGGTTAACCCGATTCCTCAATAATATCTTTTGGAAAATCACAGGCAAGGTAGGAATGTTCAAGGAAACCCGGTACAAGGAATTGAGGTAACCGGATTGATTGTTAGGAAGTAAAAAGTCAATGGTAACTGCACTGGAGCCTACATGAATAAAGTCTGTACCGGTAGTCTTGGATTCGATAGTCATGCTGTGGAACAGGAACTTAACTGAAATACCACAGCATAAAGAGTCCTGGGTGGAGATACATTCTCAAACTGAAAATGCTTCGGTTAAGAAAGCAAGGCAGACAACACGCTGTAAAGTAATCACGGAAGATAGAATACAGCGTAGGAATTAAGGAGGATTATTGTATGTCCACCAGGATGTTGGGCGGAGCCAAAGATATCAGGACGGTAAGAGGGATCAAAACAACAAACGTTCACAGAGCACTGAAGCAGAGAATACGGTGAATGCAGCTTCGGGATGCAAGATGATCATTCGCACCCGAATGTTGCCCAAACGGAACTTAGTAGCCTGGCTCATATTGGCTGTAGGGATGGTGTGTCAAATCACGTCCTGTATCATATGATTCTGTGATTGCGTGCGTCTTGTAGAACGGCATGTCGGGACAAAGCAACGTCACCATGATGATCTCGCCGCAACCTTCCACTGTGTGAAAAATGGCCTGGCAGCCGATCTATGTGCAAATGAGGTACTCCGAACACGCGAACCAAGATGCCCTTGTCCAACTGCAGGAGCACAATCTGCAGGCATGACAGCAGCAGGAGGCTTAACGTAGTAACTGTATTGCAGTGGGCTTCTGTAACTGGCACGCAAGCAAAGACGCAACGGTTACCATGGTTACTTGAGGAAACTATATAAGCGTGCGCTGTATGGAGGGCTAGTGGGGTTGCAAACTGGAGATTTTGTGTCGCCCATTGTTGCAGGGCTTTGTTAGAGAGCCAATGCATGGGCATGATAAATGGCACAATTGGTAATACACATGTAAAACCAATAGCCGTGCCTAAAAAGGAGGACCCCATGTGGGATAGAGCAGTATTATTTACAAGGGTTGCAACACCTTTGATCATTCTTGAATAAGCTCTTTTTTGTCAAAGCATATGGAGCATTAAAGATATGTACATAGTGCACAACCTGTGCAGGGTGCTGTGTACCTCCCTTGTGATTGTTCTATTCTTTTGTTTTAGAAACTCCAGGCAAGGCTGTAGGGATGGTAGTGACCAAGAATGTGTAGGTCATGTCCCTTGTCCATGTAAAATGGGTCCAGCAGGGTAACTAATATAATTGTACATATCCCCTGCATGGATGGCTGTTCAAGGAATAGACAGAGGGAGATCTTACTCTATGTGGGTATGCTGAGGGGTCCGTTCCCTAGCAGTGGGTGCTTGTGACCCTCACTACGTAGCCATTGTCTTTCAGTAACGTGGCACGAGTCTGTTGAGGCCAGTGGAGTATGTTTGTAATCTGTGAATCCACCATGCCTCCTTATATGACAATGCATTACTGCCGTTGGTATTACTATGCACTATGTCCACCACCCACCATCGTATATCATCTGGTCCATGTTGGAATTCCAGAAAATGCGAAAACCATGAGTGCGGATTCCTACACCTGATTTTGGAATGATGTTTGCCAATTCTGTTATGCGCCGGGCGTGTGGTTTGGCCAACGTATCGTAGGCCGCATGGATATTCAAGCACATAGATCACTTTACAAGTTTTACAGTTGGAGAAGTGTCTGAATGTCCATTCTTTTCCTGGTATCTTGAAGGATTTCATCTTTTTGGTGAATCTGCATACCATGCAGTTGCCACATGGGTAGTGGCCACTAATCTCTCTCAGATTCCACAAGGTGCTTCTTGGTTCCTCTTTTGCCATGCGTGCATGTGTCAAGTGTACTTTTAGATTTTTAGATCTCTTAGGGCTATGCATGGTAAAGGTTCCACTGGCATTATTATTTCTATTAATGGGCAGAATGTCTTGATGATGGATCTCATTTTTCCAGTGTCTGGTCCAAAAATCGTTACACATGTTAGGTTGTCATCATTACTGATATTTTGGGGTCATTAAGGTATCTCTAGGAGTACATTTAGCTCTCTTTTTAGCATTTTTGAGTAGTTTTCTAGGGTAGCTTCTTGTTCGGAGTTTCTCCTCCAGTTGGTCTGCATGTTGTTCGTATTGGGCTAGTTCTGAGCAGTTTCTGCTGACCCTTAAGTACTATCTGTATGGGAGATTTCTCCTCAGACTTCTGCGGGGGGTAAGGGGGGTGACTCTCAAAATGTAGCAGCATATTCCTGTCTGTGCTTTTTTTGTATAGTGTACACAATAGTTTCCCTTCTTTATGTAAGATGGTTACATCTAGGAAATTGATAGTCCAGCTGCTGAACATAGTGAATTGTATTTCAGGTATTCTGTTGTTCAGCCACTCATGGAATTCATATAGTGTGTTTATGTCCCCTTCCCAGATGAAAATGATATTGTCTATGTATCATTTCCATTTTGTGATCCTGTGGTGGAAAGGGTTTGTGTTTGAAAAGATGTGCATTTCTTCCTATGCAGCTATATATATATGATGGCTTGGCTTGGGGCAAAGGCTGCTCCCATGGCTGCGCCGCAGGTTTGTAGGCAATATGTCTCTTTGAATAGAAAAGTGTTTTTGAATAGAGCTATTGTGAGAAGTTCCATGATGAAATTTACTGGGACCCTTTCTTGGGTCATGTATTGTGGCAAATGGTTCTTGACGCATTCTATAGCTGCTTGCTGTGGGATGCTGGTGTACACTGCTTAATGTCCATTTTCACAGAGATGTGTGATGGGGTCAAAGGGTATTTTTTCTAAGTGTGTGATCGTCGTCATTGTATCTTTCAAATAGGAAGTAGTTTCTTGGCTCAATGGTTTTAGAAAGTGATCAATGAATCTACATAGTGGCTCTAATATTGAGCCACAACCTGACACTGAGTTTGCCAGGTGGATTCCTTAAGTCTTTGTGTATTTTTGGCAGCACATAAAATGCTGGAATTCTACAATGTGAGGTGTTTAAGTAGTCAAATTCATTCTTTGTGATCCATTTGTGTTGGCAGGCAAAGTTAGTGGTTTCTTCTATTCGCTGAGCAATTTCTGCTGTGAGGATTTTTTTCAGTTTCCTATAGGTGTTTCCATATTCAAGTAGATGTTCTACCATCTGTTGGTATTTTTCTATAGACTGGATGATTATATCGTCCCCTTGTCCGCACATTTGATAATGATGTCCCTGTTATTACTCAAAGTTTTCACGGGCTGCCCGTTCATTGATCGATCGGTTGCGTCTAACAAAAAATTGAGGATATCTTAATTCATGATCGTCTTTGGTGCTGATTCCGCTGAACATAATTATGATGGTTGAGGTGCGCATGTGCATGCTCATAATTTGGCGCTAATTCTGGAGTTCTCTATAATTTATTTGGGTATTTATAATGCGCCTTGTGAGAAACCAAAAGGTGCATCACCCACCACAAGTCCTTGGGATCTGTCATCGAGGTGGCCAGGACACGGCCATCGCTTTTGGATCCAGTTCCTGGGGGTGGACCAGTGTGGGAGGATCACTTGGGTGGGGGGTCTTCGGGGAGTGTGAGAGGGACACCAGATGGTGAGACATGGTATCACCTTCCTTGTTACACCTTTAACCCATCCTACCAGGTAGGATATTTAGGAACTCTACCTCCCTGCCCCTTTACAACACAAACACTTTCTCACAGACAGCCCGCTATGAGAGAAAACAGACTAACCCCTGAGCAGTATACCCGACGTGTCCCAATACAATGGTCAGGCGAGGTCAGGCAATTACAGACCATCATACACACGTGACTTCCATTACACTTACCCACATGGATAAAAGGCAGAGCAGGATTTTCCCTTGACCTTTTCAACAAGGAACCGCTACTTTCCAGAGACCTTGAGAATAGAAAGCGTAAGGCCAGGAAACTAAGCTGAAGTATCCTGCATTGTGTGTCAGAGATACCCGGGGCCCTCCCGCCTCAATAATCAAGGCAGGGAGAATCACCAGCCGCCATAATACAGTCTTTGGTTCCAAGAACAAAGTCACTTCAGTAAAATCAACACAGCCGGTGAGTTGGGGAGACCGATACAATACCGGTCTGTGTTGAAACAAGGTTGCAAGCAGCAAAATTGTTTAGCGAGCGCAGGTCCGAACATTGTTCAAATGCGTGATAAGAGATGCAAGTAAAGTTGAACTGCTGATGAGTGATTGAACTTTAAAGCAAGCTACAATACCTTTGACAGAGTGGTGCTCAATCGAAGGTCTCTGTAAGGTATCCAGCTGAGAAGTGACAAAAGTAGATAAATTTGGTCCGAGCCTGACAGAGGGAGACCAACTGAAATAGAACAAATAAAAGTGAATCAAAGTGGTCCTGCGACGGGTCAGGCAACATCCCGCGCACAGTCGAAAATCTATTTTGATGAAGTAGAGAAAGTGATGAATTTTGTCCGAGCCCGGCAGAGGGAGACCAATTGAAGATTTTGTGTTAAAGTGGGTCTGAGCCCGGAAGAGGGGGACCCGGGGTGAACAGTAAATCACCTGAGAAGTTCTACAAGTGAAAATCCTGGGAGGAAAGGAACTTTACTGTTTGTCGTGTTGCATCAGGCCCTATGAAATAAGAGAATTTGAACGGCAAAGAGACTTTGGCACAGAAGGTGCACATGATGTTGAAGTCTTGAACTGCATCCTCGTGCTAGAGAAGCCAGAGAGTGTGCTAAGCTTGAGTGTGCCGCCTTGTCCCGTGCAGAAAACATGGGGAAGGGAAGCCAATGGCTCAAATATCCTGACATATCATTTTGTGAACACTTTTTTTTGCACAACACTGTTTCCCACAATGTTTGTATTTAGAAGTAAGGATTGGCAATCGTTTTATTAGTATAGGCCATTTTATTTTGACAGACTTGACTATGACTGAGTTATTATTTTTTGATGGTCGTAGCTTGCTCCCATCTTTAGATTTAGGATTAGATAGGCATTTTTCAAACCCAATTAAGTTCAATAAACACCCTTGAACTGTGATCACTTGTGTTCGTCTTACTGTTTGATACTATGCCTTCTTTACAGCCTATACAGAAAAAGGCATTTTAAGGCGCAAGAAGGCAAAAGGGGGGTGGGGTTGGGGGGTACAGGGATGAAGAAAACAAAAATGGTCCTACTAGGCCTTGTGTTATATGGATCGCACAAGTGCAGTGACAAGAAGTGTGGGGGAGAGGAGGGAGCGCCGTTCTGGGCAGAAAAGGGCCCATGGGTTAGGCGAGTGCTAAGGGGAGGACAGGTGGACAAGTGCCAGGGGAATGCATTGTGCAGGCGAAGGTTCACATGCTAAGTGTGAGGGACGGGCCTGGAAGTGCTCAAAGGGGTGCAGGTCCAGCCAGGCTGGTGCAGGGGGAGTGAGCCCGGAAGTGCAAGTGTAGTAAGGGGGTGGGGGTTAGGGGAGACCAAGTGCAGGGGTAGACTGGTCGAGGAGGGCCCAGTGCCCTGTAAGAATCAGAAGACCCAAGATACACCTCAATGATGATGCCCTATGAGGCTGAAACATGTCTGGGTTTGCTTGTCGTTTCCTAGAGAATGGCTGCAAGCTTGCTCTTAGGGCTATAATGGCCCTTTTGGGTTACGGTTAGTGAACCACAGACTCTAGGACAGAGGCCTGACTGCAGCAGAGCCAATATTAATTTCCTCCCCTGTTGCTGCCAGTCACTGACGTAGCTTGGGCAGCCCAGACTTCTGCCCTATAGGCAAATGAGTGAAACTCTTTTCAATGCCCTATTATGCTATTTTATTGAGTTTTGATCAGCACACCAACCATTTTCATGCCTTTGTGGAACTTGAGGAATCCCTGTAGCACTAGTTGGCAGGATCTGAAGCGCCTACTGACACCACTTGCTGGGGCACTCAGACTTCAGACGACTGGGGAGGCCACAGTGGCAGCCGGCATGAGAGGAGCCAGGCTGCGTTGAAACCTGCGGCCGCCTCCTCACTCTGCTTGAGGAGCGGGCCTGATCCGCGTGCTGCCTACTGTGAAGGAATCATGAGTCAGACACAGACAACAGGGTCAAGGTTTCGCAACAGAATTGTATTTAACTAAAAGACAGGGTGGATGAATGCCTAACTTGCCCTATGCTAAGGTGGGATTCCCCTACCTAAAAAAACTAACTAAACTAAAGATAGGGTCCCCCCGGAAGTTTAAAGTAAAAAGTAGGTCTGTGTCCAAAACCTATTCTTTCCCTCACAACTAACTGCATACAATGTGTAGGGATGTCAGAATCAAACAAGGAATTGTGTTCAAAGTTGAGCTTCTCCCAGCTCTTTGGTTGGTAATCAGCTCCTGTTCCCCAAAGTTCAAAGTAGTTAATCAAACACAGGGGTTCCCTTCCCCAAGAGTTCATATCTTCCAGCTTTTAAACAAAACAACACAACACAGGGGTTTCCTTTCCCCAAGAGTTCAAATCTTTCAGCTTTCAAAACAGCAATTGATTTACATCTCACAACAAGGTCTACGCACAACACACGCTATAGGTGTTCTCAGTGGCTTTTACATTCAGGGTCACCCGGCCTACGTGCAGTTGTCGGACCACATGGTCCACCCATTACAGGTTACGCAACCTGTACCCTATCTTGACTGCTTTTCCTGTGACACCAGTCCTCTGCTTCTCCTCAGCACTGAGGTTTTCCTCAGTCCCATGTGTCACACTCTCCTGACACTGGGCCTCATCACGAGTTGGGCAGTAGCCCTTAAATCCGCCAGTAACGCTATTACCGCCACATTGAAGGGCTGGCACAATCATGGATTGGGCGGTAAATTCGAGTTTTACCTCCAGCAAAACGCTGGAGGTAAAAATGTCCACTTACTGCCCGTTTTCAGCGCCATTACCGCTGGTGCAATTACTGCCCACGGTAATAGCGCCCCAAACCTATTGGGTCCTAATAGCACCAGACCGAGTAGTGATAATGCTATTTGCAAAGGGATACTGCCAGACTCGTGATGAGGCCCCCTGTATGGTAGCTTGTTTACCCACCTTGCGCTGGTTTCACCTTCTTGGGTTTCCTTGGCGCTTGCCAATGCTGGTTTCCTTATAATATACACTTTTGCCTCAGTCACATGTGTCTCACTTTCTTGACACTGTATTGTGGCAAATATAACCACCTTGCACTTGTTACACCTTCTTATATTTCCTTGACTCTTGCCAATGCTAGTTTCCTTATAATATACAGTTCTTGGCACTTTCTTGGCTGTGGCCAATGTTTGATTTCTTATATCTTGCATTCAACTCTTTGTGCTCTCTTGGCTTTGCTTACGCTTGTTTCAGTGAATGCAGTTCATTATGTCAAAAAACGTTCCTTTCAGTAATGTTCACAATCTTTCTTTCACTCCTTTCAATATGCCAGTGTTTCCAACTTACTTTCAATTAGCTCTGTTTTCAAAACGTTTCTCATTTGCTTTTAACTCGCTTTCAATACGTTCAGTATTAAAGAATACCTGTGATCTGCTTTAACGTGCATTCAGTATTCTAAATGCCTTGCTTTCGATTAATTTCTATCACCGCCTGCCAACCCAGTGTTCCTCCTTTCTGGTTTCACTCACTTGTCAGTCTTATGGCTCCTTGCAAAGTCTTCCGCTGCCACAGGTTCCTGTTTCTCCGTGCAGTCACGTGTCTTCTCCCGACAGTCTTCTGGTGGCTTCGCCACACCCAGCAGCGCTACCATGGCAAAGCAGGATACACACGGCCGCTTCCCTCTGACCTTCTGGCCTCCTTCTCCTACGACCTAGTGAAGTACGAATTACTGTGTGGTTCATTGCTGTATAACCCTCCACCACCCACATAAGGACAACTTTGTTGCCTTGTGTCCCGTTGTCTGATGAAAGGTGGGGGTAGCAAGAAGAGGCAGAGCAGTTTGGAGGCATTTGCACACCAGTCCAGTAGGCCCCGAGTGGAGTAAACCAGCTGGGCATGCAGAGCAAGATGCTCTGAATCTTAAACAGCTAATGGAGAGCATGCATGCTGGGTTTGCCACAATGACAGGTAAGCTAGATGGCATAACCACTAATATCAGTACCCTCAACAGTAAAATGGAGCGGGTTTGCTTAAGGATGACGGAGTTGGAGACTTGCATTGGAGTGGCGCAGGACAACATTGTGACCCTCAAGAACCAGGTGACTGGTTTGGCCAGAGATTTGAAGAAAGCCTTGAGTAAGTGATCTAAATTCCAGATTCAGGAGGAAAGAATGTCCGCCTTGTGGGGCTCTCTGAGGGCTTTGGCCGTGGCCCTATAGATGAAGGCTTTACCTAAAGATTTGCTGGGGAGTCAGGCCTTCTCGTCAGTGCATGTGATCGAAAGGGCACATAGAACACCGTCGCCAAGACCTAAACCAGGTGCCCCCCAACCCCAGGTACATCATTGTGAGGCACCTAAATTACTGTGATCGAGACACCATACTGCGGTTGGTGAGAGAAAAAGGGCCCTTGAGGTTTGAGGGTGCTACAGTCCATATCTATCCGGAGATCTCCACTGCTGTGCAACTGGAACACAGATCCTTCCTTGGAGTCAAAAAACTGCTTAGAGAAAGGGCAGTCCCATATGCAATGCTCTTCCCGGCATTGCTGCGAATACAGGCAAAGTCCTCTTCTTCACGATACTCGAAGAAGCAGTGGCCTTTATTAAGGCCAATATACCTTTCCAGGCCCTTTAAGATGTTAATGAAGAATCGAAAGTCGCAACCTCTTCTACCTGTGGATAGTTTTATGTGCTACAACGGTTGCTGCCGTGCCAACTGAGGCTCCTGCTGACGGGTGCAGCCTAACACTGTTTTCACTCTCTGCACAATCCCTGCCAGCTGCGCAGGCATGGTTCAGTTAAGGGGTCGTAATGAAGAGCATGCAAACATGCTTATTGTTCATATATCCTTGAAATAGTTGGGACAGGATAGTATCGGAGGCTAATGGAAGAAGTAGTTGCCCCCCCCCATTCAAGGTTGCTGGTATGACACTGACATACTGGTTGGGGTTCAAGGGAGGGGGAAGTTTGCATCTGCCCGAGTTGGGAGGGGAGAGATGGGGGGAGTTGTGGGGCTGAAATAGTTTAAACTATGTTTTGGCAAACACACAGCACAGGTAACTGTTGTAGAGATGTTTACCCTGGCTGAGACACGACTTAAGTGGGAAGATGGCATCACGCCAGTGGAGTAACTTTGCTGACAATGTTGGGGGTGGGACATGATAACTGAATGAAAGGGGCAAGTTGAAGGCAGGCTGAATGGTGGCTCCGAGGGACAACACTAAACTACTACACCACAAGAGATCAATTGCTGACTTTCTGTTAAAAACTAACGGGTAGCGCATCTTTAAAATTCAATTGACACTCCAGTCTTCTGAAACACACCACTACAGTTAGTCTTTAGAATTCACTGCATTGACAACATTACAAAAGCCTGCACCCCTCCCACCCCCACCTAAAAAGGGCCTGCAAGCAGTCTGAAGGGAGCTGGTGTTTGATTATTGCCATCAGGGTACCGACTCAAACAAGAATATAGCCATAATACAAAATGGATGCCTGCAACATTTTAAAACAGCACATTAGGTTGCTTATTCTGATTTCATTAATTACTTGCATCAGTCTGCCCCAAGCAGTAGCGTACCGAGCAGGCGGTCAGACCGGGACATTTGTCAGTGGGATGCCACTCCCGTTCAGCACCTCAAAGGGGGTGCCCAATGGAAAAGTTGTCCAATTGGTAGGACAATGTGTGCCAAGCAACTCCTGCTCAGCACGCTTATTGTCCTGGCAACAGGCCCCATATCCTTTCCGAACGGTACAGGTGTCTCGCTCCCGGGACAATGTTCCAAGTAGCTCCGGCAAGCAGAGGGTCATCACATTGCTCTGTGTCAACAGAGCATTACACTGTGAGCCACTAGTCACTGATGAGAGGGAGGGGCGACTATTAGCAGGGACTTCTGTCCCTTTCGAATGTGTAGGGGAGGGAGTGATCAGAAGTGAGAAGGGTGCATAATGGTGCATTTTTCTAAATGATATAACGACTATAGTTTTAAAACCCAAGGGGGATTTGTGAGGCTCACGTTAATCTGCATGATGCTATTGTGTTTTTGCATTCAGGAGGGGGAGGCTAAAACTAAAGCCATAATTTCATTCCTCAACATATTTCTATGACAATGTATGTAGTGTACAGTTAGTTTACTATGAAAGGCTGGCTTGTTATGTAATGTGGTTTGCATCCAAGGTAAAGCCAGAAATAACTATTTAAGCACATAAAATGTAAAGCAAAACCTTAATACATATCTATATCAACTAAACTTGGGAAGATGTGCACAATTGCTTAAATCAGTTTCACCATGTAACCAAAGTGTGTGATCCTGGGCAATTTAATCACATTGGGCCTAATTACAAGTTTGCCGGTCCGGTAACAATGGTGCCGGTAAGCTACCGGCACCAGTGTTACCGGACCGGCAACTACGGGTTCTGCAACCGGGTGCCTTTCCGCCCACCAGGTCTGACCTGGCGGGCGGACCGGCACCCGTGAGCAGACCTCGACGGAGGCGCAGGCACCATTCACAAATGGTGCCCGTGCATCCGGCCTCCTCATTCCCATTGAGTCCAATGGGACTCAAATGGGAATGGGGAGTAATAATTACTGGCACCCAGAAATGGGGATTACTGGGTCTGTCTGGACTGTAATGCCGCGGTAAGTCCCCATTGCAGGGTGCCAGTAAATTCATGACACCGTCGGCAGCCGTGCCAGTACTTACCGGTACGGGTACCGCCAGGGTCATCATGACCCCCCCCCCTTGTGTCTTATCTGAAGCTCTGTACGTGATTCTGATTAACTTCAACGCTCATGTTAATATATCATACTATTATAATAAAACCGTAATGACTATAGAGTTGCTCCATATATAACAATAGTGCAATGTAGGTCTTGTACACCACAAAGCTATTTGCCACTTGGCTTACTTATGGCAACTTATTCTAAAGCCACATCCATGGTGCCTCGACGTATCAAAGACTAATGATGCTCCTTGCAATGTCCTTTTCTGTGAAGCCACTAGACTGTTGGTGCAATCCATATGCAAATTAGGAGGTTTCCATGTATTTTGTCCCAGAGGGGCTGCACAGACCTCGAAGAGATGGCTTTCCTGCATCTGCAATGATCCTGCAGTTTTATATTTATTTTGTGTAAAAATTCCATCTGTCACTAATGTTACCAAAAAAGTAGATTGGGGCAGGTTTGGAGGGTGTGAATGAAACTATTACATGCACTGCATTCCGTGAGATCATCTCACCCCCACTCTTGCAATGCTAGATTCTCCCCAGACACCAAATATGATTGTCCAAATGTGCCCCCTCACTAGGGTCAGCCCTCAGCCCAACCCTCCAACAAATATACACGCAGCGGAGCTCAGCTTGGCATTATGTGATGAGGCAGCGCAAGCCTGGCTGGGCACCTCAGCCAGGCTCAAGCTGTCCCACTACATGATCAATAAATGTGGCGGCCAAAATGTGCCCCCCCCCCCGACCATCCCACCAAAAGATGGGGGGGACAAAAAGGCATGCCACAAAAGTTGGGGGGGAACGGTCCCCCCACCCCCTCCTATAATTACGCCCATGCACCACGCAATTCACCATTGGCTCTACGGGTACCTGTATTGCTCGCCCAGAGTGCACGGACCATCATTAATCACCAGCGCAATTGCAGAGCCAATACTTTGAACGCAGGTAGACGACGCAATGACTTACAACCACCCGCACGCTTAGAAAATAATGAGCACTCATACGGCTATTTATTCAAAGCTTGGAAGCAACAAGTGATAACACAGAAATAAATCACAGAAAAGACAGAATTCAAAAGAAAATATATCACCGTGGGTGTAACTGAATCCCTCATCTCGCCAGAAGCGGCTGGAAGACCCCGGTAACAGCCAGGCCGAGAGCACAACAGCCCACAGGTATGCCGGACAAAGGCGTCCCCCTTCCAACTGAGGTCTTTGTACTTGTCCCGTCTGACCGTTGAGGGGTTCCGCATATATGCACTCCTCAAAAAGGGGTGGTAATTTCTCGAACCTTCTGGTAATGCACTTACGCATTGATGGGTAACCATTGGTTGCCAGCTGGGTCAACCGACAGTAACCTCAAGGAGCAAAGCGCTTCCCTCTCCTCGCCACGGAAAACAGTCCCATAACTCATAGCAAGACATAACAAAACCAGCTTTCCCAGCAGAATGTCCTTGACTGCATACCAGGTTTGGAAAGCATGTTTTCTTCAGCAAAGTAAATTCAGCTCTCAGCAAAGTAAGTACAGCTTTTCACTGAGGCATGGAGTAAATATCCATTATGGCTCTGAGTGCCCCCAGAATACACTGCGCACCAGCGCCATGTTTTAGCTCAAGCATAACAGTACCGTTAATATTTTGAGCTGGAACATGAGGGAACTCAGGAATTAAACCAAGGCCAGGAAGATAGCGTTTTACATCAACCGACATAAGACTCACATTTTGTTTCTGCAGGAAACCCATGCCTGAGGGAGTGGGAATGCTATATTTGCTAAGAGCTGGGGGGCGAAACATTTTACACTAATTACTTGATGCAGTTCAGAGGGGTCTTAACCCCGATTCATAAGAGTGTTACGTTCGAGTGCTTGCACTTGCACATAGACCCGGATGGTCACTATGTTGTAGTGCACTGCAAGCTGCTGGGCAAGGAAGCGCTGCTGGCAAATTTTTATGACCCAGAGTTTTATGTGGGACTAGCGGAGGTCCTGATGACTTACCCGTTGACGCCAATCATATGGGGAGGGGACATGAATACCATTTTGAATTTAGACCTAGATTGCACGGGTAGAGTGCCCAGACCACATTGAGCGAGTGAACGCCAAGTGGAGAACAGAAGGCAACCATAGGAGTTGTCGGATAGCGGTGAGTGAAAGTCATGCCGAGCAACTCCAGTGGCTTTGGTTCGGGCATGCAAGGATGCCGATTGGAGAAAGACGAATGTTTCTTGGGTCAAGAGACCAAAGGAGAGTTTTATGAAACCTAAACAAGCTGCTGAAGATTACCTGCAATTTCTGAATACTGAACTAAAGTTATGTGAAATACATTAACTTAAACTTATCTGCAATTTTGAATACCAAACTGAAGTTGTGTGAAGCACGTGAATCCTATCATGTGAATGAAAGGAAAGTGAAATACAATTCTGGCAATAATGAAAGTCAATTCAAGAAGTCAATGAACATTGTGAGAATAAGAATTAAAGGAGAGCCAGTAACCGTGGCTTTTTGAAACCAAGTGAGAAGTACAAAGAATACAACACTATTGGAAAGTGTGTTACGGAGGCAAGAAAGTCTCCCCAAAGTAAACGTTGTTAAAGTCACGTGGAGGCAGAGCACAGAAGACTGCCAAAGAGCAAATGGCTGAAAATAACGAAATGGTGCGGGTATAAAGAGGGAGCCTGTGCCTGCAAGAAACTTTAAAGAGAACCAGTGACTATAATGAAGTGCGAAAACGTTTTTAGTTGCGTGTACGATGTTGAGTGAAACGTGTGGTCCGACAACTCCGCTTAGACCAGAAAGCTGGAAACCAAGAGAACTGAATTTTATTTTCAAACTGTGTTATACTTGGGGATGGGAAGGCCAAGGCCTTATTTTGGAACTGTGTTGAACTTGGGGAAGGGAACCCCAAGATCCTTGTTGAGACTTATCCTTGGGGAAAGGATGTCCAAGGTTTGGTTTGTGAAGGTGCTTTTAATTTAAAGAAGGGCTAGAATACAGACAGAGGAGCTGAAAGAAGCGCAGATCTTTATTTTAAACACTACTTTTGTTGTTGTTGAAATCCCTAACTTTTATGTATCTTTAGATGTGAGGGCAAGCATAGGTTTTGGACACAGACTTTTAAATTGAACTCAAGGACACAGACGATCACTAGTTTCTTTAGGAAGGGCAATCCCACCTTAGGATAGGGCAAGTTAAGCCTTCTCCCATTCGGACATTTAAGTTAATACAAGTATTTTGTTTGAGCTTTGAGTCTGTGTCCTGCTTCATGATTCCTTCACAATGATCACACGGACGGTGCAACTACCCCGCCCTCGACTGTTACCACACCGATAAGGGCAACACAGACAGTGGGGCTCAAGGACCGATCATCCATCAAGCCACAACACCCCAGCAACCAACTGCTCCCCAACATCCATCCTCAGATATTCTCAACTACCACGTTATCAACCATCAGATGTTTAGAACCAGCAGAGTACTTCCTGCATATTCACTGACTATTATCTGGGATGGTGGCTGCACTGTGTTTTCACAGAAACCTGCTTTGTCCCGGTCCACATCTTCTCTCAAAAAGGGGAGTACGAACTGCAGAAGGGACTCACATGTTATCCAGGCCCCATCGAGGCACTTAACAAGTAATGCTTCTGGCACTGATGGATGACAACCTTGTGACTGTACATGTTCCGTAATCCCTGGGCGACCTCAGGATTCTAGTCAAGCGTTTCCCGAAATATTAGGGAGGGCCCACAGCATTTTTCCAAAGAAATGGAGACAGTAATCCAGTGCTATAAACCTTGTTGGAATAATATGAATCATCTCATGAATGCATTAATGTTGCCAGAAGTCACACAGACATTCTCAACTAGGGCAGTAGCTAGTCATTGACCCAGGAATAGTTACACCACTGCAGCAGGCCAGGACCAGAGTTTTGGCAGCAATTCCCGAATTGTACAGAAAATGGATTGCAGGAGGAAATATAACACCAAAGATGGGTCACCAGCTGATTATTTGGACTGGCTGAAAATAGTATTCAGACAATATTCATATATAATGAAAGCAGGAGATACTGCAGAGGAGGCAGTTACTAAAGCCTTTGTTTCAGGACTGCAAATTCTAGCAGCAACTCAAAATGATTTGTATTAGGTGGAAAACTAAATCCCTCGCAAATTGGTGTGTCACTTGTAAGGAACAGAAGAAGGAGACCAATGAAAGCAAGCTATGGCCTTGCAATTGCAAAATCTCCAGGACAGGCCACACCGTTGTGTGTGGAAGTTTATAAAGGAGGGGCGAGGGAGAGGAAGCGAGGAAGAGATGGCGTCCCACAGGATGGTCAGCAGCGGACGTTGCCTGGTCCCTCAGCCTGTAACTACTGCAAGCAGGAGGATCCAGGCAAAACGAATGCCAAAACTGAACCCAGTGAAATTTTCGACCCCAAATTCCAGAGCAAAACTCGTTCCCAAATCCTGATGCATCTAGGTTTAAAATGAATAGATTAGCACCATCAGCCCCATATCTGCAGTAGGTGGATGGTCAAACCATCTCTTGTTTGTTTACCCTAAAAGTCCCTTATCCTTTACCACTGTCACTGTAGTAGGTATACCAAATAAACCTGTCCAATACCTAGATACCAAACCAGTATCTTCACCCTAGGGCACATTAATACTCCTTTTTATTAGGCCGTCACCTGTGAACTTATTGGAAAAATATCTTTTATGCAAACTGAATTGTACCCTATATGGAATATTTCTAAACATTCCCAACAGAACTACCAAGGAGGTGATAGCTTTGCTACATGACACCTCATTGCCCGATGCAGACCCTCGAGAAAAGCATTTATCCTCAGAACTCACGGAATTGCTACCTACAGTTCCAGCTTCCCTTTGGTCAACACATGCCAATGAAGTAGGATGTACTTGAAAAGAACCATTCCAAAATAAAATACACCAGTACTAATTGCGCCCCAAGTCTGTGGAACGTATAGCGCTAGTGATGCAGTCACTCCTGAAACAGGGAATAATAGTCTCGACGAGCAGTCGGTATAACACCCAATATTGCTGGTGAAGAAACCTGTAGACTTGTTTAGGACCGTAGAGCAGTGAATACTGTAGTATTCCTAGTCTTCCCAGTATCCCAAAATACAGCCATTGTACTTTCCTCTATTCCCCAACAGCAACACTCTTCACAGTACTATACCTCTGTTCTGCCTTCTTTTCTATATTCGTACACCCGAGACAGAAGTTATGCGTCTGCCTTTTTTATCCAGGAGTTCAGTATACATGGACCCAGCTCTCACAGGGGTACACAGAATCCCCCAAATGCTTATCAGAGCAACTGAAAAAGCACCTAGATAATGTCAAATTCCCTGGAAAGTCTGTTCAAGTATAGTGCATAGATTATCAGAGCACCTGGAAACCATGCAAATGATAACAGTGCACGGTATAAGTCAATTTAACATACCATAACCTAAGTCAAATTAACATAACATCATCTCCTTCTATACAATGCCTGTAAACAAGAAACCGGAGTCCTCCAAACTGCATTTGCCCTCAAAGGACATTAAGCTTCTAAACATAAACTACAATTGTGTGGGGAAAGAGTTAATTATTAGTTTGTTTAAATGTTTGTGGTTTATAAAAACACTTGTATACATATCAAATAAAACATTGATAACTATGCAATTAAATACATCATTCAACATGTATGAAAAGTGGTGCACAAAAAAGACATAGTAAAATGTACACACCCCAATGAGATCCTAACAGTACGAGTGTCATATCTATATAATTCAAATAGGCCCCAGAAAAGCTTTAATAAGTTTACATATACGAAACACTGCAGTGGAAAGAATCAGAGAATTTCCTGTGATAACATAATACCAAAACTGGTCAGAGTGTTTCTGTCTTAGTTCATGTACACATTTTTCATATTCCACCCCATATAGGGAGATAAAAGTAGATCATTGAGTCAATAAGTGTCAAGTAGTTTCGAGCTCAACATGTCAAATCGACAAATTCTACCTTCATTAGATATTTTTTTCCAGGAACCAACGATCATTAATGAGGGTAACGGGTACATTAGAAATCTTCATAATTGTTCGTCCGCAAAATATAATAAATACTTAAATAGGGCTAGATATGGGAAAACCTGCCCAGAATGCTCGTAGGTTTTCTCGGTGACCAAAAAGTCATTATTAATAATTATATCTGAAAGAGCTTTCTCAGTTGTTTTTTTCAAAAAAACCATCATTCATTGTATCATTCATGGACGAGTTTATAGCCTCAAAAAATAATTACAAGAACACACAAACTGCTTCAGTATGCTACTTCCATACTTCTTTGTTCTAATCGTATTTGCAAATAAACTCAGGATCAATTTGTTATTCTCCATCATTATTTATAGATACAAGTTGAATAGTGTGGTAAGCGAAGTTAAGCATAGTTCAGACTGGATGGCCTCAACAGGAGGAATTCTCTGTAATCCTAACGCTGTGCCCCATAATCTGCCGTCTAGCTTTTCTAACCAGCCATGTTGTCCCTGATGGTAAGTTTCAAGACTGTATAATGCTCGTGGTATGAAATTGGATGGAAGGATTTTGAGGAGGCCATCGACAGAAAAGCCAACTTGGGTGAGAACAAAGTTCTACCTTGTCCTAAATGTGTTCAAACACCTTAGGTTTCATTTAGTTCTTAATACAATAATCAGGTTGGGACAAGCTTAATGTAGTTTAAATACAACTATTACTTCATTTGTTTTAGTTTAATGATCTTTGCAGACCTATAGCGGTCCTATCCAAGAGAACCATGTCATCTGTGTAGGGAAGCCACGCAATATGTTGGTGATCTATTTTAGGAGGAACATTGTTGCAATTTTTGATGGCCTCATGCATGTCAGCAACATAAAGGTTATAAAAGTGGCGTGCCAAAACGCACCTCTGCTTCAAAGCATTGTTGGTATCAATTAATGAAAAAACTGATCTAGTATTATCCAGCCTTACAGTGAGCAATGAGAGCTGGTATATTTGTTTTATCCGATTCAGGCAAGCAGGATCAAAGCCTAATTTTGTTAGTTTTTCCCACAATCTATTACAATTGACAGTCATAAGCTACGGAATAATCAATACATTTGAGGACGAACCCGGAGTAGCCACTGTAGAGCATATCTGGTATTGTACCATCCAGATGTTGTAAATGTTGTCCATGCCCCAGTCCCTTCAAAAAGCCGATTTGCTGTTTCTGGAGTAATTGGTGCTTATTTATCCAAACTTGTATGTCTTCCAAGGAAATATATTGCAAAACATCCCACAAGAAGAAACTTGCTTGGCAAAATGTGATAGTTTGACGGCTCTTCTCTGGGTTCCTTTTCATGGACAGGTATGAGCAATTATCTTCTCCAAGATTTAGGGATGTGTCCTTCTGACACATTGACGAATGGTATGTTCTGTGGATTTATACCATGCACCACTACCACCCAGGGGCAGTTCTCCAGGTGCTCACGTGGCTCTGCAGGAAAAGAGGGTGGAGTAAGTTAGTGATGATAGGATAATACGATAGGTTCAGAAGCAGGAGAAACTGGCATGTGTGTGTGTTGTCTTGTGTGCAAGTTCGCTGAGCAGCCAGGCTTGTTGTAACCATAAAGGTAAGACTATGTGCCTTGGTTGTGTACTAGTGTCTTTGTTGGGTGTGTGAGTCATGTGCAGTTATGGTGGAAGTATAATCGTGCGCACTAGTTTGTTGTATCCATAAGGGGGAGTCCAGTGTCGTGGTTGTCATATGTATGAGAAGATTGTGTTGGTGTGTATTTCAGTGCATGTGGGTGTGATTTGGCTGATGTTTTATGGAATATGTGCACTGGTATATTCCATCTGAGGGTAGGTCCAGTATCTGTGAGTGAGGAGTGCAAATGTTTGTTAATGCTTAGTGTGTGTGTGTCAAGTGTATGAATAACCGGTTAAGATGGATAGATCATAAATGAGGATCCTTTTTAATAACAATATTGGCTAAGCCATCCAGTCCATGGGCCCTGGATGGCTTAAGTTTCAAGATAATTTCATATATGTCATCCTATTCATAAGGAAGATTTATCCCATTTGTGTGATGAAAATAAGTAACAATCGTAGTCTAAACACAATATAGCAATGAGATGCATTTCATCCAAATGGACGCAGTCACCAGATTTAGGTCCATTTTGTGTAAATAGGTGTTATATTTTTGATATATATATACCCACATTTCTTGGCATCATTTGGATCTTAAAGCATTGAACATGAGTTGCCATTGAACCGTTCTGGTTGAATTTCTGCAATTATTTAGCCAGTTTTTGTTCTTGGTTTGTAGATATTTTCAGGCCGATTCATGTAATTCCTCTCAAAAGTGTCGCACGCGGCTGGCGCACAGCGTGCCCGTGCGAATGTCTGCGACAGCCGCGTGCGATAAAATCAATTTCCGCGCACAGCGTATTTATGGATTCCCACCTCCAAAAGCAGACGTGGCGCAGCGACCCTGCAGCAGCGCCAGTTACGCCCCCAAGAACGCCCTCGCGCAAGGAAAAGCCATCAAGATCGCAAAACCGTCGCAAAGGGCTGCGCCAACCCTGTACCAGTTTACCGGACTGGCAAAGAGCAAACGCAAAGTGGGGAACGTGTATTACGGGTGTCGGGAACACACGTGCGCGAGAAGTTTCACACGCGACCTGGCCTGGGGGAGCGTGTGCGTGTATTTCAGGGGTGCGCGAGAAGTTCCACACGCAATTGGCCTGGGCGCGTGTATTTCAGGGGCTCGCGGGTGGTTTCACACGCGATCGGGCCTGGGGGAGCATGTGCGTGTATTTCAGGGGTGCGCGAGAAGTTCCACACGCGATTGGCCTGGGCGTGTGTATTTCAGGGGCTCGCGGGTGGTTTCACACGCGATCGGGCCTGGGGGAGCATGGGCGTGTGTATTTCAGGGGCTCGCGGGTGGTTTCACACGCGATCGGGCCTGGGGGAGCGGGGTACGTGTATTTCCGGGGCTCGCGGGTGGTTTTACACGCGATCGGGCCTGGGGGAGCGGGGTACGTGTATTTCCGGGGTGCGTGAGAAGTACCACACGCGATTGGGCTGGGCTGCGCGGGAAGTTTTACACGCTTGCCTACAACACGTATTCATGGAAACGAACGTGGCCAATCCGGAAACACGTACGCCAGCAGGAAGTAGGCGTACGTCCACCCGCACAGCATAAAAGTGCACGCAAACAACAAACAAGCTCAGACGCCAGGATGAACATACCGTTCCTAGCAGCAGTGGCCGTGGGATACCGCAGGAGGAGGAGGAGGAGGATAGTCCGGGCCAGAATTTTTACACCCAGAACCAGCCTTTTTGGGATGCCTGTTGACCATGTGTATGGGAGGTACAGGTTTCCACCTCACATAATACTCGACCTGGTCAGTGAGTGGGAGGATGACCTCACATCAACCACCCTGTGCTCCCAAGCACTCAGCCCCCTGGAGAAGGTCCTCAATGTACTGCACTTCCTGGCCACTGGATCATTTCAGCGGACAAGTGCCATAGTGGGGGGGGGGGTGTCACAGGCCACGCAGTCACGCTGCCTACACCAGGTCTTGGCCATCATCACTGCACGCCCATCAGTCCGCAGGCACATATACCTGCCCAGAACACCTGCAGAAAGGCAGGCTGTTGCCCAGGACTTCTAGAGGGTGGCACCATTCCCCAAAGTGCTAGGTGCCATTGATTGCACCCATGTGGCTCTACGTCCCCCCAGGGCAACTGAGCACATCTATAGAAACCGCAAGCACTGGCATTCCATCAACGCCCAGGTAGTATGTGATGCCAAGGGAATCATCACCTCAGTATACGCCAACTATCCAGGCTCCACCCATGACAGTTTCATCTACAGAATGTCTACCCTAAACCGGGACATAGAAGCTGGGCGGCATTGGCGATACATGGCTGCTCGGTGAGTATAAATGCCACTGCGCATGCATGCATGTCAGATACTGAGTAATGTCACAACCCCACTGATGATACCCATCACCACCTCCCCAGGGGACAGTGCCTACCCTCTCAGCACCCACATGATGACGCCAATTCGGAACCCCACCATGCCACCCCAGGTAAGATACAACACAGCCCACATTGCAACCCGGGGCATCGTGGAGCGCACATTCGGAGTGCTCAAGTCACGCTTCCGCTCCCTTGACCGTTCTGGCGGGCAGCTGTTATACGCTCCCCCAGTAGTGTGCAGGATCATAGTGGCAGCATGTGTCCTGCACAACGTTGCAACACGCCGGGGCCTGGCTGTGGACATGGTGGTGCCCCCACATCCCCAACCACATGCATGCCCACTGCGCATGGGAGGGGAAAGGGCACGGGGTGAGGCAGCCCATAGGCAGCTCTTGGCTAATTACTTCACATAAAATCACACCCCTGTGGAGTGCACACAGCCCTGGCACATACCAGCTGACAATCAATGATGATTGTTACTGACAATTATGATGTGTCAATGGACAGTCAACTGTCACAACCATACCAGCCTGAGATTGTGCATCTGGAAGTGTTCCATTGTGTGCTTCCCAACCTACACAAACAGCCCCAATGCTGTGTTCAAAAGACACACTTCTATGCTGCTAAAATCATTACCCCCTTGCAAGACACATGACAACAGTGCCATGTCACCCAACCCCTCCCCAGCACCGCCACCCAACACACCATGGCATGACATGCCATGTGAGAGCAAACAAAGTCATCCCCCAAACATGACACGTGTCACAAAGTACAGTGTCCCTAATGGAAACTAGCCACACACAATATGCCCACATGAATGTAGAAACAACAACACACATGACCAAATACTTACCACAATACAATCGACATAGCATAAACATGACAGTACTAAGGCAAAGGATACGTAGTCTTACAACATGAGAATGCCAGCACATCCACCACCTCCAACTGTACAGTGTTGTTGCCACGCACATCTGGAAGTCCACTGCTCACAACATGAGCCCCATCTCCAAAGTGGACGGCCTTGTGAAGACATGAGGAATGAACCTGCAAATCAGGAGGGAGACATGGATGCACAAGCACACATCAATACACCATGCAGTGCACAATACAACAACAATATGCACTAGGAATGTATACACAGTATTGACTACAGACTGCCCACACAGCTCATGGGAGTCCAATGTCACTGTGTAATTCACTGTCACTTGGGCACACCCTTTGCAAGCCCATGGAAACGGGAAGCAGGAGGGGTGTGTGTCTCACTGATCCAAGCATCTAACCCAAACTCAGGACAAGCCTGCATGTGCCCAGCCGGAATACAGTGGATGCCCACGGGAGCCACACATGGCAACACACTGCAATAAAAAATCAAAAATCAAAAATGGCCAGGGGGGGGGGGGGTGGGGGAGGCCACCCAGGAGGTCCGAGGACAGGGTGCCCACCAACAGCCACCTGCGTGAATGTTGCGGAAAAAAAACACCTCCATGGGCTAATGGCCTGCACTGCTACTAAATAGTGGGAGATTCACTGCTGGATTCGCTCTCCTCAACCTCTGCTGCCACATGAGGTGGTGGTGCAATGGGAGGCAGCCCACGCAATGCCCTAGTTTGGTCCTCCATGGCAGCAAGCATGCGGGCCTGGAAGGCCTCGTTCTGGAGGGATATGGTGCGGAGATCCCCATGCAACACCCGACGTGTTGCCCGGACCTCCGCCCGAGTTGCCTGCATCTCTGCTGAGAGCGTACGGGTGACGCGCTCCAGCAGCTGTTCCGTCCTGGTGACAGTGGAAGCCTCAAGGTCCACAAGAGTCTGCCTGAGGTGCCGGACCTCTCCCCTCAGGGCTTCCCTCTGTCCCTGGGCATCTATAGAAATTGATTCCCTCAGATTGTCCAGGGCCGCCTGTCTGTCCCTGTTGGACGCCAACATGTCCTCCCTGACTGATTGGCAAATGGAGTCTGTTGCCTGCTGTAGTAGCTCCATCTGCCTTTCTGGGGGGACAATGGAAGTGGCCACCCTCTCCATGGCTTGAGCAATCATTTCGGATGATGCTGCCTGTTGGTTGGCCATACCGTAAATGGATTGCTCCCATGCGGTATTGCCTGGTGGCGGACGGCCACCGCGTTGGCGGGCACCACACCTGTCTGGGGCAAGGCGAACTGCGCCTTGCTGTGTCGGCACTGCCTGAGGCTGCAGGACTGCATTTCCCCTCTGAACTGCTGGCCCAGGAACAGGATCAGATGTTGCAGAGTGTGGCCCTGCATCCGTAACCACCACAGGCGCACCTACCAACACTGACATCCCCATAGTGGGCTCTACCCCTGGTTCCGGTGGGTCGGACAGAACAGTATCCCTTCCATGAACACATACCTGCGAATCCACATAGGCCTCATCCGAATCAACACCTGAAAAGAGTTCTGGGGAGGTGCAGCCCGGGACACCCCGGGACAGTATGGCCTGCAGCAAGAGAGGGTTCTCCCCCACCACCAAACCACGTCCCCCACTCGTGCCTGGTCGTGCTTCAGATCCCTCCTGAGCCTGCACCATCTCCTCTCCCTCAACAGCATCAGGTGCGTCATCCTCTGCAAAAACAAGAAAGACAAAAAATGGAAACAGGCATTAGCACCATGGCACGCTATTAGGCCAGACAAGCTACAGTACCAGTACTTGATTTACACATGTCCCACATGACTATAACCCTCCCATGCATGCACTGTCCATGACTTGGAAGGGGAGGAAAATGTCAGACACTGATGACACCAAGATGGGAGAGCAACACATCAGCTGCATGCTGGCTAGCAATGCCATCACACATTGGCCTGTGAGTGGCATGTCCAATACACATACATGACGCATGCCATCACACAGATGGCATGTACCATGGGCATGTCATATATGTGACAATGGGGCAGAGTGATGCGCAGTAGAACCAGGTGAATTCCTACAATCAGCCTGAATGAACACAGCTAAATACGGAACAATGTGGTAGCAAGATGCCACTTCAAGGGCAACTGGCGCAATGTAGTGCAAAACGCCTCCTGTGGCCAGAAGGGATACTGTAATACCCAAATCCCGGGGCGCAGAATGCATTGGATGAAGCACATGGGTGGGACAAAACACTCAGGCACACACACCCTGAACTGGCACTCAACCAGATCCCCTCCCACAAACTACATACACATGGATCACACACACATGCATGTGCACTCACCGGACAATGCCTCGTAATCTGGCAGTTCTCCCACACCTTGGATCTGCTCCTCTGTGACGTAGGTCCCAGCAACATGCTCATGTAGAGTGAGTTCTATGTCCTCTTGTGGAGACCCACCTCCAGTCACCAGAGTTGCGGCATGACTTGAGGCCAGCTTTTTCTTTGCCCTACGCTTAAGGTCGTTCCAGCGCTTGTAGCACTCAACAGCTATGCGCCTCATAAACCCAAGGGCACTTATGCTGTCCGCGATGGACTGCCAGTGTGCCTGACGTCGAGCAGGTGTAATCCTACACCCTGAAGTGACCAACATTTCGGCGTCATGTTCGGACACATACTGCACAAGTGCATCCAGTTCGGCATCATTGAAGCTAGGCTTCCTTGGCGTGCCGGACCGTGTAGCCGTGTCGGGGTCATCAGCCTGTACTGGACGAGCACTCTTCCTCTTTCTTTTTGTGGGTGGTGGGGATCCGGAGTGCCCTACGCCGCTCTGGACACTAGAGGCAGGAGCACCGGTGGACTGTGTAGTAGTAGTGTGCGATGGCACACTGACCACATGACTTTCTGCAGGCATTGGCTGAAGTGTGATGATGGCAGGGGGAACCTCAGTCTGATGTACCGGGACCAACACTGTCCTTGCTGGGGGAGTCAGAGCTGGGGTGGACGGAGCTGCAGCTGCCCCTGCAGCCTCCCCACCCCGCCTACTCGGGGCAGCAGATGACATGGCTGCCCCTGTACCACGTGGCCTGGTGACACTGGCTTGCGCCGCCACCCGTGGCCTAGACTTGGCGACCTGGAAGTCAGCCTGGGAGTCACCCTGTGCTAGGTCAGGTGCCACAACGGGCCGGTCCAACAAGGGCTGAGCAGGGATGGTGTCAGCCACGTTTCCCTCAACCATGGGGGGGGGGGGGAGTGTGTCCCTGACTGGTCCTCCACACGTGGGGGGCTTGGGGGAGTCTGCAAATCCTGGCCACGTCCCCTACCGCGCCCACCACGCCCACTTCTTGAGGCTCGGCCACCTTTGCCACCCTTACCACTTGCTCGCCTCCCAGCCATGGCACTGATGGAGTTGTGCGTATGGGAGTTGCAGTGGACAATTGTCCTGGGCAATTGGGGGTCAAAGGAGTAGGGTACTAGATGGAATTCGTACCCAAGTGCTCTAGCAAGGCTGTATGTAACCCCTGGGGAAAGATGACGGGTCACGCAACGCACAGGCACCCCTAAAACAGAAAATGACGTGCACGCGACCCCTCGTAGACCACGTGCGTGGGAAAAGGAACCTGCACTACGCTGTGGCACCCAGCAACACAAAAATGAACGTATGCGTGTCACACGCAGCCTACAATGACCTCTGAAGGGGTACGCTACACACGGGGCTAGCACAGTTGGTAAATACGTGCGCGACTCACCGTCTGCCTGGGAAAAGAGCGTGAAAAATACGCGCGTGTGCGCGTTGGCAACACCCCCGCCAAAAGAAGAATTGTACACTGTCTGAGGAGACAGGACAAAAGGAGAAGTCAACGCTGTTTGAGGAAACAGGTCGAAGAGAAAATCAGAAAAATACTGACAGAGGTAACAGGGAGTACGAACTAGAAACGCTGTGAAGTGAATCGCGTGTGAACCGACAAGAAGTACAGATTTCACCCACTCGCTCTCCACGGGAAGCACGTACAAGGAAATGATGTACTACACGCACCTTTTAAACCGCACCACACGTCCAACGTCACTTACGCGTATACGCACTGAGGCACTATCCTCCAATCACGCGGGCTGACACTCGGACGTGCAGTTTTTGGTCTTGTAACATTCCCCCGGGTACAGGGACACGCCCGCGCGTGTCACGTCACAGACGCGCCTGCGCTGTCAGGGCCTTTGGTCCAATGGAATTGCGTACACAGGCCAATCGCGTGTGGAACTTCTCACGCACCCCTGAAATACACGCTCCCCCAGGCCCGATCGCGTGTGGAACTTCTCGCGCACCCCTGAAATACACGCACACGCTCCCCCAGGCCCGATCGCGTGTGGAACTTCTCGCACACCCCTGAAATACACGCACACGCTCCCCCAGGCCCGATCGCATGTGGCACTTCACGCACCCCTGAAATACACACGCCCAGGACAATCGCGTGTGAAAACACCCGCAAGCCCCTGAAATACACGCACCCAGGCCAATCGCGTGTGGGACTTCTCGCGCACCCCTGAAATACACGCACACGCTCCCCCAGGCCCGATCGCGTGTAGAACTTTGACGCTACTGCCTGCTTTCGTGTGGCGGACATGTATGGGCCTGTGCGCGTCTTTGGCCGTGCGCTGTTTTTCCCTATTCGATTCCATGAATACATGTTGTAGGCGAGCGTGTGGGCGTTCTGCGCACTTGCCTCCTGTACTTCCCCCGTGACGCCCACATTTTCACGAGTTGTTCCCCATTCTGCGTGTAACGCCCCGTGTTACGCCTACTTTTGTTATGTGCGCCGCGCTATGTGCGAATTCACTGTGGCCTTATCACACGGCGTTCGATGACCTGTGCGCCAGCGTGCGCCGCGCACTTTTTCAGCGCACATCCCACATTTTGCGCATGCACGGACTTCCATGAATAGATGTGCGATGTTTTCTGTGCGATAATCGCACTTGCACTGCGATTTTCGCTATTTCACTGCGAATCGCACGTTTTCGCACGCGTGCGCCGTTTTTTCGGCGCACGTTGATTCCATGAATCGGCCTGTAAATGCGTTCCCCATTTATATTAATGCTCATTTTTTTCTTGGTGCTTAACATCACATATACTGTGTTTTAATGGTATGCCCCCCCCTGCAATAATATTGTATGCTCTGTGTGTTTCCATGTTGGGTGCCATAGTCGATTTAGAAAAGTCATCTAACAATCACATATTTGATGGAGTGTGTTTAGGCACTAGATAATAGACTCCACATGTTTACTTGATCCAGGTTTGTGAGCTGCACAGTCACAGGTTTGTGGACTGTAGGCTGCCCCCACCTCTCATGTGAATTGCAATTTGTTCGTAACCAGATACCTTGCAACGTGTAGGCACTTGATTAATACAGTGAGGTTTATTTAGTTTCTAGGTGGTTAGCCGACCCTTAGGGTCCTTATCAAGGCTAAGGCGTGTTGGGCTTGATGTCAGGTCATTGGCCTGGTGGCCCGGGTGGGCTGAGGTCTGTTAGTGCCATCTGCTGCGGGTTGAACAGTCCCACAAGACTGTTTTTATTTTTCAGGGTCTGATAAGTCTGAAGCTTCCAGGATCCCAGAGTTGGTGAGTCAGTATGACTTGGAATGTGACAACGTATGGCTGAAAACCTTTATCACTCTCACACAGGCCAAATGTTTTACAAGTGAGGTCAAAGTACCCTATGTTCTTTTTTTGGCTTCCCAAGAGTGACTACCAAGTGATCTTGGATTTGAATGAAGCTAAAAGAAGTGACGGGGATAAGGTAAAAGAAGCTCTCATAGCTAGATATGGGAAGAGATCCTAGCACCATCTAAAGCCCTTAAGGCAACACGAGCCAAGGGATGGTGTCCAATGGACCCCCTGGATGAGTGAAGCCCTAAACATCTTAGATGGGCATATGGAGGACCAGAAAGTTAGTATTTTTTATACTAAGAGGAGTTCCGTCCTACTAGAGCACATTTGTTATGCCCGATTTCCAATACTGATACAACATCCAGTTGACTTAGGGGAACTTGAACCCAACAAACTACCAGTGGTTGCTGACTTATGGGAAGCCAGAAGGGATTCTTCTTGAGGATTGTGGGGCTCCTCATTTTGAGGGGGATAGAAAGCATTTAGTGTGTCCAGAAAACCGAATCCAATTCCATTAAGGTCCACAAAACATTTATGGGTAAAACTACTGGGAATAAAGATGGGTCTAAAAAGTGGTATTGCATCATCCCTTAAAGATTCTGTTAACACTGAGTGTAGCAGAGAAGCTGTCCTCTTCGACTCAGCTGAGCCACCTTGTCCCAAGGTTGAGGCTCAAACTTGAAGCAAGTGCAGCCACCTTAGGGGACCACTCCTTAGAGAGAAAAGGTCATGAACTGCCACTAAGAAGGGCACTTGGGTGAACATCCAAAATTAGTTTCCTTGACCCCAAGGTAGGAATTAAGTTTTCTCCTTTAGTTCAGAGTGCCCAGAAGGAAACTTCCAGGCCTGGAAAACAGAAAAACAAAACGTTACAAGAAGTCTCAACATAGCTTTCTTATTAGACCTTCTAATAAAAGGCATGTGACTCCAACTACCCCCACAGCAGAGATGGATAGGTGTTCTGAAAAGGCTAGGGTCTCTGTTTCAAGAGGCAACTCTAAATCTGTGGAATCCTCTACAGGAGCCCACTGTAAGTCCTTATGTTAGTAGGGCAACCTCTAACAAAGGCAAAACAAAAATTAGAATGTTAGGGAAATGGGAGCCTAAAACATACTGCCCCATTCTTTGACCCCTACTGCTTCTGAGGAAAAGGTGGATAGGCAAGTCGGAAACCTATCTAGGCCTTTGACTGTTAATCCTCAAAGCTGGTGGAAATCCAAAAGGTCTAAGGCTAAACTAATTGAGACTGTGGGGTCTTCTGCTGAGGATCCCATTGTACATCCTAGTGTTAGGATGGAGACCTCCAACCAAGGTAAAACAAGATCTAAGTGGAAGCATGTACCATGCTCTACCACTAGAACTCCAAAAAAGACCTAACCTGCTTCTGAGGAAGAGGTAGAGAGGAATCAGGGAGACTCTCCAAGGTCTATGGGACATCTAACCAAGAATCCCATTGAAAAGCATATCATAGGTTCAGAAGTTGTCACAACTTCTGAGGAACTGTTAGATCAGATCCCCTATACTTTGAAAAAGAGTGCGCCAAACATATAGTTTGCAAAGGATAACCAATGTTAAAAAGTATCACAGCAAGGGTGATAAAAAGATTGCTTGTGGACTCAGCAAGCAGTTTAACCGACTAAAACATGAGATCCATCAAAGTGAGGATTAGATTCTCCTGTTCCTTAGTCTGGGAGGGACGAGTGTTAGGTAACATTTTAACTTTAGTGCTAAATCTCCCTCACTTGTGAGACACCCCCAGAACTTTTTGCCGGACTTGTGGATTATTTTTCCCCAATACCTCAGTGAGCGGGCACCTTTTTCCACACTCACAGATAAATATTTGACTCTTTGAGTGTGTCATTTTTAAGACTTTCCATAGTGTGATTTTATTGTATCCCCTTTGACGTTTGGCATGTACAGCCTATTGTTGCTGGGCTGCGCTTTGGGCTGCCCTTTTAATTTTCTCTGGCTAACCATGTGATAACTACAGTTCCCAAGGATAGAAAATATATGTTATCCTCTCTAAACTTTATGAAACCAGCACACTCCACCTTATGTGGAGTGCTAGGGAGATACAGTGTATCTCACTCTAACATTTCTGTTACAGGGACAAGTTTACCCTAAATAGCTGGTGGCAGTGAACCTTGTTACTAATTCGGTGCACCTTTACCGCAGACTGTTTCCACAGCTGCGGTGAAGGTGCCCATTTTACCAAAACGGCAGGTGGTCTTTTTTTCCACTTTAGTGTTCCTTGTCCTTTCCTGGCCCTTCCACTGGCCTCCAGGGTGGGAAAGTCCTTTGTGTTATTTTATCTTTGGCTAGAGACCTTGGTGAAGTCTACCCAAGCTCCAGAGTGTCTGACAGCAGGAAGCGAGGAAGGAGTCCAAAACTCTGCAGCCCTTTGTCTTCCAGCCTGCCTGCAGGAATCCAGTTCCATCTGGGAGGTTGGCTGCCCTGAAAGGGCTGCCACCTTCCCAGGTTTGAATGTTGCATGCCCGTTTGATTGGCTGGGTTCCTGCATAAAATGCTGAAGAGGTAGTCCACCACTGGAGCTGAATCTGAAGAGGAAAATGAAGAAACTGCAGCAGAGATGATTTCCAGCAACCAGAGAGCCTGCTGTGTAACCAGAGCCTGCCTTCCTTCCAAGTGACCTGTGGACTCTGAAAACAATGACTCGGAGCTTGGTGAGATCCACTGACTGAAGATCACCTGCATTTTGAGCCATCCCACGACGTGCTGCGATCTTGCCGGGCTGCAATACACCAATACCCTAGGGATCTTGAGCCATTGGGCAGTGCACAGTCTTCCGAATAGAGTGGAAACTTTGGTGGCATCCTGTTGGACCTACAGAGACATGATTAGAGTCCTTGAAGTCCCCTCACCAGAGTGTTGGACCAGATTAGAGATGAGAATCTGACCAGCGGTATTCAGTCTTCTCCCGACTCGTGAAAAGGGCACCAAAACCACAGAGCTGTTTCCAGCCATGAAGAAACTCTTGCCTGGAGTCTTCCCTGTTGATCCCCGCTGAAAACTCCCTTCCAGTGTCCTGTCTTCAATCGACCAGGTTTGTGGCTGCAGATTCTTAAGTCTTCCTGCTGCAAACTAGGCAGCAGATATGCCACCAGTTAGAAGTACTTTTGTAATTGTTTAATTGAACTTGATTGGATGTGTTGCTAAGTACTAGACTTGCTGCATTAAGAAAAAAATAACACTCTAATTATGCTGCATGACTGTTTTTTTGCCTGATTGAATTTAGCAGTTTGGAACACTCAGTGGCATGTGTTCGATTTTCGAATTACTGCCTGAAATTGCCTAAAACTATTTGTCTGCAACTTAGAAAGTAGCGTGAGTTGAAAGTATATTATATCTCAGCCGCTCGCTTTAAAACAAACCTTTTGTGGAATCTTTGCATTGAAACTTGAACTTGCAACTATACTCACTACAATTCCCAGCAGCCCTAGCGCTACTGAAAAGGATACGTCAGGTGCTTCGGGGACGAAGCCAATCTACGCCGGTCCCGGCGTCCCACGGCATGAAACTCTGCTGAAATCACCTCACACAAATTGGTGACCAATCTGCAGGCATGGGATACCCTAAACTCTGCCAACTGCTGTCTCAATCTACTACCTTACAAAAACAAGGACTAGTTTAAGCCTACATCAACTCCAGACCTGACCCCCCCACATCCATTATACCATTGAATGACTTTCCCTTACAGCCATCAGACCTTAATGCTGAACCCATATTAGAGATCCACATGCCGAAAGAACCCGATTCTCCCAAAATTAAAATTGCACTACTTAATACCAGATCACTGACTAAACATGTGCAGGAGATCCATGACTATATTGTAGACAAGCTGGATATCTTATGCCTCACTGAGACATGGTTACAAGAACCAATGGGCCCCACCATAGATATTGCAGTACCACCCACTTATACCATCTATTGCAAAAATAGAGAGACCGGGAAAGGTGGAGGAGTGGCTATAATTGCCAAACAAAACCTGAAGCTCTTTCCATCCCCTAGACAGTGCACCGGTTGTGAGATTATGCACCTTAAACTGACACTTACCTACAATGACTGTATGAACATAATAGTCATCTATAGGCCCCCATCCTTAATCTCTGAATTGAATGATGAATTAATCAATATTTTGAATAACCTCAAAACACCTAATACAGAGACTATCATCCTCGGAGATATTAGCAGATGGAGAGGCAATACCAATGACCCTGAAGCTATTAATCTAGAGGAAGAGCTGCAGTACTGTGCCTATACAATAATCAACAAAGGTCCCACTGCTGTCACTGGTAACCATCTTGACTGGATAATTAAAAACTCAGACATAACAATGCTGGGAACTTACCCATGTATCTGGACAGACCATTATAAAATCGAAGCCCTACTTGCTCTCAAACAAAAAACAGCGAAAATTAACAACTCACCCAAAAGAATATTAGACAGAAACTTTAAAAAAAAAAAAATCACAGCCAATATGCAATCAGAGGGCATAAACAAAATTATGCTTAATACTAAAGATGATGATCCATGTGAAGAAATCATACTGGTATACAACCAATATATGAAAGAACTATTAGACCTTCACGCTCCTATGTAAAAACAAACAAGTTAGGCCTAACATAAACCATCAAAAATGGTTCAATGCCGATGCCATTGAACTAAAAAAGGAGAAACTAAAGTTAAAAAGGAAATGGTCAAAAGATCCCACAGAATCAAATAAAACAAACTAGAAGAACGCAGACAACAGATACAAGACCAAACTCATAGAATCAAGAAAAATCACTACAACAAACTAATCGGTACGGCCTCCAATTCCACCGGTAAACTTTTCCAGATTCTTAAAGCCATTGATAAACCTAAGGCCATCACCCCACCATTTCAAACAACAGAACTAGACTGTGAGAATGTTCAAATGGCTTTCCACAACAAAATCATCAAGGCTAGAGAAACCATCCTAAACAGTAATCCACCTATTCCGGACAAACCATGTGAGACCAAGTCTGGATTACAAAATCCTAAATTCCAATTCACATCCATATCATTGGAAGAGATGAAGAAATCTCTTTCAAGTATTAGATGCACTTCATGTACAGAAAATGTGTTGTCACCCAAACTAATACTTGAAAATACTGATATCTTTGCTCCTTTTCTTAGAAGAATGGTAAATGGTCCTTTAGGGACCAAATTGTACCTACCATAATTAAAACTGTTACACCTTTACCCAAGAAATCAGAACTAGACCAACAAGATCCTGCCAATTTAAGACCAATAACGAATTGCAATTTCTTATTGAAAATGCTAGATAAAATTGGCACTGAACAGCTCCAAGAATATGTGGATAGCAATGATCTCCTGCACCCCCAACAGTTGGGCTTCAGGACTGGTCACAGCACTGAATCTGCACTACTAGATCTGCAGACTGAAATGCTGGGTATCCTCGACAAGGGTAAAAAGGTCTACCGATTTTATTAGACCTCTCGGCAGCCTTTGAGCTGCTTGATCATAGGAGGCTCCGAGAGGCCTTGGAAGTTTCAGGAAACTGCTCACAAGAGGCAACTGAGTGGGTGTACTCCTTTCTACAAGACAATCCAGGATCATCTGGAGTAACCACGCCTCTCAAACCAAACCAGTGGATTGTGGAGTTCCACAGGGAGCTAGTTTCTCCCCCCTGTTATTCAACCTCTATATGCGCTGCCTATGCACTATGCTGACCCATCTTGGCATATTCTTTACTAATTTCGCTGACGACACTCAATTAGTCTTCGAACTTAGTGGAGACTATAGGCAAGACAGCGAAAAACTAACATCCATATACATCATTGAAGGTTGGATGAAGGCCAACTGGATATGCCTTAACAGCACCAAAACAGAGTTAATGATCTTTGGGTCTCCATATGCCAGGAATAAACTGAGCCCATCATACTCATTTGATATCAAAAACGCACAAATTGTAATATCAGAAAAGGTGAAGACTCTTGGTGTCTACCTGCAGGCCTCACTTAGAGCAGAGGCCCACACAGCTTACTTGAAAAGAAACTGCCAATACCACCCAAAACGTCAACAAAAAAAAAAAATCAGACCTTCACTTGATCAGAAAAACAGTACCGCCAGAGCTACTATACTCTCTCGACTAGACTATGGCAACTCCCTTCTCTTGGGCACAAACAGCAAATGCCTGAAGCAATGCCAAGTGATCCAGAACAATGCCATTAGGGCTATCACAGGCAAATCACGAAGGGAGCATATTACAAATGACAGAAGAGACCTGCATTGGTTGGCCATCGAGGAGAGAATCATATTCAAGTCTCTCACACTAGTCCATCGATGCCTACATGGCAAAGCCCCTACATACTTAGAAAAGCATTTCAAACGACATGAACCAATCAGAAACTTGAGATCTTCTGATAAAGGCCTCCTTCAAACAATTCCAGCAAAAAAGATGAAAGGCCTAGGCAAGGCCTTTACGAGCAGAAGTGTCCTTAAATGGAACGAACTACCCGTGACCTTGCAGCTGGAAAAAAACTATCTACACTTCAGAAAGCAATTAAAGACTTTCTTATTCAAATAATTCCCGGCTAGGTTCCCATAATCCTTGCACTCTGCTTGAATGGAATTACATGTGTGGTCCACCACTGTCTCGTACGCTATCTTCTCATGTCCTGTCTTTTTGGAATACGCTCTGATGCCCGCGGGCTGCAGCGCCATATAAATAAACTGTTCTTCTGTGCTGAGGTACTGTGTTGGCTGGGGTATTTACTTATTTTAAGCTTGTGCGATTCCTGTGTAGCTTGGGGTGCTTCTTGTGATTGGGAGGCCTCTCATCCAGTTCACCCAGGCCCACTGCTGGAATCCTCCTAGTGTGTCTTCTCAGAAGTCCCTGGACACTTTCCACCTCTCTAAAGTGAGACACTTGCTTGAATAGTCTTAATTAGGAACCCTGACTTTTGCTACTTCTGTGCCTATCCTGAACTGCCTGTTGGACACTAGGGACCTAATGACCCCCCCCCAACCCCTTCTGCCACTGAGAACACTCATGCTCCAAGAATAGGGAAAGACTTCTAAGGTTTGGGCCTGTTGCCTGGAAAATAGAACAAGTGTTTAAAGGTGTTTAGTTGGTTGGTAACGGTCACGCAGAGTGATCAGTTCTAAAAGTTCTTACTTACCTTGAACGTGTTCTGCCATTCTGAAAAGTATATTATTTTACTCCCGTCAATTGGTTGTGCCTCTTCCCAAAAGTAATGCTGTTGGCTTCACTTGTCTATTTCTTTTAGGATATAAATGTAAAAGTATATCAACTGGGCCATGCGGTTTAGCCTGTCTAGAATAAGTCTGATTCCTTGAATAGCTGTGTGCAATTCTTAATAAGTGTATTGCAGGTTTTACTAACCTTGGTCTGCCTTATGCCATCCCAAAATAAGTTAAGACAGTTATTCCTTACCTTGGTTTGTGTTCCACTGACCTGAAAAGCAACTGTAATAGTATATTGCATCCTTAGGTTTTACCTGCCTAGAATAGCTGTGTGCCATTCATAAAAAGTGTCCTGCACATCCGGATCAGTGCAGATTTATTGGAGGTCGTAATACTGCAATGAATATTGGTCGCTTGCATCATGTGATGGACCAGGTGAAGCACCTGGGAGGGTGAAATGGCAATGGCCTCTTAAAGTAATGAAAGAGTTTAATTCTCTGGAATGGGACTGGTTGTTTAGAGTGTGGGGAGCCTGTGGATTCAACTGAGTCTGCCATACAATAAGCCGGTAGCAGTGGTGAAGACTAATGATTGGGTGTCACGGCAGTGGACGCTGAGCAGAGGAGTCTGGGATGCCCGGTCTTGCCAATTCAGTTCTCCATGGCATTGGAACCGCTGGCGCAGTTCCTGAGAGGGGAGAAGGGGGCAAAGCAGGGATTTTAGTGGGATACCACATGTAGTCTCGTTATACGTAGATCTGCTGTTGTAAGTGGGGAACCCGCAGGACAATATACCCATGTTGCTTGATGTGCTAGAGAATTTCCGGAGGCTGTCAGGATTCCGGATTAATAAAGAAAAAAAGTATTTTATTTCCATTGGGAGGGCTGAAACAGGGATTTAGCTGGTCTCCCGCATTGGGGGCTATGTTAGGAGAGGGGGGGGGGCGTCATTCCTGTACCTGGGAATTCAAATCTTTCATGATATAGAGGATGCATTTGTGTACAACACGGGAGGGCCTCTCTGGGATAGGGGACTCCATCCAGTTTTGAAAGAAACTGCCATTGTCACTAATGGAGAGGGTAGCGCTCTGCAAAATGGTGATACTGCCGCAGCTACTCTATTATTTCATTAATATTCCATATGTGATCAAGAGGGTGTTCTTCAAGATTCTGGATGAGAAAAATCGGGGAACTGTTGTGGAATGCTGGGAGGAGGGTGTCGCTGGCAACCCTGTGGCGCCCGCGGTCAGATGGTGGACTTAATTTTCCCAACTATGTGTATTTTATGGCAGCACAGTTGCAAACAGTGCTGGAGTGGGGGACTTCTAGAGGGGATTTATTTAGGGGATTGGTGGCAGACCTCCCAGTGGCTCGACGAGGGCCAGAATTGTGGGGCATGACAGGGAGTAAAGGGGAGATGAACATTTTTCAGACAGTGTGGCGGAAGCATCTCTGGAGGATTCATGTTGTGAGGATATACAGTGCAGATCTGCCATGGAGTGCAGACCTGAAGTTACGGCTCATCATTGGGAGGGTAGGCATTGGACGGTTGTGGGAGAAAAGATGCCGGCCAGTAGGGGACCCGTTTGAAAGTGGAAAACTGATGACGTTTGCTGAATGGAGCGCCAATATGGGATTTCAAAGGGACATTTTTTTTTTAACTTTAACATATGGGGCGGTGACTGAATGGTTATCTGCAATATGGAAGGAGATACCTGAAGAACTGGGCGTAAGTCTGCTGATGCGGGTGCTGACGGATAAGGTTGGAGCTGAGCCCAAAATCTCTCACATTTACCAGGCAGTGAGGAGCAAGGTACCCCTGGAAGAGCTAGCAGTGAAAAGTGGGAAAAGGATCGGGGCTGCCACATATCTGAGAAGGAGTGGACAAAAATTGGGGGACAGGTTCGTAGGTCTCAAGAAACACCGGGTTACAACTTACTCAGTTTAATATACTGCATAGAGCTTATGTGACCCCCGACCAAACTCCATGCTATGAATGATACCATTAGCCAGGACTGCCCCCGCAGTGGGATGGGACCGGCTGGGCAATGGCATATGATCTGGGGTTGTGTGGTTATTGCACACAATTGGGGAGCAGTTATATCAATGATCATTGCATTGTTGGGCTCCAGTTTTCAATTCGATCCGAAGGTGTGCTTATGGGGCATGATGTCAGGGGGAGGCGACACAGATCACGAAATCGACTAGCCCAGTTTTTGTTGATACTTGCCAAATGGCAGATAGGCATTGCCTGTAGATGGGGGAATTGCAGAAAAACTGTGACCCTGAGCAGGAGGAAGGGGAGATGGTAGAATGGACTTATATGAGCTGTGTTCCTCAGCAGATTTGAAACCCCCATGAGGGAGGAAAAGTGAGGGGGAAGGGAAGCAAGAGGCTTCAACGCACTTTAATTGCTTGATACCTGTCACCAACTACTGTGTATATAGTTTTGGGGGTAGTAGACCAGGGGCACTCCAAATGAATATGTACTGGGAGAGAAATAGTGAAGGGGGTGGGAGACAGGAAGGTGCAGCTTAGGGGGCGGGGGGGTGTTACTGTTCTTTTTCCATGCAAAAAGATCAATAATAAAAAAAAAAAGATTGTCTAAAAATTTTAAAAAGTCCTGTAGGTGTAGCTGACCTTGGTCTGCCTGGTGCAATCCTAAATTAGTGTAGAAAGTTATTGCTTACCTTAGTCTGTGTTCCACTGATCTGAAAAGCAACTGTAATTGTATATTAAATCACAAGGTCTTACTCACCTAGTATAACTGTGCGTTACTTTTATAAATGCAAATAAATAAATTCAGGGTAACAACAACCCTGATGCATCGTGGCTCTGTTACAGAAAGTTTACTTGGTTACATAAGTGCTTAGCATAGTGTAAATGGTTAGGTACAGACAATCAAGGTAGGTGTAACACATTACAAGCCGCACCTCATGTTACCGGGGGCTTAAAGCAAAGGATGCAGGTATGAGCAACAAATTACAGTCAATCAAGAGGGCGCAACACATTACAAGCCACACTGCATGTTACAGGGGGCTTAAAGCAAAGGATGCAGGTTCAGCAGGCAGCGAGCTGTAGAGAGAGTGGAATGATCAAAGTTGGGGATAGCGACACCAATGATACCTAGGTCTTACCTAATATAACAATCATTGCAGGCTCTGAATCTCGATGGAGTGGGGACATCCTTCGTGGCAGGAGGAAAGGGGAAAGTACAGGAAGCCTTAAAAACCGGCCTTTACATACCAGGCCCGGCTTCACCTCACAGCATGGCCGGGCTTCAGTATTTGCTGAGGGCTGCAGCCAATCAGGCTGATAGATGTAGAAATATGCCTCTCCAGGCAAAGGCAGGCATCTCGTCGGCGGTGTAAAGGAGGCAGCCATCCTTCGAAGTTTAATGTCGGCTCTTGCAATGTGTGCAATCATTGCAGGCTCTGTCCCTCGATGGAGGGGGGGGGGCATTTTTTGTGGTAGGAGGAAAGGGATAGTAGTTCTAGGTTTGTAGTGCTAGATTTATACTGTTCCATGAACTTGTGTTTCACTATTCAGAAAAGTATCCTGGTAACAGGGTTGCTTTAATAGGCGATTCCTTAACTGAGTGTTACTGCATGACAGACAGCATCTACTACCCTTGACTTACTGTAAAGTAATCTAAAAGTAACTGATGGTTTTACTCTCGATGAATAGGTAAGTCTGACTCCCCTAGAAATAGTGCTTGTTTTCTGAACATTGTCTATGCCTTGGTCTGTGTACTTTAAAGCATGGTGTTGTGCTTTTAGAATGTGTTTAGGACGATGGGGAAGTTGCTGTGGGCACCATGTTACATTGATAAACTGCCCAAGCATTGGGATGAGTCATAATAGAAACAATTGCACATAGCACAGGAGTTATAAACCTATACTGATGATTATTCTTGTATCAGTCCCTGGATCATTGATGCATATTAATAAGAGCCCTTATTACTGAAGGAAGTGTGCCTATAATGGGTAACCAACCAAAACATTGTAGCGAGCCCGCTCTGCAAGTGTGGCTTATTACCATCACAGAAGCTTTGAGAAGGGCCCGAAAAGACCCTATATGTGTAGTCATGGATATTTGTATTTATTAGGTTTATATAGCACTTTACACCAAAGCGCTTTACATGAAACAACAAGAATACATTAGAATAAAATTGAAACATTGTACAACATGAGACAAACCATCAAAAACTATTTATAGAACAATTTGTAGAAGAATGTAAAGAGAAACTGAAAAGAGGAAGAGTAAGAAGGAATCCGGTTAAGAGGAAGGGGAGTGCAGAAGATGAGCTTTCAAGGAAGACCGGAAGGAGGTGTAATAGGAAATGGAGCAGATAGAGAGAGAGAGGTAGAGTGTTCCAGTGTAGAGGGGCAAGGAGCTGAAAGGAACGGAAACGAGAACAGGCACAAGGGGAAGGAGGAACAGTAAGTAGGAAGAGATCTGAGTGCGCCAGTGGGAGCATAGAACGAAAGGAGAGAGGAAAGGTAGGGGTGGGGGTGCAAGATCATGAAGAGATTTAAAGATTGTGAGAGGACCATGTGCTGTGTGCTGGGGAAATCACAAATGCTCCACTATTGGGTACTAAGGAACAAGTTACTTACCTGTAACTGTTGTTCTCCAGCATGGGTCTGGCATGGATTCACATGCTCATGAATATTCCCCGTCGTCAGGCTGGGAATCCTCGGTAAAGAAAAAACCAGTATCAGTTTCGTTTCTGATCTGTCTTTCGTAGTAATAACCAATCACTGGTCTCTGCGTCATACTGACCACAGCCAATGACTGCCCTCTACCTAAGCACCGCCTCTGGCAGCCATCTTCAGATTTGGAAGCACGTGAAGTGGCAGTATGACCAAGTGAAGAGCCGCAGAGGGGTAGGCGGGAGGGTTCGCATGTGAATCCATGCCAGACCCATGCTGGAGAACAACAGTTACAGGTAAGTAACTTGTTCCTTCTCCAGCATGGGGTCTGGCATGGATTCACATGCTCATTAATAAAGAATACATAGCAGTACACACATGCACAACCACGGGAGGTGGCAAAGGCTCAACATTAAGCATCACATAAACTCAACATTAAGCATCTTACCTCCTCACCAGGCTCACCTCAGGCGAACAGGTTGCGCAGCACTGCTTGGCCGACCCTGGACTCCTCCCTGGAATCCCGGTCGACGCAGTAGAATTTCGTGAAGGTGTGCGTCGACCTCCACGTAGCAGCCCTGCATATGTCCAGCAGGGGCACACCAGATAGGAACGCCGTGGTAGCTGCGATCGCTCTGGTGGAATGGGCTCTCGGACGGCCAGGCAGCGGTCGGTTTGCCAACCGGTGACAGCACATGATACAGCCGGAGAGCCATCTGGAGATGGAAGCCTTCGAGAGAGCCTTCCCCTGATTGACAGGTCCAAAGTTCACAAAGAGTTGTGACGTCTTCCGAAAACCCTTCGTGCGGTCCACGTAGAACTTCAGCGCTCTAGCTACATCCAGCGAGTGCAAAGTCCTCTCAGCCGGCGACGAAGGCGACGGGAAAAACACAGGTAACACCAAGGGTTCGTTGAGATGGAAGTCCGACGGTATCTTGGGCATGAAGGAGGGGTGCGTCCTGAGCACTACCCTCGTGTCGTGGAAAGTCAAGTACGGGGCCTTGCAGGAAAGGGCCTGGATCTCTCCCACTCGTCGTGCGGAGGTGATGGCCACAAGAAAAGCTGTTTTCCACGATAGAAACTTCAACGGGGCCGAGTGCAGAGGCTCGAACGGAGGTCCCATGAGCTTGGTCAGCACCACGTTGAGCTCCCACGCCGGGGCCGGAGCCTTCACCGGCGGGAACGATCTGAACAGTCCCTTCATGAACTCTTTCACCAGACGATGAGACCACAAGGACGTCCGGCCCGTGGTTCTGGTGTATCGGGAGATCGCAGCAAGATGAATCTTGATGGACGCGTGTGCCAGACCAGCTTTGGCCAGCGTCAGCAGGTACGGCAGTACTTGGGGAGCCGTAATCCGTAGAGGGTTAATCTTCTGTGCGTGGCACCAGACAGAGAACCTCTTCCATTTGTGTCCGTAGCATTTAAGAGTCGAGGACGCCCTGGCCTTTGCAAGAACCTCTCTGCAATCGGCCGGTATGTCGTATCCTCCAAACTCTAGCGCTGCAGGAGCCAGGCCTGCAAGTTCAGCGACTTCGGGTCGTGGTGGAGGATGGCGCCTCCTTCCCTGGAGAGTAGATCCGCGTCCGCCGGCAGCTTGATCGGCGGGGACGCTGACAAGTCCAGAAGGTCCGGGAACCATATCTGCCTCGGCCACGCAGGTGCGACGAGGATCATCCTGCACCGTGACCTCTTGAGCTGGTTGATGAGCCGGATTAGCAGAGGCAAGGGAGGGAACGCGTAGAGGAACAGGCCCTCCCAGGGGAACGAGAAAGCATCGCCCATGCTCCTCGTCTGGGGAAACCTGCTGGCGAACCTCCGGCACTTGGTGTTCGTCGCCGTCGCGAACAGGTCGATCTGGGGTGTGCCCCACCGTCGGAAGAGGCGATCCACCAGATCCTGCCGTAGCTCCCACTCGTGGCACGAGCGCAGCTCCCTGCTGAGTGAGTCGGCGATGGTGTTTTTTATCCCTGCCAGATGAAACGGCACCAGAAAAATCCGTTGGGCGACGGCCCAATGCCACAGGTCCTGCGCCTCCTTGGACAGCGCTGGGGACCTGGTTCCGCCCTGTTTCCTGATGTAAAACATGGTGGTGGTGTTGTCGGTGAAGATCCTCACCACCTTGCCCTTGAGGGACGGAAGGAAGGACCTGAGGGCCCAAAACACTGCACGGAGCTCCAGGACGTTGATATGTAGGGACTTCTCCGTCGGGAGCCAGAGTCCCCTTGCGTGCAGATTTTCGGTGTGCGCTCCCCACCCTTCCAGGGAGGCATCCGTGGTCACAGTCTCCTGGTGGGCTGGGGTCTGGAAGTCCATGCCCGCCGTCAGATGCGCGCGGGTGCCCCACCACCGTATCGCTCGTCGGAAACTCTCGTCGAGCTTGATCCTTTCCTCGAAGCTGCCCGTCGTCTGGATCCAGCGCGCATCCAGGAATTCTTGCAACGGGCGCATCCGGAGCCTGCACATGGGAATGAGGTAGATGCAGGAAGACATCATCCCGAGGAGGGACTTGATGGACCTCACTTTGGCCGCGTCGGCCACCAACATCCGTTGCACCTTGCCCAGGATGGTCCTGGTCCTCTCCTCCGACGGGGAGGCCAGAAGGGACACTGTCGAGCCTCGCTCCCAGAAACAGTGCGACTTGCGCGGGCACCAGGTGGGATTTGGCGTAGTTCACGGAGAATCCCAGGTCCGTGAGGAGTTGGACGGTCCTTGCCGTGTGGACCACGGCGAGCTCCCTCGTCTTGGCGCGGATGAGCCAGTCGTCCAGGTAGGGGTAGACGTGAATCCCCTCGCGGCGCAGCTGCGCCGCCACCGGTGCAAGGCACTTGGTGAATACCCTGGGTGCCGACCGTAGTCCGAAGGGAAGGGCTTTGAACTGGTAATGACGCCCTTGGACCACGAATCTGAGGAATTTGCGGTGCCCCTTTAGGATGGGAATGTGGAAGTAGGCATCCTCCAAATCCAACGACGATAGGAAGTCTCCTTCCTCCAGCTGACCCAGGACGTGCTGGAGGGTGACCATCCGGAACTTCTGCGCCTTGATGAACTTGTTCAGACGTCGCAGGTCTAGGATGGGGCGCCATCCTCCCGTCTTCTTCTTCACGAGGAAGTATCTCGAGTAGACTCCGGAGCCCCGAAGCCTCTTTGGGACGAGTTCGATGGCGCCCTTTCTGAGCATCGCCTTTACCTCCAGGAGAAGTTGAGGGACGTGAAGCTCTTTCCTGGCCACGGGGGGGACGCGCGGGCACCTTCTTTGAAACTCGAGCGCGTGGCCCCGGGCCAGGGCGTCCAGCACCCAACGGTCGGTGGAGATGGACTCCCACACGCTGACGAAGCCCGCCAGCCGGCCTCCCACCGGGGTGCTTCGGTGGGGGCCCGACCCCACGGCCGGTTCAATCCTGCTTGGACGCGGCCTTGCCGCCTTGACCTCCTTGGCGACGACGGCGGGGTCCGCTAGACTTGCCTCGTCCTCTGTAGGCCTCTTGCGACGACGAGCGGGCCGCTTGACGGTAGGAAGCGAAACCGCCGCCGGAACCTTTGGAGGCGCCCTTGCCTCCGCCGCTCCGAAAGGGCGTCCGTCGTTGCAGGACTCCAAGGGCCCGGGCCGTCTCCGTATCCGCCTTGATGGCCTGAAGGGAATCGTCCACCGTCTTCCCAAACAGGTTGTTCCCGTCGAAGGGCATGTCCAGGACTCTGGTCTGGACGTCCTGCCGGAAGTCCGTAGCTTTGAGCCATCCACGACGTCGAAGGCAAACGCCGTTGCCCAGCTGGCGGAACCCAGTGTCGGCAATGTCCGTCGCCACGGTGATGGCGTGGTCCGAGGCCACCTCACCTTCCTGCAGGATCTCAAGGGCCTCCGCCCTCTTGTCATCCGGCAGAAAATCCAGCAGGGGAGCCATCTTGTACCAGAGCTCCCTGTCGTAGCGGGCCACGATAGCCAAGGCGTTGGCCGCTTTAATCGTCGTCGCTGCCGACGAGATGACTCTACGCCCCATAGTATCCAATTTCTTTCCCTCGCCGTCCGGCGGGGAAGTCGATGTGGAGGCCGCACCCCCCCCCCGCTTTCTTCCTGGCTGCCGCGGAGACGACGGAGTCCGGGGTAGGCTGCGCCCGGAGGCATAGGGGGGCCGTGTCCGGGACCCGGTACTTTTTCTCGTACCGGTCTCTTCTAGCTGGCGTCGTGGAAGGGTTCTTGAGGAGGGAAAGGCCCTCATCCCAAATGTCGTCCAACAGAGGCACTGCGAGGACCGTCTTCCTCTTGGCCTCGCGCCGCTGATAAAGGAAGCCTTCCTTTTTCTTCTCCTCAGGGCAGAGTTGGAAAAGCTCGGAAGCCCTGGAGATCATGGAGTGGAAAGATCCGATCTCGTCGGGCGGAGAGGCCCTGGTGGGAGGCGACGACGGAAAATCCTCGTCGTATGCCTCGTCGTCCGTCCCGTCGCTGCCGTGTCAGTCCCCGTATCATCCCCTCGGGTGGACGGGGAGGAGGGCTGGAAGGGGCGCGACGGTTGAAAAGGAGGTGGTGGATGGATCCTTCTTTTCTTGGTAGGGGGAACACCAGAAGGTCCCGGTTCTGGATCCCCCGACGGGAGAGGTTCCTCCGTCGGTAACGGTAGCCTCGTCCTTATCTCGGAGCATAAGGACTGTATGGCCAACAAAATGGCCGCCGAGTTGTCTTGCGGCGCTGGCAGAGGGGAATCCGACGGGCGAGCAGGGGCCCCGTCGGTATCCTCGACGATGTCGTCGTCGTCACCTGCGTCGGGGTCCATTCCGACGGGCTGGCCTTCTTCCACGCCTAGGCCGTGGCTTAAGACCTCGATCAGCTCCTCTTCTGAGGTTGAGGCCGACTCTACGACGACGCCCTGCCCCCCCTTCTTCCCCAAGGGGGGGTTTCACGGGGGTCCTATCGATGGGCACAAAGGAAGACTCCCTCCGAGGAGGCAGGGAGATTCTGGGCCCTGAGGTCGCCACCACTGGTGCAGCCACCACAGGCTGAGCCAGGGCCGCTGCGACCGTTTCGATAGAGGGCTTGGTCGGATGGATCAAGGCCTTCACCGCCTTATCCTTGAGGGAGGGGGCACTGCCACGCTCCTCCTCTGCCTTAGAGCTCGACCGGGGCCTCTCCAGGAGCTTCGCCGGGTGCTCGGCCTTCCTCTTACCCGACCCAGAGCGTTGGCTCGTGGTTGATGGTGCCGGGGAGGGTGCGCCCTGCCTGGCGCCCGTAGAGCCCGACCGTTCGGCGCTCCCGGTGCCAGCGGACTCGCGGTGCTTGGCCTTATGTTGGGCCCCCGTCGCCGGGGCGCCCTCAAAGGTCTTAGAAGACCGCTCGGATTTCTTCTTCTTCTCGCCAGACGGGCTCTTACCCTCCAGCCAGTTGGCGAGACGTTGATGGCGGTCCTTCATGGTCCGTTCCGACATGTTGCCGCAAAACGCACAGTCCTTCTCCACGTGCGTCTTGTCCTCATGAAGGCAGTAAAGGCAGAAAGAGTGTTCGTCCTCCTTGAAGACGTTCTGCAGCTGGCATCCAGGGCAGACCCTGAACAGCTTTCCGGGCGTCGAGCTTCCCTTCTCCTGGGCCATCTCCGAGACCGGGCCTGAGAAGCTTCTGGAGTCCTCCGAAGTGTAGCTCGACGAAATCTTCACCCTTGAGGGGCACAGATGAATCCGACACGGGTCCCCGTTGATCGGATGTAGAATCGGTGGAGCTTGAGGCTCTTTTGACCGAAAGAATCGAAGTTTTTTGTAAAAAGCGCGAAAAAATAGCACTAACGCTCGAGAGCAATAGCACGAGGATCCCAACACATGAACGTGCGGTAAAAATCTGAAGATGGCTGCCAGAGGCGGTGCTTAGGTAGAGGGCAGTCATTGGCTGTGGTCAGTATGACGCAGAGACCAGTGATTGGTTATTACTACGAAAGACAGATCAGAAACGAAACTGATACTGGTTTTTTCTTTACCGAGGATTCCCAGCCTGACGACGGGGAATATTCATGAGCATGTGAATCCATGCCAGACCCCATGCTGGAGAATGTATGTAAGCCTCTATCAGGTGCACTCTGGGGGAAAGAACATCTCTTGTTTGCATGCGGTAAGAGGTGGTGGTTCTGGAGGGCCAGCACATGTTCCTTACAAGAAAATGCATGTCATACGCATGGGAGACGAGTATCTTGGAAGGGCCCTATGAATACTTACAGGAGAGATTAACAGTTGGTACCCCAGTGGTTAGGAATCTACATTCAAGCCTTATTCTAGGCTGTTAAAGCGGTATATCCACCTTGCCTCCTTGTCCAGGAGGATTCTCTGCGGGTTGGTCACATGCATGACAATATCCATCACCCACCAGAGTAGGTCATCTGCCGTATGCTGATTTTCCAAGATGTGAGAGACTAGTGGGGCAGAGATGTTTTTACACTGATCATTGAGCGATGCTCAATCTGAGCCGGGATGGCGTCGTCCGTCCTACATGTTAAGACAGTTTTTCTAAAGTAGCTTTAATAATTCATACATCTGAGGCAGTACATAAATCCACTCTTAGTATAAGGCTGTACCACCTGAGAACATTTGGTAGCGCAGACAGAGCAGCCCGGCTTATTTTAGGAGGGAGAGGGCTGTAGCTTGGTACAAAGAAATAGTATACATATGGTCCACTGAAACACTATGTATTGTAAAATTGTAAAAATAAAGGGTTTATTTAAATACAAGCAGGCCAAGATAAATCTTGGGAAAGTTAGTACTATAACATCCTATGAATCCAATCATAACAACCAACTCAATACATATGGCATGCAAACCAAGGTATAACCTTATTTAGAGGAGCAAGAAGCAAGTCAGGGTGAGCCAAACCTATACATTCAGGATAGCAATATACTATTCTTGGGTGAAAAAAACAGGTTAGATATACTTTTAGAATATCAACAGTACTTCAAGGGTAGTTGGCCCAGTCAGTCACAGAGTGACGCCCAGTTATGAAATCACATAATAAACATACCTTGTTACAAGTATGCCTTGTAACATGTGTAACTCTTTTTTCCTGAATGGATACAGTTACACCACAAGTATTACTTTAGATAACACAGTTCAGAGCAAGTCAAGTAACTCATACTTTCTGGAGGGGCCTTAAGCTACTCAATGACAAGTATGAACACACAACTATTTTAGAATGCACTAAGCAATTCAGGGAAAGCAAAACACAATTACACTTTAAGACACAATGTATTTCCTATAACTATTTTAGAACGGCTATTAGCAGTTTCAGGGCCGTGTTACAAGTTCAGAAGAGCAGCAGCTATTCACAGTAATTAAGGAACCACATACTTTTAAGAGGTTACAAGCAACTCATAATACGGGCATTAACTTCAAGACTGTTTTAGGTCTGTATCAAGCAGATCAGAGATAGCAAAACCCTATGTTACACTTTAAGAATAACACTTATTCAGGATAGGTGAACCCTAATGGTAAGCTTTTATACTCATTCAGTTAACAAATGATAAACAGTACCAACACTTAATACTTTTTTAGAATGTAGGACACTATTCAGAGTAAGTAAAGTGTATATACTTTTTAAAGGAGCTACCAGCAACTAAAAGGTAAGTAATAACTTTTGGACACTTTGTAACATTTCTATTGCAGAGATTGTTACAACACTAACTCTTTGATAAGCATTTTGAAACACAATTCTGCTGTATAAAGAACATTACAAATGATCAATACATAGTTAAGTACTTATACACTTGTGATACTTTCAAGACAGAATCCTTAGGTCATAAAGGCCTTCCCTAGTCTATAGCATGATTTTTCTCAGAGGCTGAAGAGTGGCCTAGATGCCAGCTGTAGGCAGGTCAGGATAGGGTCCAGTTGCTGGAAAGTCAAAGTTCCAGAGCATATCTTCTTTAAGTAAGTAGCAGCTTCAGAGTTATTTAAAGTGTTCACAGACTTCACAAAAGGCTCCTTAAATGCGTTCCAGCATTAGGCCTGGGTAAGTGTTGTAGGCAAATTTCCAACCACCCGAATCACCTACTCCGCCTCATAGGATTCACACAAGACGTAAGGTAAGTATTATCCAAGCCAACACAGTACCTTGGGAATGGGTCCTGTGCTGCTGCGTCCTAAAGGCATCCACTCCGCTCTTTTCTCCTTAGATTCGTGGTCTGACCACAAATGAACTGGATACTGGCGGGGAACTTGCAGCAGCAGTCAGAAGAGGCTTCCAGCAAAGGTTTCTTCATAGATTCTCGCAGCTCCGTAGATGTGGTCCCCTTTTACAGGAGCCAGATGAAGAACAAATATCACCTGCCCGATTCTCTTCACTCCCTCAGTCCTGCACTCTGGTGAGGGGACTTTAGGGATTCAAATCGTGTCTCTGGAGGTCCAGCAAAGTTTCAGCTGGATTCAGACTTCGGAAGCCCATGCACCGCACTCGAGGTCCCAAGGTATTCACGGTTTCAGGTTTTGCAGCCAGCAAGGTCACAACACGTCGAGGGATGGCTCGTTTTGCAGGTCTTCAAGACCAGTGGATCTCACCAGCGTCTGGGTAAGAGGAGTCACATTCAGGACCCCCAAGTCGGTTGGAAGGAAGGGTCTGGCTGTCCAATCAGGACAGCCAGCCCCCAATTGGGACTTGGTTCCTTTCAAGCAAGGTGACAAAGGGCTGCAGAGTTTTGGACACCTCCCTTGATTCCTGCCGAAGACAAAACATCCACTGAGTTAGTTTCTGCCTAGAATGGCAGGGGAAGACCTCAGAACAACATGCATACTTAAAAATGGTGAAAAAGACAGAACCCACCATTCTAGCAGAATGATGGCCCTTCTGTGCATTACCAAGACTGATTTAACAGCCTGTGAGTAATAATGACTAGTCATAAAAGTAGTTACACTGCCAACAGTCATTCAAGTATACTTGCAATTGTTACATAAATGTTACCAAGTAAGTAGGAAAGGGGATACATTGTATACCCTCAGAACTCAACAAAAGGTGGGGTTTGCTGGCTCACTATATAAACTGTAAAGGGAATGCAAATCTGTCTTTACCCCTTGGGAACAATAGTTCACCCAAGTACATTAAACAGAAATTAACGGCAACCCAGCCTAATCCCAAAAGTTATAGGACAACCTAACTCCAATCACATACTATGGAGAGACATAAAAAGGTCACCCATAAAAAAAATGTAAAAAAAAGTAAATGACTAGGTGAGTGAGGACAATCCCTCTGTATTACTGCTCCAATTTGTTGTGCTCTCGAGATTCTAAGTACCATTAAGTCCCGGCTGCATTTGTGGCTAAATATCTGAAGTTGGATTTCTATGCTACATCATCAAGAAAAAGACATGGTTCATTGTGAACCACCAAACCAGCCAGGACAATGTTGGATATCAAAATATTCCAGAAGGAAATGGCCGTTTAATTCCGTGCGTAAACCTTTCTTTTAGAGCTTCTGATATTCTTATTCTGTGAAACCAGTCATGTGTTTTGTTATATGTTCATTCATTATTTTCTATATATTCTTTGTACTAGGCACTTAAAAAACATAGGTGTTTGCGATTGAAGACATTAAAAAGTTGATTTCTTTGTAAAGTAAACCTGCAATTTGCAAGATTAAAAAGATGAAGTGGCCATTTTGTTTCTCATAAAGTTGCAGTTTTCCTGCCTTTGACTGATGGGCAGGATTGAGCAGAATTACATTTAGCATTCTGCCACCACCACACAAGAATTTGGAAGAATGTGTTTCTACAGATATAAAATCCTGGCGGGACATTTTGCATAATTAACATACTATGTCGAAGTTGGCATTTTTCCAGCTGAAGCCTCCCCTAAGTAGCTGCTACCAATTGCAGAAACAAAAATCATTGTTTATGGGTTTTACTGTCCAGGGCATTGTGGTATCTGGTCAGATGTTCATACGTGAGGTTAAAACCCACAAAGTAAAACATTAATTTCCAAACACTAAGCATGTAAAACTATAAGACATCTGCAAAAGGGCCCTCCCAAACCCACACACTGCATCCAGCATTTCTTCATTATTGTGTTTTACAAAAGACCCCACCGAGACAGTCTGCAAATGTTGCTCACTAATGACGAAGCTTTGAAAAAGTGCTTGACTAATCATCGAAACAGAACTCAGTTGGAGAATGACAATAGGGCAACATTGTACCAATAGCATAGAAACGCAGGATATCATATGGAAGTCTCAATCCAATTAAACAACCAGATCATTGAAAAATACATCCTGTTGAAGCACGAACAGTCAAGAACACAAAACATCAAACGGAAAGAAACAGATTCATGACATGGAAAAAGGTACGCAAATTTCTTTGTTTCTTCTGAACAGTGCCCTGTTTGTTCAAGACTTCAGCAGGGCTTGCTGGATCTTTGGCAGCGTGGTTTATAGACGAGAAACCATTGCCTGATGCAGGCTTAGTTTAGGATTTGATTTTAGCAGACCAGCACCTCCTGCATGTCTTGATCATACAGAAAGTAAAAACAGTCAGAGAGCAATAAATAACTACACAAGGATTGGAGAAGTTTAATCCACAATTTAATATCCCTCTCTGAGGCAGGGATCAGTGACAGATTATTGCTTATTTGCGAAATCACCACAGCCATTTCTCCCTTCTCCACACCACAACTAACCACAGCATATAACTTATAAGCCAGGCGAGACCTGAGAATTCTGTGTTCTATCAGATAGTGAAACTCGTCACAATCGATGGCGGGGAAGCCCTGCAGGACAGGGAAGAAGGTGCAAGGCCATGAGATTAGCACACAACTACCAGAACCCAAGAACCTTGCTATAGTCGCAAAAGAATTGCCTGAATCCACGAGCATAGCACTCTTGCTCTCATGTCCAGGCGGTCCAAAGAATGTGTCCCCATGTAAAAGGGACCCAACTGCATAGTGTATTCCTCCAGACAAGCAAGACGATTGACACACGTGGGGGGTGGGGAATTCTTGTCAGGGGTGAGGTTCTCTCTTTGGGATGCACCTGCAATCAATGAAATATGCAAAGCAAGAATCCTTACAGCAAGGCTCAATAAATATAGCATACAGCAATACAACACCCTCCCTCTTGCCCCCCTTGGGGGTTGCAGATGTCAGGCTGGACAGAGCAAGTAGTACAAGAGTTACAAGGAAAAGAGCGGGAATGCCCACCATTGTCCGTCTCTTATCTTCAGTTTGCACTTTATTTAAAGCATATTTACCTCTGCCATTTGTGCCTCACTGGATTCTCAGTGTATCTCAGCTCACCAGGCGTAATGTCACAGCCCTCGTCAAGAGCAGTTTCAATAGACAACTCAAGAAATCAATTTCCCTCCCAGAGTACCACCGATCAGCTCCTGGGTTATTTATCACACATTGTAAAGATCAGCAACTTTAACAATAAACGTATTTATTTACATAATATGTGCTAGGGGCCCACAGACATTTGGGGGATGATTGCGAAGGAAATATGTCCAAGGTCCTTTCATCTCCAGCCTCTGCTCCCTCAAGTGTATTCTACACCATTCAAAGATAGATCATCTTCCCTATGACATGCACAGTTTACAACAATCCAGATTTTGGGTCATACAAATGCTGCAAAATAAAAGAAATCCCTGCCTATTTAAGGATGGTTGACTAAAGCCTTAATTAAAAGGGACACCAGCAGGCTACAGCACGAGACGATGTCAGCAAATGGAAACATTATTGAGCGAGCGCTATAAGGCAGATGGTACATAGTCACTTGAGGAAGGGCATATGAGGCCACTCAAGATGCAAACCCCATGTGACTGCTATTTCGTTTTTTGGGTTTGCAGCGACGGAACACTTGGGGATGGTATTAAAAGGAGAGATGCAAGTTCCAAGAAAGAAATAAAGAAAAAAAAAAGAGCGGACAGAACAAAAAAAACAACCGAATAAACTAACCACTCTTGCCACCAAGTAGTGCAATAAGCAGCAGATCCCTCGCCTCTACCCCCTATGAGTTAAGGGGAGGTCCCCGAGGATGAAGGAGAGGCACCATGGAGACAAAAGGTGGTACGATCCTGCTCAAATCATCACTTGTCCTTCTTGCACTCTGCCTCCTCAGAGAGCTTCTCGCCAGGCACAGGTGCTGCCTCATCCTCTTCAACAATCTCTCGCTGCTTGGACAGTTTCTTTGTCTTCTGGTACAATTCATTCAGGTTAAATTCCCTGATCACATTCTCCTAGGGACAAGTGACAGAGCACACAGTTACTTTCACGATATGACACAGCAAAGTGAATAGAAGTAGGTCTCCACACTAACATGTTGCCCAATAAATCAAAGGCTCGTGTGCAAAACGTTCAGGAGCTATGTCCAATATGTCCACATTTTGAAAGCCAACTGAAAGCCCAAGTTAAGTGTCCTAAAACTCCACCACTAAATGCAAAGCCTTTGACAAAAAGACATATGTATACATTCCCCACCCACGTACATCCTAACAAACTGATCTCTTGCAAGGTTATGAAACTTCTCCCAAGCATCTTTGCTTTAACTGTTCACGCTTCAGAATCTTCTCTGTCCATTCATTGAAACACTTAATTATGCAGTTGTGTGCAAGTCGCTGCACTTGTATGGCACAGACCTGCAACACTTTAAATGCCTGCCTCTCTTTCCACCATATCTTGTGCTCACGTTTCACTCGGTATGATGAGCTGCATGTCAATACGGAAAATAATTCTGTCTCACCAATACAATTTACTAGAAAACCACTGAACAAGCAAGGAATGACCAGTTAAAGTTATTTGTAAAGCTGCAAGAGACATTCCACATGGGACGGGAGCTGTACCAATATTACCAGTTTAGACACACCCTCCCACATGCTTCAGAAGTGGGAATTTAGTCTCCAAAAGTCTTCTCCATTCCAAAGGAGACCGAGGAAGAAATACTGAACAAAAAACATTCACTATAACCTTATATAAAGGTAGAAATAATGTCATGGACCCACTGAATGGGCGTTATACGCCCTTAAGGTGGTAGCAATCAGTGCTGGATTTCGGCTGATTTAAAAACATTCCAAGGTTTGTTACTCCTCCTGTAAAGGTCATGAAGGTGGAAAGGATGTGTCAAATGTAAAGACAATGCTGGCACATTCTTGTATTCAATATGGTTGTGTCCACAACTGCCACTATACTGGGGCAAGATCGTTACTGAAATTAAAATAGTACTGTACTGCCAAGAAGATATGGATCCCAAACAATCATTACTGGGGATAGGAGGGCGGGAGGAACAAGATCTGAAAAGATGTACAAAACGGTTTATCGCCATGGCCCAGAAAGCCACAAGGAGGGATATTGCCTGGAAGTAGGTAGTGTTAGGTACATTTTTCTAAAGTCCAACTGGTGTGGGACTTCATAAGGCTTATCTCTTGGTATTAGGGACCCAGCTCTTAAAATAGGTCTGTACTGCACCAGTCTGTCGAGTGGCTGAGCAGTCAAACCTTTCTTAAGAGGGAGTTATGTGAGCAGTATAGAAGTACAAATAAATCAGTTCATACAGATACGCAAGTAAACGCTCACTTAAAGTTAAAGTTATGGTAAAATATGACAATGCATTACTTACCGTAAAAGCATTTCTGATGGTTGTATCTGCTTAGATTCACATGCTGTGCATAGGTCCGACATCCAGTGGTCACTGTGGAGTATTGCATTTTGTTTTTCGTAGTCGAAAAGGGGACGTCGACAAGGCGTGTCTGTAACACTATGCCTATAGTGACGTGCGTTGTACCCACAATCCCTCACGCGTCGAGGTCCCTCTGTTTGTATTTTTCTGCCCTGAGGGAGCCTTCTAGACGTGAGTGAGTACAGAAAAGAGAGAAATATAGAAAAGGAAGTCTATGTTCCTTCCATCCGAGCGGGAAGGAAGGGTGGGCGCATGTGAATCTAAGCAGATACAACCATCAGAAATGCTTTTACGGTAAGTAATGCATTGTCTTCTGATGTTTGTTAATCTGCTTAGAATCACATGCTGTGCATAGACTAGCGAGCAGTACCCAGAGTTGGTGGTGGGTTAGGAGAAGGAACAGTAGAGAAAAGATGTCTTAATACTGCCTGTCCCACCTGGGAGTCAGATCTAGAGTGTGCATCTAGACAGTAGTGTTTTGTAAAGGTGTGAACAGAACTCCAGGTAGCCGCTTTGCAGATGGACTCAAGGGGAACATTTGCAATGAACGCTATGGAAGCCCGAGTGCCTCGAGTGGAATGTGCTCTTGGCTTGAAGGGTAGTTCTCTCTTAGCAAGAGTGTAACAGAGAGTGATGCATTGCACAATCCATCTAGATATAGTGGACTTTGAAACTGCATCTCCTTCTCTTCCTGCTGCCACAGAGACAAAGAACTGATTAGTCTTTCTCAGTGGTCTGGTTCTTTCCATGTAGAACATGACAGCTCTGCGTACATCTAGTGTATGCAGACTTTTTTCTCCCAAGCTGGAAGGGTTTTGAAAGAACGTTGGTAGTTCTATTGACTGGTTTACATGAAATTTGGAGATGAATTTTGGTGCAAACCTTGGGTGTGTGCGTAGAACCACCTTATCCTTGTGAACTGTTACAAAGGGGTCTAGTACAGAAAGAGCCTGTAGTTCACTTACTCTCCTAATGGAGGTGATAGCTATTAGGAAAGCAGTCTTAAGCGTGAGGTATTTAAGAGTTGCCTTGTGCATGGGTTCGAAAGGAGCGCCCATGAGTCTAGAAAGTACCATGTTTAAGTCCCATCCGGGAGCTGGGTTAGCTATCGGAGGGTGTATTCTCTTTACCCCCTCCATGAAGGCCTTTATAACAGGGATCTTCCGCCACGACACCTTGAGTTGGGAAGTGGTGTATGCAGAAAGTGCCGCTAGGTGGACTTTAATGGAATTGAACACTAGACCTGAATCCAATAAGTGGGTCAGGTATAGAACAATATGTGTGGGAGAGCAGTCAATCGGGTTGATGCTTTTTCCTCTGCACCAGATGACAAATCTCCTCCACTTGCTAGAATAGCAGTGGCGAGTGTTAGGTTTTCTGGCTTCCCTGAGGATGCCCATGCATCTCTGCGGGAGCTGTAGATGTCCGAATTCTATGATCTCAGGAGCCAAGCTGCTAAGTTCATGTTCTGGGGGCATGGATGCAGAGTCCTGCCCTTGTCTAGTGACAGCATGTTGTACGGGCAGGGGAGTTTCACTGGGGGAGATAGAAACATCTCCATCAAGTGAGCGAACCATGGCTGTCGGGCCCACATTGGGGCCACCAGTATCATGGTCACTTGTTCCTGGTGCATCTTGTGCACCACCTTGTTGAGAAGGGGAGTCGGGGGGAAAAGCGTAAACAAATTTCCCTGACCATTGCATCGACAGACCGTTCCCCTTGGATTGGTTCTGGGGGTACCTGGAGGCGTAACTTTGGCATTGTGAGTTCTCCAGGGTTGCGAACAGGTCTATTTCTGGGAATCCCCATTGTGTGAAGACGTCGAAGACGATGTCTTCGTGCAGTCGCCATTCGTACTCTTCGGGCAGGGGGAAATCTCTGCTGAGTTTGTCTGCCAGTAGATTGAGTTCCCCTGGTACATGTTGTGGTGACAGTAGGAACATGTTTTGTTTGAGAGCCCACTTCCATATATTTTGGGCCAGTTTGGACAGTCCTGGAGAGTGGGCTGATGGGATAGGTGAGCCCCCCATCCTGTGAGGGATGCGTCTGTGGTTAGAGTGGCTTCCGCCGCGGGTGTGGCAAAGGGTTTCCCTCTTTCCAGGTTTTCCTTTGTCCACCACCGTAGCGAGAGAACCAAGGCCTGCGAGACCACCACTAGATCGTCCCATAGTCCGCTGGCCTGACACCACTGGCTGTTGAGCCACTCTTGCATAGGGCGCATGCGCAGGCGCGCGTGAGGTACCAAATAAATACACGACGCCATCATGCCTAGCAAGCGCATTGCTTTGCGTACCGTCACCTCTCGACCGGTCACATGTTGAGGGATCTGAAACAGCATGTTTTGGACCCTCTCGTTGGAGGGGAAGACGAGGCCATCCTTTGTTTGAATTAGAGCCCCTAGGAATTGTTTGATTTGGCTGGGGTCTAGGCTGGACTTCTTTTCGTTGATGGAGAAGCCCAACTGGAACAAAAGGTCTACAGTCTTTTGGGTATTGGAGAAGCATGTTTCGTAAGAATCCCCCGTTATGAGCCAGTCGTCGAGGTAAGGGTAAACTGGGATGGACAACCTGCGCAGGTGGGCCGCTGCCACTGCCAGTACCTTCGTGAATACCCTTGCTGCTGATGCTATGCCGAAGGGTAGCACTCTGAACTGGTAGTGTTTGCCCTCTATCATGAACCTGAGGTATCTTCTGTGCGCTGGCAACATTAAAATATGAAAGTATGCATCTTTCATATCCAATGTTGTCATGTAATCTCCCTGTGATAGCAGTGGGATCACTTCCTGTAAGGTCACCATACGAAACTCCTGGGGTTTGATAAACTTGTTCGCTGGGCGCAGATCTAATACAGGGCGCATGGTTAGATCCTTTTTGGGTACAAGGAAGTACACTGAATAAATACCTTCCGTTACCTGAGATAGAGGCACGACCTCTATGGCTCCTTTTTCCAGCAGTTGTACTTCTTGGAGAAGGATGGCAAGGTGTTCCGGTGTCATGCGTCGTCCCCTCGGGGGTCTGTATGTTGGGGAACTGTTGAATTCGATGCAGTATCCGTGGGCTACGGTGAAAAGTACCCAGCGGTCTGACGTTATTCCCTCCCATGGCTGGAAGAAAGGATGTTATCCGGCCCCCGACCGGTGTTGCATGGGAGGGGACGCGAATCTTCGCGTCACTTGGTGTTGTCGGGGGCTTGGGAGCTTCTGGGGGTGGACCCCCGACCTCTCCCTTTGCCCCGGCACTGGCCTCTTTGGCTGTACTTCCCACTATTGGTCTGGTAATTGGTGGCAGGGTACTGTTGCTGCTGATTCTGCTGTTGGCGTTGGCCACGAAAAAAGCGTTTGTTGCCATAGCCGCGTCTGGTAGTGGGCTTAGAGATCTGGTCAAGAGTTTTGATAGTATCGAACTCTTTTTTAGCCATCTCCAGAGCCTCATCCACAGCCTTCCCGAAGAGGTTTGAGTCTTCAACAGGTTTATTTATTAAAGACGTCTGTGTCTCCGGTTTGAACCCCGAGTTGCGCAGCCATACATGGCGTTTTAGGAGTATTCCCTGAACCAGGGAACGTCCCGCTGTCTCTGCGGCATCCAGAGAGTTCTTTACAATACTCTGGTTGACCTGGGTTCCTTCGCCAATAGTTGATAGCAGGCGTGTACGTAGTGCGTCTTTACGCAGTTTGGCCCACTGCGCGTCCGCATAGCTAGCTAGCAAAGAATTGTTGTTCGCAATTCTTGCCGAAAAGGCAGCCGAGGATGTGACTCTCTTTGCAAGGGCATACAACCTCTTGCCCTCCTTGTCAGGTGGTGCCTCGCTAGTGGACAGCGGCACCCCTGCCCTCTTCCTTGTATTAGTTACTACCAGGGAATCCGGAATGGAATGTCCCCTGATGTACAGCGGGTCTGAGGGTGAAGGAGTGAAAAGTTTTTCAATTCTTGGATTAACTCCTCTGATTAGTGCAGGTGTGGATAGCGAAGGGGTGATTCTTCTCTTCACTGAAGCGAGGAGGGGAATGGTCTGGCTGACGGGGGGTTTCTCCTTAATTACTCTTTCCACAAAGTCTATTTCGGGAGAGATCTCCCCAGTGTCCAGTTCGAAATGTGCTGCTGCTCTGCGCAACAGAGCATTAAATGTGGGCTGATCGTCAATGGGAGCCGTGTTTCTAACAGGTGAATTGTCAGGAGGATTTAGGTTCAGGACATCAGTGTCCGAATATACTGATGGGGATTGCCAGGGATGAGAAGGTCCTTCTCCTGGATTTTCTCCGAAGCCTTCTCCTACCATGTCTGGGCTGTCTTCCAGACCTTCCTCCTGGTTCTGTCCCTCTTCATCGTCCACAAATTCATCCTCCTCCTCCTCCAAGTATTGTTCCTCACCAGTGAGGTCATACACATTATGGAAATCTGAGGCGGTGTCTTGCTGGGGATTGAATAGTCTCGGATATTTGGCCCTGGGGTCCTCCTGAGGCCCCTCTCTTGTTCTCTTGGGAGTAGGAGGGTTCTGGGTCTTCATAAACCTCTCCATTCTCTCCATGCAGAGATGGAGCCTTTCCATGGTTTCATGGGGTACCCCTGAGCGGTCTAGCGGGGGAAAATTAGTGTCATCTTGCTGAAAACGGCTCGACCTCTCCCACAACGTCGAGGAAAGTGTCCCGTCGCCTTCCGAAAAGCCTTCCGGTGTGCTGGGGGTCCCCCCGACTGAAGGGGGTAGTCCCTGTCTTTCTTTGGGCTTTTTCGGCGTGTCTTTCGACCTTTGCGTAGCGCTCGACGTGTCTTTCGGCGTACGCTTCTGGGCGTCGGCTACAACGATCCTCGCCAAGCTCTCTGTGACTCGTTTGTCAGCGGAGGGCTGTGGTTTCGACGTTACGGGTGTCGATCGTTCTACGGCGGCGAGCGCTCTCTGCTGGTGCGCGCTGGCCGATGGTTTAGGGGCGGCGCCCTTATTTGCCGAAAGCCCAGTCGCTGGTCGCGGCTGCGAGAGGGGCTTCGAACCTGAACGGTCCGAGGAGGCCGCCGGTGGAACCTGCGTCTCCTTGGGCGCTGATGCCTTCTTCGTCTTCGACGAAGAAGAGCCATGGGTTGTGTGCTTATGTGTGGTATCGTGTGCGTCAGTGTCGCCGGAGTGTTCATCCCCATAAGCAGGGCGTGAACCGAGCCCGTCGGGGCCGGGGACAGACGACGAAGAGCGCGGGCGCTCTTTAGAGGGGTGTACGACTTCGTTAGCGGAGGTCGTGTTATCACGTTCCTAGTCACTGTCGGTGGTAGCAGCGGCGGGTGAAGAATCGGCCTTCGACATAGCGTAGGCCGCCCACCTCTTGACCCTACGGTCTTTTAGAGTCTTTGGCTTAAGAAGCCGACAAGCCGTGCAACCCTCCTCTTTGTGATCGAGGGGCAAGCAGCGGTTACACCGTGAATGCTTGTCCTTCCAAGTAAACTTGCCCTTGCAAAGCGGGCAAAACCTAAAGGGTGTCCTCTCCATAGCCGAGGCAATAAATCGTGATAACGACCCCAAGGGAAAGGAAGGGGAAAAGGAAAGGCATTCTCAGAAAAGAACCAGAGATGTCCCACGACCCCACTCTCCCTACTGTATTTGGCCTGCTAGGCCAGGCAACGTGTTCGGCAACGCCGAAGGATCTCCTCTGCTCGCCCCCACCTTCGAAGATCTTGCTCGGCGGAGACAGCTTCACAACTGCGTCGAGGGAGGGATCGATGTTATAATTAAATAGGAAAACGACCAAAGGTCGAGGGGATGAAATCTGCAATGTCTCTCGAGGAGCTCCGCGTAAAGGCGACCAGTAGCTGGGTGGAAAAAAACAATCTGAGGGACCTCGACGCGTGAGGGATTGTGGGTACAACGCACGTCACTATAGGGATAGTGTTACAGACACGCCTTGTCGAAGTCCCCTTTTCGACTACGAAAAACAAAATGCAATACTCCGCAGTGACCACTGGATGTTGGACCTATGCACAGCATGTGATTCTAAGCAGATTAACAAACATCAGAAATGTATTTATATATACACAAGGCACACAATCAAATCTAAAATACACCAACTAACATTGAATTGGAAATGGAATAAAATTATAGAAGGAACAATAATGCAGGTGAGCAACTGTTAGAGAGAATTCACAGAAATGTGCCAATTCCCTTCTACCTTAGAAAGCCCCCCCCAGCTCGCTGGACTTTAAGAATTTTTAATTTTTTACCTGGAGAGAGCGAGACCTTTTTCCTACTCGCTCATGTATTTTTTCATTATTTGAACACTGTTTCTTTTGACTTTGGAGTCTGACAAACTCCATAGCCATCATCCTTTTACATTGTGTCACACAGCACCTTCAGTGCAGTGATACAGGGAAGTCTTCCAGATTTCCCAAAGGTTTAAATACCTTCTCTTGGTTAAACTACCGTTTCCAAGAGCAGTGAAGTGAAATTGACTTTACTTACATTGTAACTTTTTAGACCCAGCACACACTATCTTACAATAGGGTGCTGTAGGTGTTACTTATTATCCCCTTTGTCTACGTTCTCATGTAAAAAAGAATTATGTTACCCTTTCTACAATTAATGGCTGTTGGCAGTGGTTTACGTTTTATTACCATTGCGTGTTTCTTCCGCGGGCTGCAATTGCAGCTGCCCTAAAGCACCCATTGGTGCCCATTTTGTCAAAATGGCCCGGTCTTCTTTTTTTGCCATTTCTTGTTGGAAAGGTCCTTCTTGAGATTTATTCCGCGTGCCAAACCAGGTTTGGTCCCTTTGTACGTTTTGTCTTTGGCGGGTTTCACTGCTGAAGCCCGCCTTTGGCTCCAGCGTATCTGGCAGGGCAGGAACTGAGGGAGGTGCTGGAAACTCCCGGTGCTTAATCCCCTTGGTTACAGGAATGCACCCAAAGGTGATTGGCCGGCTGGCTGTCCTTGGAGGACAGCCACCCTGCTGTGTGAGTGACAGCTAGGCTGAAGATTAATGGGAGAAACCTGCATAAAAGGCAGAATGCAGAGTCGACCACTGGACGAAGGAATCCAAAGAACAACTTGGAAGAGACGCTTGCTGCAGCTCCTGGACCATTGGTTTGCCCGGTGAAGTCCTGCTGCATTGCTGCGGCTCCGAATTCGCCTCGACTAGAGAAGCCCTGCAACAGACTTCTCCCCTTGGGTTGGTGGGACCAAATTATCAACCCCAAAGCAAACTCGACTGGACATTCTCCCGGAGCTGGCTGTACTTCCATTGCTGCTGCAGGAACCGATTGCCAGGGAGAGGAACACCAGAATCGAGTGCATCATTTTTAAGTCAGACCGGAACTCCAGGAAGATCCTCCGGACTCCCATGAAGCAGGACTGACCAAGCTTGAGCCACCTCAGAGTGCTCAACCGAAGATGCGAGGAAAGTCCATAAAAGGTATCCGAGAACCACAGTGATGCGGTTTGCGAGAGCCGCGAGGAGCTGAAAGCAAGAAGTGCAGCTGATCTGAAATGTGCCCATTGCTGCCGCTGACCTTCAATTCGTAGTGTAGGAGTCCCCAGACGTCTTCCCTCTTGTCCCCACGACTGAGGCTCAGGAACACAGGATCTGCAGACCTACAACTGGAACAGAAGCCAGCTGGAACCAATTTTTTCACACCAAAGGTACTGTAAAACTAAGGGGTTGCTTACTTCTTGTTGTGTAGCCTTGCTAGCTCTCAGTTGAGATTTGACTTGGTTGCTTTTGCAGAGTTGCTTGCAGCTTTGCCCCTCACAAGCCTCCCATCTTGTGGCCCTACAGTGATTTCATGGTCTACAAAGATTCCTAAAACATTGTGCAAGACTTTTTACCTACCTGCAAGACGTGTTTCAGCTCACCCAGACTTTTGCACAACTAACATTGGCTATCCTGGCTCCCTGAAAGACTCTTCTTACCTCTGACCTTGTGCTTTAACTATGCTTCAACAAAAGTCACACATTAGATACCTTGTGTAGCTTTGCTTTGCATTAGAGGGTTCAAAAAGTACTTACCTGCTGAGGAATATTTATTAACCATTGTTTTATTCCCTCATCTTTTCCTTTTGACACCAATCTCAGTATTGCTCTTACTGTGGCAGTGCTATATCAATGTCCAAAGTGTCCTATTTATTTACGTCACCTCAGTGTGTAAGAAGTGTCTTTGTGCCATACCATACGGTTATCTACTGATTTATTAAAAATGAGTGTGTAGTTTTGAAGTACATTATTGCGTTACATATTTTGCTCCCTTCTAAAGAACTCTTATTCTACTGTTAAATTAATAAATAATTGTTTAATCAAGAAACATTGAGAGAAAGTGTTTATTTGGATACTTGTCAATGTGAATCTCTGTGTGACAACCCTACAGCTCACATTGACCACCTCTTGAGATGAGCCTGGCTACTCAGTCACTCTACCAACGTGTGTAGTACATGCTTATACCAAAGGTTGGGTTAACTACTGCCAAGATGACAAGGCTGGTGCAATCTCCCACAGGGTATTGCATACAATCTTGCCTAACAGTAACTTTTTATATACTTTTCATATCCAGCACACTGAGTGGCGTCAATTAAGGTCAGTAAAAGTATCATCTCTGCAAAACTGAGTATGGAGGGAAGTAAAGGTTAGACAGAACACAGATAGCATCTGTTAATAACAAGTACACTCTCAGAGGGATGTAGGCAGTTTGTTTCCTAGCAATAAAAGTGTTCACAATTAAAGCTTTGCCCACGCCAGTAGAATCAAGAAGATTGGCTGTGCTCGTTTCCCAAAGGTCAAAGTCAAACAGACAGTTCTAGTTCTGATGAAGAGTGTCAGAGGATAAGTTAGTTAACCAGTCAGTGGTTCTGGAAGAAAGCGCAGGAGCTCAAGAGGAGCCTTCACGATAGTACACAGGCTGTACGGCCCGCACAGAGGAGTTGAGGTCAACTCTCACTTGAAGAAAACAGCACTACCCAAGCATGGAAGCACCGAAAATGGCACAAGGTAATTACAACTCAAGCCCCACAGCTTGAAAATAAAGACATTGTAGCTGACTTCCTTCTAGGTGCAACGTTGCAGACCCAGATTCCGGCTCCTTGGTCGTGGTGACGAAAGGAAATGGGGGGGGTTGGAGGGGGGACTTCTGGCAGGCTTCTGCAGCAACTCCCACGAGAAGGGGACGCCAGTAATTAATTCAGGTCAAGTGTCTTGGTGCCTTTCTCAGCGGCAAGAAGAAACAAATATCGCTGGTTGTATTCTCTCTGCTTACACGGTTCCTGAACTCTGGTGTGGGGACTTTCAGTGAAGAATTCCTGTCAGTGAAATTTCTGGCTCCTCCCTCACTTCCTGCCTTTTCAGACACACTGGAGCCTGGGCAGGGGTTCAGGGCTGAAGCCCACCAAATGGAAAACTCACAAAGGACCCAAATCTATTCTAAATGATGGAAGAAAACCCCAGAAGGAACCAACAAACGAAAAATGGCAAAAAAAGACAGGGACCATTTTGGAAAAATGGTCACCCAAGGGTGCTGTATTTAAGTACAGAATTGCATTAAGTACAAAAAGTGATACATCAATGTCCACAATGCCCTTGTAATTGAAGTCACGGTGGGGTGGGGGAGTGGGGCTGAGGGGGTTCCCCCCTGGGTGTTTGTGTGTGAGAGAAAAGAACAAGTTAGTTCTTCCCTTGTAACTTTCTTTTGATGGGATGTTCCTCTGACGTATTCCTTATCTTTGATAGATCATCTCCCAGCTTGGTGGCCTCGGAAATTTTTTTCAGTAGAGGGCGCTGCGCGTCGACGTCCCTCTAGCCGATGTCCCTAGACGGCCACTGTATCGGCGCCGACATCATCACGTGTATGAATAGACTCGCGCAGCGTCCGTTGCTTAGTTCCGTTTTGACGTTAAAAGTTGTTTTACATGAATTGGTTATTGACCTTGAAGGAGCGTAAACTGCAACCACAAGAAGTATTATTGCGGGGATGGATGGGAGGGGCGATAAGGAATATGTCAGAGGAACATCCCATCGAAAGAAGGTTACAAGGTAAGAAGTAAATTGTTCTTCGAAGGGATTGTGTCCTCCGACGTATTCATGATCTTTGATAGACTCCCATAGCAGTGGTGTGTAATTGGAGGTGGGAGTAAAAACACCATGTTTCCTTTTAGGAATGAACAGAATGTAATACGGCTTTGCCAAACCTAGTCTCTTGTCTAGAGGAGGAATCCAGGTTGTAAAATCATGTGAAGGTATGTGCGGACGACCATGTGGCAGCCGCACAAATGTCTCGAACTGGAACCCCTCTTTGGAGGGCCAAGGAGGCTGCGATACCCCTGGTTGAATGAGCCCTAAGATTTTGAGGAGGCTCTTTCCCTGCTAGTTTGTAACATTCCAGAATGGCCAAAATAATCCATCTGGAAATGGTTTGTTTCATCATCGGTAGTCCCAATTTGTGCCCTGAGTAACCTACGAACAGTTGGCCTGCTTGCCTAATCCTAGCAAGTCTGCTGATGTAAAAGCTTAAAGCCCGCCTTGGGTCCAGCCTATGTAGCCTTTCTTCCTCTTTCCCCGGATGGGGAGGCGGATAGAATGAAGGTAAGGTAATTTTCTGAGTGATGTGGAATTCAGAAACCACCTTTGGGAGGAAATTAGGCTTCACCTGTAGGACAACTTTGTCTTTATGAAAAATTGTATGAGGGGGTTTACAAGATAGAGCTTGTAACTCGCTCACCCTTCTAGCAGATGTTTAAGCCACTAATAAGACAGTTTTAAGGGTGAGAAATGTTAGCGAACAAGAGTGGAGTTGTTCGAAAGGAGTAACCATCAGGAAATTTAAGACTAAATTTAAGTCCCATAAAGGAACCTGGAAAGGTCTTGGAGGGTAGACATTAGTTCATCCCTTTAGAAATTGTATTACTAAGGGTAATTTTAAATACAAAGGCTCCTCTGCAGTGCGCTTGAAGATCGATAGCGCTGCGAGATAGCCCTTGATAGTGCTAACTTGAAAGCCTAAATTTGCCAAGTAGAGTAGAAAGGATAACACAGTTGGTGTACCACATGAAAAGGGGTCGATATTCTCTTCTCTAAACCAGCTGCAAAATTTGTTCCAACGGCAGCAGTATAAAGACTTTGTTGCTGGCCTTCTGGCCGAAAGCAACACCTCCATGACGTCATCAGGGAGGTCCCAATCCTTGTATCTCAACCTTTCAGAAGCCAGGCGTGAAGGTTGAGGGTTCGGATGTCTGGATGGAGAACCTGACCTCCCTTCTGTGAGAGAAGATTCTCCTTGAGTGGAAGACGAATTGGAGGGCAGATGGACATGTCCAGAAGGTCCGGGTACCATGTTCTCCTGGCCCAGTCTGGGGCAATTAGGATCATGGTCTTCCGGAATCTTCTCAACCTCCTGATAATTTGAGGAATGACAGGGACTGGTGGAAACGCATACAGGAGTGGAAACTCCCAGTCCACTACGAACGCGTCCCCTAGAGCTCCTCTCGGGGGAAATTCTCTTGAACAAAACAGATCGCACTTCCTGTTGGTACTGGTGGCGAACAGATCCACTTGAGGGGTTCCCCAAAGGGCGAAGATCTCCTGAAGGACTTCCTGAGCTAGTTCCCAGTCGTGGGAGACTGTGCCCTGCCTGCTCAGAGCGTCCGCCGTCAAGTTCTTCTCTCCGGCTAGGTGAACTGCTGATAGAGAGATTCCTTCTTGAATTGCCCAAAACCAGAGCTGCATTGCCTCTCTGCACAGTGGCAGTGATCCTACGCCTCCTCTTTTGTTGAGGTAGTGTATGGCCACTGTGTTGTCCGTCATTATCAGGACATTCTTCCCCTGTATAGATGGCAGAAAAGCTTTCAGCGCTAGTCTGATTGCTCTCAGCTCTAACAGGTTGATATGTAGTCTGGACACCGATGGAGACCAACGACCGCTGATGGTCAAGTCGCTGGTATGGGCTCCCCACCCCGTGAGTGAGGCATCTGTGACTACTGTTATCTCCGGCCATGGTTGCCAAAACAGTTCCCCCTTCAAGATGTTTTTCTGGCAGGCCCACCACTGAAGGTCTCGAGCCACCTTGTCCAGAACCTTAAGAAGGCCTGTTATTCTCCCCGAGAATTGCGACCACTGAGTTCTCAGTGGCCACTGAAGAGATCTCATTCTCAGGAGAGCCTCTGGCACAAGGAAGATGCAGGATGCCATGAGGCCTAGCAACCTCAAAAAGTCGAAGGCTGGGAGACGTTGGGCATTTTGAGACTTGGTGACCATCTGCAGAATATCTTGAGCCCTCACCTCTGGTGGCGAGGCTTTTCCCAGGGAAGTGTCCAGAACCGCTCCAATGAACCGGAGTCTCTGTGATGGTATCCTCTGTGACTTCTTTAAATTGAGGGAGAAGTCCAAGATAGGTCTCAGTCCTCAGTTTTTCTTTGGGATGAGAAAGTAGGGGGGAGTACCAGCCCTTGTTCCTCTCCGCTACAGGTACCGGTTCTATGGCACCTTTCTCTACCAGGCAACTGTCTCCAATGCCCAAGCATCTGAACTAATAGCCTGCCATTCCGTCAGATGTGGAGTTAACCTGCCCCCCTACTGGTGTCTTGTGAGGAGAGTCCTCAGAGCGGTTTGGAGGCGGCTGATGCAGATGCCGAGGATAAAGAGGCACCTGCTGCTGCTGCGGCTTTTGTATTTTTACCCCGTCCACATCGGGTGAATTTTTTCTGACCCCGTTGAACCGGCTGTCCTCTGCCTCTTCCGAATGCGGAATAGAAGCGAAAGGACTTACCTCTCCAAGAGGTTCCTGAGGGGCGATATGGTGTCTGACGGATCACAGCTCCTAGGGATTTTGCTGCTGCCTTTGATGTTTGTAGTTTTTCTAAACTGTCATCCGCCTTCTTACCAAACAAAGAAGAGCCGTCAAAGGGCATATTCAAGAGTCTGCTTTGCACATCTGGAGCAAAACCACCAGACTTTCACAACCAAGCAAATCTCTGAGTTGTTGTACTTGCCGCCATTGCCCTGCTGATGCTGTCAGCAGAATCGATGCCAGTTTGAAGGGATTCACACATAGCGTCTTTACCATTCTTGATGATGTTTAGGAACGCTTCCCTTTCTTCTCCCTCCGGGAGGCAGTCAGCCGCTGATGAAGCACACTCCCAAAGTGTGTGACTGAACCTTGCGAGCGTACAAGTAGCATTGATGGATTTCAACGCCATGCTACATGCAGAAAATACTTTTTTGGCCATAGAGTCATATCTCTTATCATCCCTGTCCTGTGGAACAGTAGGGTAAGCCGATCTACCACCTGATGAAGTAGCTGCCTGAACAACCAGACTCTCCGGAGTTGGGCGTTTGGATAAATATTCAGGGTCAGCAGAAGACACCATATATTTTGCTGATAATTTTTTGTTAACCGCCGGGATTACCTCAGGTGTTTTCCAGTTTGCCAATATTCTCCTTTGTAATGCTGCATGAAATGGCACCACAGGATCCTCCTGTGGAACTTTGACCAAGATGTCTGTGAGGTCGTCTTGCTGAAAAGCAGGTGAGGGTGTGGACCACCCCATAAACTCCATTATCCTTGCCATCAAGGTTCTATAAGGGGTTTCAGCATGTTCCCCTGGGTCTGGTCTGGCAAATTCCACTTCTGGGAAAGTGTCTTCCCACTTGCTTCCTGTAAGGATTCTTGGAGGTCTTTGAACCTACCTTCCTCAGAGGTAAATTCCTCTGGTACAGGATTTGCAGATCCCTGCAACTCAAAAGGTCTTTCCTGATCCGAATCCTCCCCTTCTTCATAAATAGATAAGACTCTGGAGTGATAAGGTCTTGAATAAATCCCATTTCCAGAGCAGAAGGGGCCAAATTCGTCATGATTGGCTGAGAAAACGTCGACGCGGACGTTAAAGGCTTCGAAGCCATCGAAAAAGGCGTTGAGAAAGGTGGTAGAGGCCTCGATGAACTCGAGAGTATCGGAATTCTACTCAAGGTTGTCGACGACATTCTCGTGATCGAGGCTCTGGGTATGGCCACTGGCTGTGAGGTGGGCGTGGGTTTGTCCATTCTCGGCATCGAAGACGGCGTCGACTCGAATTACCTGTGTGTCGAAGAACCCTTCGATAACGGCGTCTTCGACGACGGCGAAGACACAACCTTGCCTTTACTCGAGGGTTTGTGACGCTATCGAGTGGCTTCTTTCGCCGGGTGTTTTGATTTTTCGGGCCTTTCAACCAGGGTATCACCCTCAGCAGTCTTCGAGGGGGTCGAGGCCGCTTTCTCGAAGACGCTAAGCATCTTTTTCCTGACTTCCTCCCACTCAGCCTGAGAGCTGTGTTTTGTGGGGCAGGAGAGCCTTTTTGTGGAAACGGAAGAAGACGACGAGGAAGGGGATCTTCGACGTCTCTTTTTTGAATGCTTAGATCTCGAAGAGTGATGGGAACTGCTTCGAGACCTAGAACGAGAATGTCTTTTGTGATGGCGAGGAGACGAATGTCTCGACTCCACCGAGGAAACTTTCGATGAAGTTTTAACTGCCTTACCTCTCTCGAGCTTCCCCTTACGCTCCTTCAAGGCTTTCGCCGTCATGGACTTGCAGTCCTCGCACTCCGAACAATGGTGTTCGATTCCCAGGCACCACAAACAGATCCTGTGAGGATCCGTCAACGACATTTTCTTTCCACAGTCTCGACATTTTTTGAAGCCGGACCGTGGAGTCGTCGGTTCGGGTGAGGAAGCCATCGAGTACGAGTCGGTATTCACGAGGAATAATGAAGTATATTTGACTGAAGAACTGCGCAACGATATTCCGAGGCCCCACGAAGCGCGGAAAAACGGAACTGAGCAACGGACGCTGCGCGAGTCTATTTATACGTGTGATGACGTCGGCGCCGATACAGAGGCCGTCGAGGGACATCGGCTCGAGGGAGGTCGACGCGCAGCACCCTCTACTGAAAAACATTTCCGAGGCCAGCAAGCTGGGAGATGATCTATCAAAGATAAGGAATACGTCGGAGGACACAATCCCTTCGAAGAGTATTTACTTGCATATCTAAAATCTGAGTTAGTGTTATGAAGGAACAAGTTACTTACCTGTAACTGTTGTTCTCCAGCATGAGTCTGGCATGGATTCACATGCTCATGAATAGTCCCCGGTCAGGCTGGGAATCCTCGGTAAAGAAATAAAAATCAGTTTCAGTTTCATTTCTGAACAGTCTTTCTACTAGTAACCAATCACTGGTCTCTGGGTCATACTGCCCCTAGCCAATGACTGCCCTCTACCTAAGCCCCTCCTCTGGCAGCCATCTTCAGATTTGGTAGCACGTAAAGTGGCAGTAGGACCAAGGGAAGAGCCGCAGAGTGGTAGGAGTGAGGGTTCGCATGTGAATCCATGCCAGACCTATGCTGGAGAACAACAGTTACAGGTAAGGGACTTGTTCCTTCTCTAGCATGGGGTCTGGGATGGATTCACATGCTGATGAATACAAGAATACATAGCAGTACACACATGCACAACCATGGGAGATGGCAAGGTTCAACATTAAGCATCTCTTACCTCCTCACCAGGCCCACCTTCAGGTGAACAGGTTGCGCAGCACTGCCTGGCTGACTCTGGACTTCTCCCTGGAACCCCGGTCGACGCAGTAGAATCTCGTGAAGGTGTGCGTCGACCTCCACGTTGCAGCCCTGCAGATGTCCAGCAGGGGCACGCCATGGTAGCAGCGTTCGCTAAGGGCGAATGGCCTCTCGGACGGCCGGGCAAAGGTCGGTTCGCCAACCGGTGACAGTGCATATTGCAGCCGGAGAGCCATCTGGAAATGGAAGCCTTCGAGAGGGCCTTCCCCTTGGTTCACAGGTCCAAAGTTCACAAACGGCTGCGATGTCTTCCGCAGAATCTTCGTGCGGTCCACGTAGAACTTCAGGGCTCTAGCCACATCCAGCGATTGCAAAGTCCTCTCAGCCGGCGACGAAGGAGACGGGAAGAAAACAGGTAACACCAAGGGCTCGTTGAGATGGAAGTCTGACGGCACCTTGGGCATGAAGGAGGGGTGCGTCCTCAGCCCCACCCTCGTATTGTGGAATGTCAGGTCTGGAGGTTTACAGGAGGGGGCCTGGATCTCTCCCACTCATCGCGCTCAGGTGATGGCCACAAGAAACGCTGTCTTCCACGACAGGAACTACAAATGGTGCCAAATGCAGAGGCTCGAGTGGCGGCCCCATGAGCCTGGTCAGCACGTTGAGCTCCCAAGCCGGGGCTTTCACCAGCGGCAAGTATCGGAACAGTCCTTTCATGAACTCCTTCACCAGGCGGTGAGCCCATATGGATGACCACCCCGGAGTTCAGGTGTAGCGGGAGATAGCCGCCAGATGGATCTTGATGGAGGCATGTGCCAGCCCCGCCTTTGCCAGCGATAATAAGTACGGCAGCACTTAGGGGCCATAATCCATAGAGGGTTGATCTTCTGTGCACGGCACCAGACAGAACCTCTTCCATTTGTGTCCATAGCACTTGAGAGTCGAGGACGCCCTGGCTTTTCCAAGCACCTCCTTGCAGTCCGCCGGGATATCGTATACTACGAACTCTAGTGCTGCAGGAGCTGGGCCTACAGGTTCAGCGACCCCGGGTCGTGGTGTAGGATGGCGCCTCCTTCCCTGGCTAGAAGATCCACGTCCGTTGGCAGTTTGACTGTGGGGGACGCTGACATGTCCAGAAGGTCCGGGAACCAAATCTGCCTCAGCCACGCAGGTGCGACGAGCATCATCCTACACCGGGACCGTCTGAGTTGACTGATGAGTCGCAGCAGCAACGGCAACGGTGGGAACGCATACAGGAACAGGCCGTCCCAGGGGAAAGAGAAGGCATCGCCCAAGCTCCCCGGCTGGGGAAACCTGCTGGCGAACCTGCGGCACATCGCCATCGCGAATAGGTCGATCAGGGGATTGCCCCATCGTCGGAACAGAAGATCCACTTGATCCTGCCGCAGCTCCCACTCATGGCAAGAGCCCAGCTCCCTGCTGAGTGAGTCGGCGATGGTGTTCTTGATTCCTGCCAGATGGAATGGTACGAGAAACATCCCTTGGGCGACGTCCCAGTGCCACAAATCCTGCGCTTCCTTGGATAGGTCTGGAGATCTGGTGCCACCCAGCTTCCGGATGTAGAACATCATGGCGGTGTTGTCGGTGAAGACCCATACCACCTTGCCCTTGAGGGACGGAAGGAACGACCTGAGGGCCCAAAACACGGCTCGGAGTTCCAGGACATTGATGTGTAGTGACCTCTCCTCCGGGAGCCAAAGGCCTCTTGCATGGAGATCTCCAGTGTGCGCTCCCCATCCCTCCACCTGATGTGGTGGGGTCTGGGAGTCCATGCCCGCCGCCAGATGCACGCGGGTGCCCCACCAATGGATCGCTTGGCGGAAAGTCTCTGAGTGAGATCCTGTCTTCGAAGCTGCCCGCCGCTTGCATCCAACGGGCGTTGAGGAACTCCTGCACTGGTCGCATCTGCAGTCTGCGTAGGCGCACAAGGTTGATGCACAAGGACATCATGCCGAGTAGGGACTTGATGGACCTCACCCTGGCCACGTCCATGGTCAACAGCCGTTGTACCTGCCCAGGATGGCCTTCGTCCTTTCTTCCGATGGCGAAGCCAATCGCGCCACTGTGTTGAGCCTGGCTCCCAGGAACAGGGCCACTTGCGACGGTACCAAGTGGGATTTCGCAAAGTTGATGGAGAATCCCAGATCCGTGAGCAGTTGGACGGTCTTCGCTGTGTGATCGACGGCAAGTTCTCTTGACTTTGCTCGGCTGAGCCAATCGTCCAGGTAGGGGTAGACGTGGATCCCCTGTAGGCGCAGCCGCGCCGCCACTGGTGCTAGGCAGTTTGTGAACACCCTGGGCGCCGACTTCAATCCGAAGGGAAGGGCCATGAACTGATAGTGTTGCCCTTGGACCACAAATCGCAGGAATTTGCGATGTCCTTTTAGAATGGGGATTTTGAAGTAGGCATCCTCCAAGTCCAGCGATGATAGGAAGCCGCCTTCCACCAGCTGTCCCAGCACGTGCTGGAGGGTAACCATCCGGAACTTCTGGGACTTGATGTACTTGTTCAGACGACGAAGGTCCAGGATTGGTCGCCAACTGCCGGTCTTCTTCCGAACGAGGAAGTACCGTGCGTACACTCCAGAGCCTCTTTGGAACGAGCTCGATGGCTCCCTTTCTTAGCATCGCCCGTACCTCCAGCAGCAGTTGAGGGATGTGGTTTTTCCTTCGAAACCACGGGTGGAATACGGGGACACTCTTTTGAAATTCCAGAGTGCGCCTGCAGGCCAGGGCATCCAGCACCCAACCGTCAGTGGAGATGGACTCCCACACGCTGACTAATTTCACCAGCCGGCCTCCCACCGGGGTGCTCAGATTGGGGCCTGACGCCTCGGCCGGTTCAATCCTGTTTCGTCGCGGCCTCGCTGCCTTGGTGACGACGATGGGATCCCCCTGTTTTGCCACGTCCTGCGACAAGGAGTGGGCCGCTTGGCGGTACGACGAGGAACCACCGCCAAAACCTTTGCAGGCACCTTGCTGGCCTCCGGAGTTACGAAAAGACGGCCGTCGTTGCTGAAGAACACCCAAGGCCCGAGCCGTCTCGGTGTCCGCCTTGATGGCCTGTAGTGACTCGTCCACTGTCTTGCCGAACAGGTTGTTCCCGTCGAAGGGCATGTCCAGAACGATAGTCTGCATGTCCTGGCGCAAGTCGGTGGCCTTGAGCCAACCGTGCCGGCGAAGGCAAACGCTATTGCCTATCTGACAAAAGCCGGTGTCTGATGTCCGTGGCCACCGTAATGGCGTGGTCCGACGCCACTTCGCCTTCCTGTAGGATTTCCAGGGCCTCAGCCCTCTTGTCGTCCGGAAGTCCAGCAAGGGAGCAATCTTGAACCACAGCTTCCTGTTGTAGAGTGCCACGATCGCGAGGGCATTGGCCGCTTTAATAGTTCGCCGCTGACGAGACGACCCGCGGTCCCCATGGCATCCAGCTTCTTCCCCTGACCGTCCGGTGAGGATGTTGAAGTTGAAGCCGTCGCCCCTGCTTTCTTCTTGGCCGCCACAGAGACCAGTGAATCCGGGGACGGCTGTGCCTTGAGGCACATAGGGGCGGAGTCCGGGACCCGGTACTACTTCTCGTACCGGTCTCTCTTAGCAGGAGCCGTGGACGGGTTCTTCAGGAGCGCTAGCCCCTTGTCCCAGATGTCATCCAGCAACGGGACTGAGAGGACGGTCTTCCTCTTGGCCTCCCGCCGTTGGTAGAGGAGACCTTCCTTCTGTTCTTCGGGGCAGAGCTGGAAGAGCTCAGATGCCCTGGCGATCATGTCGTGGAAGGAGACAATTTCGTGGGGGCAGGGGGCCCGAGGAGGTGGTAAAGGGAGGTCCATTCCATTCTCAACACCGTTGTCGTCCGTCCCCGCCGTCTCCGTCTCATCCCTTTGAGAATGGGATGGGGGTAAAGGCTGGAAGGGAGGGAGGGGGGAGGAGGAGGATGGACTTGTCACAGCTTGTTAGGCGGGCTCCCCGAAGGACCAGGCCCTGCTGGGTCGTCGGTGGGGGGTAAGGGCATACTTGTCCTTAGTCGTCGGTGGGGGGTAAGGGCATACTTGTCCTTATCTCTGCACACAGGTTCTGTATCGCCATCAAGATAGCTCCTGAAATGTCCTGTGGTAGGGGCCCTGGCTGCAACAGGACCGACGGTGGGGCGTGAGGTCCTCTGTGGCCCCATCTTCCTCATCGGCCCCCCCCGTTGCTCTCCTAGTCGGCCTCGTCGGGATCCTTCCCATGGGCCCTGGATTCCTCAAACTTCTTGTCCAGGATCCTTTGGACGCTCGCTAACTAATCCTCAGAGGTGGTATCCGTGTCCATTAAGGCTACCGTGCCCCCCCTCTTTCTCCTGCTGAGGTTTCACTGGGGTCTTCTCGATGGGCAGAAAAGATGATTCCCTCCGGGGTGGCAGGGAAACTCTAGCCCCTGAAGTTGTCTCCACTGGGGAAGCCTCTGTAGGTTTCGCAAGGGCCGCCACGACTCCCTCAATTGAGGCCTTAGCCAGGTGAATCAGGGCCTTCAAGACCTTGGGCGTGCCCAAGGCCTTCACCTTGGGGGGAGGGTCACCACCTCGCTCCCCCTCAGCTGTATCCGTCGGGATCAACCGGGGCTTCTCCCGAAGCTTACCCGGGTTCTCAGACTTCCTCTTCACCGAGCCAGAGCGTTGGCTCGTGGTTGATGGCGTCGGTGATAATGTGCCCTGCCTGGCAGCCGAGGAGCCTGGCCGATCGACGCTCCCGGTGCCTGCGGACTCGCGGTGCTTAGCCTTTTGTTGGGCCCCTGTCGGCCGAGCGCCCTCAAAGGTCTAAGAAGACCGCTCTGGTTTCTTCCTCTTCTCACCCGTTGCTGGGCTCTTCCCCTCCAGCCAATTGGTGAGTCAAATACGACGATCCTTCATTGTCCATTCGGACATGTTCTTACAAAACGCACAGTCCTTCTCCACATGCGATTTGTCGTCGTGAAGGCAGTAGAGGCACCGAGAATGCTCATCCTCCTTAAAGACGTTCTGAAGTCTGCATCCAGGGCAGCTCCTGAAAAGCTTGGATCCAACAGGCGTCATGCTTCCCTTGTCCTGGGCCATGTCCATGCGGGGTAGGCCTCAAAGATCTTCTGGAATCCTCTGAGAAGTGGAAAACACAACAAAAAGATGCCCTTGAGCAAAACGCAGTATAAGCTCGAGAGCTACAGCACGAGGACTCCCAACACTTGAACGTGCAGTAAAAATCTGAAGACGGCTGCCAGAGGAGGGGCTTAGGTAGAGGGCAGTCATCTGCTAGGGGCAGTATGACCCAGAGACCAGTGATTGGGTACTAGTAGAAAGACAGTTCAGAAACAAACCAGATTTTTCTTCTTTACTGAGGATTCCCAGCCTGATGGGGAATATTCATGAGCATGTGAATCCATGCCAGACCCCATGCTCAAGAAGTATATTTTTATTGTTGCATATTGCCCTTTTTAAAGGCTTATTTAAAACTGACTTAAATAAATAATAGTTTTACTAGAAAACCTGGAGTACAAGTGTTATTTGGATACTTGTAATTGTGAATCTCAGTGTTACATCTCTACAGCTCACATTTACCCCTCTTGAGATAAGTCACAGAAGTGGAGTCTGGGGTTGGTTTAACAGACAATAACATCACGACACTCAGGTGTGAGGTAGCCCTCCTGTCCAGACAGGTCCAGGTGATCAGCAAAAAGAACGAGGACTTTGAGACCAGATCGAGGCGCAATAACCTACGCATAATCAGCATTCCTGAAGGTGAAATTGATGGCCCCATCGAGGATCATGTGGCACACATCCTTTTCTCCCTACTGGATGGGCCCAAGCTCTGCATGCAGTACACGATTGAGCGGGCCCTCCGATCACTTGCTGCGAAATCCAAGCCCGGAGTACCTCCCCGGCCTATAATAGCCAGAGTTCTACACTACCACAGCAGAGATGAACAAGTTACTCTATTATCTGGTAACGTTCTTTCAATGGGATGGTCCGATGACGTATTCCATATCTATGACAGTAATCACCACAGCTGTGCTGCTTTGGAAAATCTTCGGCGTCTGCGTCCTGCGTCGATGACGTCGATAAGCCGCCCTCAAGGACCTCCTCCGACGTCACTGGATGTTATAAGTAGGACGCACGACGGCCGTAGCCTCAGTTGTAGTTTTTTCCCCCCGAACGTGTGGCACCAGTCTTCTGCCAGTGTGACACACAAAGCCTTGCGGAAACCTAAGCTGCAATCGCATAAGAAATTCTGTAGCAGGGAAGGTAGGGAGGGAGCGATATGGAATATGTCGTCGGACCATCCCATCGAAAGAACATTACCAGGTAAGAGAGTAACTTGTTCTTCGAGGGGATTGGGTCCTCCGACGTATTGCAGATCTATGACAGACTCCCAAAGCAGTACCAATGCAAGGAGGTGGGAAAAGAATTTACAAAACAGAAATTTAGAATGCCCAATCAAATTGCGGAGTAAAGGACCGACTTGCCAAAGGCCAAATCCTGCCCACGGATGGATTCGAGGGAGTAGTGATGTACAAAAGTATGTACCGGAGCCCAGGTGGCTGCATCACTGATGTTACGAATAGGAACCCCCTCTGTAGGGCAGTAGAGATAGCCATACCCCTGGTAGAATGGGCCCATAAGCCGACCGGTGGGTCCTTACCCGCCAAGCGGTAACACTCAGCCAAAATAATCCAGCGAGACAGTCTGTTTCGTCACAGCTTGTCCCAAACGCTTTCCAGCGTAACCAATGAAGAGTTGATCGTTCACTCTGACCCAGGACATGCATGAAATATAAAAGCTTAACGCTCTCCTAGGATCAAGCCTATGGAGCCTCTCCTCTTCCTTACCAGGATGTGGAGGAGGGTAAAACGCCGGAAGAACAACCTTCTGGTTTAAATGAAATTCCGACACCACCTTCGGAAGAAAGGAAGGACGAACTCTAAGGACAACCCTGTCCTTATGAAACACAGTGAAGGGTGGCTTAACTGAAAGTGCCTGTAACTCACTCACTCTGCGAGCGGAAGTGACCGCAACCAAAAATACAGTTTTAAGAGTTAACAGTCTCAAAGGGCATGAATGCAAAGGCTCAAACGGAGCACCCATCAAAAACTTGAGAACAAGGTTCAAATCCCAACCGGGCACCAGGAAAAGTGACGGAGGGAACACATTAGTGAGCCCTTTCAGAAACTGAGAAATTAAGGAATTGTAAAATAGGAACACTCTTCAGACGAGCGCTTAAATATTGACAGCGCCGCCAGGTAACCTTTAATGGTACCCACTTGCAGGCCCCTGTGGGCCAAAGAAAGCAAAAAAGACAGAACCATGGGAATGTCACATGCAAAAGGATCCACATTCATAACCCTGCACCAGTCGCAGAACTTACGCCAACAGCAACAGTACAGGGACTTTGTTGCTGGCCGTCTGGCCGAGAGCAACACCTCCATCACGTCTTCAGGGAGGTCCCAATCCATATACCTCAACCTTTCAGAAACCAAGCGTGAAGGTTGAGGGATCTGACCTCTGGATGGAGAACCTGACCCCCCTCCCGTGAGAGCAGATCGTCTCGGTAGGGAAGACGACGTGGAGGGCAGATGGACAAGTCGAGAAGGTCCAGGTACCATGTCCTCCGGGCCCACGCCGGAGCAATGAGGATCATCCGGGAACCATACCTCCGTAACCTCCGCAGTGCTTGCGGGATGACGAGGACTGGAGGAAACGCGTACAGCAGTGGGAATGACCACTCCACCACGAACGAGTCTCCTAAGGCTCCTTTTGGAGGAAATTCCCGCGAGTGAACCTCTCGCACTTCCGGTTGACACTGGAGGCAAAGAGATCCACTTGAGGGGTCCCCCACATGGCGAAGATCTCCAGGAGAATCTCCTGAGCCAACTCCCACTCGTGAGAGATCAAGCTCTGCCTGCTCAGAGCGTCCGCCGTCTCGTTTTCGTCTCCGGCCAGATGAACTGCCGAGATCGAAACTTCCTGCTGGATTGCCCAGAACGAGTGCTGCATCGCCTCCCTGCACAGAGGAAGTGACCCTGCCCCCTCCTTTTTGTTGCGGTAGTGCATGGCCACCGTGTTGTCCGTCAGGATCAGGCCATTCTTCCCTCGCACAGTTGGCAGAAAAGCCTTCAGGGCTAGCCTGACGGCCCTCCGCTCCAACAGATTGATATGGAGTCTGGACTCCGACGGAGACCAACGACCGCTGACTGTCAACTCATTGGCATGAGCTCCCCATCCGGTGAGGGATGCGTCCGTCACGATCATCACCTCCGGCCAGGATAGCCAAAATGGAGCCCACCTTCATCAGATTGTCTTCGACGGCCCACCACAGAAGGTCCTGGGTGACCAAGGACGGCACCTGAACAGGGTCCGACATCCTGCCGGAGGACTGAGACCACTGGAGCTTGAGTGCCCATTGCAAAGATCTCATCCGCAACCTGGCCTCCGGCACCAGAGGAATGCAGGATGCCATGAGGCCACGCAATCTCAAGAACTCGAACGCTGAGAGACTCTGGGCAAGCTGAAACCTGTGCACCATCTGCTGAATGTGATGAGCCCTCAACTGGGGAGGAAAACACTGCCCAAGGGACGTGTCGAGCACTGCTCCAATGTACTGGAGCCTCTGAGTTGGTGTCAGATGGGACTTCTTTAAGTTGAGGGAGAAGCCCAGCTTGTGGAGGGAGTGGCAGGTGACTGACAGATGATCCAGGACTTGCTAGGGGGAGCACGCCCTGATCAACCAATCGTCCAGGTAGGGGTAGACGTGAATCTCCCTTTCCTGAGGTGCACTGCCACCACCACCATGAGCTTGGTGAAGACCCTCGGGCGGAGGTCAATCCGAACGGTAGGACCCGAAACTGAAAGTGCGAGTCGCCAACTGCGAACCTCAGGTACTTCTTGTGCTTTGGATGTATCGGCACATGGAAATGAGCGTCCTTGAGGTCGAGAGACACCAACCAGTCCTGAAGTTGAAGGGCCTGGAGGACTTGAGAGAGTAACCATCTTGAACTTGTCCTTCCTGAGGAGTTTGTTCAAACCGTGCAAGTCCATGATGGGTCTAAACCCCCGGTCTTTCTTGGAAATCAAAAAATAAGGGGAATACCAACCCTTGTTCCTCTCCGCTACAGGCACCAGTTCTATGGCGCCTTTATCCGGCAGGGATTGAATTTCCTGCGCAAGGAGCGGATCCGGACTCTTCAAAGAGAGATTCCCCGGTGGATTGTCTTGAGGCCTCTGCCGGAAAGGAAGACAGTAGCTGTGGGTTATGATCCCCAGAACCCACACATCTGAAGTAATGGCGCGCCACTCTGCAAGATGCTGCACCAGCCTTCCCCCAACGGGCGAACCATGGGACATGGCCTCATGACTGAGCTGCAGCGGCGTTGCCTGAGGGCAAAGAGACAACAGCCCGAGCAGCCTTGGCACCTCGAGTACCTTGTTTACTACCTCTGGCACTCCTACGGTGGCCCCTTTGACTGGCAGCTCCTCTCGCTTTACCAAAGGACGAGTAATAACGAAAGGAACCTCCCCATCATTGCTGTCCCCTAGGTCGAAAAGGCGGAGGTTGGCGAACTGCAGCGCCCAGCTGTCATGAGCACTACTCCAGAGGAGCCAGGACTGGCCCAGCGCCCCCGGAAGCAGACCCTTCTTCCACATCTCCAGACCCAGCAGACCCCTACAGGGGCCCTTTGGACTGTGTCCTGGCGCCTTTGGCGCCAGGCTCATAAAGGACTGCAGTCCCGGAGCCATAGGCGCCGGGCTCCTATTGATAAATTGTAATAATGCTTGGGTGGACTTAACTGAGGCAGACCATGCTGCATACTTACCCAGAACAATCCAGTCTGGCTGAAGTCCCCAGCCATCAGGGCTGGGAGGAACTATTTCCTCTATTCAGGAACTCTTTTCTTACCTGGGTGGGGCCGGTGGAAGAACACACACCTGAAGCACTTCTCTGCTATTTAAACCACGCCTGATGGAATACACGTGCTTCGCGTTATTCTGCATCAGCAGCAGGACGCTCAACGAGTCGGCTCCTGCATCCTGGCTCCTGACACGCCCGCCAGCACCCGGAACACCTGCAAACAGACAAGAAAAGAGAAGGCGAGCATTAGAAATTATACTTACCGGAATCCGGCCTCAGCAATCCTACCTCCGACGATCCTGCAAAGGAAAGGTACAAGATTAGAAGCGCTCTCAAACGCTCGCAGCCGCGCCGCCTTGCCTTACCCATCCGTGGCCTCGCTGAACTCCACCGCAGCCACGACGCCGGCAGCATCTCGGCACCTGAAAAACAGAAAAAGACAGTCATTAGAGGTGCCCGCTCTAAAGCGGCCACATTTCTTCCACTTACTTCCGTGCTTCATCACGCGCGACAGCGGCTGTGTCGCCGGCAGCATCTCGGCACCTGTAAGCAGTAAAAGACAATTATTAGAAGTAAGCAGTCGCTTTTCTTTCACTTACCTTCCTCCACCGCGGCCACGACGCCAGCTACATCCCAGCACCTGCATAAGAGGAATACATGGTGAGCACTAACTAAGCACGGAGAACAAATACTCACCAAGAGACTTACCTGCTTTAGGTTTCTGGGCCCCGGCTCCTGTGGAGAAAAGACACTCATATTTACGGCTACCGCAGGAGAGACGAAAGGACACAGTGTTCTCAACTATTTCCCATCCAGTGACGTAACTGGATCCTACGCACCCCTGCACCTGAAGCAGGATGGAGAGCTCATCTTTACAATACCTAAGGTGAGAGCTCGCAGAAACCAAGTTGGGGGTCAAGAAGAGTGAGAAACGGGAGATTGGTGGGAACACATATCCACCCCAGTTGGTAATCAATCCCTTTTCTTCCACCTGCAGAAAACTTACTCTACAAGCCAGGCAATCCAAATTCGGAGGCCCCGTCCAGAGCATCTTCCGGGCCCTGCGCCTCACGATAGAAGAAACGGTAGCAGTCCAGTTCGGGTCAGCGTCTCGCTACACCAACGACTTTGCTGCAGCTTTGGAGGTCTGCAACCTCTCAAGGCTCTCGTCAGCCTTGCTGCCAAAAAGATGTTCCTCGTCAAAGGGCATGTTGAGGATCCGGGCCTGCACATCAGGAGCAAACCCCAACTTCCGCAACCACGCAAACCTGCGTATCACGGTGCTCGCCGCCATGGACCATCTGACGCAATCTGCCATGTCCAAACCCGACTGAGCGGCCTCACACATGGCGTCCTTACCATCCCGAACCATGGCAAGGAAACCATCCCGTTCATCCCCTTCGGGAATATGTTCAGCCGCTAAGGAAAAACAGTTCCACAGTTTGCGCATGAAACGTGACAAGGCACATACGGAGTTGGCCGCCTGAAGCGTCATACCCACTGAAAAAAACACTTTCTTCGCCCAGCCGTCAAAACGCTTGTCGTCCAAATCAGGAGGGATGGTAGGATACGATGCCAAACTCTCCGGAGTGGGGTGCTTGGTCAAGTAGCAGGGGTCGCTACTGGCTGGGCGGTATTTTCGCGGCAAAGACTTGCCCACTGCCGGAAGACTTTCCGGAGCAGTCCAAGCCGCCGCCACCCTCCTCTGTAGAGCCATATGGAACGGCAGTACCGGGTCAGTTGGTGGACATTGGTCGAGCATATCCGTAAGGTCATCCTGAAGAAAATCCCCTGGGGGAGCAGACCATCCCAAGTACTCGGTGACCCTGGACATAAGGCACCGGTACGAGGAATTGGCATGAGTGCCAGGCTCAGGCCTACAAAACTCCACCTCCAGAGAGGTGTCCAGCCCACTGGTATCGTGCAGGGATTGACGCAGGTCTTCAATTTGGCTATGGCCGGAGAAAATCTCGTCCGGTACCGTGTCCGGAACCATGCCATCAGAGCCCTCATCCACCTCCGAAATAAACTCAAGCTGGAGGAAAGAAGGCACAGAATGCGGAACAAATCCATGCTTGGCCTTTGCCAGAGCCTTTCTAGGCGGTTCCACCGAGCCCCGGGGAACCCCTGTCGAAACAGCCTCGAGTGAATCGGCGTTGACGCCGAACGCGGCGCTGACAGCATCGATGGCGCCGACAGTCCTCGAGGCCGGGGCCCCGAGCGCATCTCTCGAGAGCTGGGGCGCCAACGACTTCTTCGAAGGCGGGGCCTCGAAAGAGTCCGTTTACGACCTTGGCGCCACCGGCGGCGACGTCTACCTTGAAGACACCTCGAACGCGTCGAGGACCGGGACCTGAAACGGGCATGTCGAGAACGATTCCCCTTGTCCGAGCGGGACCTCTCCCGCGAATCGTGACGACCACCCGAGCCTGAAGGCGTGCGAGCGGTGTCCCTCGACCGATCACGACCGACCCCACTCGGAGGCGCGGACGGACCAGTACCCTGCGATTCGAGAATCGTCAACATTTTCTTCCCGAAGGAAGCCCATTCCTCCGGCATCGCATGCTTGGTGGGTTAAGCGACACACCGACGGGTGGAGTCCTCGGAAGAGGACGGGGAAGGCAACCGATGACGGCGCTTCCGGGAGTGCCTCGAAGAGGCAGAGGAGTGGCGGGACCGACTCCGGGACCGAAACCACTGGACTTCCGACGCCGAGAGTCGACTCTCGAACCGTCCGTCGAAAGCTCAGCTGACCTCTACTTCCGTGGCTTAGACAGCTTACCTATCGATAACTTCTTGCGCTCCCGCAAGGCTTTTGACGTGAGTGACTGGCAGTCGACACAGTCATCCGTGTCATGGGCCTCCCCGAGGCAACAGAAGCAGGCGTTGTGCGAGTCCGTAACCGACATCTTGGACCCACAGTCCCCACACTTCTTAAAGCCAGGACGCGGTGTGGAAGACGAGGTAGACATCTTCAGGAAGATAGACTTCACAATACGAAACAAGTTAGAAGAACCGAGAAAGAACAGGAACTCCAAAGAGTCGAGGCACTCCGAGATCTCCGAAGCGAACACGTTCGCGGAAAAAACGGATCGGAGGCTACGGGCGTCGTTCGTCCTACTTATAACGTCCAGTGATGTCGGCCGTCGGAGGAAGTCCTCGAGGGTGGCGTATCGACGTCATCGACGCAGGAGCCGAAGATTTTCCGAAGCAGCGCAGCTGTGGTGATTACTGTCATAGATATGGAATACGTCGGAGGACCCAATCCCCTCGAAGTGCTTTTACACGCGGCCAGAGCCAAGGCGGAGTTACCACTTGGCTCTGCCAGGATTCATCTATATCCTGATTTCTCTGTTGCTGTCCAACAGGAGCGCAAGTCTTTTATGGCCACCAAGAAATGCCTCCGGGAGCTAGGAGTTAATTACTCCATGTTATACCCAGCAAAGTTGAGAATCCAACAAACGGACAGGGTCTTCACCACCATCCCAGAGGAGGCCTCCAAGTTCCCTAATCAGCACTTCCACGGCTAAGCTGATAATTCTTATTGCACTATGTGGACCTTCCCTGATCCTCCTTAAAATAGGTCTTAGTCCGTCTGTCTGCAGGAGGGCTCCACTTATGTTTCCTGCAAAGTCGCTTGGATTATCCTGATATGTGCACCATATTATGCTTATCTACGTCTTACGCCTGTGCTGAGGTCGCCCTGGGCTAGCGCTCAGCCCCCATGCAGAGCTGCAATTGTTGTTATTTTGGTTGAATGTTGAACTGGGGTTTCACTCCTGATTGGGAGGGGTGGGGGTAGAGGAGAGAGGGATGGGACAAAAGTTTTAAAAAATGGGAAGTGCTGAAAATGATCTCTGATTTGGGCGCACCATGGTCTCATTCTTGTTGGTCTACCCCAAACTACAGCTGATGGTTGACTACCGTCTTGATGGCAGTTGAGGGGCCAGTGTTCATGAGCTGGAATATCAGGGGGTTGGGCAATCTCACCAAGATGCACAAAGTACAGCGTTCGGCTGAACGACAGTGCACGGGTCCTGTTCTTACAAGAGAGATGCACTCACAGGCAGCTGCGACAGGTTCGCCAAGCCATGGGGCACACAGCGTTACTATAACACATACTCCACTCAAAGCCGCGGCGTGATGACCCTGGTGCATAAGTCCCTCTGATTTTCTCACATAGTCACATATAGGCCCCCAGGGGCGCTATGTTCTTATACATGGTTCACTGTCGGACAGGTAGGTGATCCTCCTAATATTTATGGGCCAAATACAGATGATCCAGAATTTTACTCACAACTCGTCTCTTTACTGACACAATTCCCCTTGGGCCCTATACTCTGGGGTGGGGACTTGGACAGATCCGGCTCCAGACCCAGTCAGCTGACTAGGGTTGATAAAACCATTCTAGAGCCGCAGGCCTCCCTGCGCGTGGTCGATGCTTAGAGAGTGCTTCATCCTTTTTCGGGAAATTCTATTTCACTGTACATGATTCTCACTCGTGGATCGACCGGTGGCTTCTATCCAATACTCCTGTGGGCCGGGTGGGCCGGGTGGAACGGGTGTCGATCCTGCCCAGGACATTTTCTGATCATTCCCCGATCACGGTGTCTCTGAGCTGAGATGCTGGAGGCTGCATGGCACGCTCATGGAGACACAAGCCGGACGCATTACTCGATTCGGGTTTCGAGTCCGAGCTTGGAACAACTATTGAGACATTTTTTGCTATCAATACAGGTATTGTCCGCTCGCAGGCCACCCTGTGGTAAGCCTTTAAAGCGTACATCCGTGGAGTTGCCCTTGCAAAAGGGACTGGGATCTTCAAAGCCATACATTAGTCCATTTGCGAGAGCAAACACCTGCTAGCCCAACTCAAATCGGTGTATGCCTCATCCCCCTCTACTACTACTCTTAGCGAGATTGGAGATGCCCTGGACATGTTCACAGACCATGCAGACCAGGAGCGCAAGTTCCTTGACGAACCTCAGTCAGCCCGACGTTACGGGAGGGAGAGCAATCCAGCAGGTTTATGGTCAGACTGGTGCGACAAGAAAACGGCACGCACCACATTCCCCTAACTGAGAAGCTGGACGGAACCCTGGCTCATACGGCACTTGAGATTAACAGGGAGTTTCGCGTCTTTATGAATCACTTTATGCTACTCACGATGTGGGCCTCCCCCTCTGATATCAGCGCATTGCTAGATGACTTCCATGTTTCAGTGCTATCTGACGAGGCCAGAGAATTCCTGGATCGTCCCATGACTACCAAGGAGATACTGGGAGCTATTGACTCACTCTCTGCGGGAAAGGCCCCTGGCTCAGACGGCCTCACTACTGATTTTTTTAAGTGTTACAAGGGGTGCCTAGCACCTCATCTCTCCGCCGCCTGGGAGGAGGCATATGCTCCCCCCCCGTCACTTCGTGAGGCAATCATCTCTGTCCTGTTGAAGCCCGATAAATCTCCCACTCAATGTGGATCTTTACTGGCCCCTGTCGCTGATAAATAGTGTTATCAAAATCTTTGCCATGGTTCTGGCCCTACGGCTGGCCCTGTATATGACCTATCATTCACCCGAACCAAGCCAGATTCATTCCAGGGCGCTCCACAGCGCTTAATCGAAGATGCCTCTTCAATATTATGTCCAGGATCGATTCCGGATACCGGGCAGTGGCAGCGATATTGGACATGCAGAAGGCCTTCGAATCAGTCACCTGTCGGTTCCTGTGGGCCGTAATGGAGAGAAGTAACTTCGGTCCTCGCTTTCTGTCATGGGAGAAGCTGTTGTATGCCTCCCCGGTGGCCGGGGCCAGCAAGGGTGGCCTTCCATCTGCCCAATTTGAGATTGCTAGGGGGATTAGACAGGGCTGCCTTTTCTCTCCTCTGATATTTGCGGTGTGTAAGGACTGGAGGGGGCGGGGTCTGTACTTCTGCTCTCTATATGGCAGAGGAGAGGCACAGAGGACCCCAGCCAAGATTCTCTATTATTGGTACGTGGTCGAGCAATCAAGGTTTAGCTTCTCAGGAGGTGATGCAGGTTGGTTCTTAAGTACAGTGTAATCCCCAAGCCCCCACAAAGGAATGTCCACACAGTGTATTAGTTAAAACACAGTCTTTATATAATTAAGTTCAAGGTTATGTACACTATCACAATAACTCACTTTGTGCTCGGAAAATCTACAATGGCAATTATATAGAGTTCTAAAGTGGTACCACAATTATTATCAGATCTCATTAAAGATCATCAACTATACTCTGGTGAAATGTCACACAGATCACTTAATAAAAGGCAACCAACAATAGACATAGGAGGAAAGCAGTTGGTTAGAACAATTGGCAGAATACTGGCCCGTTACCTAGACACAGTTCTGTGTGGAGATCCCCCCCCCCCACCTGGGCAACCTGTAAAGTAAAGATATATCACAAGCCCAGTCCATATACTGTTCTATAATTCTTATTTCCTTCTATAATGTTTCTACCACCCCAATGTACCTGGAATAGCAGAGTTGGACGTCGGGTCGTCGAAGGATCCTTCTTGAGCGGCTCCCTTTAAAGCTGGAGCCACGGATCGTCAAGATCCCACGAAGAAAGTGAACTCTGCGTCGATGCGGCAGCTTTGGTCCCAGCGGTGCTCGTCGTCGATGAAGCGAAGGCGCCCTGCAAGGAAGCAGTGTGCGTGGCACCTCGATGACGATAGTTCAGGACTGCAAAGAGTTTATGAAGAACTGTGGCCCAGCAAGGGCGTCGAGTCGCCCGGCGTCTCTACTGTTGTTGGGTGGCGGGAAACCCACCGGCCTGGCCTTCTCCGGCGGGATAAGGTGGGCAGCGGTGCGGACGAGCGTGTCCGTGAATCAAAAGTCTTAGGCAAAGGAGTGTGCGGCTTCGGTCGTCCGTGGCTCAGCGTCAAGCAGTCCTCTCCTCTGGGGAACACGGCTTAGATGGGCCTCCAGCGGTTACAGCAAACTTGCGAACCCTGGTCGACTATGGTGGACGGAATGTCTGGTGCTGATCTTCGTTCTCCTCGGCGGTTCCAGTGTCATGACCCTTGCCCCTGGCCCTGACTGGCAAGTCAGCCTTAAACCCTCATCCAAGACTCTCTTGGAGTCAGTCCTGGCGCCTTTGACGCCAGGTTCATGACCATCATGAAGACCAGCATTAGAATGGGACTATTTACTTGGCACGATTTAACTTGGGGGGGGGGGGGGGGCTTCAGCCAACATGGAGGCATACACATAGCTCAGTTACAAGGAACTGAGCTATGCGGTCTAGTCTTTTGGGTGCGGCAGGCCTGGGACTACTTTTCCTAGACTACTTTGGGTGTGGTAGGCCTGGGGCTATTTTACCTGGACTACTTTACCTGAGACTATTTAAACCACACCCAAACAGAAGAACATGCTTTGCGTTATTCTGCTGTGGGTAGCGTAACACTCACCGTGTCCAGTTCTTTCATGCCAGCTTACCTGAAACCAAGGACCTGCAGAGAGAGACAGAACACTACGAAACTTACCTGGAACAGTATCCTGTCTTCAATCCATCGCTGACTTCAGTTCCACTCACCTGAAGGTACGAACTCCATCATCCGGCACTGCATGCATCCTGGAATACCATAACCTGGAAAGAGGAGAAAGAAAGACAGCATTATTAAGCTTTTACTCACGTTTCCTCCTGAATGAAGAAAGCCAGACAATTCTTACCTGGGTAGTCATCTCCTGGTCAGTATCATTTCTGGAACATTACGGCGCTCAGCGAGGAACATCGCAACCTGCAAGGAGAGAAAAGACACAGGTTAGCAATATAAAAGGCGAAACAGTGCTGCGCATCGTGCATTACTCACCGAACAGCATCGCGCACATCGCGCTTTCGCCTACCGGCCCATGCTCATCTTCAAACTGCATGACAACACCAAAATACCTCTCCATACCTAAAAGGAAAGAAGCAAGATATTATTATTCGAACTAAGAGGAACATAAGAACTGAATATAACGACTGTAAAGAAGCAAACCTACGGAGTCGCAGCAGGCCTGGATTCCCACAGGGGGTCTTGCAACAGTGAAGTAACTTGGTCGCTGCTGGCCCCCCACATCTACGCGCCCCTGCCACGAGGAGCAGGACGGAAAATCCACCTCTTACAATATTAAAGGTGAGGAGAAGGCCCAAGGGGGAGGAAGGAGTTGAGACCAAGGGAGGTGGGAAAACAAAGACAATCTGGTATTGAATCCAGCTCGCCTATATTGCAGACCCATCTTTAACAAGAGGCCTTACCAAGGGGCCGGGAGAGGGTTCGAGAGTGCAAATCATCCAACCAGGGCTGGGTGGCGTCCCCGTGGATACCAGTTGAGCGTAACATCCAGTCTCCGGTCGGCAGCCTTTCGAGGGTCTGACTTCCAGGGCGCTTTGGCGAAGGTTCGCAGTGCTCGATGGTCCCTCGGAGCACGGGAAGAGGGCGCCTAACCAGGTCCTCTCTTGGATCAGTCTCGACGGCTTTCAGATTTTGGCGAAGTGAGACAGCAGTCAACCTTCTTCAGGCTCGGCTTTGAGATTCTGCTTCAGTTTCAATGTTAGTTTCAACTCCTGCTTCTGAACAATTTCCAGTGGTGAAAGGTCCCCAGATATACTATTCTGTCTTTTATCCACACTGCTGGGTCACACTCAGCAGCCAATCCTACATAAGGGCATTCATGAAGTCAGTCAGCCAATCAGGCATTTTGTGCATTCAGGCCAGTCTCCTCCATCTCAGACACTCACAAGGAATGTGTATTGGGACCAGTACCCAGCCGTTCAACACTACACACTACATTCATACCAGTTTCGGGCAGGGCTGTCTCAGTCATTGTGTCAAACACCAGAAACCAGACATCCAAAACAAGAAGTACATATTGGTCACACACTCCATTCACCCAGGTCCCACCCACAGAGTGTACCCACCACATACATTCACTGGGAAGGCTCCAGCCTGTCTGGCCTGGACTTCACAACAACACCATATATGGAACTTCCACCCAACAGCCAGTCAGGGGGAAGGGACAGAGTCAGGGCTTACCAGGACTTTGGGAAAACAAGGTTACAGGCAATAGAAAGCAAGAGGCCAAAGGGGCCATCTTGTTTCCAATCAGGAATCAACTGATTCCAATGGCAGGGCCAGGGTATCCCAAAATGGAGGATAATCAGAGCACCTCTCAAATACAGCATGGAGCTGCCACCAGCCCATACCCTGCTCGGTGGGCCACACACAGGTGCCCAAAAACATACACTAGGGGCACAGAGTTGCACCCCCACCCATGGGTGCCATAAGGGTATCACATGGGTCTGTACACCAAACTAAAAAAACAGGAAGAGCTGCACTGCCAGGAGTCCCATATGGACTCCTGGGCAGAAAACAATACAGAACGCAAATGAAAAAGGACTACAGGACAAGGACAGGGAGGCCCGGTCCCTACAATGCATTTCCAGCATCACACTGTGGCTATAGAACCTCTGGCTGAGAGGATTTGCCAGAGGCATGGCCACAGAGGCGTGAGAATCAGACAAGCACCTGAGATCATCTTGCTCTATGCGGACCACTTAAGCAGAAGCGGACGGGCTGGTCCAGATTACCAATTACAGTGGCGGGACATGTCGCACTCCTCAAAATGGTTGTGCTTCACAACTCCTATACAGATTCTTTAATGTCCTGCTTTGGCCGGGGACCAAGTTCTTCAAGAAACTTACTTTGGCAATCAACAGCTTTGTCTGGCACTCAGGCGTAGTCCGGCTGAAGTGGGACAAGCTGGCAAGACCATATGTCGAAGGGGGAATATCTGCTCCCAACTTTGAGGGGTACTGGATGACAGCCCAGGCTCACTTTGCTGCGTTTTGGTTTGATCCTCTTAGTACTCCTCCTCACATCAAACTGGAGCACCAGGCGGCTGAACACCGAGACGTTTGTTCCCTGATTCTCCCCCCTGTGATTCGCCACCTGGAAGCCACTGACCCCATGGGGGGGGCACTATATTTGCTTGGGACAGATTCTGGAAACAGATTGGTGTTCCCAACCCATTTCATGGCGACTTCCCCCTCTGGAACTGCCTGCCGGGTGCCCCCTCAATGGTCAGAGCAACCGTGAGTAGTTGGACGACAGCTGGATTGAGGCTTCTGTGTGATGTTTTCGTTGAGGGGTCATTCATAGAGTGGCACGATTTACCCGATTCTGTGAAGTTGCTCCCCACTAGATGGCTCTAATATGCTGGCTTGCGCTGAAGACTTAAGTGCAACTGGCAGAATTCCCCTCATTTCCTCCCGACGATCGATTGCTGACAAGGATTATGAGCGCCGCACTGACCCGTGAGGCGGTATCCAGACTGTATAGACTCATACAGGAGCGGCCATGTCGACCACTCGAGAGGCCCTGCGAAGCCTGGAGCAGAGACCTAGGGAATCAACATAACCAATGAGATCTGGGAGTCCATGTGTAGTCTTACTCTTGAGGTGTCCCTGAATTCAAGATTCTGGCTGATCTAATTTAAGGTATTGCATCGTTACCACTATACACAAGCTAGATTGCATTGTATGTCAGGGGAACACTCTTCTAGTTGCCCTAGATGCAGCTATGATGCTGCAGGGTACACATTCACATGATCTGGTCCTGTCTTAAGGTTGCAACCTTTTGGAGGGGAGTTTGTAATGCAATGTCAATCATGTTGGACTGTACAATTGAACCAATCCTAGGACCTGTTTGTTTCATGTGTTTCCTCACCTCTGCCGCTGCTACAGGAAGCTAGCGGGCCTTTGTAGGCTATGAGCGACTCGCTGTAGTCTACTCCTCTGGCTACGCCCAGCTGCCCCTACTGTAGAGCAATGGCTGCACGCAGCAACCTGGGCCTCAGACACTGAAGAGCACTGGTCGGTGCTACAGTCATTGCCGAGCAGACCGAATAACATTTGGCTACCTTTTCGTTCCTACCTGCTTTCCCTGGGGTCTGATGGCGACAGCAGTACTCCTCTCCCCCCCTCTCCCTATCAGCAAGATTGAATTAATTACGGCCGCCTGGTCTTTACCTCTGTTCACTGAATTTCGCTGTATGGGATGCCTGTTTCTGACCCTGTTTGGTCAAACTGTTGATTCCCAATATACCAGATAATGCTCGTTCTCTGTATTGCAATGTCAATCAAGTTAAATAAAGGTTTAAAAAGTATATTAAATCCCGCCAGAACTGTAGCAGTGTTAATGTGCCTAAGTTCTAAGGTAGAGGTGGAGTAAGACTTCTTACCTTGGGTCGCCCATGCTTTTGCATTTTTGGCAAGCGCAGGAGATGGAGAAGGGCCTTTACCCTTTATGCTAAGGGCAGCAGAGACTACTGCTGATTGAGCTGGAAGATTTCCCACGAGTATGAAGGGTTCGTCCTTCGGCACCTTGTATTTATTATCGAGGGGCTTGGAGATGTGGGTATCAGAATGAGGTTTTCCCCGATGAGCTAGAGCTTGCTCTATGACCGACAATTCCATGGGCAGTGGAACCCTAGACATCTGTGATGGCAGTTTCCCAAAAATACCAGCCGTTTCAGGCTTATCCTTTGGGAGGATTTCAAAAGCCTGCCTGGCTTTAGTGACAATGTCATGGAACACTTTAGAGGGTGGATGAGTGATGTCCTGCTGAATCTGAGTCAGTGTCCTTTGACATTTTCTGTTTTTTTTGGGTGGAGGAACAGGGTCCACATTGTCCAATGGGACTGGTAAAGGGTCGGGAGTAGGTTCTTTTGGAACCGATCCTTGAGGTAGTACTGGTGAAATTTTTTCCTTTGTTTATTATTTGTAATGCGCCAGAATACCCTAGGATAACAAGGCGCAGCAATTACAAGAATTTGTGAAGCTTAGTTGCAATAGTAATACTACATACATACACAAATACACAAGATGATAATAGCAAAGGAATCTATACATATATACAGGTCAACATATGTGAGTACAGTATATCCGGATGGTAGAAGGGGGTACAAGACTTAGCCTTGATGTGTTTAGAGTACTTGCGTCTTCAGCCAGGAGATAATCTTGGATCGCAAATTTTGGTAGGGTAGGTCCATTCTGAGAGTAGGTGGTAGGGAGTTCCACAGCTTAGCCGCTTTCACTGGGAAGCTGTTGCCTCCTATGGTGGAGCGTTTGTAATTGGGGACGGAGAGGCAGTCTTTGTATGCTGTTCTTGTCGGTCTCGGAGAGGTCTGTCTGTGGAATCTGTCAATCAGGTAGATAGGGGCGGCGTTATTGAGGGCCTTGTGGGTGAGTGAAGCAGTTTTTAGGGAGATTTTATCTTTGATGGGGATCCAGTTGTTCTGTTGGCTGTATACTGAGATATGTTCTCTTCTAGAGCTGCCCAGAGCCGCTCTAAGTGCGTTATTGTGGAGAATTTGTAGTTTACTAATGGTGGCTTTGGGGGACCCAAGATAAAGAGCATTGCAGTAATCCAGACAGGACAGTAAGGGCTCTGGCAAGGGTCAAGCAGCTGGTATCAGATAGAAAAGGTTTGGCTGCGTGGATCAATTTGCACGTTTAGGCCGTGGAGGAGGCTAGTGAGTTCACCTGTCTATTGAAGGAGAAATTGGAATCCAGGTAGAAGCCCAATGTTTTAACTTCATGTCCCCACCCTAATAGTGTTGCCATCAATCATGAACGATGAGTAGGCCGGGCTTAATTTCTTTAGGCTGGCAGTGGTGCCCAAGGTGATAAGTTCAGTTTTATCATCATTCAGGCATAGACCGTGTGTGGCCATCCATGCCTGGATGATGTACACTCTATTCACCAAGGCCAAATCCTTCCCATAATCTCCAGAAAGCGGAAGGAGGATCTGGGTATCATCTGCATAATTAGTGTAGGTGATACCTAGATGATCCAGATCGAAAAAGGGGCTTGGTAAATATATTGTACAGTATAGGGGAGACACAGGATTCCTTGATGCGTTGAGCCAAGACCTTCAAGAAGGGCTCAGAAAGCATAGTTTCCAGCACAGTGTTAGTGATGTTGTTAGCCATTTGGGAAGGGCTGGGTAGAGGTTCTTCCAATCTGATAGGAGAAGTAGAAGAATCAGCCCTATTAAGCAGTAGGCTAGGATTGTAAATGTTCAACACCACCAGTCTAGGCACCTGAATGTTGTTAAGAACCAGTTGGGGTGCAGGTTGTGATGGCACTAGTGCAGGTTCACCCAAATTGTACTCAGACTGAGGAGAAAATGTAGGCAAAATGTGAGGAGTGTGAGCTCTCGCAGGAGTGCTCAACAATTGTTCTAGTGGAACACTAAAAAATTTGGAAGCGTCAAAGTCTTCCAAGTCAGAAATTAAAGTTGAATTGTCTTTCTGGCTCTCCGGTACCGAGCCTGAGACAGACGCCATCGTAGAGCTCTTTAGTTTGTGTTTTTGTGACGAATGCGGTACCGGACTAGTTCTTGATTGAGAGTGCTTATGCCCCTTATGAGATTTCCTCGGTATCGAGGAGCTTGCAAGCTCAACTGCAATAGTTGAGGGTAAAACGTTCTCTTTCTGTACCGAAGTACCAGAAGTTTTATGTGCAGAAGCCAAATTGGCTTTGTCCGCTACAGGGGAATCAGAATGGACCCAATCAACCCTGGCGCCGCAAGCATCTTTGTACGTACCTTTCCCTGTTCGGTGTACCGAGGCAATAGAGGGTTTTGCCTGTACCGTTGTTATTTTGTCCGGAGTAAATAAATCTTCTGGTACGGGGTCGGTCTTCTGTGACCCATTCGCACCCGGAGGTACTTTCAGGTGAATAGGCCAGGGGTTTCCCCCTGAACGGTCTCATGAAGACTCCGGAACTGAGGAGGCAGTCTTCCCTTGGGTAACGACAGCCGGTGCCGAAACTAGTACCTCACCTGAAGGTATAGTCCCCCTCTTACCGATATCGTTCTCCCTCCAGTTCCGAATTAAGTCCTCGGTCGCCTTCAGTACTCGTCCCAGCTCGGACATGGAGAGAAGATGAGCCCGCAGAGCCCTCGGGTGAATTCCACAGCAAAATATGCAGGCACTCACTGGGTGATGTATACCCGGACAGCAGACGCAGGCATGGTGGGGATTGGCTGCTGAAAAATGCTTCCGGTAACGGATACACTGCTTGAAGCCTGTCGCATACAGCATGCATCGAGGGAGGCACCACAAACTAAAAAAAAATTAAAGAACGAATCACTAGTAAAAAAGGGGTGGACAGCCAAAGGAGCGCCCCGAAAAGGGAGTTGCAGTGCAGCAAAAAATTCCCATCCCCCCAGTAGGCAGAAAAACAGGAACTGGGTGTGGACCATTGGTGACGTGAGGGTAAGGTGGGAACCGGCGCACGGACGGACGCACGCATGACATAGCCCATTCCCCTTCTAAAACTCGTGACAGCTATCTTTTTCAGCCAGCTGTTTCGGCCCGCCTGGTGATCCAGGCGTTCCCAACCAATTGTGAAGGAGAGAGAGCCAGGATGACAGGGAAAGGCAAGTACTCAGATGTAGGTACGCATTATTAGAACGAGTCACAAGTACAATTTCCTTCACTAAAGAAGTCCAGCCCTAAGATGTATGGGGGGGCCTAGTGCCCAAAAGTCAAAGGTTCCAATATAAGGTTTCTCTCAGGAAGGTATTCTCTACAGGGATGCAATGGGCTTGTGTTGGTGATTCGGGAGAGTGCCAAACTATTTTAAAAAGTTAAGAGTGAGAAGGGGGACAAAGTGCTTTGCACCCAATGATCTATCAAGGACAGGGGTTGGGATCATTCGGCGAGGGGACAAGCACTGATATACTTAACCCCACCAGATTTCCCCAGGGGTCACAAGGGTATGTTGAGATTGGTTGGGGGGGTTGCTGGCAGTCTTCTGTTTATCCGGGTGAGAGGTGCCCATGAGTTGCAGGTTTGAGTGCTCTTCTGGTCTGGTTTAACTGCAAGATGAAGAAATACAGACTTCGACGACGGGCGTCCTTACAGACAAGAATAAAAAAAACTCTTAGACAAGTTCCCTCGATGCTAGATAGCTGAAGCTTCAGGGGAAGGCGACTTGCGGCACAGGCTGGCAAACACCCACGTTCCGGGCTTGTGCGCTGAATGGCAACGACTCTGGCGAGGTAGCCCACGAGGGAGCTTGTCAGTCCACCGACACGCTCTTGGGGGATGCAACCTCGAGAAGGCATGAAGACTAGTTGATCCCGCAAGTCCAAGGGTCGAAGCACCAACAAGGGTCTTCTGAGATCAGGCAGAGCAGCAGAGGTTCACCGTGCCAATCAATGGAGGGGGTGCTGGTCCACTGCAGAAGTTGTCCTTGGGTCGTCAACAGGCTGCTCTTCTTCAAAGGATTCTTGGCTCCAACGTAGATCTAAAGAATGGCTGAAGGAGGAGTCCTTTTATGCAAAGCTGGAGCTTCCACCAATGGAAAGGCTCTGCACCATTCAAACAGCCAGTAGTTGTCCAATCAGGGACAACTACTAGTTTCGCATCCGTAAAAGCAAACGTGAACATATAAAATAAAGCTAAATCTGTAAAACTGCTGCCACCAGTTATTTTCAAGCACATATAAAAGTAGCTAAAAATGTAAGTGTAAAAATATCCCCATTACACTACACTGTGAAATGCTGTGTGCAATGTAAAAATACAAGAATTCAAAAAAGGTTTCCCATTATGGAGAGTCTGAAGGACTAGTCATTTTCCCCATAACAAATAAGCAAAAGGGAAGTGAAGCTGGAGGGTTTACTTCCCTTCAAATGGGCAGGTCAGGATGAAAAAGCAAAAAGAATGGTGTTCTGTAGAAAACTATGGAGGGAAAGCAAAAAGAAAATCTTAGCTAATTGCTCCAATGACTAACTGGTGAATGGTTGTAAAGGTACTCTTTTTCCAGGATTCGAGCTGAAATCGTCCTCAAGCCCACCAATGGTAAGGATCTGCACAATTCAAACAGGTAGGGGCTGCCCAATCATGGACAGCATCCAGCCACCACATCTGCCCAACAGACACTTCAGGCAGGATGTGGACTGGAACCACAGTCCCAGCTCCCACATCAGGCCACAAACCTATACCAACACTTTGGAAAAGGAAAGCAGAGGGTTTGCTCAAAAGGTATCCTTACCACACCTCACCGATAACCATAGGAACTGATCAGTGCCCCAAAAACAGATTAACTTAGCAAGGCAAGTTTAGTAAAAAAGGGTTCACTTCCCTCCAATGTCAGGACAGGTTCTAAACAGCAACATTGGCGGGGGGAAGGGCAGGTTTCCATAGATGTTTACGGAGGGAAAGCAGCACAAAAATCTTTCCTAACAGGGACTCAAACAGGTCAACAAGCTGAAGGAAAAAGCAAAAATGACCAGGCCATTTCGGGCCTTCAGCCCAAGCGCATCACATGAACATGGAGAAGGGATATGGACTAGGCACATAGTAGTCATTACATTAATTTAACAAAGGAACATCTCACACAAAACGTCTTAGTTCCATCCTACACATGGGTGTTTTCACCAATGTTACTAAGTGTCCAGACGGCCCAAACATTTGGTCCAACAGTACTTAAATAATAAACACTAAATCGGAGAGCGTCTACTAATAAGAAAGCACATACCTAGGAGAGAGGACATCAAGAAGGCTAGACAGAGGGCATGTACAGAATGGAGTACACTTAACTAGTGGATTACAGGACTACCCCCCCCTCCCCCGCCCCCAATTCAATTCCAGCACACCCACTTACTTCAGAGAAACTCCAGGACACAGCCCTTCCTTTCTTGTCAACCTGAGGCCTCCGCAGTACTTCCTTCCCTCCCTGGAAAAGGATCAGTGTAGGGAGCTGCTTTGTGAGTGGAGATGTGCTGACATTATACCTGTTCAGGAAACAGATTTAGCACAAAAGGGCTAAGGGAGAGGGAATAGGATGGGGAAGAGACGGGAGATGCAGAGAAGATTTGAGAGAGAAGGAATGGGAAGACATTGGAAATGGCAAAGGGGCGCAGAATGGGACTTCATGGAACAGAAGACAGAAGAGGCCGCAATAGCGAAAATACAGAACAGAAAGAAGAGGACACAAAGAGAAGACATGGAAAAGGGGCTAACGAGATAAGAGGAGATGGGAAGAGTAAATAGATGAGATGGGGAGGAAGGAGACAAAAAAAGTCCCAAGAGGTGAGACATGGGAGAGGAACGATATAAAGAGGGCATGAGAGCTAGAGGAGGTAGAGAGAGATGGTAGCGGGATGAGGATAGAAATGACATCAGAAACTGAGAAAAGACTTGCATGACTTGGGAATGAAGGCAGAACAAGTTCGAAAGTGGAGGTGGGTGATAAAGAGGCTGGATAAAGAATGATTGAAGGGGAGACTTCCAGAACCAGAGGGTGAGATGGAATGGGGATAAAATGGCACATGAGGAGACGAGAGAGTAGGAAGAAACCAGACAGTAGAGAAAGTGTGGTCAAGAAAAGAGAAGGGAGGAGGCGAGATGACAGAAAACTAAAGAAGATAATGAGAACCGAGTCATTGTTAGAACCGAAGTGCCAGGAGTTATGGGTTGAAGGAGTGGAAGCGCGGTAGGGAATCGCAGTGCGTTTTGAGGGCGAACCCAAGGAGAGTGAGTGGGGCGGGCACAAGGAGAGTGAGCGGGTGCACGCAAGGAGAGTGCCGGCACAAGGAGAGCGCAAGCGAGCAAACGACAGTGTAGTGAGAGAGCAGGCCAAAGAGCAAGAGGAGATGAAGGAAATTTAGCAGATGGGGGGCAAGAAAGGACAGGACAGACAAGAGGAATAATTGATAAGGTGACAGAATATGGAGCAATGATAGAGGATTAACCAAATTACCTGGTGCTGACATCAGAGTAGCGTCCAATATCGACTTTCCCAAATTTCAGACCAGCTGTGTTGTACCTGGTGAAGAGAATGCATTTTAGAAGCAGCACAAAGCATGCCACCTGGTGTAATATTTTCATAAAGCTAGAACCACTTCGCAGTATGCAAAGCACACAAATCCCCCTAACTTGCAGATGTATGTCACAAGGCAGCTACATGACATTGTGAACGGTTAAGTAGATTTATCATTTTTATGCTTATCCCCTCTCCTAGTGAGACCCCCAGCTGGACTTCTGGAACCTTTTCTTTCTATCCTGAATGAGTGGAAACTTTTTCCACTCATTCATTCATTCATTCATTCATTCATTCATTCATTCATTCATTCTTATGGGCTCTGTCTTTTGGAACTGTGTTCTCCGTGTTTTACCTTCACTATCGAGTCTACTTTCCTACATATATCTTACGACATCTGCGTTTGACTTTTGCAGCACACAGCTTGTTATGGGCAGTATTGCTTGGAACCCTTTGGGTTCTCCTTTATTTATTTAATGTGTTTTGGATTCAACAGCAAAACCTTTCACACATTTAAAAACAGCAATAACACGTACAAATTAAAACAATCTTCATCAAAAAGAAATTTAACAAAAGACAACATTATACAATACAAATAGATTAAAACTATTATGAAACCATCAATACATTTTTTTAAATCTAAAATTGTAATTGTTAGAGAAATTTCAATAGTTTTTTTTAAAACAATTTTTATTATTTTAAACAAACACACCAAACATTACAACTTTTTAGGACGTTCATAATCAGTATCAAAACATCATTATACAGTGTTTTTCTCCGTCCTCCCCCCTTCCCTCCCCACAAACTTGAGGCATCTCATCCGTGCCATCTACTGAGCATTTTCAGGAATCTCAGTGCTTATCGACTCGTCTGAATCTTCTGTTTCATGAATGGCCTGGTGGGGGTTTGCCATTGAGGTCACCAGCTACCTCCAGGCTATCAGGGGGCCCACTTCCTCCTCTCCCCCCCGGTGACAGCTTCAAACCATACCGCAGTTTTTGCATCTGCCCATTTCAAGAGGTCCGCCCCACCATGTCTCCACTCTAGGCCTATGGGCCGCTTTCCAACACATTGCAATTCTACGCTTGGCCAAGATATAGGCCAGGTCCTTCATCTTACTGATATGCTTTGAAGTACATGGCCTGGGGAAACTCCCAAACATGCATGCCCAAGCAGACCTCACGTCAAGCACCACTCCCCCACTCGCCATTCTCGTCTTTATTTCTTCCCAGAATCTCTGCACCTCAGGGCAAGCCCAGAACATGTGCAGCAGCCCCGCTTCCTCCTCCCTGCACCGGGGGCATTTCTGTATAGCCGAGCCTCCAAACCTAGCTATTCTTCCGGGGGTCAAATAAGCTCTATGGGTGACATACAGCTGGATCTGCTGCAGTTTCGCATTCCGGGACACCTTTTTATGGTACCTTTGAGCTCTATCCCACTGTCCCTCTGTCATGGGTTCTCCTACCTCCTCCCAGTCATGCCTCAGCTGGAGCAGCTCCTTCCCTGCCTTTGCTCTCAGGAGCTCATATATCCTGGATATCTCATGCCCACCCTCTGAGACATCATACATCATTTCCATGGTGGCATCAGGTTCTTCCGCTAGCGCCGTCTCAGGCCACCTCTCCCTCACCCATTTCATGAGCCTGATATAAGTAATGTATTGGCCTTCATGCACCCCTGTCTCCTCCTGCAGTCTCTGAAATCCCAGTGCCTCCCCTTCCTGCCATAAATCTCCAAGGGTGGCTAGGCCCACCGGTTCCCAGTATCTGCGGACCACTTTGAACAGTTGGGAGTCATCCCAGCATAGCACCACCAGCAGGAACTGCTGGGAAAGCGGATCTGGGTCACCCACCGTTCTCCATGCTCTGCGCCAGACTTCCCAGCCCAACTCCAATAGTCTCCCCATCCCCGCCAATTTAGATTTATGCAGCCACATTGCCTCTCTCAGAAAGTATGGAGCCGAATCACCTTGCAAAAGCCTAGCTTCTGCCGAGTCCTATGCAGACAACCACCTAGCCACATACAACAGCTGTCCCGCCAAGTAATACAGTTCAAAATTCGGCAGGTTTATGCCCCCCTTATCACATGTGTTCTGTAGTTTCAACAGGGCCACCCTATACCTGGAGTTGCCCCATATGAAGCTCCTGCACATGCCATGAAGTCTCACAAAAAAGCGTCTGGGATCAAGTACGGGACATTCACAAAAAAAAAGAGTCTGGGCAAAACCACCATTTTGAGCAGAGCTGCTCTCCCCATCATGGCTAGGGGTAATCTAGACCAGAACACCATGCTATTCTTAATTCCCTCAATTGCTTTCTCTGTATTGTGTTTGTGCTCTGTCTCTATCCTATGGTAAATGTTTACGCCCAGATACCGGAATGTCACGGTCTGCCAGGGTATCTACAGGATGGGTAGCCTCTCCAATGGGGTACTCTTATACCTTCCCAAGGGGAACAAACTAGACTTCACGGGGTTCACCGATATGCCAGAGAGGGTGGCATAGCGATCCATCACCTCCAGCACATATAGCAGGTTTTCCTCCGGGTAGCGCAAGTAGAGGAGCATATCATCTGCATACAGTGATATCAGGTGTGCCCCCCCCCCCCATCGTACGAATCCCCACCTCCCCGTATTGTTGCCGCAGGCATATTGCCAGCGGCTCTAATGCCAGAATGTATAACATGGGTGACCAGGGGCATCCCCGTCTGGTCCCCCTACTGAGTTGCCATTTATCTGAAGTTATGGTTCCTGTTTTAACTCTCGCAATCGAGGAGCTATATAACATCTGGACCCATTGGATATATCCTGGTCCCATTCCGTATCCTTTCAGGGTTGCTTTCAACCATGGCCACCGCACTGAGTCAAAGGCTTTAACTGCATCCAGCGACACGATAGCCAACTCGCACGACTCTCCCTCGGTTTGATCAATGATATGGTGCAGCCTCCTGTGGTTGTCTGTGATATTTCTACCGGGGACATAACCTGTTTCGTCTGGGTGTATCAACTTGCCAATTACCCTCTTTAGTCTGTTGGCTAGGACTGCCTGAGTATTTTGCTATCCCGATTGAGCACGGACAAGGGCCTATAGGACCCACATTCCACGTCCGGCTTGCCTGGTTTCAGAAGCGGGATGATCACTGCCTCACGGAGGGACGCCGGCAGTTCCCCCTGCTCATAGCTTCATTAAACATGGCCAGCAGCGGCTGGAGTAGCTCCTGCTTATACGTTTTCTAAAACTCACTGGGTAACCTATCCGACCCGGGCACTTCACATGTGGGCAGGTGTTGGATCACCGCCTCCAGTTCGTCCGAGGAGATGGGGGCGTCTAGACATGCGCGTTCTAGGTCATCTAAGGTGGGCAGCCCTATATCCTCTATTGTTTCCAGTATTTCTTGACTCATATCCTCTCCTGTGTCCTCATATAATCGTCTGTAATACTTGAGGAACTCCTCGTTTACCCCCTCCTGGGTATTACAGATTTGACCTTTTGCGTTGCTGACCTCTGATCACCGAGCGGGGGAGAGGGGGGTCTCATTTTTGTATAACCAGGCCAGAAATCTACCCGGCTTATTCCCCCCCTGCATGTAGCCTCTCTGTGTACTTCTTATAATTTAATTATCTGTCCCAGAGTTCACTACAAGTCATCTGTAAGTCCTTTATCTTGACGCTGTTCTCTCGCGTGGTCCCCTCACTTTGTATCAGGCCCTGTAGCTCTTTCTGTTTCTTGCAGTTCCCGTTCAATACCCCCTTGGAGCCCTTTGGATTTAGATATAGCTACCCCACGCACCACCACCTTAAATGCCTCCCATACCGTTCCCACAGAGCGTTTACTGCCCGTATTAATTTCAAAATATTCCTCAATGGCCTCCCTCAGACCCTCTCGGAATCCCGCATCCTGTAAAGCCTCAGTTCTGAGCCTCCATGTCGGGATTCGCGCTCTGGGGGGGGTTGGTGTCGCCACTCTACGACCAAAGGCGAATGGTCGGATAATACCCGGGCCTTGTATTCCACGCCCACCAGTTCTCCAACTATCTCGGCGGCGGCAAACACATAGTCCAGCCTCGTGTGCAGGTCATGTGGCGCTGCATAGTGCGAATATTGCCTATCCATTGGGTGTAGCCGTCTCCACACATCCGCTAGGCCGAGGTCCATCAATAGTGTCCTCAGCGCTTTAACTGCTGGCGCCGGCGTTTCTGATTTGTCGTCTGACCCATCTATCCTGGGTTTCAAGGTACAATTGAAGTCCCCTCCCCACACCATCGCACCACCCAACAGGGGGCTAATTTTACTATACAGGGACCTAAAATACGCCGCTGTATCATCATTAGGGGCATACAAATGTATGATGTTCACCTCCCTATTCTCCAGGAGTCCCACCACCACCATTCTGCCCTCTGGGTCTATTGCCGAGCTGAGCAGCTGAAACGGCACGTGCGGTGCCACCCAGGTGATCACCCCTTTTGCATATGCCGAGTATGTGGCACCTATGACGTTACCCTTCCATTTTCTTCCGACTACCTCCAACTTCTCCTTGGTGAGGTGGGTCTCCTGTAGCAAGGCTATGTCAAGACACATCCTCTTTAGGTACATCATCACTGTTACGTTTTAGATAACTATTGAGGCCCCGCACAATCCAGGTCGCCACTCTGAGATTACCCGATGCCATCTACTCGATGTACTCCCCACCCACCTCCCCCTCCAATGTCTTCCCCGATGGCCCGTTGTCCGACTCGTTTCCCTCCCAACCTCAACTCCCCCCTTCCCCCTTCCCCAACTCCGCCCCACTGCACACAACCCTTCCCCTCCCTCCCCCCACCCTACCCAGCCCCAACAAATGCCTCACCCGCGTCTGGTCCTATCTCGTAACCGAGGACTAGGACTCCGCGGGGCATCACCAGTCTAATAGTGACCTAACTAAATATACTACTAAGGGGTACAAGGATTGTCCCCCAGGAGCTCCCGCTCACCCGATTAGGATTGTTGCATTTCACGAATCCCGCCGGCACATATTTGCTAGAACATATTCCCCACAAGCTTTTTTTTTATTTTTTTTTTTTTTTAATCGCTATATTCAAGTCCCAATGTCTTAGCTATGTCACTAGAGATGACCCAGCTGCGTACTACTTATCTTCTGCGGCTCCCGTCTGGACATTCGGTTCCTGAGGGCGACCCTGAATGTCCAGCCATTCCATTGCAATCCTCAATGCCTCGAAAAAGAGGGTTTTGTTCTTGTAGAACACTTTCAATTTGGCTGAATAGAGCAGCATGCAACGGTGGCCAGCCTCTTTCAACCTCCTTTTCACTGCCCCGTAGTTCATCCGGCTGCGCTGTACGTGCAAAGTATAATCTAGGTACGCCGTGATTTTCGCCGACCCCCTTTCGATCGTTCCTCCCCTCCGGAAAAATTCAAGTATCTTCTCCCGATCTCGGTAATTCAGAATCTTTGCGATCAGCAGCTGCGGGAGGAGTGAGGGGTTTCTGGGGGCGGTCTCCTCGTCAAGGCCCTGTGCGCCCTCTCAACTGCAAACCCCTGGGTCAGTGCTCCGCCAGTTATCTCCTGCAGGAGCATGGTTTCCACATATTCTGTCGGATTAGGTCTCTCCATTCCTTCCAGCAGGCCAACAATATGAATGTTATTGCGCCGGGCGCGCCCTTCTGCCTCCTCCGCCCTGCTCTCTAGGTTGCCTACCCGCTGCACAAGGGCATGGAGTTCCGATCCATGGGCGGCACATGCCGCCGTGTTCGGGGCCACTTCCTTTTCCAGGTTTCCAGTGCGCTCTGCAAGCGTCCGCACGTCCTGTCTCAGCAAATTAACTTCCTCCTGGACCGCTCCGATCTTGAGGTCCAGGCCCACTTTCAGTTCGGTCATTGCCAGGCCCAGTTTAGTCTCCCAGGCAACTTTCATGTCGGCTATCGCCGTCAGCACTTCCTGAATCGTGCCCGGTGTTTCCGCTGCTGCCGTGGTAGTGTCTTTGCTTTTGCCCGCCTCTGCATCAGGGGGCGACTTAGCAGAGGCCTCCAGCGTGGGCTGTCTGTTCCTGGGTCTGACAGCTTTAGAAGACGTCATGCTATATTATCCGGGCGTAAGCCAGCAATACCACCCTACGTGCAGAAAGTCCACATGGCGCCAGGCCACTCTTGGCGTTGCAGGGACCGTTACAGCTGTATTCAGGTGTGGCCTTATTGCTTGCCCACCACCCAGAATGGGCTGTGTCCTCCCACATATCTGCGCTCCCGCCGTGTAGCACTGCCTGTCTCTACTGTAATCCTTCAGTAGCCAGTGGTCATGTGCACCCAGTGGCCCAGCGCACTCCCCCTTCGACACTGTCGGCCCCGAGGCCGTCCAGTCCGCAGTCCAGCCCAAGGTGTTGCCCTCACACTCCTAAGCTGAGGAGGCAGCCTTATGTTGTATCCGGGGACCAGCAAATGCCCCGGGTCGGTCTCCTCTACTGTCTTGCTTCCGTGAGTAATGCATCCAATGCTCCCAGGAGGTGGCCCCCCCGGATCGGATCGTGCCTGGTCTATGTACTGGCACGCCTCACAGCACTGGGCACCACACTTTCCACGGGCAGCTCGGCTTACTGTATTATGGTCGTGTGGGGCTTCTGTGTTGAGCTGTAGGTAGCCCCTTTAATGTGCAAATCAGATCTCCAGTGTTCATGTGTGCTGACACTGCCGCTCTTTCCCTCTCTCCAGTCCCAGGGACCGCTGCTACATTATAGCCAGTCTGTTCGCCGGCACCATTCGCCAGGCGCAGCGCTCGTTCGCTTCTCCTCTCGGAGCTTCAGATACAATGTATCTCCAGCGGCTTCCTCAGACGATGCTCGCACTTCACCGCGGGCCCAGTGCCCGCCGCCGGTTCACTTATGATCCGCAGATCTTGTCAGCCCCAAGCCGTGTGTGCGCCCGCTCTGGGTCCACGCGTCCTCGGATGCTGTGCCGTGTAGTTGCTCTCCTCAGCCCCCAAGACTGTTGCGCGGCCAGTGCAGCCCGCCACACACTCTCCGTTCCCCAGCGCCTCAGCCACTTGAGGTCTGTGCCTTAAGGCAGGGCATGTCCTGCAATCGCAGGTTTCAACAGGGCTCACGTTCCGTTATCGCTGCGGCGCCCCCAAGTGTCCCAAAGATTCCTTTGTTCACGCCGCCATTTTGTTTCTCGTTTCCACTCAGGCGCTCATAATTTCAAACGCTTGTAACTTTGTATTGTGCATCGCACATGCACCAGATTTTCAGCGAGTGTGCTCTCTGCTTCCAAAGGCAAGGGTGTTGTTTTTCCACGCTGGCAGGCATCCGCGCATGCCCTTTTCCCCAAGGATCAACACAGGAGCTCCTCCGGACTACGTCCTCTTACATGGCCACTTTAGCCACTGAAAGAAAGAAATTTCAATTGTGTTCATAATACGGACCCAGAGTTGATCAAGATTAAAATGCTCAAAACTATGTAAAAAATCTGTTCAACATCTGTGTTGAGTGTGTTGCTTTAATGGCACACCAAACTGAAGCGTCTACATATGGGGACGACATTATCGACATGATCTTTGAATAGGTAGAGCCTTCAATCTCATACCTAGGACATCCAGTGTTGGAAAAGCAAATTCAATTTTAAAACAGAGAATCTAAAAGCTTTTGAGGGGTGGTTTATTTATTTATTTTTAGGTACAGTGCCAAAGTGCTAAAAACGTTTATACTCCATTTAAAATGATCATCAAAACATTGACACCCCATTAAAGTGTCCCTGGCCTTAATCAATTCATATCTATATAGCTTAATTTATTTGGATTTGTGATAAGCTCCTCAAAAATTCAGAAGGTTGTTGCAGCTATTTTCTCACTTTGCGAGGGGCTTGCATGACCCTTGCATCAGGACCCATCCCAACTTGACGAATAACTAGTCTTTAGGAGGCGGCAGCAGCATTGAAGCATACAATTGCAACTTGTTCCACTTGTACAAATGTGCCCAAAGGTAATAAAGCCACGCTTGTGCCCAATTCCTGACATGGGCCCCAAGTTTGGAAGTCTCCATAGTGCTGCCTCCAACTTAGACCATGGAATCTCAGCTGCTGCATGCTCAGCACCAAAGTTTAGTTAAACATTTCCGTCTATACATTTAATCATCAGCGCAGCTGAAAATCTACCAAACGTATGATCAAATTGAATCAGTTGTGCAGTAGTAGCTAAAAATATCTTTTTCCAGGGTATGTAGCTAATTTCCCTTTACCCAAGTAAATAAAACCCCAAATACTTGAACCTGTTGACTATCTCTAGGTTTTGGTTCGCAATGGACAATTTACAACTTTTCCATTTTGACTTTCCTGCATTCAAAATCAACATTTTTGATTTGGAAATATTTAAATTGAGCTCCAGACCCAACAAGTAACTATCCTACCACCAGTAACTTCAGCATACCTGCAGCGTCGCTCTGTTCTTCTGGATTTGGCCTTGCAACATCTTGCTGCTCTTCAAACTTACCCCCTTTGAAATGCTCCATTCTGTCCCTGCAAACCTGCCTGATGCTCAGAGACCTTGTCATATCGTTATTTTTTACAGTCTCTTTCTGTTCTTGAACCGTTATCTCAGCTAATGGCTTCAACTTTAAATATCCTATCTGCAACTGTGCCATGCTGCACTGCTACCTACTCAACTCGACACTACAGCTTAAGCATCTTCAAGTGTATCCCCAAGCATTGTAAGCAACAGCAAAAATAACCTTTAAGCAATGTAAGAATCTATTAACAGTAACCGTCTCCTTAAGCTATATTTATTACTGCAAGCAACCTTAAGTGTAACCCTAAGCAACGCAAGCAATAGCAACTGTAACCCTTTAAGCAAATGTAAGCAACTATCTACCGTAACCTTAAGCATTGTATGTAACTGTAACCTTAAGCATATAAATTTAACAGCGCCTTGATGCCCAAGGATTTAGTGTGCTATACAAATGCAAAAAAAAATAAACTAGGGCCCATTGCAAACCAATAGGAGTCCTATCAAAAATGATGGTGTGGTCGGCATAGTTCAAATATAGTATTTTATTGTGGCCACAATGTGGTGGATTGGTGCTTTGTAAATCCCAGCTCGTCCCCTTATCTTCGATATAAAATTTAAATTAAAAAAAGGGTCCCCTGTTTGTATTGATCCATTGCGAGCAACTTGGATGTCCAGCCTCACCCTGATTTTTGTCTCCCTATGGAGGGCCACAAGAATTCCAATTAGCGGAGTTGGGCATGGTTAGGGATAATTTTCAGTTTCTGTGCCAATTCCCTTTAACATTAGAGACCCCCAGCCCTTTTGCTGGAATCTGGGATATTTTTGATATTTAACCTCCTGAGTGAGTGGAGCTTTTTGCCACACATGTATTTTTCTGTGATTGGGATTTTTACACTGTTTAATGGAGTCTGTTAAACTCCATAGGCATCTGCTTTTTACATAGTGACACAGCACCCTCTGTGCAGCGCCACTGAGAAATCCCTTAGACATCTCTTAATATTTAAATACATGTTCTTGTGAGAACTACAGTTTCCAAGAACAGTGAGAACTTATCTTACTTAACTTTTCTTTTGTGGGTCCAGCACATACCATCCTAATGTAGAGTGCTGGGGGGTTACATATCAACTCTGTATCCCACTTCTCATGTAACTTATTACACTAACTTGAATGGCTGGTGGCAGTGGTTACTTTTTACTACCTTTTGTGCAGGGTACTAGCAGGCCGATTTCTCAGCTGCACTACAGCACCCATGGGTGAATTTTTTTTCAAAAAGCACCCCCCCTTGTCTTCTTTCTTCACCATTTCTCGTTTATAAGTTCCTTCTGGCTTCAACTCTGTTGTCTAAACTGGGTTTGAGTCCTTTCTGTGTTTTGCCTTTGGCGGGCTTCAGGGCTGAAGCCCGCCCAGGCTCCAGTGTGTCTGGAAAGGCAGGAAGTGAGGGAGGGTCCCGAAGGTTTGCTGTCCTTTGTCTCTAGGTGTGCCTGACAAACCAATTCTGACTGGCCGGCTGGCTGTCCTGGAGGATCGACAGCCCGAGGGCTGTAAATGGATCGGATTTCGCATAAAAGGTGAGGATTTTGGGACTTCAGGCTGAGTCTACCACTGGAACAAGACACCAGACAAGGATGAGCAGACATCAGCAGAACCTTCCAGGACTGCAGAAGCACCAGTAAAGCCTTGTAGCTGTGCCAACCCAGTTTTCGTTTCGACAGAGAAGATCCGCAAAGGACGACTTCGTCCCTTGTGCTGGTGGGACCAACTAGCCCAGAAGCCCGCTTTGACGCCAACCCTTTTCCCTCCCCATCTCAATTTTGTAATGGTGAACAAAAATAAGTGCTAATACTGACTTTTATTGACGTTACTCAGTGTGCACTGATTTCGTTGTGCTACCCTACAGCTCACATTACCCCTCCTAAAATAAGCCTGGCTACTTGTTAGGGAGAATTCTCATTTCTGTGCTAATTCTCTTCAACATTAGAGACTCCCGGCTCTTTTGCTGGACTTTAGGACTTTTAATCTGAACCCTGGAGTGAGCGAGACCTTTTTCTCATTCTCTCATGTGTTTTGACCTGATTTGGATTACATGTTTCAACTGTTTTTGGAGTCTGACAAACTCCGTAGGCATCTACTTTTTGTATGGTGACACAGCACTTCCCCAGCATTGGATCTTTCATCGATTCAGATGCTTGAATATTCCCAGTCGTCAGACTGGGAATCCTCTGTGATAAAAAATAATTACTTTTTTTAATATACACACATTGCTAATAGAAATGCATGTACATAGCCCATTATGGCCTATGAGCCATTCTATTGTGTTGTCCCTCATGACCCCACCCAATGAGGTGGCAGGGCTTAAGCTCCGCCCCAGGCAGCCATCTTCAGATTTTTCACCGCAGTCTAATTGACACAGGGAATCCTCTCTGAGCTTTTTTCGAATATCTTTCTATTTTCACAGTAGTTTATATTTCTATATAGTCTACCACATTCCCCTGGCGAGGGCTATCTCTACTGGTTTTGGGGATTTAAAAAAAACAGTATTTTGACCCAGAATTCGTTGAGTGAACTTTCTCTTCAGATGGCTGAACTTCAGGCTACCAAGAAACCTTACCTGTTCAGGGATTGCACGAGGAGCAGGAGAAAGGTGGTTTACATAAAAGACCCCCATGATCAATGTATATACTGTCTATATCCTCATGACATCCATATAGGTCACATTTGCAAGTCTTTTACAACTAAGACCCTACAAGACAGACATAGAAGACGACTTCTGCATCTGGGAGCCAAGGAACTTTCTTCAGACGAGGAATCTGCAAAGACAGCTCCTGATCACTCCAGCAAATCATCTGAGAAGCAAACTTCTAAAAGAAGGGCTTCTTCAGTGGAAAGGGGTTCCTCTCCCACTCCCAAGAGTAAAAGGAAGCTGGAAATTATACCTTCCCTACCTCCCCATGACTCTACAAGCCATAATATTAAGCATTGTACGGCAAAAACAACCTCCAGAGATAAGGAGGAGTTTGCAAAAAACAGGGGGGGGGGCAGTCGTCAGAGAAGCCGTCTACGAGCGGCGGTAAAGATAGAGGCCCGTCGTCCGCCAAGCCATCGACGACAAACCGCTTCGTCCACGGCCAAATCCTCGTCTGCGAGTTTATCACCCACGAAGCAATCGTCGATAAAAAGGTCATCATTTGTCCACGAAGCACTCGACGGATAAGGTACCGTTCACGAAATCTTCGTCCAAGCACTCGTCGACAGATAAAGTCAAGCTACCGTCCACGAAATCTTCAACCACAGCGACGGCACCGCAAGCTCATTTACCGACAGAGGATTTAGGGCCCAAAACGCCCCTCGCTGACGCCACTGTTACACCATCCAATGAAGACAGTCTTCCTGAGTCTATAGAAGCGCTGCCTCAGTTTGTAGACACTCTCGAACCTCAGGGAACACAATTATCTCCCTTAAGAGAAATGCCAGAGCTACCTACCTGATGTCATCCTGCAGGAGGAGTTTTCAGACACTGAGTTTGTTGAAGAACAGCATTGTCTTGCACATAAGGAACACAGCCCTCCTTGGCAACCTACTACAGAGGTGCCTGCTGATCCTTATGATCCCATGCTCATGTTATCAATGCAAAGGATCATTGAGGAGTTCAACAGACGTCAAAATGAAAAAAGCAAGTCAGCTGTACTGAGGGAGCCAAACCCCCCGCAGAGGGATTTTTCACCTCGACAAAGCACACCAAGACATTCGCCTTCCAGGAGTAGGCCACAGAAAAGGGTGCGTTCACTGGAACCACCGCACAGATCTAGGAACCGGACACTCAGTGCTTCACCGACAAGGGTCCCTTCTCCATCATCGTCACATAGAACAAGATCTCCAGTTAGAGATCCAACGATTGTACCATCCTCTGTTTCGGTCTCAGACTGGCAGGAAGATCCTTTCAGAGAATTTTCTGAACTGGAAGAAGGCGAGATCACGCAAGAGCCTGATACTAGCGAATGGGACAAAAAGCCCAGGAAGAAAGATTCTCCGGGTGGCTCTTCACCACCGGATGATCTAGTCTCTTTTCATACTATCATCAGCAAAGCCGCAGAATTGTTTCAGTTATAGGTCACATCAGAGGAGAAGAAGTCCATGCTTTATGAGCAAAGGGACAAACGTAGGAGAACTGTTACTACCATTCCTCTCCTCGACACCATTTGTGAGTCCGGATCCAAGATACTGGCCACGCCCTTATTTACTCCAGCTCTAGTTTCCAGGCCTGAGAAAAAATACAAGGCCCCCACCCCCACAGAGTCTGCGCCTCTTTATCTACGAGGTCATACAAAACCGGACTCGGTCATCACAGTAGCAGCTAGGAAAAATTTGGCCAATCCAGCATCACCTCCATCAGCCCCACCGGACAAGGACGGTCGCAAACTAGAGGCAATGGGCACAAGAGTATCCGCATCAGCATCGCTTACCATCAGAGCGGGCAACGCTCTGGCCATAATGGCGAGGTTTGACCGCGAGCTTTGGCTCTGCATGTCCAAGCTGGCCAAACAGCTACCTGTAGAACTCCAGGAGGAAGCCAGGTCGATTATTGCCGATGGGGAAGCAGCTTCGGATCACATGATTGACACAGCAGTCGATGGGGCGGAGTCAGGTTTACGGCTGATGGCCCACAGCACAGTGCTGAGAAGGCAGGCCTGGATGAAGGCTACCAATTTCAGACCGGAGGTCCAAGCTCAGATATTAGACCTGCCCTTCGATGGTCAAGAAATCTTTGGGAAAAGGATCAATGACCACCTCAAACGAATCAAAACAGACACGGACATTGCACGTGCCATCAGCTCTTTGAAAGATAAAGACCAAGATCGACAGTCCTTTCGTCCTTTTCAAGGTTCATCCTCGAAGTATAGAGGTTTTAACCGTCTTTCCTATGGTCAGAAGTTGCAAGGTAATTCATACCAGGACACCAAGTACCAGTGTTCCAATAAATACAGCCAGAGATGGAGGCAGGGCTCAGCTCAAGGGAAGTCGCAGAGCAAACAAAACTGACAGTCCAGTTCTTCCCCCTCAACATCATGCCCTGGTGGGGGGTGGGGGAGGGTCAGCCAGTTCTACCAACGCTGGCAGTCAATAACAGACAAATGGGTGTTGCAGGTGGTCCGCGAGGGACACACCTTGGAATTTCTAGACCAGCCTCCTTCCTTGCCCCCGACTCCGCGCAAGGTGCATATATTAAAGATGGCTGAAATCCAGAAGCTGTTGCACAAAGCAGCAATAGAGCCAGTACCTTACTCTCTAAGGGGAAAGGGTTTCTACCTCGTCAAAAAGAAGAATGGTCAATGGCGACCCATCTTGGACCTGAGGGCGCTAAACAAATATATCAAGCGCATCAAATTCAAGATGATAACTTTGCAAGGAGTGCTCCCTTGGTTAAAGAGTAACGATTTCTTGGCCAGTCTAGATTTGGAGGACGCATTCTTCCACGTACCAATCCACCTAGCACACAGAAATTCCACCGGTTCACTGTGGGCGATCTTCATTTTCAATTTCGAGTACTTCCGTTCGGTCTGAGATCGGCACCAAGCGTTTTTACAAAATGCCTGCCACCAGTGGCTGCAAAACTCAGGAGGACAGGAACAGCAGTCTTTCCATATCTGGACGACTGGTTGATCAGAGCAAGTTCTGCCTCAAGTGCACGCTTGGCAGTCTCAAAGACAACAAATCTCTTAAGAGGGGTAGGTTTCACCATAAACAACGCGAAATCCTGCCCAGTTCCCAGCAAGACAGTCTCTTTCCTGGGAGCCGAGCTCCACACCAACATTCCCAGGGTGAGACCGTCGCCAGAAAGAGCAACAGCAATTCTCTGCTTGACCTCGTGGTTCTTAGGGTGAGAAACAACATCAGTGCGCCCTTACAAATCCCTCCTGGGCATGATGTCCTAATGTATATTCCTCATACCAAATTGCAGGCTTTGCATGAGGCCTGTCCAGGAGGCAATGGACCACCAATGGAAACAAGCTCTCGGCTCTTGGGAGGACATCGTCCAGATTCCAACAACGCTGCACAAAGCTCTTTGATGGTGGAATGCTTTGCAGAACCTTTTACAAGGGATCCCGTTTCAGGCACCAACGTCGACCCTTCTTTTGAGGACGGATGCGTCGCTTTTGGGCTGGGGCGCTCATCTTGTGGACCTACAAACCAAGGGCTCCTGGTCAACCCAGGAGTCCCAACTCCACATCAATGTGCTGGAACTCAGGGCCATACGGTGGGCACTGAAAGCTTTCCTTCCAGTAGTGGCAGGACAGGTACTCATTGTACAGACAGACAACACGGCCTCCATGCACTAAACAAACCAGAAAGGAGGCATGAGGTCAGAGATCTTATCTCAAGAAGCTCAACTACTTTGGACATGGGCATTGCACCACAGAGTTCAAATCAAGGCGGAATACCTTCCGGGAGTGGACAATGTCCTAGCGGACAAACTAAGCAGAGACTACACGTCCTCTAACGAGTGGGAGCTGGACGAGAAGGAAGCCCAACGGATCTTCTTCGCCTTATGGGGCCATCTACATCTCGACCTTTTTGCCAACAGGGCCAACAAGAAATGCAAAATGTTCGCCTCCAGATACCCATAGAGTCAGTTGGAGACGCGTTCTCAGTGGATTTGACGGGGAAATTCCTATATACCCCCCCCGCTTTCCCCTCATTCCCAGGATACTACGCAGACTGAAAGAACAGAGGTGTATTATGATCCTAACTGCACCGGACTGGGCACGGCAGGTCTGGTACTCGACCCTACAGCACCTGTCCTGATGGCCCCCGATTTGCCTCAAAGCGCATCAGTATCTATTGACGCAACAGAACCGCAGGGTCCTTCATGATCCAGCGAGCTCGTCTCTCAAGGCCTGGTTCCTGAGCAGCGTAAGCTGATGAATCTCAATCTGCCTACAGAGTGCTGGGACATAATCGGAGCCTCAAGGGCTCCTTCTACACGCATCACTTACACTAGGAAATGGACTTGTTTTTCCAAGTGGTGTGAGACATATGCTATCGATCCTCTCATCGCCTCGGTTGAGCAAGTACTTCCCTACTTATTGCACTTAGCCAAAACCGGTCTTTCACTGTCTTCGATCAAGGTCCACCCATCAGCCATTGCGGCATACATGACGGCCCCGGAGTATGCAGTCCTTACTTTCCCTTCCGGCCGTTAAGGTCTTCCTTAAAGGACTTTTGCGTACACACCTGCCTACACCCACGCCGGTTCCAACCTGGAGCTTTAACACTGTGCTAACAGCCCTCATGGAGCCTCCTTACGAGCCCATTCACAGGTGCGACATAAAATTCTTGTCATGGAAAACGGCTTTTGTGATAGCCATTGCTTCAGCGGGGAGGATCAGTGAGTTACAAGCCTCATCATCTGGGCCTCCCTTCACCTTGTTCCATAAGGACCGTGTCATTTAGAGACCACACCCCAAGTTCCTCCTCAAAGTAGTATCGGAAATGACGCTCACAGAACGCATGGTCTTACCAACCTTATTCCAGAATCATTCTTCGGAAGCAGAACGAATATTGCATTCTCTGGACATAGCGAGAGTTTTAAAGTTTTATTTGCAAAGGACTAGAGAGTTCTGTTCTTCAAACAGACTGTTCATCGCCTTTTCTGGCCATACAAAGGGCCAGCATATTTCCAAACAAGGTCTGGCGTGCTGGGTCTCGTCTTGCATCACCACCCACCGCCATCTATCGAAAGGCGACCCTCTTCCCAAACCACCCTCAGCGCACTCCACCAGAGGGAGAGTGGCGTCAACAGCGTTCCACGCAGGGGTGGCCTTGAAGGACATATGCAGAGCTGCCACGTGGAGCACTCTGCACACGTTCGCTAAACACTACTGCCTGGCTGAAGATACCCGCAAAGAAACTGCAGTTGGACAGGCAGTGCTCCGCCACCTCTTTGCATAAGGTAGGACCAGCCTCCTTTTCCCACCTTTCCCCGAGTATGTAACCGTTGTGTTGCTGCATGGTAAAGGTTTGATCAGAAACATGTTTCTTCTGTATTTATGCATACATGTATATTGATGGTGGCATGTTTTAACTGCTTGGTATTCTATTCAAGCATCTGAATCTATGAATGATCCAATGCTGGAGAAGTCTTAGTTACTTACCCGTAACTGTATTTCTCCAGCATTGGTATCCTTCATAGATTCAAATGCACCCTCTGTCACGCTCACCTGGTCTCCACGGGGGCGTAGCACATGGCTGCACGAATGTCTGCACTGGCGTGGCACTCTGCAGGTGGTGATGCTTGCCGTGACTTCTCCCTCATTACCCCAAGAGGCGTTTGTCTGCAAGATCGAAATAAGGTATTAGCTACTGGGTGGGGCTGGATTGAATCCACCTCCTTAACCACATACTGCCCTTCTCCTCTTCGATCTCACCTTAGACTTTAAGGAGGTAGGCTCTCCATCCTGCTGTCTCTAGCAGGGGCGCAATAAGCACAGTCTTTCCCGGATCTAGTTACTTCACTGATCCTGTGGGCGATTGCCGAGTCTTGGAGAGCTGGTTCAAACAAGAAAGTCTCTATGCCAATGGTTGCTTGGTATAGGTGCTTGAAGTCTTTATTTTCCCTAAGTTTTTGACCTGTATTTGTCTTTTCTTTCAGGCGCGGTCTCGAGCCGATTATTGAATGGAGGATCGACTCTTCCTAAGATGCTGAGCAGCTTCCCTTCAGGTGAGTAGTTGCGCGAGAGAGTGGTGCTGAATGTCTGAATAACTGTTTTCCCCTTCCGTATGCGACTAACCTGCTGTTTTCTTTTCCTTCTCTGCAGATGCGGTGTGGCTCCGGAATGATGAATGGAAGAACCGCTCTGACGTGGTCCAGATGAATGCTGACCCCGGGTGAGTATTGGATGCCTGAGTTGGTACCTTTTCTTCTGCAGGTGCGGTGGTCCGGAGAACGGCTGAAGGCGCAACCGAGAGATGGAATGCTGCAGTTAAGGCCTTCGCTGCTGTACTGACTCCTGTTCTTTTCTTTCTTCTCTCAGGTACCGATGGATGGATTTTCTGGACGGGCGTGGCTGTGGCAGTTCGAGGACAGGACAGACACGGTGAGCGTTACGCTGCAGGAGTGCAAAATAACGCAAAGCATGTTCTGCCTGCAGGGTGTGGCTTAAATAGCCTTGTAAGTAGTTCCAGGTAAAGTCGTCCCTAAACCACACCTTGCCTTTCTGATTAAGTAGTCCCTCAGCCACACCCTGGATATACAGAAAGGCTTAGGCTGGTAAATAGCTCCATGCACTTCATTATGAGCCTGGCGCCAATGGCGTCAGGACTGAGTCCAGTGGGTCCTCGGGCACTTCTTAGGGGCTTGATAGGCCCTTATAGGCGCTTGTGACTGGGATGGGCCCATCAGTTCTGGGGGGTTTGGAGCATGCATCATGCCACCCACCTGCCTCCCCTAAGAGGCTGCTCCTACGCTCAGCACCATCATACTGTAATTCCTACGGTTCAAAATCTGAAGATGGCTGTCTGGGGCGGAGCTTAAGCCCTGCCACCTCATTGGTTGGGGTCATAAAGGACCAAAGTGAGGTGGAGGAACTACACAATAGAATGGCTCATAGGCCATAATGGGCTATGTACATGCATTTCTATTAGCAATGTGTGTGTATAAAAAGAAAAAAAGTATCATTTTTATCACGAGGATTCCCAGTCTGACGACGGGGAATATTCAAGCATGTGAATCTATGAAAGATACCAATGCTGGAGAAATACAGTTACAGGTATGTAACTAAGACTTTCAGTGCAGTGTCACAGAGAAATCCCATTAGATTTCTCATGAGGTTTCAATACCTTTCATTGGGTGAACTACCGTTCCCAAGAATAAATTGACTTTACTTGCCTTTTCTTTTTGTAGGTCCAGCAGACACCATCTTATGTGTAGTACTGGGGGGTTACCTAGTAGCCACTTATCCTATTCTCTGATGTAAACATTTCATGTTACCCTCACTACGTTAAATTAATTTAATTTAAATTTTATTTCTATCGTGCTCGTACACAAGTGTTTTTCGGAGCACGACAAGGCAAAGAGAGGGCAACATGGGAGAACAAAACAACGATCTTATTTGGCCCAGTGACATTGAGAACGTGCAAGTGCATGGGAGAGGGGGAAAGTGCATGGAAGGGGGGAGAAGTGGAAAGTGCAGAGCAAAGGAGAAACATAAATAATGATGAATAAATCATAAAGGCAACAAACAGTGGTAGTGCAGCCAGCAAGTGCTGGGTGTAAGGTAGCAGAGAGGGTAGATCTGATAAGTGCTGGAAGAAAGGGGTGGGAGCTGCATGGGTACAGATACAGACCCCAGTGCATGGGGAGGCCCGGAGGCAGTGTGGGAGGGTGGCAGGGCGGGCAGGTACCTGGGCCCGGAGGACAGAGGGTGGCCAGGTGCACAGTGTCGAGACAACAGATCAGCAGGGGATATGGGTAGCGAAGGCAGAAGCAAGGAGGAGGGTCTTGAGGTGGTTTCGGAACCAGAGATGGTTCTCCTCAAGTTTTAGAGTGGCAGGGAGGCTGTTCCAGAGGGAGGCCCCAGCCAAAGACAGATCTACCCCCAGCTCGTTTCTTTGAAAAACGACTGACCCTGAGGCAGGTAGAGGAGCGAAGAGCTCGAGAGGCGAGGTATTTGCGGAGGGATAGCTGAAGGTATTTTGGACCCAGACCCCAGAAAGCCTTGTGGACAATGCAGAGGATTTTAAATTTAATCCTTGCATCCACTGGGA